>NW_027271180.1:0-651215 GCF_040938485.1 Diadema antillarum
CATAAAGATTCAATGCGAGCGAGCAAAGCGAGCGAGCTTGAGAATTTTGACATTTTACAGTCCAAAAACTCCCGTTTGTAGCTATATCTTTCGCTTTGGAAATTAAGGGGTGGGGGCATCGGGCGCAACTACTGGCAATTACTGTCAGCAAGGAGAATGACATAACGATTCAATGCGAGTGAGCGAAGCGAGCGAGCTTGAAAATTTTGACATTCTAGAGTCCAACAACTGCCGTCGTAACTATGTTTTTCGCTTTAGAAATTAAGGGGGAGGCGCACCGGGCTCAACTGCTGGATGCGAGCGAGCGAAGCGAGCGAGCTTGAAAATTTTGACATTTTACAGTCCAAAAGCTGCCGTTTGTAGCCATATTTTTTCCCTTTTATTCATATATATACATATTTATTTTATTTTCTTTGTTTATTCATTTATTTTTATTATCATTATTATTATTATTATTATTTTTTTTTTTTTTTTTTTGGGGGGGGGGCTTTTTGGGGGGGCAAAAATGCGTTTTGCCCCCCCCACTTTTTGGATTGGGGGGGGGGGGGCGGCCGCCCCCCCTGCCCCCCCCCCCCCCCCCCCCCCCCCCCACTTCCGGCGCCTATGGTTCATAGTATCCGTGTGATGTAATTACGGGGCTTGAGCGGCGGTGTTTATTTTGGACACTTACCAGGGGATTGCTTTTGAATGTTGACCCTTTTAACAATATAGTTAATGAGCAGCATTTTTACTTTTTATAATTATATTGCATTTCATACAAACAAAAGGGCAATCGCTGTACAACCGTAACGACAATGTGAAGGCATGGTAAACTGAAACATATTTGTGCTATATGCTGGTGCATGTTTCCTATATTGCCCTGGGGGTTGGATGGTTTTGAACAAATCCCACTCGGTTGCCTTTGAATGTGCACCCCTTTGACTATGGTGATTGTAAAGCAGTGTCTCTATATCATTTACAAATCATGAAAAGTAAAGTGTCTTTATTCACCACTCGGCAACGACTTTACATGCATGTACAAGTGAGTTTACTGTGGCATATAATGTATGTTTTGTTAATCTGTTTTGGGACCACGACGGTCAGGGCAGGGGTGATCTGGGCACTTCCCAAGGGCTTGACAAAATAGATATTGTAAAGCAACGTGTCCTATATCACCTTAATTGCATTTTACGAAAGCGTATGTGCTATATACACAGGCAGAAGAGCTTTTCAGAGGCATGTAACCATGGAACATTTTTCGCGGTTGTACAGTGTATACTGCATGTTTTTCATTGCCTTTAGGATTAGTTTGAGCACCTCCCACAAGGTGGTCTCTGCAAGTGAACCCTTTGGACTGCATAGATATTATGGATCAATGTTGTTATTTTATCTCTACCCCGGCAGTTTTTATAGAAAAAAAAGTGTCTTGATATGGCAGGAATCCATTTCAATAGAATTCAATTTCTATTTCATTTTTCGACAAGAACAGATAGACATCACTTTCTTTGTAACAGAAAATGAGGTGCGTCAAATTATGTCGAATGAGAAGAATGTGCAATGATTATAGCACCATACGATGATTATACATAATCACAAAACTCAAGTGATAGTCCTAAAACTCAAGGAACGACTTTTTTTTTTGAGACATGCACTTTTGGAACGACTGTATATACTATAATTGCGTTGATATTTGCGTTACAAAGGTCATGTATAGAGGCAATTAATGTGTGCACTTCCCATATAGTAGGCTCCCTTCGAATGATAACCACTTTAACTATGTCAGTGTAAGTAAAAATTACAGAGCAAAACATCGTCTGTTGACTCCATTGAATTTCATTAGATAAAAGTTTCTGGGCTAGAGGACCAGAAGGACTGTTTAAAGGCATGTATCCATAGAACATATTCATGCATTTGCGCTGGTACATGATTATTGCATGTCTTAGACTGTCTTTGGGTGGGGTAATTTTGGGCACCCTCCACGTGGTTGTCTTCGTATGTGAACCATTTTCACCTTATACCAAGATATTGTAGAACAACAATTCTTCGAGAACTTCCATTGAATTTCAATGGAAATGAAATGATTAGGACGTTATGCACAGAGGGTTTTTTTTTCGCTTCAAACAGCTGTATTCACGTGTGTATATGTTTTGTACCGGGCCGTGAGGGTATAGGGATAAATTCGGGTACCTCCCTGCATGCGAGCCACTTTGACTGTGCACCACTTTTTACAGATGTACACATTGTAGAAAAATGTCTCCGCTGTCAATGCCAATTGTATTTCATGGAAATAACAAAGTCTTTGCTAGACGGCGAAACGACTTTAGAATAAAATCTTGTACGCTTAGAACAACGGAAATCGTGTTGGTTGATGCCTGTTTTGTAAATTAATGGTCGTGGGACTGGGTAACTTAAGGCACTACCCACAGGGTTTCCTTTGACTGTGCCATCTTCAATATCTCAAAACCCTCAAGGATGCAAGAGCTTAATCATCAAGATTCGAACAAACCACCCTCCAAATAGAGTTCATTCATTACAAAATTGCCGTAGACAAATTATAGATGTTGACACTTGTTTAATTTCGTACTTTGATTCTACGTAATATTAATGGATAAGCTATCATTATCTGTCTGATAACAAACTCTAATCTTATAATAATAATTCATGCTAGTTCACTAATGCTGTAAAGTTTGTTTTTGGTGAAGAGAAACTGAAATATCATATTTGAACACTCTTGATATGCTCATATCGGGCACTTTGATGTATCAGAATACTCCGTTGGCTCGGAACCCTTTGCATATTATGCAAATGAGGCCCAGACTATGTACATGGTGAAATGTTTGCATCGCACTAGTGACATTGTAAACATAAGTTTCAACACTTTCGGTGTTCCAATCTGAAAACTAGAAACCTATAGTTTTCATGGAAACACTGTATTTTTATCATAATGGGAGCTAATTTGCATATTATGGAAATTTAGCCACTTTGCCCCACTGGATTTCTTGGGACTTTTAGTATGGTGTTTAGGAGCCCATAACAAGTATAGCACTGCAGTGGAATTCCTACTGTTGCAATTAGTGTTGGGTGAAACCCTATTTTGACTGGACTAATGTGATCTATGACAAAATGTGTATCCGGTGTCTGTTAACAGTGCGTCATTTCTTTCAGAAGTACAGTATTTGTTGTAGTAGTCCATCGAGTATAATGAGCTTGCTCTGGTATCGTACAGAAGTTCATGCAGGACCCGTTTCACCAACATTGATTTCAGTGAGATTAGTGCCACTTAGTGTTTTCAGTTTCACTTAGCAAGTCCTCGTGACTGAAACATACCAATCAGAAAAGTGAGATAGCGAGACTGAAACCAGTGAAGTGAAACTGAAACCAATGAAAAGTTTGTTGAAACACCCTACAGGACTGCAAGAAAGGAAAAGGCATGAACTAACCATTTTTATTGGGATTGGGGGAGGAGGTAGAGGGTCTCATTTTATGAGAAATTGACTTAATCTATGTTCTGTGCCTAATTGACTTGAACGAAATGTCAGCTTGTGCCAAATGCAAAACAAAAAACAAAAAAATCCAGCTACTGGGATGGAATATATAATATAATACACCACTAATAATGAAAATTGTGATTTCTGGACAGCTGTGTTATAATGGCTACAGGCAAGTTTTAGTGTAACCATGGTAGCTATGGTCTCTAACTGGTTAGGTCTCAACTTCAGTCAATTAAATAGCTATGAATTTGCATACTTATGTAACTTTAAAATGGTGTTTAACGTTGAGAAGGTGTTGCATTTTTTTGTTTGAGAAAAACATTGTTTTTAGCATAAAGTTTCCATAGAAATGACCTAATTTGGGCTCAGATTTTTTGAAAAAGAGGTCACAAATGTGCCCAATTTTGTTTCAAGAAAGGCAGGAAATAAGAAATACATACACTAGAAACTTATCTCATGATTAAGGGGACTGTACAGTACTGGTTGAGGTAGGGATTCATGTTTTGAACATTCCTAAGTGAGGTAATGAAAAGCCTCTTTATGAAATATAAAAGAGCATGGAATTTTAAGAAGGATTCAACGTTTATTTGATAAAATTGGTTTTCAAATGGCTGAGATATCAAAAAAAAGTGCTAATAATAAAAGGCGACATGCCACAACTTTATTAGGATCTCTTTGTTTCACCTTGTCTTTGGATATCTCAGCCATTTCAAAACCGATTTTCATCTAATAAACTTTTGATACCCCTTAGAACTGCATGCTCTTTGACATCTTATAGAATGGTTTCTGAATATCTCGCCAAACGTTAAAAGCTAAATCTTCACCTCGACCAGAACTGTACACACCCTTTAATGTCAGTTGTATAATGAACACTTGAGGTATCCTAAAATTCCCATTCATTTATCTGGTTTGTGGGGTGGCCATGTTGATGATGTCATTTCGGCATGTTCCGAAGCAGAACTTCTGGGTAAATTTTACTGGTAAGTTTGTTAAGACATACATGTATACTTTCAAATACAAAATTTGTTTGTTATACGATAGTTGCCAGTTGACCCCAAAATTCAGCCTCAATTCCCTGGCCTATAGACTTACAGTTGAAATCAACTAATAGTATATAATGAATTTTAAACAGGTCCCCGGCATTACGAAATCCTATTGTTGGATTCAAGCTATTCGCATGCCCTCGATCGAAAACGTGCACCGTATACCCGAATAGTATACTAGTACTGTACTGTACTCCTATGTGAACCAATGATTTTTTTTCTACTCCCCCCCCCCCCCCCTCCCAGCAGCGTGCTGCAAAAACTACTACCCTGACCTCAAAATTGATATGAAGATTAGTATAAATTCCGTGTGATGATTGGTATATCATTCAAAGAATTCAATACTCTTCATTCAGATTTGACATTTAAATCATGATAAGTGAACAATTGTATCAAATATTACATTTTAAGGAGATTCTGACATTTCCATCATGCGTTGCCTTGGTAACAGATTTTTTTTTTTTTTGCCACTATGGGACACTCTTTGACCTGTTAATGCATTTTTTTTAATTCTACCCACAAAACTGGTCTAGATGACCCACTTTATCACATCCAACTTCATTCTCATGCTTTTGGAACCAAATTATGATGACTGAAATGTTTAAATGAGATTATTCAACAATAGAGGGCGTACATCACACTCCCACCTGCACATACTTGACATGCTTGAATGTCAACTTTGGATGGCGGTAGCTTTCTTATTATTTGAGCAATATCTATGAAATTTTCACATTGTATTTCATACATATTTAGTATAATTTTGAAGAATATTCAAACAAATTGAGTATGTTTTGGTATGATTTAGAGATAGATAAGTTTTATGGTAAAATTGCATTTTTGCTAAAAAATGTGAAAAAATTGTATTCTGGCCTCAAAATTAAGATGAAGCTTGGTATAACCCCCTACACAATTGGTATCATCATATCGATAATTTAATTTTCTTTAATTTGATACCAAAGCCATGATAATTGAACAATTTTATCAAAGGTTACATGTATTTTAATGAGATACTGACATTTTCACCATGCGTTACCATGGAAACGGATTTTTGACCACTATGGGACACGCTTTGACCTGTAAACATTGCATTTTTGAAATCTACGCACAAAACTGGTCTAGATGAAGTAGATTAAAAAAATATATGTTTGGGGTGCTTGGGAACCCCCTTCTCCTACTAGACTAATACAACATATACCAATTAAGAACACAATATTGATCCAATATTAATGACATACAGCAATTACAGTCCTCAGTATGAAAGGAACAAATAAGTTTTAAGTTTGGATTTGAATGACTCTGTAGATGACAGTTCCCTTAACTGAAGAGGTAACTGATTCCACAATTTTGGTCCCATAACGGAAAAAGCACGATCACCATACCCATGTTTTACTCTGGGTGTTTGGAGTAAGAATGCATCTGATGATGAACGTAGCCTTCGTGCCTGTCGGATTGTATTTTTGAATAGAATTACTTATGTATATTGGGGAAAAAGAATGAACTGAATGATGTACTAATAACAGAATCTTGAAAATAATCCTTTTTTCTACAGGTAACCAATGTAAGGAACGGAGAACTGGTGACATGGAATCAAACTTATTAGTAAAAGTTAACAATCGGGCAGCAGAATTTTGCAACCATTGAAGTTTTGTGACATCTTTTTTTGAAAGATTACACAACAATTAATTCGAAAAATCCAACCGAGAAGAAATCAAAGCATGAATAGGTATCTCAGCTGCAGATTTAGACAAATATTTCCTTATGAAACTTAAATTACGCAACTGATATCGAACATTCCGCTGAATATGAGTTACATGACTTCGAAATGACATTTCCTGATCAAATATGACACCTAAATTACGGGCTGTTTTCGACGGAGTAATGCAAGTGCTACCGATGTTGACATGACATGACTGATAATCAACTTTGCTTAACATATGCTTTGATCCCAATAACAGAAACTCTGATTTATCATCATTTAGTTTAAGGCCATTGGATGTAAGCCAGATTTTCAGGTCTTGCAAACATGCTTCGAGTTTTGCAATGGCGGATGACAATGAAGACACAGTGGGTTTAAAAGACAAATAAAGTTGTATATCATCCACTAATGCAATGCTTGCGAAATACTTCACTAATTGGTTGCATATACAGAGAAAAAAGCAGCGGGCCTCCAACACAACCTTGAGGTACACCAAATTTTGTCATAGTTTTACAAGAGGTAGAATCACTAATTCTGACATAATGAGATCGATCACATAAGTAGGATATAAACCAATCAAGAACAGTTCCTTTGATGCCCAAATATCTCAATCGTTGAATCAGAATAGCATGATCGACTGTGTCAAAAGCTGAGCTCATATCAAGCATGATAAGAGCAGTGATGTTACCAATATCTAATTTTCTGAACACAATATCTGATAAGTTGACTAACAGTGTTTCTACACTATGACCAGGCTTGTATGCAGATTGAAATGAATCAAGCAATTCATTATCTTGCACGATACATTGTCAATTGTGAGAAAACAACTATTATTATTATTATTAAAATTATAACTTACATTGAACCCTACTGTATTGCTGACATCTCTAGCAACGTGTACATATAAAGTTTTATCCAGGTTTGATGAATTCCTCATGAAATAAATGCAAAAACTGTGATAAGTTTGGTATTTTCAGTGCCCCAATAGCGACTGCGTCACGGACCCTAGTCTTTATTTCTAGTCGTTTTTATTTCGTCTTTATTTCTCGGAGTTGCAGCTTGTGTATTGTGCAGAAGCCCGCTTTATTGCGCTACGCCGGATGAGGGCACATACCCAGTGATTGCGATTCGGGCGTCGCAATCACTGGGTATGCGCTCTCACTCTGCTTGCCTCAACTCGGAGAAATAAAGACGATATAAAAACGTCTAGAAACTACACTACACCGACCCCCAGCTTGCTGTGATAAGTTAGTTTGCAGGCAAAACCCTTGTTCGTCGAAGAAAAAGTATGCGTGCGCTAAGACTACTACACGCACCACTGCACTGGCGCATGTAGCAGCGCTACATATATATAAAGGTGCGTGTAATAGTCTTGGCGTGCGCAGACCCCTTTGCGTTTGTTCCAACAAATAATGATGAAAAATGGCCAGTGAAATTCTACTGACACCACAATTTGGAACCACATACTACCTGGGGATGCTCATGGAGGTCCCATCTACCACCCTGTCTGGTCAAACCTTTTCTGTGGGTTGAACGAACTCCTTAATTAAGCCTCCTACAGGAATTAGCGCCTTGACTAGGAGGGTGCGTGGGGACCCCCCATTCCTACCAGACTACTTCGGTATGACTCCACAAAACTTAATGTTTGTCATTATTTCAGTTCATAACACAAAATTGCAGAAAGACTGTTTGTCTTCTTACTTACTTGCCAACCAGTAACATAAACTCATTACAATCCTTCATGTTATGTAAACTTCATCTAGTCAGTAAAGGCACACCAATATGATTACGAAGATAAATTTACCATATTTACGTGGTTTGCACGCAGCCCTACGATCTAGCTAGTGACTGCACAAGTGACCACACGATACTACAAGTAGCGGCAGAGAAAGCTCCTGCTCCCGTGGCCCCTAGCTCTCAGCAAGCTGCCGCAGCTTCGCCGGTGGAAGAAGCGTCGCCTGCCTCCGGAGCATCTTCAAGTAAGTTGGCTTCTCAGCTTGCAAGTTTATCAAACATTTCAGATGAACCAACGCGTTGTAATAAAGAGGCCAATGAAATTCACTTTCCATGTGATTCGAAAATTTGAAGTACTGTACATGACATGATCTGTACCCTATATAACGTTATTCCAAAAGACAGTCCTGTGCACCTGAAGAGGTATGTTATGGTAGATTAATACAAGAATTCGAAAGTAGACCTGGGAGGTGTTTCATAAAGCTGTTCGTAAAGTTACGAACGACTTACGAGTGACTGGTGATCAGTTCTGATGTGCTATACTTATCAGAATTTCCATAATTCAGCACAAGAACTGATCACCAGTCGCTCGTAAGTTGTTCGTAACTTTACGAGCAGCTTTATGAAACAGCCCCTGCATGAATAAAAGCTTCATAATTATGTTATCAATATCATCAAGGAAGGTTAAAGTTTTTCAAAAGACACCGATTCCCATAAACCGATGCTCGTCTAACCTGGTCAATAGGCATGACTACCGTGACTACTACAGTATCACAAAGTAGCGAAAGCACTGGTGGTAATTCGCAATTGGCTCCAATCCATAATCTGCAGGAATTACAATTCAACAGGAATGTCGAAGGAGATGTAAGGATGAGACGTAAAAGAAAGGGGTAAAAACAAGCCAAGGTCAAAGAAGAAGAAGAAGAAGAAGAAACAAATCCAATGCCTGAGAAAGAGGCAGATTCCCAAGTATGTAAATGACTTTGCTTATTTTCGTCTCTGAGCAGCAGATTCAATTCTCATGTGCTTATATTCCACTGTCGGACTATCAGTAGGGAACGAGGAGGTCCTAGAAGTGTGTAGCGCCGTCTACGATTCCGAGGCGACTGACGACGATCAGCTGGACATAAAGGAAGGTAAGGCCCTCGCTTCAGGATATATCATTACCATGATCTAAGTCATTTCAGTTTCCAACATTGGGTGGTGACAATCAACGACTTGAGATGCATCACTCTAGATTGAGATAGCGAAGTGAGTGATAACGAGTTTTCTGTGCAATTCCGTTTCAACTTCAATTACAGGCGATGTGATAAACGTGCTTAAAAAGGGAGATGACGGCTGTTGCAGAGGAGAGATGAATGGTCGCAATGGTCTATTTCCGGCCAGCTGCTCCGAAACGGAAGACGAGGAGGACTCCTCGGATGTGTCTGAAATCGACGAAGTATGAAATTAAAAACTATTTGGATTTTGCATTTTTGTCGCTTTTGTGTGATTAGTTTTAGAAAAAAAAAATTGGCTTTAGAATCTCTGCACTCTGATTGGCCAGTCATCATGCATTGACTTTTATCAATCCACACTCAACCATGCGTCCGGTAAAATCCGAATGCATGGCTTAAGGCTTGTATAGTGTTGTATAGGTGTAACGGACGCATGTGGAAAAAAAATATTCAAATTTCATGAATTTACGGACCTATTTTATGAAACAAATGATGCACTGGCCTAGTTCATGGATTGATGAGAATTAGATACTTTTGCTTGACAGCGGAATAGTCTAAAACCCACGCAATCGTTAAACTAGCGCATCATGTTCTCACCGATCCACTCTGTCCTGTGCATCATTAGTATTTTAGCGCATGCCCAGTACGCATGTTCACTATGAACATTTATCATAAATTACCACAATTTTTTGTTTCAAGAAACTAGTTAAAGTCTTCATAGAATCACGTGTCACTGACAGATACACGTATAAGCAGAAAGTTACACATGTATCGTGACAAATCAAATTCATTTCATACTATAAAGTTAAAATGAATTCATAGAAATAAAATCTTTCTTTTCCGTCATTCAATTTTCATGGAGAGCCATCTCATAACTTGAACTCAAATCATCTTCGACAAGACATTAGGATTAGAGTGCAAATCCTCAAGAGAAAGTAGTCCAAGCTACTTTGCCAATTTGAGATGGAACGAAGATTTCAGGTATCATAACATAGGCATAGTGTCGTTCGCTCCTCGTAAAATAGTTCGGATATTTATTGTGGTGAAAATATCATAGTGTAGAGACAGCGTAATTTGTTTTCAGCTAAAACCAAGAAGTTGAATAATGGAATCCTATGATCTTGCGAAGAATCAGTGACTAGGTTAATAACTGAAAGGTGAATATTCTATCGACGAATTGGTTATCGTTCGTTATCGTATAGGTCTTTCATCCGAAAGTTCGTTACTCCGCCGAAAATGAAAGAAGGTTCGTTATTCCAAAAATTCTTTAATCCGAAAACTACGTACTGTAACGTTTGTAATTGCTACGGTTCTTTAGTGCGACCTTGTTTTCACTTTTGGATCAACGAACCATCGTAATAATGAGCCTTCGGCATGACGCCACAAAACTTAATGTTTGTCATTATTTCAGTTCATAACACAAAATTGCAGAAAGACTGTTTGTCTACTTGCTTACTTGCCAGCCAGTAACATAAACTCATTACAATCAGTTATGTTATGTAAACTTCATCTAGTCAGTAAATGCACACCAATATGATTACGAAGATATATTTACCATATTTACGTGGTTTGCACACAGACCTACGATCTTGCTAGTGACCGCACAAGTGACCACACGATCCTACAAGTAGCGGCAGAGAAAGCTCCTGCTCCCGTGGCCCCTTGCTCTCAGCAAGCTGCCGCAGCCTCGCCGGTGGAAGAAGCCTCGTCTGCCTCCGGAGCATCTTCAAGTGAGTTGGCTTCTCAGCTTACAAATTTATCAAAAATTTCAGATGAGCCAACGCGTTGTAATAAAGAAGCCAGTAAAATTCATGAGGTGATCTGTACCCTATATTATAACGTTATTCCAAAAGAGAGTTTGGTGCACATGAAGTGCTTTGTTATGACAGATTAATACAGGAATTTGAAAGTAGGCCTGTATGAACAAAAGTTTCATAATTATGTTATTAATATTATAAAGGAAGGTCAAAGTTTTTTTCAGAAAACACCGATTCCCATGAACCGATGCTCCTCTAACTTGGTCAGTAGGCATGACTACCGTGACTGCTACGGTATCACAAAGTAGCGAAAGCATTGGTGGTAATTTACCATTGGCTCCAATCCATAATCTCCGGGTATTACAATTCAACTGGAATGTCGAAGGAGATGCAAGTATGCAAATATGGGACATAAAAGAAAGGGGAAAACAAACAAGGAGCAAAAAACAAAAAAAAAAAGAAAGAGAGAGAGAGACAGAGAGAGAAAAATCCGCTGCCTAAAAAAGAGGCAAATTAATAAGTATGTAAAAGACTTTGTTTATTCTCGTATCTGAGCGGCAGATTTATTTCTCATGTGCTTATGTTCCACTGTCGGACTACTAGTAGGGAACGAAGTATGTAGCGATTCTGAGGAGACAGATGACGGTGAGCTGGACATAAATGAAGGTAAGATCATCACTCCAGGATATGTCATTACCATGATCGCAGTTATTTCAGTTTACAACATTGGGTGATTACAATCAACGACTTGAGATGCATCACTTTAGATTGAGATAGCGAAGTGAGTGATATCGAGCTGTCTGTCTTGTCAATTCCACTTTACACGGTAGCATATTTCTGTGTGTTTAGTTCGATATTATTATGGCGATGCTCAATGGTCATTCTTACAAGTTTGAATTAAAGATATCAGTAACCCTTTTTATCACAAATCCTACAAAAAGTCGCCCGACGTGGATTTTTAAGAACACTGTGTAATTCTTCTCGTGTGGTCACTTGTGCGGTCACTAGCAAGATCGTAGGGCTGTGTGCAAACCATGTAAATATGGTAAATATATCTTCGTAATCATATTGGTGTGCATTTACTGACTAGATCTTTTCATGTTAACGTGCTTACAGTTTATCCCAAATTTTGATTCACTTTTTGTGCCTTCTTCTATGTATAACCCTGATCTATATCTCAACATGCAAAAGCAAAAATTTGAGTGCAATTCTGTGTCAACTTCATTTTCAGACAATGTGATAAACAAGCGTGAAAATGAAGATGACGGCTGGTGCAGGACGAGGAATAATTTGCATCCGGGCAGCTACACCCAGATGGACAACATAACCGGAGGGCCAAACCTCCAAAACTCGGCTAATTCTACATTGTGTACTTTTCGAGTGAGTTCCACTCTCTCTACAATCTAAGTAGACCATGCTTATTTTCAAGTTTTAATTGTAACAAACAACATTCCACTGGTCTACCTAAAAAAAAAATTGTTGCGAAAACCTCCAAATCCAAGATGGCGTCCAAGATGGCCGCCATATTTACTGAATGTGACCCACTTCAACAAAAAGGTCCTAAAGTCGCGCACGGTCGAAGCCGTGAAAATCGTGTTCGAAGTCAGAGCATTAAAATTGGTCAAAACTTACGATTTTCTGATGTTAATATATTACTGGAGTCTAACATGTCTTCTATCATCTGTCGAAATTTTGAAGCAAAATGATTAAAGGAAAGACCAAAAAATAGCGTTTTTCTGAGCCATGTTTTTTGGCGTTTCAACGAAGCAGAAACTGGTTCGAACATTTGGATTGAGCGCCACAGATAGGTTCCGCCCCTAACAACGACCAGAGTGATCTCATTGGTCAGTTTGCTGCTTGCTGCTAACCGAAGCGTGAAGCTCGCACACTGCCCAGTCGACTGGTGCGTGCGGGCGGGGTGCGCTATGCTCAGCCGCTTCTCACATCCTGGTCACTGATTGGTTGGTGAGGAGACCGCCGACGCTGATGTGCTTGAATGAACTCTTCGGGGGTTGCTAGGGCTTACCTTCTATTGTCCAGAGGTGAAAACTGACTTGCGTGTCCCTTGATCGCGATTGCGTCGAAAGGAAGACTTTTAGGGCGCTTTTCTCAAAACAGTGATTTTCCAGACGTCTCGACATGCTCTCTTTTAAACATTGATATCTCCGCAGCCGATTATTTTTATTAAATGTGTTATATATCAATTTAATGCAAAAAGATTAGGGGAGTATATCATGTAATTTTCAAATAATCGACCTCGCCCGACTTTAGGATCATTTTGTTGTAGCGGGTCACGAATGTGTTATTTGAAAGATTAAATTTGATAGAAACCTCAGATTTCAACAAATTTGATGTCACATGAAAGATAATAAAATTTTCTACAAGTTGATACCATTTTTGTGGGTTATTGTGATAACTGGATTGAGATGTTTAAGGAAAAAACATTCATTTTTGATATTTTTTCTGAAAAAAAGAAAACCATGAAAATGTTCGATTCAGCATAAATCAGAGAAAGACTGAAGGATTATCTTTAACGTTTCAAGAATTTTGTTTGACATATAATTAACATTTGGGGAAAATTGGAGGTCAGAACCCCTTCTCGGTTCACGAGTTATAATGTCTCGAATTTGAAAATACACTATGTAAAAATGGTCACCTTAGTTGGTCGTAAAAATGTCTGCGAGCGCCAAGACTATTTCACGCACCACTGGCACTGGCGCTTGTAGCAGTGAACCAGCGTGTAGTAGTCTTGGCAAACGCATGCTTCTTCTTTGACAAACAAGGGTTTATGCCTGCAAACTAACTTTTCATACCAAGTGGTATAGCTCAGGTGACGCTGATCGCTATTAGGCCCTATTTAAAAGTAGATTGTTCTGAAGAAGATGAGATGAAGCAAAAAATATTTTTCAAATAGAGGTAGAAGCTTGAAACAACCTTGCTATAGAAAGTTTAGGACAAAATTTAGATCAATCATTCTCAAAATTCAAGATTGCAGGCCATCAAAGCTGACATAATGTTTTGCGCCAAAGTAAATGTATTATTTCGATTTTGATCCCATTTTGTCTGTTTTGCTGTCTATTTATATGGTTTTTATCATTCTGAGAACTGTAATGCTATTTCAAACCATCTTAGGTTTTTATGAAGACATTTTTCAGAATGCACCATGAATATTATTACCGGTATTAAAGAATATTAAATATGTGTATGAAAACCATGTAGAAATTAACATCTTTTCTATATATAATTACTATTTGGAGAAAATTAGAGGTCAGTATTGTATTTTGTTCAGGAGTTATAATGTCTCAAACCTGAAATCTCATTTTACGTAATATCATGTATTTACACGCGTCTGATCCAAAAGACTTCACAGACGGCCAAATCCAAGATCGTGCTTACTTTTCGAGTTCCACTCTCTCAAACAGACCATAAATAATATTAAACATTCTAAGCAATGTTCCGTGAGTACACCTCAGTAGATTTGTTGGAAAAACCTCCAAAGTACAGATGCGGTCCAGCAGGGCCGCCATTTTCATTGAATTTAACATTTGAAATATAAAATTTGATAGAGACGTTGGAGTGAAACAAATTTGATGTCATATTGCGAAGAAATCAGTGACTAGGTTAATAACTGAAAAGTGAATAATCTATCAACAAATTGCTTACCGTTCGTTATCGTGTAGGTCTTTATTCCGAAAGTTCGCTAATCAACCAAACATGAAAGAAGGTTAGTTATTCCCAATATTCTTCAATCCGAAAACTATACCTACTGAAATGTTTGTTATTGCGAAGGTTCTTTAGTACGACCTTCATTCCATTTTCGGATCAACGAACCTTCGAAATAACGAGCCTTCGACATGACGCCACAAAATTTAATGTTTGAGATTATTTTATTTCTTAACCCGAAATTGCAGAAAGCCGGTGTGTCTTCTTGCTTACTTGCCAACAAGTAACGTAAACTCATTACAATAATTTACTTTATGAAATCTTCATCTAGTCTTCATCATACCAATAATTACCAAGATATATTTACCATTATTTACCGTATTCACGTGGTTTGTACACAGTTTAAGGAACCTGCAAGAAGCATCAAAAGATACGTGGCCCTCAGCTCTCTGGTACCTGTCAGAGAAGTTTCGACGGTGGAAGAAACCGCTGCAGCCTACGCGGCACATCCAAGTGAGTTTGCTTCTCAGCTTTCAAGTTCATCAAAATTTTCAGATGAACTAACGCGTTGTAATAAAGAAGCCAGTAAAATTCACTTTCCACGTGACTCGACAATTTGAAGTACTGTACATGAGGTGATGTGTACCCTATATAACGTTATTCTGTCGCGTCTGCGTAGGTACCCCTCTCGATCACTATTCGTTTTTTCTCCTTTTCTCTCTCAAAGTCATCGTGTCTTACACAATATCCAACACGATCAGGCCTTCCAAATCCATTTCTCGTCGAGCGAGCGTTTCCTGCAAGTCTCCATTTTATTCTCCTTCCCTTGCCGAGTCTGTAAATTTGAGAATATTGTAAGACACACAGTCAATATCAGGCATCTAGAATCTCCTGACATCAATAGTGCCATAGAACCCAGGTGGAAAGCTTACTGGCTCGCTAGAAGTAGAATCCAGGGGTCATCAGGCCCTAGATGACTACTACCAGCAGGCCATAACCGCGACAAGGATATAGGCATTTACTGTACACTATGAAACTTAGCATTTGAAAAGTACCATACTCCAAGACAAGGACAAACATATACACGTATACTGCAAAAAGTCCGGTGTTAAATAGTGAACACCGAGCTGGTGTTAAATTTTCGGTGCTCATTTGTGGTGTTAAATTAACACCTCCGGGTGACATTTCCAAATTTTAAACTGTTTTTTTGAAGAGTTTCTTAGTAACTGCACTTCTTGTTGATTTTTAATTTAAACAAGACGATCAAGAATTTTACATTAAAATACTAGATTTGTGAAAAAATGTGAAAATAAATTTACACCAAAGTAGCACCAGCTGGTGTGGTCTCTTATTGAAGCTGGACGGGTGTTAAACCACTGATATTAACACCAACAAATATCAAATCAACACCATGTGGTGTCATTTTTGAATTAACACCAGTACAGTGTCAAATTAACACCACGAAGTGTCAGGTGAACACTTTTCAACACCATCACAGTGCATTTTCAACACCTGTTGGTGTGGTCCTTTATTGAAGTTTGATCGGTGTTAGATTTAACACCCGTGGTGTTAAATCTAACACCGATGTTTTTACAGTGTAGGTTACCAGGCCAGTCAAAAAAAGAGGGTACATAACTCCCAAAAGCATGCAACATGTGGCACATTATAATAACCATCTCACAGATTACATCGAAAAGGCATACATGTAAAAATTGAAACTCATTTGACCATCAAAAAACAAAGCAAACCCCAGGGAGTTCCGAAAAAAAAAATATGATAGGTGAGTGCCAAAAATTAGCCCTTCGTATCTTTACACAAAAACCGAAAAACTCCCTTACACATCTGAGTGATCGCACGAAAAGATCAGAAATACACTTCTCGGTTACATCACAGTTACGCCGACGCACATCACGACATGAAATCTAAAAGCTAAACACACCATGTACATAAATAAAAAAAGAAATACTGCAGATTATGGAAAACATAAAAATATGCACTGAGGCCATTTCAGTGACAAGTACTAGGGTACATACATATTTTGTGACACTAATCCCTAACCTACACGAAACGAATGAGCCATATGTACTTCAATGTTGAAAAAAAAACAAAACATAAACCAAATACACCAGGTAAAAAAATGTAAAAATATCACCACACATAATGGTGAAAGCCATAAAAATAGCCCTTCATATCACACAGTACATGTAAAAAAAAATGAGCAATCCCTCTTTCAAAAACCAAAAAAGACTGGTACACCTGGGGTAAAACTTCCAATCACCATTATCACCACAGGCTGTCTAACCATCATAGAACAAATACCTATGAGATACAGGATGTGAAATAAAATCCCCATAGTAACCCGCCGACCTCAAACTCATGACAGGATTTAGCGAACACCATAGAACGAAGCCCTAGATAGGACTACACATTTTCAATGCTGCAGTCAATTACATGTACCAAATCACGACAGGAATATGGAATGCACGACCTGCACCCTCCTACACCAGTCAGGGAGACTACCTATTTTGAGGGAAGATTGAAATCCCCCCAAAGAGGGAACATTGAACCGCGAGCAGATGTTACGTAACGGAGCGACACGATATGGTCAGAGCGAACCGTTACAGATGTTCTTTTTCCAGTCGCTATGAGAATAATTCACCGAGAGCACGTCCCTGCCGAGAGGGAGAGAGAGAAACACATGTACACACACGCGAGCGTACACACACGGAGGGTCATCCGCATCGAGTTGGAGGACGGATCGTTGTGTGTAGCTATTTTTAGCGCTCCTCTCTCTCCCCCTCTCTCCTCCATCGTTCTGTTGCTGCGTACCCGTGATCAGTGATGATGCTGATAAGCCAAATCCCCAATCACTTACCTTTCGCGACCCCCATGGCAGAAAAAACAAAACAGCAAGTGAATTGACCATGCACATCGACATTGTGTTGTTGGAAGGCGGAGCATGGTCGTGCAGACCTATGTTTTGATCGAAGTTAGAGCACGAGGAAGAGACATGCAAGTTTGAAGAACAACAAAAACCTTCACAAGACAAGACTAATAGTGAGAGGTAATTATCATCTATTAACTCTATTTCAATTTCAACTATTTTAGTTAAAAGCATTTAAAAGCATATGTGATTGTGACGTGTTGATCAAATATTTCTAGAGACAAAGTGAGGGTGGATGTCGCAATATAGTTCCCTGGTTCATTACCGTGATAGTGTACGTGTGATGTTGCGATGATCTAGATAAGGTAACCTTGTGGTTGCATGAGGCTTGTAACTTTTAACCCAGTGAGCATGATCGCAAGAGAGCAAGAAAATATGAATACACTGATGGTCATGTAGCAAAAGAAAGAACCCCGGAGCTCCGGCGGTCCGCAGTTGACGTTCGACGGCTGTGCGAGAGCTCCATCGTCATGCAACCTATTAGAACACCTACGGTGGCGGTCCTCTCTTGCTCTTTTCATTCGGACATTCCATAGAAATACGGACAAACCAGGAGTTTAGGGGACCGGACTATCTAAGTACAATACCAGTTCTCACCAAATCTTGATCATTTGACGAAAAAATAACTGAATTGTTAATAGAAATATCGGAAAAGCATGACAGGCTACCACAATTCCCATAGACGTTGAAGCTCAGCGGTAACAGCGCTCACGTACGCACGGTACGTGCGTGCACTGTGTTAACGCGATTCATGCATAGCGCATTGCAGACACACACACAGTCCGTCCCTGTGTTTCGTTGAATAATCGCTGCAAAATAAGAACGCCTTGAAAGAAACTATGACACGGAGATTCAAAAAATACATTTTGGATTCGCGTTTTCATCCTTCAATTACAAATTTTCCTCACTATATGTGAATATTGATTTTTGGAGGAGATAAACTTTATTTATTCATCTTTCATTGGGTGAAATTTCAATATCAACATTAAACTATACTCGGAATTTGTCAAGACTGACAAATTAGGTGATTCGATTTTTTTTAAATCCATGATTCGAGTCCTGATCGCAATAGGCATGACCATATAGGTTTCATCTGTGTTTAGAGACATTGGCCGTGTGATATTTGGGTTCTCAATTAGAAAAGAGAGTCAGGTCTGCCATCTTTGGTACCAAATTCGGTATACACTATAACGAAGATACAGAATGAAGTATATTTGACCATTGGCCCAACTTTGCACAGTCAAGATAGCATCTGAGCAAAAAGTGGTTATTTTGTGAAATGATTCTTGTAACATGGTCTTTGCGTGTGCAAAGTATGGAAAGATAGGACATGTATTCACCAAGATACAGGATGACACATTTATGACCTTTGACCCTAATTTACATACCCAAGATGGTGTCTCCCTTACGAAAAAGTCCTGTGGTACTCCTGTGGTAATTACCACAGGACGGTACCACAGGACAGTACCACAGGACAGTACCACAGGAATTGTCCTGTGGTATTTTGGGACATACCACAGGACAGTACCACAGGAATTCCTGTGGTATTTTGGGACGTACCACAGGGCAGTACCACAGGAAAGTACCACAGGACCGGTACCACAGAACAGTACCACAGGACAGTACCACAGGAATTCCTGTGGTATTTTGGGACGTACCACAGGGCAGTACCACAGGAAATCCTGTGGTATTTTGGGACGTACCACAGGGCAGTACCACAGGACTAGTACCACAGAACAGTACCACAGGAACTGTCCTGTGGTATTTTGGGACAGTACCACAGGACAGTACCACAGGTCGATCATTACCACACAGCATTACCACAGGGCAGTACCACACAGCATTTCCATGGTACCACAGGAGAGTACCACACAGGATAGATCCAAAAAAAAAAAAAAAAATCTGGGAGAATTTTAGTCACATATCAAGGAATATTCCTGATAGGTGAGTGATGGATTTCAGGACAAACATGGCCCTACTTAATAACCTGTCCTACTCCTAATATAACATATAACCTCAAACGAGTCTAATGGCCAAGTGCCAATCTAGTCCTATAATAGAGCTATATACAGTCATATTCTATTCCTAGGTAGCCATCGACCGTATCAGTACATATATATATGGCCGTCTATCCGTAAAGCATTAAGGCATGGTTACTAACTCGATTATACTTTATTATCAAGATATGAAATTAAACTTTCATAACAATATCTATGATATTTGGAATAACATAACATAATTAGACAATCTTTCATAAAGTTCAAAGTAAGTTCCATCATTAATACTTTGACTTTTTAAGTCATATATGTATTTTCTAAAATCTAGAATGCTTTTTATGAATATTCATGAGCTATGTAAAAATTTGTACCACAGGTGTACCACAGGAGTACCACAGGAGTACCACAGGAGTACCACAGGAGTACCGTACCACAGAAGTCCTTATGAAAATTCTCATGCTTTACATCAGCACTTTCACTAAATAGGTAATACTGTAGGAGTATAGGACAGGATAAGTAATGGCAAATCAATTGCTATAATTCACAGCATAACTCATCTATAAATTAATTGAGGAATATTAATATGTGCTTTTCTGTTTGTATTTCTATAATAAATTTCAGTAGATTCTGCCTTACAAATTTCCTGTGTGGTACTCCTGTGTTGTACTGCTGTTTGATATTCTCCTGATGTGATAGTCCTCTGGAGTAAAATGTTAAGGAAAAAAAAAAGAATATCCTGTAGCCTTTTTCTGTGGTACTTACAAATTTAATTTGCTGTGTGGTACTTCTGTGTGGAATAGCACCATGTTATGATTTTCCTGTGGGATTTTGGACAGTTCCTGTGGTACTCTCCTGTGGTATACATCGAAAATTACCACAGGAATTCCTGTCGTATTGTCCTGTGGTACGTCCCAAAATTCCACAGGACAATTCCTGTGGTACTGTCCTGTGGTACGTCCCAAAACACCACAGGACAAGTCATGTGGTACTGTCCTGTGGTACTGTCCTGTGGTACTGCCCTGTGGTACTGTCCTGTGGTACGTCCCAAAATACCACAGGACAAGTCGTGTGGTACTGTCCTGCGGTACTATCCTGTGGTACTGTCCTGTGGTACTGCCCTGTGGTACTGTCCTGTGGTACGTCCCAAAATACCACAGGACAATTCCTGTGGTACTGTCCTGTGGTATGTCCCAAAATACCACAGGACAAGTCGTGTGGTACTGTCATGTGGTACTATCCTGTGGTACTGTCCTGTGGTACTGCCCTGTGGTACGTCCCAAAATACCACAGGACAAGTCGTGTGGTACTGTCCTGTGGTACTATCCTGTGGTACTTTCCTGTGGTACTGTCCTGTGGTACTGCCCTGTAGTACTGTCCTGTGGTACTGCCCTGTGGTACTGTCCTGTGGTACGTCCCAAAATACCACAGGACAAGTCGTGAGGTACTGTCCTGTGGTAATATTCTGTTGTACTGTCCTGTGGTACTGTCCTGTGGTACGTCCCAAAATACCACAGGACAATTCCTGTGGTACTGTCCTGTGGTATGTCCCAAAATACCACAGGACAAGTCGTGTGGTACTGTCCTGTGGTACTATCCTGTGGTACTTTCCTGTAGTACTGTCCTGTGGTACTGCTCTGTGGTACTGTCCTGTGGTACTGCCCTGTGGTACTGTCCTGTGGTACGTCCCAAAATACCACAGGACAAGTCGTGAGGTACTGTCCTGTGGTACTATCCTGTGGTACTGTCCTGTGGTATGTCCCAAAATACCACAGGATAATTCCTGTGGTACTGTCCTGTGGTGCTATCCTGTGGTACTTTCCTGTGGTACTGTCCTGTGGTTCGTCCTAAAATACCACAGAACAAGTCGTGTGGTACTGTCCTGTGGTACTATCCTGTGGTACTTTCCTGTTGTACTCTCCTGTGGTACGTCCCAAAATACCACAGGACAATTCATGCGGTACTGTCCTGTGGTACTGTCGTGTGGTATACGTCCCAAAATACCACAGGACAATTTGTGTGTATACTGTCTTGTGGTACTGTCCTGTGGTACTGCCCTGTGGTACATCCCAGAGTACCACACGAGCCTGTGACACAGTACCACACAGTTCCTGTGTTAACATATATTTGTGTGGTACATTGTGTGGTACCAACCAGCACCACAGGGAGTACCACATGAGCCTGTAAAACAGTACCACACAGTTCCTGTGGTAACATTTATTTATGTGGTACATTGTGTGGTACTGACAATTACCACAGGGAGTACCCTACAAGCCTGTGGTACAGTACCACACAGTTCCTGTGGTAACATTACAAGTGTGTGGTACATTGTGTGGTACCGATAAGTACCACAGGGAGTACCACAGGACTTTTTTGTTAGGGCTGATTAAGTAGTTGTTATTTTATGAAATAATGTACGTGACATGAACTAAACATGTGCAAAATATGGGGATGATAGGGGCTGTTTTTTCTTGAGTTATTGCAAAGAAAGTTGCAGAAAGAAAGAAATATCTCAATACATCGAAGATAAGTTTGATTTCAACCAAGTTTTTTGACGTGATCTCGGCGTCGTATGAAAAGATGGAGCGAATAGTGACGATAGCCCAAAGTCTCAGCTGCAACATATTAAAATCTGGGAGAAAGACCGTCATGTCAATTTTCATTTCCAGAAAAATTCCCTCCCATAGAGATAACACGTAAACTGGTTAAATTTTACAAGATTACTTTCAATCCCTTTTTACGAGGTAATGGCATCATCCAATCAAAATATTGTTACATTAAGACTGAAAAACCATTTAATAAGCTACAACATATTGAAATTTGGGTGAAAATCAGCAAAGGACAAGTGAGATGCGCTTCAGTGAACTTGAAATTTGATGACGTCATTTTGAAAATTTACTTTTTTTTACTTTATTAAGAAATAAGATATCTTTTCATAATTTTTTCAGTATTGCCAACCCATGAAATGACATGTACAACTCATCAGCTTTTAAAATATGTAAAGAAAATGGGGGGTCACCGTCCATCCTGACGAGTAAAATCGGATTTGAAATTGGCGGTTTTTTGGCATTGTTGCATTGTATATCGCCATTGACGCGCGCGCGGAATTTCAACTTTGACGGGCCCGTATGACGTCATATTGAGTCGGATTGACTTGAAACTTGGTAGAAATATTCCTTGACATTTCAGACATCCGATCAAAGTGAAAAAACGAGAAATTTGCATTGCATATGAGTTGTGCGTGCGTATATGCGCGCGCGCGTACGCGTCCGTCCGATTTTTTCAATTTTTCAAAAAATGCTTCAAATGGTCTGAAACGTTTGCAAAAAAAATTTTGACCTCGAAATGAGCATACAAATATTTCAAAGCGCGCGTACGCGCACGTTTTTAATGATGGGATGAATTTTGAAAACATGAGTAGAACTCCCTTTAATTGAACTTTATGTGACGTAAATTTCATTGAAAAATTCCATTCCAATAATGAGATATGAATGAAAATGTGTTTTCATACAGTGCGTATCAAAATAAACGCAACAAGATTTGATTTCAAATTTGTGAAGATTGTGTTAACTTTACACCAAAGTGAGTAGCAACATCTTAAAACCACGTATCTCCTCTTTCCAATGATATCTTATTTATTCTTACACGGTCATGGATGGCTGAGTAATCATTCTTTTTGGACAATGGGTCAAATTGGACTTGGGACCAAGTTTAGGCGCAACAAGAATCAATGCACCTTATTAGAAATTAACTAAACAAACGGAATAATGAAATCAATTTTAATGAAATTAATGATCGCAACTTACCATTGTCTTCTTACGGATACTAGTGTCACTTTTTAACATTACATCCCATGCCCCTCAACATGGCCACCATTTCTTTCCACACTGAGATTAGCTCTTAGCCATCTCACGCACAGCCCTGAGAATCATTGGGGCTTGGTGGCGTAGAGCTTCAAGCTCATCAGTGATTCTTTGTCTCAGAGTTGCAATGTCAGGTGGAGGGGTAATGAACACTTTGCTCTTGAGATAACCCAAAGAAAAAAGTCACAAGTCAGATCTGGAGATCGTGGTGGCCACTCCACATCATGATACAAGGCAATCACCCGATTTCCGAATACCTCAGCCAATCTGTTTCTTAATGCAACTAGTCGATCGGCTGGTGCGCCATCCTGTGCCCACCATAGGCATCTGAACACACTCCTTTGT
Source organism: Diadema antillarum (assembly GCF_040938485.1). Lineage (NCBI taxonomy): Eukaryota > Metazoa > Echinodermata > Echinoidea > Diadematoida > Diadematidae > Diadema > Diadema antillarum. The sequence continues at coordinate 23,727 of NW_027271180.1, forward strand.
TGCACAGAAAAATTTTCCATTAATTCAGGAATCATATTTCATTTCAAATTTGTAAGTATCCATTTCCGTTCATGTTGTTTTCAAAGAAGAAGGCCCTAGGAGCAAACCGTTTCCAGAAAGTCCAGAACAGACATTCAGCTTTTCTCTACGAAAATCGACGTCATAGTTGAATGCAGAAACTGAAACTTGGTCCCAAGTCCAATTTGACCCATTGTCCTAAAAGAATGATTACTCAGCCATCCATGACCGTGTAAGAATAAATAAGATATCACTGGAAAGAAGAGATATGTGGCTTTAAGATGATGCTACTCACTTTGGTGTAAAGGTGACACAATCTTCACAAATTCGAAATTAAATCTTGTTGCGTTTTTTTTTTGATACGCACTGTATAATGACGTCATAGTGACGTCACGGTCGACTGATCACTTTGATTTTAGTTCGATTGTCGTCTTTGGGACACGATACATATATGGTATAAGTTTGATATCCATAGGCAATGCACTTTCTGAGCTAACCTCTACACAACTTTTGGGGAGAAATAAAGAAAAAAAAGAAAGAATCAGTACAGATACAGAAGGTGATCCGAGAGGATACTCGGATCACCTAAAGAAGAACAAAGAATAATAATAATAATAGCTGGTTTTTATATAGCGCATTTCACACTTAAGTGTCTCAATGCGCTTTACAGACTATTATTACCCCGGTCACTGGATACATGATTTCCAACCAGCACTAAACAGTGCTCATTCTCCACTCCCTGGGGAGCATTCCAGCCAGTCGCCGCCATTTTACAGGCGCGCACATGCGCACAAAGAATCAGTACAGATACAGAAGGTGATCCGAGAGGATACTCGGATCACCTAAAGAAGAACAAAGAATCAGTACAGATACAGAAGGTGATCCGAGAGGATACTCGGATCACCTAATGAGGATTTTTAAGGTGAATTTTTAAAGACATGCATGTCAAAACGATGCAGTGATAGCCATTGACTTTGTACGCGTCGAGCTTCGGCCAGAGACTGCGGAAAGGTCATGAATAATTCATTAAGTCCAACTTTCCCGATTATTCGCGAATATCTCCATTCCCTAAAAATCGGCTGTCTCCCTGACTGTACACGACCACCTCAGTCTGACGTGAAGGGCCCACAATATTATGCTAACAGTTTAATACTTGAAATAAGCCATAATGTAAAGCAATTAAAACAACCGTAACAAAAAAAGTCATGTGGTACTCCCTGTGGTACTTGTCGGTACCACACAATGTACCACACACTTGTAATGTTACCACAGGAACTGTGTGGTACTGTACCACAGGCCTGTAGGGTACTCCCTGTAGTACTTGTCAGTACCACACAATGTACCACATGAATAAATGTTACCACAGGAACTGTGTGGTACTGTTTAACAGGCTCATGTGGACCTCCCTGTGGTACTGGTTGGTACCACACAATGTACCACACAAATATATGTTAACTCAGGAACTGTGTGGTACTGTGTCACATTCTCGTGTGGTACTCTGGGATGTACTAGAGGGCAGTACCACAGGACATTACCACAGGAAAGTACCACAGGACAGTACCACAAGACAGTATACACACAAATTGTCCTGTGGTATTTTGGGGACGTATACCAAAGGACAGTACCACAGGACAGTACCACATGAATTGTCCTGTGGTAGTTTGGGACGTACCACAGGAAGGCACCACAGGATAGTACCACAGGACAGTACCACACGACTTGTTCTGTGGTATTTTGGGACGTACCACAGGACAGTACCACAGGGCAGTATCACAGGACAGTACCACAGGAAAGTACCACAGGACAGTACCACAGGACAGTACCACACGACTTGTCCTGTGGTATTTTGGGACATACCGCAGAACAGTACCACAGGAATTGTCCTGTGGTATTTTGGGACGTACCACAGGACAGTACCACAGCATAGTACCACAGGACAGTACCACACGACTTGTCCTGTGGTATTTTGGGACATACTACAGGACAGTACCACAGGGCAGTACCACAGGGCAGTACCACTGGACAGTACCACAGGAAAGTACCACAAGATAGTACCACAGGACAGTACCACACGACTTGTCCTGTGGTATTTTGGGACGTACCACAGGGCAGTACCACAGGATAGTACCACAGGACACTACCACACGACTTGTCCTGTGGTATTTTGGGACATACCACAGGACAGTGCCACAGGAATTGTCCTGTGATATTTTGGGACGTACCACAGGACAGTACCACAGGACAGTACCACAGGACAGTACCACAGGATAGTACCACAGGACAGTACCACACGACTTGTCCTGTGGTATTTTGGGACGTACCACAGGACAGTACCACAGGGCACTACCACGGGAAAGTACCACAGGATAGTACCACAGGACAGTACCACATGACTTGTCCTGTGGTATTTTGGGACGTACCACAGGACAGTACCACAGGACATTACCACAGGACATTACCATAGGAACTGTCCTGTGGTATTTTGGGACATTACCACAGGACAGTACCACAGGAACTAATCCTGTGGTATCGGTCCCAAAATCCCACAGTAAGATCATGTATTTTGGTACTGTTCCACACAGAAGTACCACACATCAAATTAAATCCGTAATATCACACAGTCGTGCCCCATAGCAATACCACACAACAATACCACACATATGCAATAGGAAGTACCACAGAAAAATGCCACAGGATTTTCTTTTTTTCTTCTTAACATTTTATACCAGAGGACTATCACGTCAGGAAAATATCAAACAGCAGTACCACACAGGAGTACCACACAGGAAAATTGTAAGGCAGAATCAACTGAAATGTATTGCAAATATATAAACAAAAAACACATATTAAAGATAATAAAAAGTTTTGGTACCTCAAAAGTTTCCTTGAATTTCCTTGTCTTAGTTTGTGTTTCAGGTTACAGTACCTTTCATATAACTAACACTGTGAGACTTACTCTCCCCAAAGTGCTCTAATGTCTTAGTAATCATGCAATTAACTGCGACCAGCAGCCCCGTACGCATAGCGACCAGCAGTCCCATACTCATAGCGTAATCGGGCTTCGCATTGTAGCATTCAGGATCATGACAGATTTAGTATCGCAGGGTAAATGTCAACTTAAAATCCCCAAAATTCTTCAATTTGAAGACTTACCAATTAAGTTGAAGTATTGAAAACAGGCTTCGGGCAACGTTTGGTTCTGCCTATAGTCCCTTTCTGTTCGAATTGATGACTGAATGTGACTCGGTCGACAGGACCTTGGGAGAGCTACATACATTGAATACTACAGCCAGTGCATGCGAACACATCACATGCGCACAAATTTCAAATCCATGAACGGATAAGATGTTTGTGTGCGCATGCTCTGGCCGTAGTATTCAGTGTATGTAGCTCTCCCAAGGTCCTCTCGACCGAGTCACATTCAGTCATCAACTCGAACAGAAAGGGACTATTGGCAGAACCAAACGTTGTTCGAAGCCTGTTTTTAATACTTCAACTTAATTGGTAAGTCTTCAAATCGAAGAAATTTTTGGATTTTAAGCTGACATTTACCCGCGATACTAATTCTGTCATGATCCTGAATGCTACAATGCGAAACCCCATTACGCTATGCGTATGGGGCTGCTGGTCGCAGTTAGCTATGCGTACAATGGGCTGCACGCTGCTGGTCGCAGTCAGTGGTTTCGTACAACAGTTATCGACGCGGTACCGCGACGGCTCTGGTACGAAACCATTATTGCATGATTACTAAGACATGAGAGCACTTTGGGGCGAGTAATTCTCACAGACAACGTACTTTAACCTGAAACACAAACCAAGACAAGGAAATTCAGGAAAACTATCTTTAATATTCCTCAATTAATTGATACATGAGTTATGTCGTGAATTATAGCAATTGATTTGCCATTACTTAACCTGTCCTATACATTTTATTACCTATTTAGTAAATGTGCTGATGTAAAGGATGAGAAATTTCATAAGGACTTCTGTGGTACTCCTGTGGTACAAATTTTTACATAGCTCATGAATATTCATAAAAAGCACTCTAGATTTTAGAAAATACATATATGACTTAAAAAGTCAAAGTATTAATGATGGGACTTACTTTGAACTTTAGGAAAGATTGTCTAATTATGTTATGTTATTCCCAATATCATAGATATTGTTATGAAAGTGTAATTTCATATCTTGTTAATAAAGTATAACCTAGTTAGTAACCATGCCTTAATGCTTTACGGACAGACGGCCATACCGTACTGATACGGTCGATGGCTACCTAGGAATAGGATATGACTATATAGATCTATTGTAGGACTAGAATGGCACTTGGCCATTAGACCCTCGTCTGAGGTTGTATGTTAGGAGTAGGACAGGTTATTAAGTAGGGCCATGTTTGTCCTGAAATCCATCACTCACCTATATGGAATATTCCTTGATATGTGGCTAAAATTCTCCTAGATTTTTTTTTCGATCTATCCTGTGTGGTACTCTCCTGTGGTACCATGGTAATGCTGTGTGGTACTGCCCTGTGGTAATGCTGTGTGGTAATGATCGACCTGTGGTACTGTCCTGTGGTACTGTCCCAAAATACCACAGGACAGTTCCTGTGGTACTGTTCTGTGGTACTAGTCCTGTGGTACTGCCCTGTGGTACGTCCCAAAATACCACAGGAATTCCTGTGGTACTGTCCTGTGGTACTGTTCTGTGGTACCGGTCCCGTGGTACTTTCCTGTGGTACGGCCCTGTGGTCCGTCCCAAAATACCACAGGAATTCCTGTGGTACTATCCTGTGGTACATCCCAAAATACCACAGGACAATTCCTGTGGTACTGTCCTGTGGTACTTTCCTGTGGTACTGTCCTGTGGTACTTTCCTGTGGTACCGTCCTGTGGTAATTACCACAGGAGTACCACAGGACTTTTTGTAAGGGAACTTACTGGTAACACTAAAAGGGTAAACTAAAGACCCTTAAATCTCAACTACTATCCAAAACAGTGGAACAAAAGCTTGTTGCACAAAACAGGCAACAGTGACTTTTAGAAATAGGAACGTGCCTCCATGGTAGAAGCAATAGGCTTCATGTCCACTATGCACAACATACAGTGGCGACTCGATAAAAATTGTGTGATTCCTGTACAAATAATGTACTTCACATCACAAAACTACAGAGTTGTGTACTGAACTCAAAACCCTATACATTCAATTATACTGTATGTATGTATGCACATAATAATATCACATATCCAGTATAGGATCGAGTATGAAACTGCACTACCATAACACTGAATTTAACAGGAAGATAACAACAAAAACAAAATATGTTTTTGGAGCACAATACACAAGGCAGGGCATGTACACTGTACCAGACCCATAGACCAATCATGTCATTCCTGAGCATATATCAAATATTAAACAAAAAGGAAAGGAATGTGCACACTAACATTCCACCAATCTTTACTCCTCTGGGCAAACCCTCAACATACATTGTCTTTCTTCTTGGAATGTGCGACCGCGGACGACCCTTACATGGGCTTGATCAGGAAGTGCAGGACGATGAGCGACTAGACCAAACACTTTAAGTCCTGGACCTGGTACTGGTAGCAGAAGGAATGTAGAACCTCTACATCTCTACTGTTGATGTCGCTGAGAGACCCAAACTTGGTAGTTGTCATGGAAGTGTGCCCGTCGCCCATCACGATCTCCAGCTCATGACGAACTACGCGGTCCGGGGGCGGCCAAAGGGCGTCGTCATTCTGCATGGCCTCCGGGTCCTCCACGATGCAGCATACCTCTTCGATTACCGCCTTGTGGAAGAATGCCTCTCTCCGGATCACCACATCTCTCTTGTACATGTAGTAGCTGGAACCGCTGGCGCACCGAAGCCTCCCGTATGGTCCAAACCCAGAGTCAAATTCGAGAAACTCGTGGCCAAACTTGTTACCTCTACCATATCCCACGCAATATTGCAGGCACGATTCACTCGACGATCCCGCCATGCTATCGCACGCCCCCACGCCAATGGTCTACGTCGACTGTACGTGCATTACACGTTGTACGTACCTCAGCTCCAGTCACCGCCGTGTAACCAGTTAACAGTTACTTTAGAACGATCATTGAAATTCTCTGCCTTGCCCGGGTTCTCCCCCAGTTGTCGCGTCTGCGACCAGCAGCGTGCAGCCCCATACGCATAGCTAACTGCGACCAGCAGCCCCATACGCATAGCGTAATGGGGCTTCGCGTTGTAGCATTCAGGATCATGACAGATTTAGTATCGCGGGTAAATGTCAACTTAAAATCCAAAAATTTCTTCAATTTGAAGACTTACCAATTAAGTGTAAGTATTGAAAACAGGCTTAGGACAACGTTTGGTTCTGCCAATAGTCCCTTTCTGTTCGAATTGATGACTGAATGTGACTAGGTCGAGAGGACCTTGGGAGAGCTACATATACTGAATACTACGGTCAGCGCATGCGCACACAAACATCTTATCCGTTCATTTGAAATGTGTGCGCATGTGATGTGTTCGCATGCACTGGCTGTAGTATTCAGTGTATGTAGCTCTCCCAAGGTCCTCTCGACCGAGTCACATTCAGTCATTAATTCGAACAGAAAGGGACTATAGGCAGAACCAAACGTTGCCCGAAGCCTGTTTTCAATACTTCAACTTAATTGGTAAGTCTTCAAATTGAAGAAATTTTTGGATTTTAAGTTCACATTTATAAATCTGTCATGATCCTGAATGCTACAATGCGAAGCCCCATTACGCTATGCGTATGGGGCTTCTAGTCGCTATGCGTATGGGGCTGCTGGTCGCAGTTAATTGCATGATTACTAAGACATGAGAGCACTTTGGGGCGAGTAAGTCTCACAGTGTTAGTTATATGAAAGGTACTTTCACCTGAAACACAAACTAAAACAAGGAAATTCAGGGAAACTTTTGAGGTACCAAAACTTTTTATTATCTTTAAGATAGCGAAGTGAGTGATGTCGAGCTGTCTGTCTTGTCAATTCCACTTTACACGGTAGCATATTTCTGTGTGTTTAGTTCGATATTATTATGGTGTTGCTCAATGGTCGTTCTTAGAAGTTTGAATTAAAGATATCAGTGACCCTTTTTATCACAAATCCTACAAAAAGTCGCCCGACGTGGATTTTTAAGAACACTGTGTAATTCTTCACCCAACTCTTTTCATGTTAACGTGCTTACAGTTTATCCCAAATTTCGATTCACTTTTTGTGCCTTCTTGTATGTATAACCCTGATCTATATCTCAACATGCAAAAGCAAAAATTTGAGTGCAATTCTGTGTCAACTTCATTTTCAGGCAATGTGATAAACAGGCGTGAAAATAAAGATGACGGCTGGTGCATGAGGAGGAATAATTTGCATCCGGGCAGCTACACCCAAATGGACAACATAACCGGAGGGCCAAACCTCCAAAACTCGGTTAGGCCTACATGGCGTACTTTTCCAGTGAGTTCCACTCTCTCTACAATCTAAGTAGACCATGCTTATTTTCAAGTTTTAAAGGTCCAGTTTACCTTTGGGAGCAGTCATTTGAAAAATGTTCAAGATATCGCCTTTCATGCATATGTGTAGGTCTGTTGTACCGCAAAGCACCCTCCGATATAAAAGTTTTGCAACAAAGCCTAAGATATAAGGAGATATCAGTATTTTTCTCAATAAACCGTAACGGTATACGGTTTAGCCTGGAAACATTTTTATTATATCTATTGTTCACATTTGTATATACAGCAATACTGAGCATTGATTTTACTGATTCACATTTTCACAGTGGTTGTTTCTATGCCTAACTCACATTTTAGAACTATCTTTAAGCACTAATGCTGGGTTTTTGTTTCATCTGAAAATGGTAAATTATGCCTTCAATTGTAACAAACAACATTCCACTGGTCTACCTAAAAAAGAAAATTGTTGCGAAAGCCTCCAAATCCAAGATGGCGTCCAAGATGGCCGCCATATTTACTGAATGTGTTATTTGAAAGATTAGATTTGATAGAAACCTCAGATTTCAACAAATTTGATGTCACATGAAAGATAATAAAATTTTCTATAAGTTGATACCATTTTTGTGGGTTATTGTGATAACTGGATTGAGATTTTTAAGGAAAAACATTCATTTTTTGATATTTTTTCTGAAAAAAGGAAAATCATGAAAATGTTCGATTCAGCATAAATCAGAGAAAGACTGAAAGATTATCTTGAACGTTTCAAGAATTTTGTTTGACATATAATTAACATTTGGGGAAAATTGGAGGTCAGAACCCCTTCTCGGTTCACGAGTTATAATGTCTCGAATTTGAAAATTCACTATGTAAAAATGACCACTTTAGTTGGTTGTAAAAATGTCTGCGAGCGCCAAGACTACTGCACGCACCACTGGCACTGGCGCTTGTAACAGTGTACCAACGTGTAGTAGTCGTGGCAAACGCATGCTTCTTCTTTGACAAACAAAGGTTTATGCCTGCAAACTAACTGTTCATACCAAGTGGTAGCTCAGGTGACGCTGATCGCTATTATTTAAAATTAGATTGTTCTGAAGCAGATGAGATGAAGCAAAAATTATTTTTCAAATAGAGGTAGACGCTTTAAACAACCTTGCTAAAGAAAGTTTAAAACAAAATTTAGATCAATCATTCAAAAAATTCAAGATTGCAGGCCATCAAAGCTGACATAATGTTTTGCGCCAAAGTAAATGTATTATTTCGATTTTGATACAATTTTGTCTGTTTTGCTGTCTATTTATATGGTCTTTATTATTCTGAGAACTGTAATGCTATTTCAAACCATCTTAGGTTTTTATGAAGACATTTTTCAGAATGCACCATGAATACTTTTATTATAAAATATTAAATATGTGTATGAAAACCATGTAGAAATCAACATCTTTTCTATATATGATTAATATTTAGAGAAAATTAGAGGTCAGTATTGTATTTGGTTCAGGAGTTATAATGTCTCAAACCTGAAATCTCATTTTACATAATATGTGACTGTGCACCTCAAAACGAACATAAAGTCGCACACACTGATTTTGCGTGAGGACTAAAAATAAGTGAAATGGGTCAACCTAGCCGAACTTGACTTTTTCATATTTTCTGAAAGAGCGGGTCTTCTTTTACATTATGCTAAAATTTGGTATCATAAAACGGGCAGGAAAGTGTGTTTTTTTTAGCAGTTTATCTCCAACATTTTTGGTAGAATAGTGTGATTAGGTGTGTCTTTAGAATCCCTTTTTCATTTCTAAAAAAACCTTGTCCACACTCTTCACTTTCAACTCTAATTACTTTTGAAAGGATAGTGCTACTGCTTTGAAAGTTGACATCAATTATGGACAGAATGTGTTAATGAGGCATGCTTAATTTCACTTTAATCTGATAATCTCTTCATTGTTGTTACTCTGGTGGTTTACTTCCTGTTTTTTGTCCCATTCATCGCACAGCCAGCACGGTTTGGTAAAGATTAAGCGCATGAATAGACACTGTACTTCAGAGCCTCTGTTCTCAGTTCACACTTTTCCTGAGTTTCTGCTTTCTTTCCAATATTTAGATAGGTTAGGAGAGTCCTTTTGATTTGAGTTATACATCATTTTAAAGCTTAAAGTCTGCCCTTTCAGAATATGGTCTTAAGTAAAAATTCATGTCTGGCGACTTGTTGTTTGTTTTGAGGTGCAGAGTCACATATCATGTATTTACACGCATCTGATCCAGAAGACTTCACAGACGGTCAAATCCAAGATCGTGCTTACTTTTCGAGTTCCACTCTCTGAAACAAGACCATAAATAATATCAAACACACTAAGCAATGTTCCGTAAGCACACTTCAGTAGATTTGTTGGAAAAACCTCCAAAGTACAGATGCGGTCCAGTAGGGCCGCCATTTTCATTGAATTTAACATTTGAAATATAAAATTTGATATAGAGACGTTGGAGTGAAACAAATTTGATGTCATATTGCGAAGAAATCAGTGATTAGGTTAATAACTGAAAAGTGAATAATCTATCAAATTAGTTACCGTTCGTTATCGTGTAGGTCTTTATTCCGAAAGTTCGCTAATCAACCAAACATGAAAGAAGGTTAGTTATTCCCAATATTCTTCAATCCGAAAACTATACCTACTGAAACGTTTGTTATTACGAAGGTTCATTAGTACGACCTTCATTCCATTTTCGGATCAACGAACCTTCGAAATAACGAGCCTTCGACATGACGCCACAAAATTTAACGTTTGAGATTATTTCATTTCTTAACCCGAAATTGCAGAAAGACGGTGTGTCTTCTTGCTTACTTGCCAACAAGTAACATAAACTCATTACAATAATTTACTTTATGTAATCTTCATCTAGTCAATAAAGGCATACCAATAATTACCAAGATATATTTACCATTATTTACCGTATTCACGTGGTTTGCACACAGTTTGAGGAACCTACAAGAAGCCTCAAAAGTTGCGAGGACCCCTTCAGCGTGGATCGCCTATATATTCGCAAAGAATCAAAATAAGTCTTGAAAGAATTTCCAGCAAAGAAACGATGATGATACAGTGGAACCAAAAGGACTTCTGATCTTGATTAGATAATCCCCGAAGCAGCTTTTTTCCCGAACTAAACTGGACCAATAACTAGAACATTACTTTGCTGGTAAAAGATGGTCGTTGTAAATCGAGATCTGGATATGACTGAAGTGCTCATCAGTTTAGTCCCATATGTTTCACTTCAACATGGAGCAGTAAAGCACCGACAAGAACACCCAGGGGATGAGTTTTCCCGTTTGTAAGGTGAGATTGTCCAGTTGGCCGATTTCACGAGACTACCCGTACCATCCTCTTCGATATTATCCAACTGTGAAATACCAAGGCAAAAACATTCTTTGAATACTAACACTTTCTATGGAAAACCCTGAACCGAAGACTTCCGTTGTAAGCTCCTGAAACATTATTACCAATGCTAGCATATACACTGTGTTGCACCATCTCCTAAAACATGACATTGGGGATACAGAACTGGGAGAGGAGCAGATAGAGTATCTAACTGGAGAGCTGAAAATGATATATCCAAATCTAAATGTGGAAATAGCTAGACATTACAGCAGTATAGCGATCCAAGATGGAATTCTTTTTGACAACACGCTGTTACATCCATTCAGGGCGACCGATCATCCTCCCCAAATCGGATCAGCAACAACGCCACATCTGCTAGCCCTATTGTCATGTCCGACAGTCCCAACGCCCATGACAATGACCATAGCTCCCTGGCTTCTTCAATGTTTCTCCAGAATTTATCACTACAAGTCAAACACTTCTCAAAAGAACTGGATGATTTTCGGGTGCTCGTCGATGCACTTATGCCACAAAATAATGAATGTTACTGTCCTGTAACCAAGAATCAATGGACTTGCCACTTCAACGGGGAGCATCAAATATCTGCCCAATGTCCTAGCGTTGACGAACAACTGAGAGCTTACCGTGACAAACACGAAGTACAACATGCCTCGTCGAACACACCCCTGCCAATCTTTGATTTCAGAAAGAGCCGATCTACTAGTAGGGCAGATATGTAGCAAAAATTGGTCGAAATGCTCACATCCGGCGGAAAGTATGAAATTTTGCATATAAGGGTATTTTGGGGCGCTGATTTCAAATAGTGCCGGATCTAAGAGATCTGACCACGGGGTTGGCCGCCATTTTGAATTCCAATATGGCCGCCATCACACACAAATTCAAAGATCCCTATCTTCAGTTCTGAATGACCTGTGGCACCAAAATTTGGTACACATGAGCGTTTTGACACATTGAATTTGATGACAGATTAATTTGGAGTGTCTGACAAACATCGAATGGCCGCCATTTTGAATTACAATATGGCCGCCTCGACGAAATATTCAATATCCCTATCTCGATTTCTAAGTGGTGAGTGACCCTGAAATTAGGTGTAAAGAAGTATTTCAACATACTGAGTTAAAATATTAACTGATGTGATGTGTCTGACAAACGCAATGCCTGCTATTTTGAATTCCAGTGTGTCTACGAAGACGAACATCACGACTAACATTCACGGGCATGTCAAAAGGTGCAGCAAAAAGGAAGCATAATGCACCTTTCACTGACGTCACAATGTAAATACAGCAGGGCGCACTCTATCAGTTACAAACGCGCGCTCAATCAGGTAGCCCAATTTACAAACCCGAGATAGAGATTTTCAACACTCCAACATGGCAAGTATGTATAAAAATTCAAATTGGCTGCCGTGCAGCTTGACAGACATATCAAATAAGTCTGTTATTGAAGGCATCATCACCATGCTTTTATATATCAAATTCCAGTGGCTAATGTCATTCAGAACTGAAGATAGGGATCTTTGACGGCGGCCATATTGGAATTCAAAATGGCGGCCGACCCCGTGGCCAGATCTCTTCGATCCGGCAATTTTTGAAATCAGCGCCTCAAAATACCCCTATATGCAAAATTTCATACTTTCCGCCGGATGTGAGCATCTTTTTCACATATCTGCCCCACTATACTGATCACTGTTGACTCAATGACAAAGATTAGCAAAGCAGCGACGAGTTGCAAGAAAATCCCTCGCCGGTGCGCAGATAGAGGATGTGTTTGAGGCAACATATGCAGCGGCCAATCAACATCAGCCGGATGAAAATACTCCTCCATCTGGGGACGAATAATCTACCCCATGACGATGACAACGAGGCGATTGCCAAATTAGCATCTCTGGCTGACCAGTCGAGGAAACAAGTATTTCTTCTATCACACTCTCATCGATCATACACCGCGCAATTGAAACAAGAGAAGAGTTCAGTAAAGCAAAAAAAAAAAAAAAAAAAAAAAAAAAGGAATATCATGGGGTTTATGGCACTGAAATTATGCTGGTTTGAGAATTATCTGAAAGGAAACAAGCAGTATGTTTGAATTAAAAGTTTTCAAAACTAAGCAAAGTAACAATGGGAATACCTCTATGTGGAGTTCTCGGGCCCATACTCGTTTTTGCTTTTTTCAAAAATATCACTCACAGTGTTAATTCAGGTATCTGCAATATATACGCTGACGACGTTGCAATCTACAGCTGTGGGGAAAATGTGAATGATGTTAAATTAAGGCTTCAAGCCTGTATTGATTAAATATATAGCTGGTAAAAAAATAACAGATTGAAAATGATATTAATGCCGATAAAACAAATGTAGTGGTTATATCCTCACACTCAAAACCTGTTATTAAGGATCTAGATATGAATCTCAATGGAACCAGACTAAAACAAGTCGATTTTGTGTAAAATATTTGGGAGTTAATATAGACAGCTATTTGACTATGGATAATCATGTAAAACAGCTGTGTTAAAATTTACTTTGTAAAGTGTTTTTTTTTACGACGACTTTAGTAGCACCCTTGACACTCGGTTACTTAACCTCCTATACAAGTCTTTTTTACAAGTCAATTCAACCATCTCAATGCCATGCAAGCAATGAAAAAACAATCGGGAAGAACAGATCATCTACGAAATATTGATGTCGTATACAAATGTACGCCATGAAGGAACTCAGGTATATTTCTAGAGGATCCCAGGTCACAGTGAGATCCATCCAAATGAGGTGGTAGGGCGGCCAAACAATCCTTAAAAAGGGATGGCTGGTACCTGATGAGTGGGAATCAGTGGGAATGCTGGAGGATGATTGCCCCAACCCTTGTAGATTAATTTAAGGGTACACTATATACACTCAGCAAAAAAAGTAGTTCCCCCTAGCATTTTCGGGTATATCTCAAAGAGTGTTTTACCGATTTTCATAATTCAAACGGAAATGGACAAGGAATTTTATTACTCATAACATGAGTGACAAATCATTGCCACCAGATATAATTATTGGTGTGAAAAAATGCATTTTATGTCAAAATGCATGGAAAAAAGTTGCACTTTAGTGATTTGCAATGACTTTTACACAAATAATCAAACAATCACTCATGATTCTGAACATTTAAGCATGGTTGATTGCATATTTTTCCATCTCTTTCTTTTCATGAGCATACAGTGAAGTATTTGATAATTGATATATCCACCATCCGCTTTGCAATGAATAGCCGGCATCTCTTCCTCATACTGTTAACTAAAGTTTACTTGGCACTGCTCAATGTTGGCCCATGCTCTCTGCAAGATGAGCTTAAATTCTTGCAGTGAAGTGTCATCTTTCACCTTCTTGCTCGCTTTCCGCTTAATGACATCTCAAATATTCTCTTCTGGATTACAGTCAGGCTATTTTGCAGGCCACTCCATACGTTCGATGCCATTTCCCTCAACAAACTGATCTACAACTTGAGCGCATGATGCAAAATGGCCATAGGCACATTAATGTGATCAACCCAGACTGGAATTACAAATCACATGGCTTCTACCAATATTTTCATATTGAAAAGGCTATTGTTTAAAAAGTATGCATAACATCTGTTTAAGGGAAGCACATTGTACCTGAACAAATTCCTGAGAATTGCACAATTTAAAAAGGTCATTTGCTAACTTACAAAGGAAATGTATACAATATGCTTCATATAGCCTGAAGTGCAACTTTTTTCCCATGCTTTTTGACATAAAATGCGTTTTTTACACCAATAATAATATCTGGTGGCAATGATATGCCATTCATGTTATGAGTAATGAAATTCCCTATCCATTCCCGTTTGAATTATGAAAATCCGTAAAATACTTTTTGAGATACATCCAAAAATGTTAGGGGGGAACTTACTTTTTATTTTGCTGAGTATTATATTGTTGTGTGAACATAATTTGCTTCAGAATGGTGTCATATTCAAGTAATGTGCCGTTCAATGTTTCAAGGTTAGCATGCCTGTACAGTGTTGAGACGATCGTTTACGGGTTGTTAACGAAACGTTTTCTAATCGAATGCTCTAGAATTATAATAAAAAGAACAACGCTTTTAGCTGAAACAAATTGAAAGAAAGTAAGGAGCATTCTGAGACTTTCTAAGAAGGACACAGAGATTCTCCTTCTTATAATCATATACAATAAATTGTTGAACCCTGGAAAATATTTTTTAGTTCGACGAGTCAATACTCAATTTTATGATATGATGTAAGTGTAAGGGTGCGTAAGAGCAGGTACATCATGTGCGTAATAGGCATGTGCATGAATATGAATATTTAGATAGGGCCTAAGTATATGTTGTACATTAGTATGTATACGTATGTATGTGCATTTTTGTATATATGTAAATGTGTGTAAACTAAAAATGTACGTTAGAAGTATATAATTAAGATCATTTGCACCTCACAAGAAGCCCAGAATGTCTGTCTCGATTTATGTTACAATAATTTCGAAATTATTATATTTTGTTTTTGGTTTCAGTGATTCAATTGGAAAAGGAGATATTGAGATTGACAGACATCATCCAAGTTTTGGCCGGTATTGGAGTGGCCTAGGCTCGCTCGCGCACATGCGCAAGCTGAGAAGCCTGTTCACCGGGCTGGCCAGAAAATAATGTGCAAAAAACGGCCAATGATGGGTGATGACAGTCTGTTTTAGAATCTCCAAATGTGCGGCAATAATGCAGCGATTTTTTTTTTCTTTATTAATTTGAATTTGTGTTCTCTAAAGAAAAAAATAATATTAGTATAAATTTCATTAGGTATAAGGCGTTAATATTCATAACTGAATGACACACGCCTTAAAATTGAA
Source organism: Diadema antillarum (assembly GCF_040938485.1). Classification (NCBI taxonomy): domain Eukaryota; kingdom Metazoa; phylum Echinodermata; class Echinoidea; order Diadematoida; family Diadematidae; genus Diadema; species Diadema antillarum. Next base: position 39,458 of record NW_027271180.1, read on the forward strand.
ATAACAACAACAACATTGACTATGCTTGTTCTGCGTGGAGAAACTGTGAAAAAAGAGCTACTTGTGTAGTTTCCAAACAGTTCGGCTATGGTGATATAAACATGACTGAATTGCTTAAGTAATTGAACGTAACCCGACGTGATTATTTATTTGTATGCTCATGTATTAATGTATACACGATACAGCACCAGTCAGGCTTTGGAATGAAGAAGATATGTATTTTGATAGACATGGCTTGTCACGATGTGACTGAGAGTGTGAGTGTGGAATGTGTGAGACTCCTTTGTTCAGGCAAGCTGTGAAATGGGGACAGCAGGCGTACACTGCATAGAAATTCAGAATCGGGCAAGCCAGGTGGAGAGAAGTGGTTAGGGAGAAAGGACAGTGTGGAGGAAAGAGGGAGGCTCAGTGGAGTCAGGGTAGAATGGCATATTTAGAAAGGGAGAGTTGGTAGGAAAGAATAGGTATTTAGTTAGGGGAGATAGTTGGGATAGATAGGTTTAAAGCAAAAAGGGAGAATTAGTTGGAAAGAAAAGGGACATGTAATAAAAAGGGGAAAGCTGATTGGAACCAGTTTAAGCACAGTAGAGGGTGGAGTTCATAGGCGCCGGAAGTGGGGGTGGGGGTGGGGGGGGGGGGGCGGCCACCCCCCCCCCCCCAATCCAAAAAGTGGGGGGCAAAAATAAAATAAAATAAATATGTATATATATATGAATAAAAGAGAAAAAATATGGCTACAAACGGCAGGTTTTGGACTGTAAAATGTCAAAATTTTTAAGCTCGCTCGCTTCGCTCGCTCGCATCCAGCAGTTGAGCCCGGTGCGCCTCCCCCTTACTTTCTAAAGCGAAAAACATAGCTACAACGGCAGTTGTTGGACGCTAGAATGTCAAAATTTTCGAGCTCGCTCGCTTCGCTTGCTCGCATTGAATCGTTATGCCATTCTCCTAATGTTGCTGACAGTAATTGCCAGCAGTTGCGCCCGATGCGCCCCCATTTATTTCCAAAGCGAAATATATAGCTACAATTAAAACTCCAGTTTTGGAACTGTAGAATATCAAAATTTGCAAGCTCGCTCGCTTCGCTCGCTCGCATTTTATTGCTATGCCATTCACCTTATGTTGCTGACAGTATATCATTTCACACCGTCATTCTATAATCCATGTAAGGAAAATGTACAATGTTCCTCAATGACTGCGTTGTTGAATGTATCACATTCCGTAATGTATTGTAGTCCCATTATTGCTCACACACACACCCACAAGCATACAGACCGTCAAAATTACTCTATGCTTCCCCCCATGTTTCAACCCACCGTACGCCACTTTACATATACATATATATATATATATATATATATATATATATATATATATATATATAATAACATATAGATGTGTGTGCGTGTGCGTGTGTGTGTGTGTGTGTGTGTGTGTGTGTATGTGTATATTGTGTAACATATGCATGGTCTAATCTCCCATGTTTGCCCCCCCCCCCCCCCCCCCCCCAATCCAAAACTGCTTCCGGCGCGCCTGGTGGAGTTACATTAGAGGCAACAAGGAAGGTAAATTTGGAGGGAAAAACCAGTTGGATCTGAACATCTGTCTGAGCAGGACATGCTCTTCTAACTCACTGGTGATAGGAGTAGAGAGGTAGCGAGTGATCGGCCTACAACGCAGCGCTGCATTTCAGGCAGGAAAGTCATGGCACAGCAGCCCCACGGATAAGGGCAGGGCACGCGCAAGACATGCTGCAGGCACTGACAACAGCTGAAGTCTCCTCCTCACCATTACTGCAGGGTCTGAACACCAAATCAGACGTAAGTAGTTCTGTAGCTGTATTAAGTTTTTTTTTTTGTAATATTCTGAGTTTGTTATTATTGTGATTTTTTTTGTGTGTGTATAGAGATTTATGTTATGTTCGCTGGTTCACTATAATATGTGGATTAATTATGTTAGAGTAAAGATTATGTTGTATGTTAGATTGAATAATAATGTTGTATAATGAGGAAATGGGATGTTGTTTTAGTTTGGCAGGAAGGCAGGCCAAGTCAGCAGGCGAAGGTTATATGAGTAATGTTGGAGTTAATTTACCGCGATAGTTGTGGATACAGTGTATTTTGTTTTCTCTGGTTGTATCAGGAAAATACAATCCAGATTCTGTTGTTCATAATTAAAGTGAATGAAGTTAGAAGTTTGTTATGGGACAAGTTAGAATGTAATTTTGGTTGTTGAGGGATTTAAATGAGAAATGAAAAATATGTTAAGAGAATACAGTTTAGTTGGTTTTTGATTGTGAGATAGTTTATATGAGATGATCTGTCATATTGGTATGTTAAGTGAGTTATGATTATATGCATGGCGATGGTTTATTTCTGTAGTATGTATATAGGTCGGTTGTGATGGTGGAAGTATACAGGAGCCTTGTTGTTTAGGTGTAAGGAAACATGAAACTGTGGTTCATGATTGATATTACCCTGTGAATATATAGTGTTATGAGAGGTTGTTATAATATCCCCATATAGATCGACACCGACGAGCTGGGCTCGACGGCATCGCTAATACGCTCGACGGAATCATCATTATCTCGACGGCATCGCTAATACGCTCGACGGCATTGCTAATACGCTCGACGGAATCATCGTTAGATCGACGGCATCATACATGTATCGACGGCATCACCATTACCTCCACGGCATCCCGGTTAGCGTGAGGGCAATTCCCGTTACCCGGACAGAAATCCCGTACCTTGGTAGTCCTCCGGTGCACGCGGTGGCATCTCTGTCGACACGACGACAATTCCCGCCAGCCGGACGACATCCTCGACACCGCGATTATCTTGGCAATCTCGCAATACCGCACAGACTAGTTCACACCCGCTTCACCCCCATCCCCATTGGACAATATAATGATAATAATAATAATAATAGTAATAATAATAATAATAATAATAATAATAATAATAATTGTTTTGGATATAGACTCCAAATGTTATTGGCCAAGAATGGAAATTCATCTTGCCCAATTGATCGTGGGCCCGGCAGCCACTGAGCAGCGCCAGATCGACGTTGCTCTAACCTTTTCAACTGTTGAACAGCAAACAAGGTAGCAGCAACTCCCATCTTTTCATGACGTCTTTTGGTATGACGCGGCCGCGGTTTGAACCCACGACCTCCCGATTATGAGGGCAGCCGCTCTACTCACTGAGCCAACACATCGGTACAATATAAAGTAAAACCACACGTGCGCACAGTAAAGTATTGAACCACAGGTATTTAATTCAACCCGGGTCTAGGACGTGTTTATAAGATTAGTCTAGGATGTATTTACATGACTCTAGGAGGAGTTTATATGAGTCTAGAAGTTATTTGTATAATTATTTCATTGATCTGCTCCCGAACGTTATTATTTCATTGAATTGCTTCTGAATATGTCAATATTTTTGGTGTTAATATGAACAAAAATGTATTAGGTTTTTTGGGGGAAATTATTGTATAAATATATATTTTTTTGTACTGGATTTTTGTTGGAAAAATAAATAGCATAAGAGCTGCATTTTTGTTCAGTAAACTCACGGAGTGTTGAAGCGTATTATTTACAGTGTATCTCATAGCAGAACCAGACTTATCGTCGGTCGTGAGTAAATACAGATCTTAGAGCTGACGTGGCCTAAACACAAGAAACGCAAATTCGTTAAATGTAGTATTACCGAAGCCAAATACTGAAATGTTTAAGCTAGTCTTTCAGATACTCGGGCTCCATTGCCTGGAATTCTCTTCTCACTGAGTTGCAAAATGCACCCACTGTTTTGATTTTTAAAAAGTTTTAGAAACGTACCTTTTTTTTTATCGAAAGACATATGTTGTGGAATAGCCGTTCTTACTAATATTCAATGTTTTGAATCGCATGTACAGTCGCCACTACATACTTATTTTGCCTATGTCATGTATGTTGTTTATGACTATAAACTCTTGATTGTACAAGTTGGCTTTTTTTCTTGAATTTTAATTTTTGAGCGCTTTTTCTGCATGGTGGATTCCTTTGATATTTCACACTGAATGGTTTCATTCATTTCAATGATTGATTGATTAATTGTCATTATTTGGAATTGTCGGACTGTCATTTTTTTTTTTTTGCCAGTCACCTACCTTATTTAATTTATGACTTTCAGGAGGCCTACATATCGAAATGTATTTGGGTGTGCCACATATTTTGACGCGTTCATGTACATGTATTATGCCCGACGCCAGTTTTGAAATTGCTGTATATTGCGTGTGTTGCTAGAATGTGTATTATACGTGTGTGTGTGTGTGCATGTGTCTGTGTGTGTGTGTGTGTGTATCTGCGTGTGTGAACCTTGTGTTGTATTATTGCATGAGGTACGATTGTGTGCTCGAGTGTGAGTGTGTGTGGGCCCGTGTGTGTGTGCGTGTACGTGTGTGTGTGTGTTTTTGTGTATGTATGTGTAACTGAGTGAACTGTGTGTCTGAACTGTGGGATTGACTGAGTGCCTCAGACTGTATCACTACTAGGCGTTTCAAATCAGCCCGATGTTTCCAAATAGCGCGTGATTTTCTGACTTGGGAAATGAACCCGATCACGAAATTGCGCGCTATTTGATAATGCGAACACTATGGAATGCCATTAGGGAAACAATACAAAATTCATTTCACTCCAGCCAATATTCATTTCACTTTTAACAAATACATTTCACTCAGCAACATTTATTTAACTTTTTACAAAAATACATTTCACTTTTAAATGAAAATTCATTTCTCTTTTCACAAAAATACATTTCACTTTTAAATAAAAATTCATTTCACTTTTAACAAAAATGCATTTCACTTTTAGATAAAAATTCATATCACTCTTCACAATATGTATTCACTTTTTAACCAAAAACATTTCACTTTTCAAGAAAAAAAAACATTTCATTTTTCTATAAAAAAAAATCATTTCACTTTGGCGTACCATATCACTCTGACGAAACCATTTCACTGCACTAGAACCATTTCACACTGATAAAACCATTTCACTCTGATAAAAAAAAAAAAAAAAATACGTTCCTCTTTTTTCCCGGCCAAAAGGTGGCGCCAGTCTGAGAGGAGTCACAGTGCCATGGCACTTTGTCAGCACTGAGCTGACGTGAGTGGCCGGCCGGCCAGCCGGCCGGCTGGCTATGCAGTACCTAGATTTAGCGCGCTACGCCGACGCGGCAACGACGCGAGGCGAGCTAGCAGTCGACGGCCCTCGCCTCGGCCTCACATGCACGCTCGTGCCGTTATATGCATACTACATCGAGAATTGAATCTACGCCTGACTTGCTGAATAATGCATGCATCTTGGACTGGAATAGAGGGTCCGATTTATCGCAATACTCATTTTCAAAGGTGGGTACCGTATGGGTACTTTTCAGGCCCGTAACAAGGGGAGGGGGGGGGGGGGTTCAGGGGGTTCGAACGAACCCCCCCCCCCCCACCCCGCTCGCGAGCAGGGTCCGCTTGAAGAAAAAAAAAGTGAAAACTTCTTTGCGGGCAAATCTCCAAATACGACAGAAGAATAATTTTTAAAGATAAAGCAACAACAACAACAACAACAAAAATAAAAACAAAAACAAAAAGCCAGCATGACCCAAACTCAACTAACGTCTCTTGCCCTTCTCCATATTCACTACCACAAAGTGATCAACCTGGAAGAGGTGGTTGATATCTTCAGCAACACAAATCCAAATAATATAGGTATAAGAACAAGGGCGCCTGAAGCGGGGGAGGGGGAGGGGTTGCAGGGGTGGCAACGGTTCCCCCCCCCCCAAGTGCTCCCTGTAAAAAATAATTAATCAATTATTTAAAGACCAATATGAACAATAAAGGCACTTTTCTTGTCTAAAAGGTGTCAATTTTATAACTGAAAATGCAAAAATGCAAAATCATAATTAATTATTAATATACGTTATAATACCTAAACACTATAATATTTACTTATGAGTAAATTTAGTGTATAGATGGTAGCCTCGCATCCTCGAGTGTGCCCCCTGAAAAATACCTTTAGTGAACCTTACATTTTCCCTTTCTTTGATTTGATTTGATTTATTTCTGCTTAATTCCGGTTACATCAGATATGATTATGTACACGTCATTTATGACAACAGTATTCCCTTTCTTCTATGCGTTTTAGCAATATAAGAATAATCTTTATTGCTCGAACAATGCGATAACGTTTAAGCTTTTATTGAATACATTTCAGACGAATGGCAAAGTGAAAGTGGCTCGCTCGCTCTGCCCGTACATAGTAAAATGAACAGTTTTCATAAGTTATATGATGATAGTCCTTCGCAGTGATGTTTGTTTTATGAAAATTGTTAATTTTACTATATGTACGGGCAGAGCGAGCGAGCCACTTTTACTTTGCCATTCGTCTGAAATGTATTCATTAAATGCTTAAACGTGATCGCATTGTTCGAGCAATAAAAATTATTCTTATATTGCTAAAAAGCATAGAAGAAAGGGAAAATGTAAGGTTCACTAAAGGTATGTTTCAGGGGGCACACTCGAGGATGCGAGGCTACCATTTATAAACTAAATTTACTCATAAGTAGATATGTATAGGTATAATGTATATTAATAATGAATTATGATTTTTGCCCCGTTAGGGGCGAAAATTGTGCCTTTTCAGTTATGAAATTGACACCTTTTAGACAAGAGAAGTGCCTTTATTGTTCATATTGGTCTTTAAATAACTGATTAATTATTTGTTGCAAGGAGCACTCGGGGGGGGGGGGGCAAAACTGTTTCCCCCCCAAAAAAAAAAAAAAAAAATATATATATATATATATATATTTTTTTTTATTTCATTTTATTTTATTTTTTTTTATTATTATAATTATTATTATTAGTAGTATTTTTTTTTTTTTGGGGGGGGGGGGGGCAAGTGCAACCCCTGCAACCCCTCCCCTTCCCCCGCTTCCGGCGCCCTTGTTCTTATACCTATACATATCTATACCAAGTTCAGCGTCATCCTTCTTGGATTTTTGTTGCTGAAGATACAAACCACCTCTTCCAGGTTGATTGTGGTAGTGAATATTGAGAAGCGCAAGAGACGTTAGTTAAGTTTGGGTCAAGCTGGCTTTTTGTTTATGTTTTTGTTTTACTTTGGTTGTTGTTGTTGTCTTATCTTTAAAAATCATTCTTCTGTTGTATTTGGAGATTTGCCCGGGAAGAAGTGTTCCCTTTTTTTCTTTTTCTTTTTTGTTCAAGCGGACCCTGCTCGCTAGCGGGGGGAGGGGGGGGGGGGTTCGTTCGAATCCCCTGAATCCCCCCTAGCTACGGGCCTGAAACGTACCCATACCGTACGGTACCCCTCTTTGAAAATGAGTATTGCGATAAATTGAACCCTCTATTCCAGTCCAAGACGCATGCATTATTCAGCCAAGTCAGGCGTAGATTCAATTCTCGATGTAGTATGCTTGTAACGGCAGGAGCGTGCATGTGAGTGAGGCCGAGGCGAGGGCCGTCGACTGCTAGCTCGCCTCGCTTCGTTGCCGCGCCGGCGTAGCGTGCTAAATCTAGGTACTGCATAGCCAGCCGGCCGGCTGGCCGGCCACTCACCTCAGCTCAGTGCTAGCTAACAAAGTGCCATGGCACTGTGACTCCTCTCAGACTGGCGCCACCTTTTGGCCGGGAAAAAAGAGGAACGTATTTTTTTTATCAGCGTGAAATGGTTTTATCAGAATGAAATGGTTTTAGTGCAGTGAAATGGTTTCGTCAGAGTGATATGGTACGCCAAAGTGAAATGATTTTTTTTTAACGGAAAAATGAAATGATTTATTTTTTTTCTTGAAAAGTGAAATGAATTTTTGTGAAAAGTCAAATGTTTTTGGTTAAAAAGTGAAATACATTTTGTGAAGAGTGAAATCAATTTTTATTTAAAAGTGAAATGTATTTTTGTGAAAAGTGAAATGAATGTTTATCTAAGAGTGAAATGTATTTTTGTATAAAGTTAAATAAATGTTGCTGAGTGAAATGTATTTGTTAAAAGTGAAATGAATATTGGCTGGAGTGAAATGAATTTTGTATTGTTTCCCTAATGGCGTTCCATAGAACACAAATTAGCGCGCTGATTGTATCGCTCCAACTCGGGAAATTTCTGAAATAGCGGGATAGTAGCGCGCTATTTGATAATGTGAAAACGACTCGAGAAATTAGCGCGATGCATCCCATTATGCCTAGCGTGTGTGACCCGATCGATCGAGGCAAACTGCACACAAATCATGATGAATTTTTGAGAGGGCACACTCATTACTGATGCTGTTTGCATATACTTATTAGCTATTTTAAAAATTCTAACTATTTGGGCTACCACCTCTTCGGGCTGATATGAATAAGAAATGAAATAGCGCTGTAATTCGCAATCGCGATTGCTAAAAACTGTGTGTTTGAGTCTTGTGTGTATCGATTTTGATTGTTGTGAATAGTGGGCAGCACATACATCTGTACTCCTTGAACTCCGTATTTTTTGAAGATTTGTGTATTTATATATCAGTCCGGCAGTTCCTCTGTTTTAAATCTGTTGGAAAATGTTTTTATTTTTGGGCCCTTTTGATGTTGATCTTTTTACAGTAATCCCCTGTGCAGAAGTGGCCACATCCGCCATCGGGCCACGTCTCAAATCAAGCCCAGCATATATTATATATCACTGGTAGGAGGACGGTTTGGTGTAAATGGGCAGAGGAACACGTTTACGCCACTCTTGTCTGCATATAAATACTAGAGTTGTTTTATCTCATCACGTAAGAAAGGCGGAACGACATATTGACCCGAAACCCCAATCGTCGCCAAGATATAGTCTATTGGTTCTTTTAAACAATGTACACTGTGATAGTCCATGGTTTAAATCGAAGCCACTGAGCATTTCCAGAACGGTAGACTAGATAATCCATGGGCTAAATGATTTAGCCCATTGACTAAGTCTGATTTTCTTTTGGGGGAAACAAAATTATTTAGACCAGACCATAGTCTAAATGACGGCGTATTACGTAGTTAATCCATGGACAATACAAAGGCGAAGCTTATAAAATCGGGGCATTGAAAGTGAAACGAAAACTGATGCATTTTTACATTTTGATATTTTTGGTGTCCTGTAGTGCACAAACATTATCCCTGATATTTATTGTTCAAGAATTCTCGGTTTACCCTTCACTTAAGTATGTAGGCCTACATGTAGGACCTATTCACTTTGAGAAATATTTTGTTTACATTATCGTATCATGCGCTCATTGCAATGTATACTGAACTTGTACAGTTCTTACAATGAAATAATTAGAGCAGAATGCCTGCTGGGTGCAGAACCACAGTGCGTGTACCTTTTTTTTTACATTTTAAATGTCTCTATTCCTTGTAGTGGTTATTGGAAATTAGTGTTGCGTTGGTATTAAAGAGATTAAAGAGAGTCATGTACAATAACTACCAAACTATTTGGAATGTAGACGAGTCCTGTATAGACTTATCACACTGACGTCAATTCTATTTTACGATCCATGATTTTTGATTAAAATTTACAAAATACAAAATTATCTGGATTGAAGTCATATTTACAAAGTTACATTATCTTAAAGGCTTAAGTCTCTACTTTCTAAATTTTGTTGTTGTGAGTGTGCAACCCTTACTGTATATTAAGCCTGCTAATTTCGTAATAGTCAAAAGTCAATTGGAAGTATTAGTATTATCGACCATGTTTTCATGGGACAATAAAAATACGCATTAACGCATTATTTGCCGGACTTTTTGATTCATATGTCTTGTAGAAAGAAAATGTTCGGGACGTTCATTTCTTGTAAAGATGACTATAAAAGTCGCGTTCGCGTATAAACTGTACATACACACATACATACACAACACGCACTTACATACATACATGCATACTTAAACACATACATACAGTACATTATTGTACGTGATTACATACACGTGATACGATATCATGTTATTTAAAGGTCCAGTTTACCTTTGGGAGCAGTGATTTCAAAAATGTTCAAAATATCACATTTGATGCATATGTGTAGGTCTGTTGTATCACAAAACATCATACTACATAACATTTTTGCAATAAAGTCTAAAATATAAGGAGATATGAGTGCTTTTCTCAATAAACCGTAACTGTAGACGGTTAGGTCTGGAAATAGTTTTATTATAACTATTGTTCACATTTTGTGTATTTAACAACACTTAACAACGAGTATACGGATTCAAATTTTTACAGTGGCTGTTTCTATCCCTAACTGTCATTTTAGAACTATTTTAAAGCACCAGTGCTGGGTTTTTGTTTCATCTGCAAATGGTAAATTATGCCTTTAAGCTTTATGTCCGTTCCTGTTTAGAGAAATGAACCAGCAGCTTTTAAATGTAATTTCGGGCGCTTTGCAGGCAAAGTAAACAATAACGTTAGTTACCCACATGTCACCCTCGTCTTGGTACATAATCATTCCCGATGGCAATCGGGGTAAAGCACACACAAGCCAGGGCACGCGCCTGGTTTATTTCTTGATTTCAGCGATGATGCTGTTTTCGGGTTTGAAATCCTACGTGGCGCTTTTGACCGTATTTAAGATGTTTTGAAACACACGTACGTGCACGCGGTATCTATTATCGAAGTGTGGTAGAGTGGTTTACTAAATTTTCAGTATGGTTCTTGCGGATTCTATTTATGTTGATCTAGCACAGTCTACGCACTTTCCATCTGGCATATAAAGGGTAAGGACTCTTACGTGTATATAATTCGGTACAATATATAGCTTTGAGTGGTGAATTGCGTACACATGCACACATGCACTGCTTTGGCTCTTTAAAAAGACTTAGGAAGATTAATAATTAAAGAAAGATACTATTCAGAGGGGTGAAGGTTCAGGTGCGAGTTTCTTCAATCTGTCTTCCTATACATCAGCTGTTGCGATCTTAAGAAATTTGATTTGTCATAGAGGGAGACAAAGTGAAGAAACTCGCACCTGAATATATATATATATATAATATGTATATATATATATATATATATATATATATATACATATATATATATATATACATATATATATATATATATATATATATATATATATATGTATATAATCGTATATAATTCATACATGTTTTTCTAAATATTCAAAAGAATCGCAACAAAACCCATTACCCTCCGAAGGCTCTTCTCCCCCTTTGAAGCGGGGTTGGGGAGGAGGGGGGGGGGGGGGGGGTGTCGCCCTGGGTTTCATATTTGTGCTTTTACCAAGTATTGCGCGTTGTTTTTCAGCCCTGCTGATGGTCACAAATGTCACATCCTTCATGATTGAAAACCTGATCAATTATTATAGTGTTGAAGGCGACCAAACACATAACATTGGTATGATATTGATATGAGTCTGAAGACAAAAGGCAGACAGAGAAAAAATGCGCTAAACTATGACGTAATATTAATGGCATAGTGCCCTATAACCATGAATATTACGTCAAAGACTTGGGATGGAGCAATAGTTTTTCATCGATAGTGTGAAAAAACCCGCTGTCGGTATCTGCCTCATAGACTGCTTTGTCGCGTTTGTATAATCTTTAACCGCTCCCACCTTGTAAACAATTTATTTTTTTTTTTTGTTTAAAGCGGGGTTTTCAACAGGTTAATATGTCATGCACTGTTTCGAGCCATTAATGACAGTATGAGACTCCTCGGTCGGTGACAGAAATTGCCCTACTCCTGCCACCTTGTGATCCATAGTTCCAACTAGAGCCTCTCAGTGCGAGGTATATTTGACCGAGAGACAGGGGAGATAGCAATCATGACATACATGAGTCGTGCTAAACGTCACCGGTTCGGCTCTGAAATGAGCACGTATGTCAACACTCATTTGTCAAGAGACAATCGCGAACCCGTCAGCTATCAGAATTGCCGGCTTCATTCCATTAACGTGAAAGTTAATTATCAGTTTTAAAAAGTGCTTCTAGTTTCCTTGTATAACCGTACGTTATTGACATAAACAGGCCTACCTCTCACTGTCAATTGTTTGACTAAGAAGCTACAGACAGGTACTTAAAAATCTGTGTCTCGGGACACGCAATATGCCAGAGGAACTACGTAAGTAATAGTCTACTATACTGGTGTTATCAATGTTCGCAAAATATGTAAATGACTAAGATGACATGTCACGATCGCTCCTTGCCATTCAAGCGCGTAGGATACATCCTGCTTCAACTCTCCACGTACTAATACTGGTAGCAATATGATTTTTTTTTTTAAGACGCCGAGTTAGTTCAACATTGTAGCGCTTCATGGAGAGCACACCCCTATAAAAGCTTTGCCTGTATTAACGGAAATCTTCATGCTCCTACGCAAGAGAAATTATCTGCGAACAGTGACTTCTTCTCTTGCTGATAGTATTCATGGGAACAGGTTGTGATATCAAATCGGCTTCATAATGTGTTGATTGATTGATTCCTTGACTCTTACCTGAAGAGAGAGAGAGGGGGGGGGGGGCAGGAGTTATGGGGATTCATTTACAAAGTACGCAGTGCGTAGGCGTAGGCTATGTTTGATCATGGACCTTGGTCCATTGTTTGATGAACTTAAATTGATGTGCAGTAACAAATCGTAATCTATAATCATCCTCCCTTTCCCTGCTTTTGAAGGTATTTGAGCTGCATTGAATGATGGGAAGGTCGTACGAAGACGCAATTTGGAAATGATATGAGTTGACTACAGTAGAAAAAATGGCAACGCAAAAAAAAATCGCTCAATATACAAATTTCGTCAGAGATTAGAAATTCATGATTATGATGATGGGGAAAGTATGATCTTTTTTTCATCAATACTCTGTCGAAATGCGGTCAATCACTGAGTATTTTTTGTTGTGATCTATAGTGTTTAATCACCCGTCCTTGCATGGAAGATCCCTCAGTAATCTGTTTTTTAGTGCTAATAGCAATCGAGGTAATGACAGAATTGGATATTCTGAGTAACAGCATGGACAATAGCCAGAGACTTTGGTCTCCATTTTGTTTTATCAAAAAGAAAGTCTGACGGCGTCCTCGCTGTTAGCTGATATAACACGAATGCTACTACACTGTATGATTTAGTATATCATAAAAGAAAAAAAAAACACCTTGGAGCAATAAAAAAAAGCAGATGTCATAGTCATATCAATTCAACTATCTCTGCGCACTATGAAGAAGAGACTAAATATCAATGGTGTTAACCAAATGTCACGTAATTTCATAAATAGACCTATAATATCGTGTGGTGCACCTGTGTGATGTGATGTGAGTGATGTGAGGTACAATGTACGAGGTGTGGCGTGATGAGGTGTTTGGTGTTATGTGGTGTGATGCGATGTGGTGTGGTTGGCGTGATATGATGTGATGTGATGTGATGTGATGTGATGTGATGTGATGTGATGTGATGTGATGTGATGTGATGTGATGTGATGTGATGTGATGTGGTGTGGTGTGATGTGATGTGATGTGATGTGGTGTGATGTGATGTGATGTGATGTGATGTGATGTGATGTGATGTGGTGTGGTTGGCGTGATATGATGTGATGTGATGTGATGTGATGTGATGTGATGTGATGTGATGTGGTGTGATGTGATATGTTGTGATGTGATGTGATGTGATGTGGTGTGGTGTTGTGTGGTGTGGTGTGGTGTGGTGTGATGTGATGTGATGTGATGTGGTGTGGTGTGGTGTGGTGTGATGTGATGTGATGTGATGTGATGTGATGTGATGTGGTGTGGTTGGCGTGATATGATGTGATGTGATGTGATGTGATGTGGTGTGGTGTGGTGTGGTGTGATGTGATGTGATGTGATGTGATGTGATGTGGTGTGGTTGGCGTGATATGATGTGATGTGATGTGATGTGATGTGATGTGATGTGGTGTGATGTGATATGTTGTGATGTGATGTGGTGTGGTGTTGTGTGGTGTGGTGTGGTGTGGTGTGATGTGATGTGATGTGATGTGATGTGATGTGATGTGATGTGGTGTGGTGTGATGTGCTGTGGTGTGGTGTGGTGTGGTGTGATGTGATGTGATGTGATGTGATGTGGTGTGGTTGGCGTGATATGATGTGATGTGATGTGATGTGATGTGATGTGATGTGATGTGATGTGATGTGATGTGATGTGATGTGGTGTGGTTGGCGTGATATGATGTGATGTGATGTGATGTGATGTGATGTGATGTGATGTGGTGTGATGTGATATGTTGTGATGTGATGTGGTGTGGTGTTGTGTGGTGTGGTGTGGTGTGATGTGATGTGATGTGATGTGATGTGATGTGATGTGATGTGATGTGGTGTGATGTGGTGTGGTGTGGTGTGGTGTGATGTGATGTGATGTGATGTGATGTGGTGCGATGTGGTGTAATGACACGTGATATCATATCATGTCATGTCATGTCATGTCATGGGCGTGGTGTGGTGTGATGTGATGTGGTGTGGTGTGGTGTGGTGTGGTGTGATGTGATGTGATGTGATGTGATGTGGTGTGGTGTGGTGTAATGTGGTGTAATAACACGTGATATCATGTCATGTCATGTCATGTCATGTCATGTCATGTCATGTCATGTCATGTCATGTCATGTCATGTCATGTCATGTCATGTCATGGTCATGTCATGGGCGTGGTGTAATGTGGTGTGACGGAAGTGATGTGATGCGATGTTTGCATCTAAGTGGGATCCTCTATTTCCATCCCCATCCTTAATTAACTTGTGCTTCATGTATATATTATGAAAGATATAATTATGTTTTTTTCATCTGCTACTCATTTTCATATGTACTTTGTTAAATCACATTCAGCAATTATTACAAATATCATGTTCATATACATTGTATATAATTTCTTTGTTTATTTGATGGAAGTGAAACTAAATTTTAATCTTGAATCTTGATGTGGTGTAGTGTGATCGAATGACATGTCATGCCATGTGCTGTGGTGTGGTGTGATCTGATGTGATGTGATATGCTATATCATGGCATGATGCTAATTCTACGATTATAGATATAACCTTCATGAGACAACTGTATGTAATGATACATGCCTACTGCCTGTTTTGCTAAATCATTTATAGTCTGGAAAGACGCAGTGAAAGTGATTTCCAATGCAAGAACAGCAACAACAATTACATCAAGACAGAACAAACCTGATAATAAGTACCCGAGTACCTGAAAGTGTTAATTTACTTTCTTTTGACATACATTGCACCAATTATCCATACTCTGGTACATTCCGTCATTGTATTATGACGTTGTTTATGGAGGGAAAAGGTAGCTCCCCTTGTCATGCAAGGTGACTTTTTAAAGCTGTTGCAATTAGAGGGTTCGGATTTGACATGGCGTTCAATTATTGCAACTGATTGACAAATTGCCCTACTTCGACATCGACATAAGACACTGATCAATTCAGTGTTTATTTACGTCGATGTAGGGCAATTATTTGTCAATCAGTTGCATGAAAACATCTCGATGGAAGAATTTCATGCGTTCAATTATGTTCTCTTTTCCAAAAAGCGCCTCCAGTTTAGAGCGTCCATAAACTGCCTACATTCACGTGATAATCTCCCTAAATGGGGTAAAAAATAATTCATTATGCCACCACACAAATGTCACTTGTGTGGTGGCAATCATGAAACGCTTTTCCACATATTGAACAATTGTAAAACAGCGTTGGAACAAGAGCGACGTAATTACAGACATGATTCCATTTTGAATTATGTGAAGAATGTGATCAGTGATAACATTACTTGTACTGGAAATCATATGTGTTTGTATGCGTGCAGATTTAGATGGTCATCGCGTTAACGGTGGCACCATACCCCCTGATATTGTGGTTACAGCAGGACGCCCCGATATTGTGAAAATGAACAAGAGAGATAAGCAAGTTGTAATTGCAGAGTTGACAGTTCCATTTGAGCCCAATATCACAGACGTAAATAAAAGAAAAGGAGAAAAATATGCGCCCCTTCAAGCAGACATTAAATCCCATGGTTACAAGTGTGATCTCATTTGCTTCGCAGTTGGCTCCCGAGGAATAATTACCAAAGAAAATAAAAGAAAATCTGTTCCATATTAAGATTCGCACATAAACAGGCAAACATGAAACCCTACATCCAGGCCCTGTCTAAAATATATATTGTTTCCTCTTTATGCCATCTATAATGCTCGTAAAGAACCCATGAAAACCCTTACATGCACTGTGAAAGTAAAAAAGCAGTATTTGGGGTTCGATTTACCATAAGTATATAATGTATGGCGGATGATGATTTTAAATAATGATATTTGTATATCTATTTACATCATTAGTAAAATTTTTGTTAAGTGTTAAGATTTTTATGTTTCGATTTATACACAGAAAAAATAATTTGAAATTTGGTTTATTGTTAGTATTTGATAAATAAGATTTGATGTTCATGATTTGGTATTGTTAATGGATTGGTGCTATTTTTAATGAAAAAGTTAAAGTGGAGTTTTTTGGAGAAGAAATTAAAAAGGTGTGAAATGAATTGATAGGTAATGGAGTAAAAGAATGATATAAGAAAGGTAGGAGAGGAAGGTGGAGAGAGAGAGAGAGAGAGAGAGGGAGAGAGAGAGAGGTTAAAGAAAACGATTTGAAAGGTAAAGATATGAAAACAATAGAATGAGATAAAGTTGTATTATTGACAATGACAGAAAGGTATGTCTTGAAATCAAATACTGTCATGTATTGCATATTTTAATTGATTTTGTTTGTGTATAAATGTATTTTTTTGGCTAATTTGTTTTTGAGTATGTACCTGTACTTCTTGAGTGTGTTTTTTACTATGTAAGATGTAGTTACATGTTTTTCTGTCTTGTTCTTTATCTGTGCCTTGTGCCTCCCGTTCAATCGAGGAGACAACCTAGGCCTTTCAGGTCACATTGTTTATTCATGTAATAAAGAATGTTGAACAACTAAGGGGCCACAGAGGTTAATGTAAAAAAAAAAAATCCAGTTCGAGAGTGGCCTAAATCGTCCGATGCGATGAAAACCTTCTTCTTATTTGCTATGTGAAGACGCTATTAAGGCGATTGCGAGGACAATAAGTAGTTCCAAAATCAGTAATCACACCAAATCATTGCGATAATCATGTACTCACGCATTTTATTTGAAGTGTTGACGCCTAACACTCCCGAGTGCTTTTAGCCAGGGAGGTGACCTCCCTGTTTTATCTAATGTGCGCAATAAAAGACTTCCAAACTTGAGGGTTATTGGTGAAGAACAAGAACAAAACTAGGAGTCTTCATACCTTTAGCTTAAGTGCCTTCAATGACGCGCAGGATGCCGAAGTCAGAAATGTTTAACCTCGAGATGAATTACGATGATACCATCTCGCGGTCATAAAAACTAACTAGAATTCAACGTAAAAACAAATTGAAAGATAATTGCAAGCTATGAGGTCAGTGAAGTACATCGAATATTACACAGAATGTGACGCAGTGTGTGGAGAGTGACGCTTGTGAGATAAAGAGAGATATAGAGAGGGAGATAGAGATAGAGAGAGAGATAACGAGGAAGAAAGACAGGAAGAGAGGGAGAATGACGGAGAATGTGGGGGGGGGGGGTGAGGAGGAGAGAAAGCCGACAGAAAAAACGGGCATAGAAATTAATGCAAGCCTTTTTTTTTGTATATTTGTATCAATTATATAATATAATATATTATATTCTATATATTTTATGATATATGAATATATAATATTTCTATTAATTAATAAGATACGTAGTGCGCCATCAAGCGGTCACTGAAAATAAAAAGAGCACACAATGTTTATTTATTTTTCTTTTCTTTTCTAAGGGGGTGCTATACTTGTGGTTGAAATGAAGGACACTGATTTTCCCTGCTTTGATAGATAATAAGAAACCACTTATGAAATACTAAAGTATAAAATAGATTTATTGAAATGGCTGACAGAGGATTGGCTCACTTATAGTTTTGGATATCTCAGCCATTTCAAAACTGATCTTTATCAACATGATCAAACAAACAATTCATGTAAGAATCGTATCCTCTTTCATAACATTTCATATGAGGCTTCTCATTTATATTTCACAGAAAGTTGGAACCTGTTAAACTATACCATCCCTTTAAACTGCTCTTTGTGTATTATGTATGTCTTCGCTATATAAAGACCAGTGATTGGCTAGAGTGGCGTTCGTTTGACATGTTCTACCCTCTGGTGTAGCATCAGTCGTCATTTCGGTGTCCAACCTAACGGGTAAGGCAGGGGGAGTGACGTGATTTATCCCTTATCGATGATTAGAGCCAATAAAGCGGTCGACAAACCATAAGTATATTTTGACGGTGAACATGTTGCTATTCTTCAGAGCTATACGCAGCCCTTAAAAATACTCCTCCCTTTCCTTTTTAGTGTTGTTCCGCTCTTTCGCTGCATGCTTGCTAAGGCCTTTCGCAAGTTATTCTTTTTCCTCCTTGCATTATGAGCAATTATTGCTGCATGGTGTCGACAGTATTGGATGATTCAGATGTTCATTAAAGTGTACCTACCTGTGACGGCTCCTAGTGTAATGCGTAAAAGGTTTGCAAAAAGAAATGCGTTGTTTATAAGTCGAGTAATTACTATACCATGCTTAGAGCTGCGTGTCATTGATGTTGGTTGATGTATCACATAATAAGCGACTCACTTTCACTGACTTTGTTTCAGCATAATTCGGGAAAAACGTTTCAGCATAATGTCTTTTTTACGAATTCTGCCATTGCATAATACAAATGACGAGTGGTTCACATGTGGGAGAAATATCGAGTAATAATCATAATATAATACACTGTAAAAGGTCCGATATGTTGATATAATATTGTTTGATTTAGCGAGTGTAATACAGTGTATACAATTTTTCAAACCGTTAAATTACGTGGCGTACCTTTGAATACAGGAGCTGTGCATTCAAGACCTCCCAACCAGTGTGTTTGATATCCTCCGCGGAAATAGAAGTTCATGTTTGACGCTGTAAAATCACTGATCGGAAGTCTTATTGCTACGTACGGCTATTGTGGTGACTGAACTCCAGCTCCTTTATTTGTCCAACGACGATGGATGTCATTAAGATTGTTCTCCAATATTGCTTGCTTATATTCACGGCTTTGGCTGCTCTTATCAACTTCTTAACGATTTGCGCAATCTTTGTCAGTCCTCAGCTACGCAAGAAACAGAATGTTTTCGCTCTTAACGTGGCCTTATCGGACTGTGTCGCAGCCATTGTAATATTTGTTTTAAATCTCGCAAGACGGCTGGAAGGTCCTGTAGCGGTAAGTGACATTCCTTGTTTATATGTTAAGTATTAGTCTACTGAATAAACAGCGATGATTATCAAATATTTATGATGTCAAAGATAAGTCAGATTTTACGTACATTAATCTTTCTATCTATTTTTTTTTTACTTGTACATTTCCACATTCTGGTACATTTCCACATTCAGGACTCAAGTTCAATCCAGATTTCACGAGAGGTAGCCAGTCTAACAGTATATCGGATAACAAGGGAGAGTAGTATATGTCATCATTTTTTGACGGGAGGGATGTTTTGCTCTTTGATGATAAACCACGATTGTTCCAAATGCCTTTAATTTTTTTCGATTGCCCTTTATTTGGGACGGCTAACTAGCAATCAATGGAAAATTGCAAGAGTCATCAAAATTAAGTGCGTACAATACATACATACAATATACATGCAAGAAAACGCTCAGTGTAAAGGGCATTGTATTATAAAAAGCAAAACTTGTAACGGAAAGAAAGAAGTCAAAAGAATTGCTGTGATGTCTTTAATACAAAATAGAAAGACGTACATTTCTTTCACCCTTTTTCAATTCAATTCAATTTATTCATTTCATAAAATCACATTGAAAATATTTACATAGATGTGTGATTCAAAGGAGGAAATCACGCAAAAGCCTAGGGCTTGGAAATGGAGATTTCCTTTACAACATAGTTTAAAATCACAGTTTTGAATGAAACATATATATATATATATATCAAAATGTACTTAAAACAGAACTTAAATTAGAGGCCGTTACAAAATCAACGATACATTATGACAGAAACAGGAACGCGAAACAAAACAACGACTGAACTAATACAATATAATACAATACAATAAAAAACAAAACAAATATGAAGGATAATTGTCAAAAGTTTGTAAGGGAATTGCACAATTTTCATCATTCATTCATATATAATAAACAATTAATACAGATTAAGAAAAAGCTGTTTATATTGAGTCATAAAAAGATTCAATGTGTTAATAGTTTTCAGTTTCGTGCTTAACAAATTCCACAATTTAGCCCTTTTGTACTTTATTGAGTTTGACTGAGTGATTTTCAGACGATAAAAGGGTAAAATATAACACTGTTTATTTCTAGTATTGAAATAATGTTTCATGGCATGAGAAGAAAAAATAGTCATTGAAAATATCAGGTAAAACTGAGCGAACATATTCATACATAAAAATACCAAGTTTGTAATTGAAATTCTGTCTCGAAAATTCAACGTTTGCAAGTCCTTAGATAATGGAGGGGTGCAGGCAAGATTGAGGGAATTTGTAAAAAAAAGGCGAATGGCTTTCTTTTGGAGAATCGTTAGCCGATCTAATTGTCGCTGGCTAGTCCGTGACCAGACGAGATTACAATAGTCTAAGTACGGCAAGATAAAGGCATTGTAAAGCACCCTCTTAAATCTTCATTGAAAATGCTTACATAATGGCATATAGGGATGGTATGCTTTGGCTGAGATGGCGATTCAGGTATTACTTTTACGAGATAATCAATGAAAAAGCAAAATGAGTGAAAACACACAGATTTCTGCAGAAGCGCACACAAATCGTATTGATATGGTTATTTCTTAATTACCCCCACCCACAAAACAGATGAATCATAAACTCGTGTAAAGTGCATATTCTGTACTGTATGTAGCATGCTCCCCCAAAATGTACTGGGCATGTAATGTACAAGGTGAAATCGTACAGGAAAGTACCTGTATTAGATTATATTACTTCACACAGGACAAAACTCAAATTGTGTATCCTGCCCTCATTAAGAGCCCTGAAGATTTTTAGTTTTGTTTTTTTTTTTTGTTCCGAAACATTTTATTATTATTTTTTTTTTGGATCTGTTTGACTCTTCTGGATTGCATAGGTACAATGTATACATACCTATTTACATCAAAGATTAAGTTACATTATACATTATAAGAAAATGTTTTCATCATAAACAAAGAATGCATACATCTTGTTGAAAAATGCTCTATCTTTTACTTTCATTTCATTTTATTTCATTTCCGACAAAAGTATATAATACAATCTGACATTTGCATATACAAAAAAGTGAGTACAATATGATTTTTGCTTATTCAAGTGAAATTAATGCAGACCATTTTTTTTTTACAATAAAACAAAACATACTTGTAATTTACGGAAATAAATGGGAAAACTGTAACTGAATCGTATCATGGAAAAGATGTCGGAAATGGAGGGAACTGCTAAAAGGCCAAGCTGAATAGTAAGTAGTAGCACTAGTAAAACAAAACGATAAGACAAATTGCGTGGGAAACAAAGGGAACATAAAACAAATCATACACACAATCGCACACACAGACAGAAACAAAGCAGCTCTCATACATATCACGCATTGAAATAATAAACGGGAGGTCAAAGGTCAGAAAGGGGACAGAAAGAGGAGGATAGGGAAAGGAGCAAAGGAGGAAGAGTTCAAGGGTCAACGCCAAAGCACATAAGACCATAACAGGCTTACCAAGATATAGACTATATAAAAAGTATGTTATATGAAATAAATCAAACAAAGTCAAACACATTAAAACAATGAAATAAATGTGATATGCAAGATATGCAAGACCCCAGTGGTACAGGAATTAACAAATAAAATCTTTAATTCAAAAGTTAAAGTATTACAACTTCAGGCTGTTCATTCAAGCATCTCAAATGATTTTAGATACAATGTGTCAAGAATTTGTTCATGTAAAAAAAAAATGTTTTGATTTCAAAAGTACAAGGCAAGTCAGGTCCGACTAATTCACCTCGTCATATTACGTTTCGGAAACGCCAATTCACTTTCTATTTTTGTGAAAATAATATGTTCTCTCTCAGAAAAGGTATCTTCTCCCAAGTGATTTTTTTAATGCTTCATATATCAGCGCACATTAGCCACATCAGTGTATAAGATTTGTAGGCAAAGGAACCTTGGTGTGACGTACGTACACATACTATCATGCTGTTTTAAATTAGATTGCTTATTTGAGGATTTGCAGGTCTTACAATGTACATGTAGCCCATTTTTCGTGTTCTTTCAGGATTTCTTGTATTATATTTCATTTCTATTTATTTGAAATTTGTTGAAAACATGTCCTTGTAGATGGATCCATTCTCCTACTCTTCTTTCAGAATCTAAAGAATAAATATGCAGACAGAGTTTTGTGGTTTTATGGTTTTATACAGTATTTTCAGTTGCCAAAAAGTCCTCTCTTAATGGTAAATATATGGTCCTCTATATATGTCATTTATTTCTTATCACGGGGCATTCAAACATTATGATAGTGTAAAACCACTCTTAAAAATTGCACCTGTGACGTCCAACCGCTCTGTCTAAATTATGGTTTACCTATTCTTTCATTTTTTTTTTTGGTCAAATGACCATATTATTTAAAAGTGTTTGTAGGGTTTCTTTGTGATTAATATCAAATTGCTCTACATTTCGATGAAACCTATCAGAGATAATGTTCCTCTTGAACTACAAAATCACAATTTTCATCAATCATTTAGGGAGAAAATATTTTGTAAATATTCCTTAATATATTTATATGTCAAAAAACAAGGTTTCTTTGAAAAATGAATGTCCTCTCCGAATCGCTTTTTTACTACTTATCTCACCAAGTTTTAGTCATGTTACATTCAAACTTTGACTGCAAAAACACCCGTATATCCCTATTAGGGAAGTACAAGGTCCTGTTTTATCCAAAGATATAATTGATTTTAAATTTCTTTTCCACACAGGCTGCCATAGACTTACCATAGAAATCAACTTTATAATCAATTTTAACTCTTCATAAAGCAGGGATCTGGATATAGCTGATGTGTGGGGTTTAAGATCATATACTCATGGGAACTGTTTTGTGGATTTTTCCACAAAAATTGTTACTATGCTATTAAAAAGCTGTTTGAAACTTAATAATGTGATATCTATTTAATACTGAACATCCTTCAGTTGTCAAAAAATGTGTTTTTTCACCTTATAAGTGAAATTTCTAGTGAGGGTATGGTTAGATGCTACCAATGGTCAATGGGCTAGATTTTTAACACCACTGTAATGTTTCACGCAATAAAAAGAAAAGTTGACGACTTTAAGCTCCCATTTTTTAAAGATGTTTTACATTCAACTTACCTTTAATGCACAAAAACCCCAAATAAAAACAAGGAAACAATTTTCAACTTCGTGACACACAGAGGCTTATCCTTATTGTGAAACAACCGTTAATGCATAAAACTTGCCATTTTAACAAGCATGCTTTGCTTTGAGCGTTGTTTCATTGTTTTCAGTTCGTCGATTATCATAATGTACGTAGTTTGTTCTCTTATATTTCATTCCATCTTTCATTAAGCAGAGGTGGATCGAAGAAGCCAGGTGGATGGAGCCTCTGTTCAATGCAGCCCTACTGGTATCCCTTTTCAGTGTGCTGGCGATTGCCTTTCACCGATATATCGTTTTTCGACTGGATCCATTCGACCATCGAGGTATCGCCACGCTGCCTCGCCTGCTTGTTGTCTGCTTAATCATCTGGGCGATATTCACAACAGTGTACCTGGCGGTATCGATGACGATTCAATACGAGTTTATCGGCCTCTTCATGTCGTCTATACTCATCATGGCCTGTCTCGTGCTCACCGCGATATGTTACGTACTGATCTACCGCGCGATCGCTGTAACTTCGACCGATATCGGGCTTCGAGATTCTCTCCTTGTAAGACGCATGGAAAAACAGAAAAGGGTTCTAGTTACGTTCGCATTGATCGTTGGTGCCTCTTTTGTCTGCTGGTTCCCGATGTGTATCATTCTCTTGTTCGAATATCACGTCCCATCTTTGCTCGAATTGCGCTGGTTTTCTAATCTATCTAACTTTGCTTTCTGCTTAGTGGCCCTCAGCGGGGTTATAGATCCACTGATTTACTGGATTCGACTTCGAGAGTTCAGAGGGGTGCTGCTTAGCTGTTGCATCAGGTCGGCATCAGCTGACCAAACCGTCGGACTGACCGCTCCCGGCGTTAACACTATAAGTGGGGTCAACCAAGGTTCTGCCACTGGTAACAAAAACTTGATGCCGTTATCAATTAGTGATACTGAATGATGCGCAGTTTCAACCAGTCGATTTGCGATTAGAAGCGCCTTAAATGTCCATTCAAGGACAATCATCTCTGTATTTCAGAATCCCATATTCAAAGTGGCACTTCACGTACACTCTAGACAAAGACAAACAGTCAATAGCACCCTTTGTTCCTAAGTACTGGAGACTCTGTCCCTACTCATTTATAGGTCTGTAGATTCCTAGGACGTACTAGTATTCTCTCATTCATATCAAAATGATTTGAAATAACCTTGTGTGTACAGAATCACCACTATTGTCTTGGTTTATAGCTTGTAGTAACACGTAGGCCTATACGCATTGCTTTCCCTTCGCTTTTTTTTTTTTGGGGGGGGGGGGTGTTTACAAAGTAATGTTTTCAAGAAATGATTCCACCACAAACGTAACAAAATTGGTCATTAAAAAACCCTATTTTTATGATTAGATAAAGCCTTATATACGCAGGGTTTGCAACTGGCATTCTGCCGAAGAAAAAAAAAATGGCTCACCGTAAATGCTCATACAAAACCTGATAAAAACTCAAGTTAGTGCCAGTCCTACACCTATTAAAATTGCGGGTATATTCAGGTATGTGTAGCAATGTTAGTAAAGAGAACATGCAGTTACCGTACATTTCTACAGTGCTATATAAAATGAAAAAAAAATGGTAGAAAAAGTTGAGATCTGGATGGCCATATAATCACCTTATCTTGTTGCGACCCACAACGTGTATCAAATGAACTGAGGGCAAATGTTACGGGCCAACGACAAATTGAATAAAATGATGTTCATCTTGGTCTTTAGCTCCAGAAACTCGAATGAAGAGCCCCATAAAAACAACTGGCAAAACAAGAACTTCCAAAATGTTCTTCGGTCTGTTTCGAGTGCTTGAAAGGTGGCAAAGCCTTAAGCCTGGAGAAGGCAGTGACATTGTACGAAGCGTTTCTTCACGTGATTAAAATGGTCTTTGGTATATTCATACTGTCAGATCTACAAAGGTGTTTTTGATGCACACGATAGAAAAGGCTAAAAATTACATGTGACAAACCAGTAAACCAAACGATTGATACATTGGAAGAGAAGTCACATTCAAATTCAGGCTTGCGTTCACTTTGCTAGATACAGTCATCCTCGCCTAAGTCAAATCCAAAGTAACCAGAGAAAACCCTTCGAGTTACATGAATTTCGACATACAATGGCTTATTCATTCATTTCATTTATGAAGTTTCCACACAAATCATACAGTGTTGTGTTTACAACATCCATCTGTGACAATGTAAAGTAACACATAAATTATAAGTTATAAGTTCAGTATATACAAATAGCATTTACATGGCAAAAAATCAATTGAAATCATTATCAAGTACATTACATTCATGACGGATAAATAAAATTGTGTGTGGTGGGAACCTGCATATAGAAGCAGATGCTTGTGAGAGTAGGTATATCCATCCCGAGTAATAGAATTCTCTCTTCTTTGCGACTGGTATGAGGTCGACTTATAGGCGAGGGTGACTTCATGATGGATTCAAAGGAAGAAATGTTGATAATTTCATCGAATTTACTAGCCTCAGCAAAATTATTTTCACAAGTGCCCATCTCATTTTCCTAAACTTGTAATGAGTTTGGTGATAGTAACTTTTTACACTTTATCAGGAGTAAATCTTGCATAAACCTGGTTGACCTTTACGATCCAAGTCAAATTCGTGTAGTGTTGTTGCAATGCTGACCTCTTAGAGGTAGGCTGCTATAAGATTGAAAAATATTCATGCTAATTGAAATGAAACATTAATTGTTTCATTTTTTTCGAAGTCTACGGTGAATATAGTCAGATGCTCCAAATCCTTTACACAGGAGTACAATCAAAAGACGCTTGCAGAACCATGCTTTAATTGTCCGATTTTTCTTTACACTCATACAAATTCTCTACCATTCACACTCCAAAATGCAGAATTAGCTCTCATCAAACTCTATATTTCACTGACGAAGCTGAACGGCTCCTTAAGTGATAATATATATACATATATATAGTTTTTATTTTTTATTGTTTATATATATATATTTTTATTAGAAAGGAACCCAGAATTATGGGTAATTGTTGACGTAGATGTAAGTATGCATGCAAATATATGCATATATATGTACTCTCTAAAAAAAATCGAGTGAAAATATTCACTCTTAAAGGAGTGAATACAAAAAAGAGTGAAATTAGAGTGAAATTGGAGTGAATTTTGAGTGAAAATGTTTACTTTCACTCGTTTTAGAATGACGTCAGGGATCACTCCAAAATCTTCGAGTGATCCCTGAGGTCATTCCAAAATGAGTTAAAATGAACATTTTCACTCAAAATTCACTCCAATTTCACTCTAATTTCACTCTTTTTTGTATTCACTCCTTTAAGAGTGAATATTTTCACTCGATTTTTTTTAGAGAGTAACTGAGAATTTTAAATAAGTGTTGAAGTAGATGTAGGTATGAATGTGAATATATAAATGTGTAATTGGAAATGTTTAATATTTGTGGAAGTAGATGCTGATGTATATGTATGCGTATATAAAGGTATGGATAGATAAGGTTGATATGGAATGAATATGAAATGAGGGATATATATCTTTTATATATTCCCCTTTTATCTCATTATTTTAAACAGATATTGAATATATATTTTGGTTTGATAGGAATTGAGAATTTTGAGAATTTGTTGAAGGAAATGTTGGTGAATGAATGTAGACATGGATGGAAATATGAATGTGTATGTATGTATGTGCATATATGTACATACACGTATAATCATAGGAAATGTATTATCTTGTCGAAGTCGTACAAAAGAAAGATTACTGTGTTGTTTGACTTTTGAATAGTTGAATACTAGTTTGTAGTAGATTAAATGGGAACGGGCCCCGTCATGGAATAACATTCCGTTTTTTTATTTGTATTCGGTTATAGTAATTTGGTATCTGCTTAAAACATACAGTACTTGTTCAAAATCAGTTTTTTTTTTTTTTAATTCTATCATTATACATACACAGGTTTGCGATGAAATTGTTATGTTTAAGTATATACATTTTTTATTTTATATAATTAAGCCTATGTACTCATAAGTTAATCTCGGTTGATTATTGTATACATTTATTGTTACAGTTGGTGTCCAATGTCATTGTATATTTCTGATGAAGGGCGAAGCACGAAATCTCAATAAAGGGGTTGCAACACGTACAGCTGCGTCCCTGGTGTAAGATTTGTTGTCAGTACATAGTAACTTACTCCATCCTGCCATGTTTATAAGTTTCAGCTCGTTGCTGCCGATGTATATGTATATATAAATATATATATATATATATATATATATATATTTATTCATATACATATATATGTATATATTTGTATAGTGTATATATATTTATGTATACATTTATATAGTGTATATTCATATATACATATATATGCATAAAAGCGTCCATGGGGGTCTGAAAACGAGGTATCTTAAGGGGAATTCGTTCCAAAGGGGACATTTTTGATTCCCCTTAAGGTTTTGACAATGTTTTTTAAAACCTTGTCGTTGATCCGAGGCCCTCAGGACTACTCCACAGTAGGGCACAGATGGCGTAGTGTGTGTAGATTGCGGACTGTATCAATACAATTTGTATAACCGAGCTTCAAACACCAGCTCCTTGATATAACTCAGACATAATAATGTGTATGTATATAATTTACACATACACTATGTATACATAAAACTGAATAGAAAAAAAATAGGAAAAAGAGATTACAGACACCATGTAACTTTCTCGTTTCTGTTTTTATATGCGATCGATAAAGAAATTTTAGGTTGAGATGATGTTTTGAGACAAAATTTCAGTGGAGCCCAATGACTAGATAACTCACATGATTTTGACAAATGGAATGTTACAATCTGTTCTCTAGAATTAGAGATGCGCTGACCAAAATTATCGATTGCCGTCGTGCGCAGTTGACAGTCCTCAGTAAAATGCAATATAATTGAATGAGTTTTTCTTTGTGCATTCGCGGCATTCAACCTCCTTAAAACTGCCCATTTAATGTCCTTTAATGTAGGTTTCACTGATACTTATGTGAAACTACACTAACAAAGCCAGTTCGCTCTTCGTCCCTGGCAATGCCTGGGAAATAAGAAAGACCTGAAAAGGGAAAGCCTGCGCATTTCAACTCACTTCCATTAGATTTTCCTTTCCTTTTTTCTAACATGCAGGAAATCTCATCCTCATTCAGGCAAAAGATAAAATGAGAAGTGCACGGGGAATCCCAAAATATTGATTTGTCAGCCTTCTTGCCAATCCACTTTCTTTCGCATATCGATCTGTGTCTAAGAATCTCCAGAAAGTATTTTTAACTAAAAACCTGCATTTCTCTTTGAGCTTTTATCTTTTTATGAATTAAGCTTTGCCTAGAGCAGCCATTTGACGTAGTAAACATATGAAAACACAACACAAATTCTTTCTTCTTGCATTTTACACACTTACCTATTTCAAATCACAGTTTGTCAACCTGTATGCAGAATTAATCGAGTGACTGGATTTTCTTTTTCTTCTTGAGATCTTGAGTGTGTTTGTATTCGCTTCGACACGTTTCATTATGCAAATCGAGTTCATAGATAGAACCCTAACTCATGCAAACAACGTTGAATAAGTTTAATATAAGTTTGGATACAAATCAACAGTAGTATGATTATATGGTTTCTCGGAAAGGCAGAGTGGGCGAAATTCACAATAGCAAGGTAAATGGAATTGATCATATCTTTCCATAAGCCTCCACTAACCAATACATAAAAATCTTCAAAATTTGGGGGGAGCGCTATAAAAAAATAAGCAACCTGCATAAACCGGAATAAATTCTTGTGGTGTTTCATACCTACCGAACTGACGTCTTAGAGGTAGGATGTTGTATCAGAAAACAGGATTTGACAAATATTCATTTTTTTTCTTTATTAGCCAATGGGAGAGCTATGAGATGAGATCTCTTTCTCATATAGATTACTTGTGGTTGAAACCAATGTCATTCGAATTCATTTCTGGGCATTGAATTCAACATGTCATTGTATTGCAGTCAATTTAGCAGACATGTTAATATGATTTTACTCTCTCTTTTTTCATTTTCTTTCCTCATGTAGTTATTGTTTTGTAAACACCATAAAATTTCATAGTTTCGAATTCAATCTTTATTCTTCATTGTTGGCGTACATCACAAAACAACAAAAAAGTTAACGTACTGATTTTGTGCGAGGACTCAATATAGTTGAAACGGGTCACCCTAGTCAATCTTGAGTTTTTCATATTTTCTGAAAGAGCAATTCTGTTTCTACGTTTTCATTAAGTTTAGGATCATAAAACTAGCGGGAAATTGTGTTTTAAGGAGTTCTTAGAACATTCTTTTTTTTCAGACTAGTGTGGTTAGGTGTGTCTCAGAGTCCTCTTTTTCATTTCTTGTTTGTTTGTTTGTTTATGTCCATCTGAGGAGATGGCGGGATAGCCCATATTCAGCCACGTTAAGCTGGTCTTCCATGCGGGGTCCAGTTGGGTGTGAGGTGGGACCACTTCACCGGGTTAAACACCCTGCTCTTTGGGATGAATGAATAAAGAGGGATCTTTTACGTGCATAGGTTGTTACTCTCTCATACACGGGACCTCCATTTTATGTCCTATCCGAGGGACAGAGTGTTTTGCCTCTTGCTAGAGGGGACGGTATGCTTACACACAACATTGCTCAGTCCAGACTTGGGTTCGAACCCGGGCCGCGTGATCGTGAGGCAGACGCGCTACCGACTGAGCCAACTCACCGCCCTCTTAAATACACATACACACTCTTCACGTTCATCTGATGATGCTACTGCTTTGGAATTTGGTATTTGATAGTCATGGATAGAATATGTTAAAGACCATGATCAATTTCGGCTTAAACTGATAATCCCTTCATTGTTGTTGTCATGAAATTTTACATCCTGTTTTTTTTTTTGTCCCATTCATTGCACAGAGTACGTTTTGGTAAGATTAAGTGCTTGAATACACCGTGTACTTCAGTATAACCTTTCCAGTGTGATTGGGATTAAGGTTGGGAGAATCCATTTGAATTTAGTCAACATAATTTTAAAGCTTAAAGTCTGCTCTTTCAGAATCTGCTCTTATTCAAACTAAATAAATCCGTGCCTGGCGACTATTTGTTGGTTGTGTGATGTATAGGGACACCAACATCTTGGCAACAGTTCTGTCAATGTGTCTTCTTGAGATATACGCCAGACTGTAACAACATTAATGATAGAAGATTACTGGTGGATGTAGGCCTTATAACATGTATAAAAGAAGAAGGGCGATACAGAACAACAAAATCGAGTTATTTAGGATAAAAAACATGTTACTTTTACAGCTAAACAATGGTCATGTTCAAAAGGTGATTTTTAAGTTAAAGGATAACCCAATTAGAGGATAAGCTCTATGGGTCGCTAAAAGTGGCACGGTCGGTTTTGAATCGGTAACGAAATCGACCGTACAACACTTGGCGCCCCATAGAGCTTATCCTCCAAGTTAGCTCATCAGGATCACTGTTTGAGCGTAACTAGTGTACTGATGAAACAAAAAGTTACATATAACTGCATATGTTTAGATGTTCTCACATTTTCTAAATAAAAATAACATGATGTTAATTTGCATGACTCTAGAGCACGTGCCAATTTGAATACACTTTTCATGCATTAAAAAGGCACATGTACAAATTTCATTGATCGAAGTGATACATTGAACGTAGAAGACAGAATATGCGATAACAAGGATTTTGCTACATTGAACGAACCCTTTATCAAATGGACTGGAATTGGCCTGAAAAACTTATAGTAAGGTTAAGGGATATTATTCAGACTGCGATACCAAATACAACTTTATTATATTAAATATAAAGGAGAGAGAAACATAAAGGAAACCTAAGGAAACCTAAAGGAAACTGATATAAACGAATATCATTCATTCAAACAAACAAAAAACAAACAAATAATCAAACAAACAAACTGAAAGCCTACTACTTATTTCTGTATTGTAGCGCAACCATTGTAATATAACTATTCATATGGGTTTGCATTATCATGGTCTCGCCAAAATTGTCCATGTCAATCAAATTATGTACAAGATAGCAAACAGACAAGCCTTATAAGACACTATGCGAAATAAAGTATGCAATAAGGCAGTTTACCAACACATCCAAATGCTATCCTTCATAACATCAGCTAGACAAATTCAAGGCAAAAAGGGCAATGCAAAAATCTACCCGATGACTACGCTGATATAGCAATAACCAATGCATGCAAGTCGTAGTCCAAGTATTTAGCATGGCCGCAGAAACGGGGGGGGGGGGGAGGAGGGGTCCTTTAAATAGAAAGAAAAGGTAATCACAAGACCACAATAAAATTCATGGCTGCCCAAGTTTGCACTCTGACATTTCTACCGTCGATTGTCGAAGGGGAAGGGGAGGGGATCACTGACCCTTGCTCTACGCAGCCCAGCATCATCCCCATAAAACTTGTAAACATAATTGTATTTTTACCGAAAATTCTTCGAGTACATGGAAGGTGATAATAAAAATCACTCCGCTGAGTGAGATTCTGCATGAACCAAATAACGGTTTCTTTTACACATGTATCGTGTTGAAATGTTGTTGTTAATTCATTCGCAGGAAAACTGTGGGATATTTTCATGAAAAATCCGAAACTCAAAGAATCGGTTTAAGAAAGAAACAGTTAACGTGAGTTTGTTTCCTGCTAAACTTATTTGTGGGTGGGAAAAAAAGGAAAAGTCTCGCCTCACGAGAAAATGTTAAGAGTGACAAAGGGGAGTGCAGATCACGGTCTATATACCACAACGGATGTCGAGGTCGAGGTGGGCGGGAAGTACAAATACTTCCTCTCTAAGGAGAAGACAAAAACACATAATTACTTTTCATTCTCTTTTTCATGTCATCTTCAAATACGAAAATGATAAATTTTCTTTCCTCTGTCATCCATACACGATCTCCACTTAAATTCTGAAATTGTGATAAAGCAACACTCGGTTCGTTAATTTCCATTTCAAATCACAAAAAACATTAAACATCAAGTGTTACAAGATCAAAACATACAAACATCACACATTAAAAAACCCAACAACAACAACATCAAAATTACAGTCATAAATTGTTACAGATTACAACAGGCAAAAGGTAAAATGGAAAATAGTTTGTTTGTTTGTTTGTTTGTTTGTTTGATTTATTTTTCTTATAGTGTACACATAAAAAGCCAACAAGGCCTGTAGGCGCTTGTACACCGTTGTCAAAGTTATTTAAGATTGTAACATTGGAATCTAAATTATTTTCAGAGATCATAAATCAATTTTATACTGAAGATACTTCATTAATTATAAACATACAACAAAACAAAAAATAAAAACAGACATATACTGCTTAAAGGAACTATGATTTTGCTTATCAAAACTAGAGCACTCGCACATCAAGAGACCCGTTCGAGCACTCCGCCGAAACCGTCTCCCATACCCCATCTGGATTACTTTTTAAGCCAGAATGTTGTATAATATGGATACGCAATAATTATAATAATATAATATAATACGGAACACTGAGGGCGCCATCACCACAAACTGTTGTGTCCTTCATGTAAAATGACCACCCACACACCTCCTTAGCAAGTCTGAGTAATATCCAGTGAGTAACAATCAAGTTATTGCATAAATAAGCATTTTTGCAAATTTTGACATGGTCAGGGTGACCTTTGACCCTGTAAAAGGTGGAACAATGAGGGCAGCATTATCAATAGGCATAGATGTATAGATTTGACTATGATACATTTACATACCGAATTTGAAAAAAAAATGGTCAAGAGAAAAGGCCAGCGTCGCACACACAAGCAGACCCTGTTAAATTTACCTTTTCATGTATATAGACGGAACAAGCGAGGGCGCCATCACCAAATACAATAGGCTTCTTCGTCTTTATATACACCTTCATGCCTTCATGCGGCGCAACGAGGCCAAATCCATAGTATCCTCCGAACTCTGTTCGGGGGATACAATTATCTGGGTTTATTGCATTGCAAAAACATGTATGATGAACCTATTTTATTTAGTACTAGAACATTTAAAATTGATTAACCTTACTGCAGCTCTGCGTACTATAAGTGTGTTTATTTGAGTTTAATGTGAAAACATTCATGATGTAAGGAGAGAGTATATCTGTGTAAAAAACATAGTATCAAGGAAGTTATTTGAAGTTTGTTTATATCATACAACTTAAGTGTTTTCAATCATTAAAATAACTGAGAGGTGTGAGCTAAGAGAGTTTATAACATGACAAATTGCTTTGTTTGTAATTTGAATAATTTATCAAGTCTGGAATTACAAATGTCTCCCATATAACATTGCAGTACAAGTTGCTTTAATGACTCGAAGAATTGTAAAGAGAAAATAGGACCAATGGTGGCAATTCAGACTTCAAACGATTTAAAACACGAACAAACTGAGCAACTTTTCTACATAAATTTTCTTTGTGGTCAGGCAGTCGATATTGTCATCTAAAATGATACCTAAAAACTGAATTGATTTACATTTACGTTTTGGCTTTCCATATATTTTTTACGTAATTTGTTAATTGTACATTTCCCTTTTTCTTTTGAAATAACATATAATTAGTTTTATCTACATTTAGTAACAGTTTATTGCACTGAAACCAATTCACAATTTTAAACAAATTGTTATTTACAATATCATACAAAATATCTCTATTACTATGTGAAGCAAGAATGGTAGTGTCTTGAGCATATAAAAAGAAAGTAAAATAAGGGCAAGAATTAAAAATATCATTGATATAAAGCAAAAAAAAAAAAAGAAGCAAAGGGCCTAAAATCGACCCCTGTGGAACCCCGCTGCAAATCGTTTTCAAAATTAGAAGAAACAGAATTAAAAACAGTATATCGCATTCTGCCAGAAAGATATAATTAAGACTCAAACCATTCCAAACACATACGTCTACTACCATAATACTCTACTTTTTAAAAATAAAATAGAATGAGAAAGAGAATCAAAAATTTTTGAAAGGTGCATTAATATTCCAATTACACTTTTATCAACATTTATTTCATAAATCATTTGATCTTGTAATTCAATAATAGCAATTTCAGTTGAAAAGAATTTGCGGAAACCATACTGGCTCGGATATTAAACATTTTTGGAAAATAAAAACGTGTAAAATCTATTATACATTACTTTGTTTTCAAGGATTTTTGAAAAACAAGGTAAAACTGAAATGGGTCGATAATTACTAATGAGAGTGGACAGACAAAAGGCAGAGGAGGGTCAGTGATTATCCCGAGGACCAAGGGGGACAACCTTTGGAGGATAAGGATGAATAGGGAGGCAACATCAAACAAGATGAGGAACAACATAGGGATAAAGAAAGGAAAAGATTGAAATAGCAACAGCAACAGTGGGGGGGGGGGGGGGAACTGAGCAAGCAGTGAGCCCTAACCTGGTATACCAAGAAGAGGCAACAAAATGAACGTGAGAGTCAACCAACAAATGCAAGCTATCAAACATACCAAAGTGTGTATAAAATAATAATAATAACAATAAAGATGATATTGATAACAGTAATGGTAATGATAATGATAATGATTATAAAAACAACAGAAACTTTAAAAAAAAGCAAAAACAAAAAGAAAGGGGGAAAAAGCACAAAAACCAAAGGGAGAGCATGGAGAGAAGTATGCACATGTAGATTTGCATGTACATGCATAATGTATATGTATGAGTATACACCTGTATAACCACAAACAAATACACAGTGTGTGTATGTGAGGGTGGAAAAGGGCTGTATAAAAGAGAGTCTGGCAAGAGGAAGGAATCAATCGGGGATAAAAGGATTGCAATAGGAAAAAGCGCAAAGAATGAGAAAAAAATGTTAATCATTTCCCTCTTGGATATTGAGGCCATGGAGTTGGATGGTGTGAAGTCGTTTCATCCAGAGCTTCTTTCTGCTGGTTCGGACTGTGTCTAGACGAGTGCCTAAAGATTCAATGCCCTGGGAGTCACATCAGTGACGGAATGATTGGGAAGATTGAAATGGTGGCCTACTAGAGTATCGAGCTTGGCTGTGTTGACAGTAGATCTGTGTCCATAGAAGCGTCTTTTGAGTGTTGTCTAAGTTTCCCCAACATACTGAATCCTATATACAAACTCTGCAAGTGATGAGATACATGGCATTAGCGGTGGTACAACTGATGTTGTCCTTGGTGCGGTGAGCGAGGTCGGTAAAGTTGTTGTGGAAAGAGTCACTCTCATGGATGTGTATAATACAAATGATGTACCTACTGCCTGAACATTTGAATGTGCCTTGCTGTAAGGGAAAAGAATTGTCAGTGAGGGAGGGTACTTCAGCACGAACAATGAGGTCCTTGAGGTTGAACTAGAACAATTGGCACTTTTATCTGTTCTATCAGTTCACCGCCACTACACCCGTGCAGTTCAAAACATTACTCGTGTGCAGTTTGTATAGCGCTCTCTTCTTGGCCGATGATCTAAAACGGACAAAAGTTTTGCTTTGTGACCGTATTGTGTACAACGTCTATACTGAATTTGCATACCATGTCGACATGATCGCGATCTGTGATTGGGCTCGCCGCACTTTTGACAGCCGAATGGGACAACCATGGTAGCAAGGGTTCAAGTGCAGGGGTGGGGCACGGAGCACTGATCCGGAGAATGGTCTTTCGAGAGCATAACAGTCAGTGGGCGGCCTGTGGAGCCGGGAAATGTGCAAACGCCGGGAAATGTGCAAACGCCGGGAAATGTGCAAATCTCAACATTTCATCAACGGGAAATGTGCAAATGTTCAATTTTGCCGGGAAATGTGCAAACAGTTCACTTCACCTATATACATTTATTACGGATATACTCTTAGTAGATGAAAGAGAAATTCTCAATCAATATTGTGTGCCTGAATCACTAACATCTGTATTTACTATACAGTTAACCCTGTCTTAGGGATCTCCTGTCTATATCGACCACCTGTCTATTAACTGCCACTATTTCATTTCCCTTGGGTGGCCGCTATAGGCTTGTTTGACTGTACAGCAAGACCCGTTTTCGCGACCAGCTTTCTGTAGCGTCCACCTGCGTTTGCGACCATTAAATTCCCGCTCAAAGAAAAAGCATGAAAATGAACCTGTCCATAACAGCCACCTGTATACAACGGCCATATTTTTTCTTACTCGGGGTGGCCGTTCTGTACAGGTGAGAGACTGTATCCTATTAACTGTCTTAGTGATCACCTTTTTACAGCGGCCATCTGCCGTATACAACCACCAAACACAAACCGTTCACGTCACCTATATTATGTATGGAAGAGAAACTGTGAATCAAAACTACGTTTGAACAATTACCACCTTCATTAACAATTAAAGCTTTCTTAGAAACCAGCTGTCTATAACGGTCATCTGTCTATAACGGCCATTTTGTCTCATTCGGAGTGTATATTGTTGATATGTACGTCCATACATGGTTGTATTCTCTTTCTCACCATAAAGGGTGCTTTTTTGAAAGTGTCAAGTACAGTGGTATATTTATGTCAAAAGCAGGTAGGCCTTTTTTTTTTGTTTTTTTTTGTTTTTTGTTTTTTGGCCAGCGATACAAGTGTTTGTTACAAAGTTGTGGATGTTACTCGAATAATACTAATGTATTTTATTGTCACAGTGATATTGATGTTCTTGTTCGAAAAGTTAACAGTGAATTGAAAAAGTAACAAATTGGGTTAGAGCTAATAAGCTCTCGTTGAATGTTCAAAAAAACGAAATATATGCTTTTTAGTAATACCGTTAGCACTTTAAATGCAGACATAGTTTTGGACGATACACATTTAGAGAGAGTTTCACATTTCAAATTCCTTGTTGTAGATGACAAACTTTCTTGGAAATTGCATATTGATTATATTTGTAATATAATCTCACGTAATATAGGCGTCATTAATAGACTACAATTGTGTTTCCCACAAAAATCATTACTTATGATATACTCGTCATTGATATTGCCCTACCTAAATTACGGAGTGTTAGTTTGGGGCAACACCCACCAAAATTTGTTGGATAGAGTGTTCGTTTTAAAAGAAAGCACTCCGCATCATTTGTTATTCTCCCATACGTTCTCATACAGATGTATCATGTGTATTGCTTGCTTCTAATAAGCTGTTAAAAATCCGAGATTTGTTTTCATTTAATTTAGAACAATTTATGTATATGTATAACAATAACTGTCTTCCTGATATTTTTCATTCCATGTTCCTAAAAAAAACAGTCGTTTCATGAATATCCAACTCGACGTTCTAATGAATATCATTTACCACTTCTTCGTTTTAGCCAAGAACACATTTGTTTATATCGGTCCAAGCTATTGGAATTCATTGCATTCCGATATTAAAAATGCCCCCTCTATAATACCATTTAAAAGGAAACAGAAATTTGTTCTACTGCAATCTTATAATTCTATACTGATTTGAATTAATATCAATTAATTAATGCATGATTAATTAATTAATGCATGATATTATGGTCAAGAGGTAATTAGTGACTTTGTGCTCAAGTGATAAATGTAATCGAATTAATAGAAAAAATTGTCATTGTCAAGGATTGACTAATCACATAACATCGGAATACATGTTATGTACACAATGGAATAATCACATGATGTAATCATTCGCTTTTGTGGCCATTTACATATAATTATGCTGTACTAGTGTTTGAAGACTGCTTTACAACGTGTTCGTCCTGCAGCGATCAATGGTTCGCGAAGTAGCAAAATTGTTAAATAATTATCCGTATGTGTTTTGGTATGTGTAGGTCCTACAGTATTTTTTTTTTTTTTGTCGCCATGCGTGAGCACACTTACCTGTGTTCTTGAATAGCGATATGCTTGTTGCTACGTTTGCACTGGTTTGTCGTGTGTGTGTGTGTGTGTGTGTGTGTGTGTGTGTGTGTGTGTGCGTGTGTGTGTGTGCGTGTGCGTTTCTTTAGCGATGTTTGTAATGACGCATTAATGTGTATTAGGGCCTATACTGTATGTACGTAATTATGGTATATTGTGTGCATGTAGGACATCGCGTATGCCAACTTCAAGTTCAATTTCAGGTATATTTCCATTTTTCGACAAGAAAAACCCCACAATAAACCAAAGTTTCTTTTTGTGGAAAAAAAGGTGAAAATAAGACAATTGAACAGGATAAACAAAAGTAATTGAAATCTTCCCCTACGAAAAAGTCCTGTGGTACTCCTGTGGTAATTACCACAGGACGGTACCACAGGACAGTACCACAGGACGGTACCACAGGACAGTACCACAGGAAAGTACCACAGGACAGTACCACAGTACCGTACTCCTGTGTGGTACTGCTGTGTGATATTCTCCTGATGTGACAGTCCTGTGGTATAAAATATTATGGAAAAAAAAGAATGATATACTGTGGTATTTTTCTGTGCTACTTTCTATTGTATATGTGTGGTATTGTTGTGTGGTTTTGCTATGTGGCACGACTGTGTGATACTATGCATTTAATTTGTTGTGTGGTACTTGTGTGGAACAGTACCACATGATCTGCCTGTGGTATTTTGGGAGGCATACAACATGAATATCACAGGATATACTTCCTGTGGTACTGTCCTGTGGTACGTCCCAAAATACCACAGGAAATTCGTGTGGTACTGTCCTGTGGTACTGTCCTGTGGTACTTTCCTATGGTAATGTCCCGCGGTACTGCCCTGTGGTACGTCCCAAAATACCACAGGACAATTCCCGTGGTACTGTCCTATGGTACTGTCCTGTGGTACGTCCCAAAATACAACAGGACAATTCCTGTGGTACTGTCCTGTAGTACTGCCCTGTGGTATACGTCCAAAATTACCACAGGATCGAATTCCTGTGGTACTGTCCTGTGGTACGTCCCAAAATACCACAGGACAATTCGTGTGGTACTGCCCTGTGGTACTGCCCTGTGGTACGTCCCAAAGTACCATAGGACAATTCCTGTGGTACTGTCCTCTGGTACTGTCCTGGGGTATACATCCCAAATTACCACAGGAATTCCTGTGGTACTGTCCTGTGGTACGTCCCAAAATACCTCAGGACAATTCGCGTGGTCCTGTCCTGTGGTACTTTCCTGTGGTACTTTCCTATGGTAATGTCCCGCAGTACTGCCCTGTGGTACGTCTCAAAATACCACAGGACAATTCCCGTGGTACTGTCCTGTGGTACTGTCCTGTGGTACGTCCCAAAATACCACAGGACAATTCGTGTGGTACTGTCCTGTGGTACTATCCTGTGATACTGTCCTGTGGTACTGCCCTATGGTACGTCCCAAAATACCACAGGACAATTCCTGTGGTACTGTCCTGTAGTACTGCCCTGTGGTATACGTCCAAAATTACCACAGGATCGAATTCCGGTTGTACTGTCCTGTGGTACGTCCCAAAATACCACAGGACAATTCGTGTGGTACTGCCCTGTGGTACTGCCCTGTGGTACTGCCCTGTGGTACGTCCCAAAGTACCATAGGACAATTCCTGTGGTACTGTCCTCTGGTACTGTCCTTGGGTATAC
The DNA here is from genome assembly GCF_040938485.1 of Diadema antillarum. Taxonomy (NCBI): domain Eukaryota; kingdom Metazoa; phylum Echinodermata; class Echinoidea; order Diadematoida; family Diadematidae; genus Diadema; species Diadema antillarum. Next base: position 79,504 of record NW_027271180.1, read on the forward strand.
ATCCCAAATTACCACAGGAATTCCTGTGGTACTGTCCTGTGGTACGTCCCAAAATACCTCAGGACAATTCGCGTGGTCCTGTCCTGTGGTACTTTCCTGTGGTACTTTCCTATGGTAATGTCCCGCGGTACTGCCCTGTGGTACGTCTCAAAATACCACAGGACAATTCCCGTGGTACTGTCCTGTGGTACTGTCCTGTGGTAAGTCCCAAAATACCACAGGACAATTCGTGTGGTACTGTCCTGTGGTACTATCCTGTGGTACTGTCCTGTGGTACTGCCCTATTGTACGTCCAAAAATACCACAGGACAATTCCTGTGGTACTGTCCTGTAGTACTGCCCTGTGGTATACGTCCAAAATTACCACAGGATCGAATTCCTGTGGTACTGTCCTGTGGTACGTCCCAAAATACCACAGGACAATTCGTGTAGTACTGCCCTGTGGTACTGCCCTGTGGTACTGCCCTGTGGTACGTCCCAAAGTACCATAGGACAATTCCTGTGGTACTGTCCTCTGGTACTGTCCTTGGGTATACATCCCAAATTACCACAGGAATTCCTGTGGTACTGTCCTGTGGTACGTCCCAAAATACCACAGGACAATTCGCGTGGTCCTGTCCTGTGGTACTTTCCTGTGGTAGTGTCCTGTGATACGTCCCAAATTACCACAGGGCAATTCGTGTGGTACTGTCCTGTGGTACTGTCCTGCGGTACTGCCCTGTGGTACATCCCAAAATACCACAGGGCAATTCCTGTGGTAATGTCCCGTGGTACGTCCCTAATTACCACAAGACAATTCGTGTGGTACTGTCCTGTTTTATTGCCCTGTGGTACTGTCCTGTGGTACTTTCCTGTGGTATTGCCCTGTGGTACGTCCCAAAATACCACAGACAATTCATGTGGTACTGTCCTGAGGTATACGTCCCAATTTACCACAGGGATTCATGTTGTACTGTCCTGTGGTACATCCCAAAATACCACAGGACAATTCGTGGTAATTTCCTGTCCTGTGATACTGTCCTGCGGTACTATCCTGTACCACACATCAGTGCCTGTGCTGACATATGCTTGTGTTGTATATGTGTGGTACTGACAAGTACCACAGAGAAGTACCACAGAGAGTACCACACGAGCCTGTGACACAGTACCACACAGTTCCTGTGTTAACATATATTTGTGTGGTACATTGTGTGGTACCGACCAGTACCACAGGGAGTACCACATGAGCCTGTAAAACAGTACCACACAGTTGCTGTGGTAACATTTATTTATATGGTACATTGTGTGGTACTGACAAGTACTACAGGGAGTACCCTACAAGCCTGTGGTACAGTACCACACAGTTGCTGTGGTATCATTGCGAGTGTGTGATACGTTGTGTGGTACCGACAAGTACCACAGGGAGTGCCACAGGACTTTTTGTTAGGGTTATACCCTTGTACACACACACACACACACACACACACACACACACACAAATGTATTGAGTGTTGAAGTAATCAACGTAAAATATTATATATTGCCCCCCCCCAAAAAAAAAAATAATAAAAAAATAAAATAAACGAAGAAGCCCAATGAAAAGACAATGCTATGAAGAATGCGGGTGATCCCTCTTGGAAAAGAGATCATTGAATGTGCACCATAATGAAAAAGCGGTTGAAACAAGAGTTAGGCTGGTACTTTGAAGACATTGTGACTTAAGTTTGAAGTTTAAAGGCAGATACCGGGATTCTAGCCATGTTTGTGTGCGTGTTAGTGTGTGGAGGATGGGGGGGGGGGCACGAGGAGATGAGTCAAAACTTAATGGAAAAGTCCACCTTCACAAGTCATGTAAATTGTGTTAATCCATGGATCTGCCATTAAACTTGAAACTACAATGTATTGTCATCGATGTTTTTATAGCACCAACGTAGCTCTATCGTATCGGGAAAGGGGGGGGGGATGGTGGTTAATCTAAATAAATTGAGATCTCATCGCCATGATGGTGGTACCTGCCAATTTTGGAGTAAATCTGTCAAGGATTTATTTAGAAAATGTAAATAGTGGCGGTTCGTGCGCAGTTTTGATATAGAGTTTATCTACCATCTTTATACACAATATCGCTCAAGTAAATGATTTGCACATTTCCCGGCGACGTTTTGCACATTTTCCGGCAAAACTGAACGTTTGCACATTTCCCGGCGTCACATTTGCACATTTCCCGTTGATGAAATTTGCACATTTCCCGGCGTTTGCACATTTCCCGGCAAGACGTTTGCACATTTCCCGGCTCCACACGGCCACGGCAGTCACGTTTCAGGCCACCCTGGACAAAACGGGAATGAGAAGTGAGTAAGCGTGGTGAGACGTTATAGGCAAACGGGACAGGCCATGATTGCCGTGGATGCCGTGTCAGATATAGGGCGGTGAGTTGGCTCAGTAGGGCGGTGAGTCTGCCTCACGATCACGCGGCCCGGGTTCGAAGCCGAGTCTGGACTGAGCAATGTTGTGTGTAAGCATTATACCGTCCCCTCTAGCAAGAGGCAAAACACTCTGTCCCTCGGATAGGACATAAAATGGAGGTCCCGTGTATGAGAGAGTAACAACTCCTGCACGTAAAAGATCCCGCTTCATTCATTCATCGCAAAGAGCAGGGTGTTTAACCCGGTGAAGTGGTCCCACCTCACTCCCAACTGGACCCCATGGAAGACCAGCATAACGTAGCTGAGTATGGGCTATGCAGTCATCTTCTCAGATGGAAAATGAATCAAACAAACAAACAAATCAAACTGTCTAAAGAAATGTCTAAACAAGGGAACAATTTATATGGCATTCTGTATGCCTATTGTACGCAATTCCATTGTCAGATCGCCTACTCTTCGAGGCAATATTTACTCTTCATATAATACAGAAATGGCCTGAAAAGTCGCGGGGAAGGGCTCAAGTTTGACAAAGGTGACTTTCTGGCTGATGATTTGAGCTATCCTGTAGAGACAGGTCACTGGTAGTAGAGAGGTTATTGTCTTTTTCGTGTACTATGCGGGTGCGTGTAAGCACAAAATGGCGGACTGTCCCTGGATTGAAATCAGGGTATATGGCACTCATGTCTTTCTCAAAATGATAACAGCAGTGAAAACCAAACACATGGAGAGATGGCCGACGAGGGGGAGAGAAGTAATGATTATCAGAGACCAGTAAGAGAAGTAGCTGGACTGCGAGACCAGTACCTATATATTCCAAAACAAGTGTTATATGCTATCTCCTAAAAAGCTGAATGAGTCTATCTCACAAGGCGTTCATGATTCTATCTTTGCCCATAGCACATGCACAGCATATATCGGAGGATTATGGTACTATTTGTGTTCGTAACGATATGATATAAAAATATCAATATGAATATCAAAACAGCTGGAGTCGAGAGGCAAGGGAATCAAATAATAGCAGGTAATGGTCGACATGTGTACAACATCAATGTACAGAGTCCTTCTCGCATCGTGTTACCATTCTACCTCAGACCTTGAATAGCAGCCCCCCCCCCCCTAAAAAAATGAATAAGAACCTGTGATTTGAGGTGATATGAGGTGACGTGATGTAAAAATGTAAAAAGAAGTACCGTATGAAGGACCAATGAACATGAATATTGAACTGATTTCTGCAAGCCTTCTGCGGTTTTTTGATAATGCAGTTAGGTGTGACACGAACGATTCCATTCACGATTGCTCACTTTTGAATACAGGGGCCTCGCAAACTGAATGCTTGCAACCCTTCGCTGAAATAGATGTTCGCGTTTGTTATAGACAAATCGATTGGATGGCTTAATTCTGCAGCTGCTGTGGTGACTGAACTGCGCGACTTGTCCAGCGACGATGGATATTATTGGGATTCTTCTCCATTATTGCCTGCTTATCTTCACAGCTTTGGCTGCTGTTATGAACATCTTGACAATCTGCGCAATCCTTGTCAGTCCTTAACTACGCAAGAAGCAGAATGTTTTTGCTTTTAACTTGGCCTTATCTGACTGCGTGGCAGCCATTCTCATATTTGTCCGGAATCTTGGGCCTCTGTTGGACGGTCATGCAGCCGTAAGTGATCATATTAACTCAATATGTATCAACAGGAATATCATTCAATCTTTCTCATGTCATAAAGTAGTTGGATATTCATTCTTTCATTTATCAATCTATCTACTTTAATAATCATACATTTCCATAATTTGACGTACATACACTTTACACAGGTAAGACGCAAGTAACTTCCAATTTTTCATAAGAATTTTCCAACCTTTAATTGCATCCACGCTGTAATATACATGTATACGAACCGTGTATTGAATTAGAAGGGAGCTAGCATAAATCAGCTTAGTGGCAGGGATGAAATAGATTTTGACGCGTTATTCTCTTTGATATAATGTGGACATGGAGAAGGTAGGAATGGAATCAAAATGTAGATTTAAATGTAGACAAAACTTTGAGATATAGCCATTCCCTTAATGTTACATCGATACTGTAAGGGGGTAATTTGAAGGTGGAAGAGAAGATCATACAGACAATACATTATGAATAGACTAAACTGAATAAATGAAACTTTAAAATTAAATGTAATTTTATACAGTATTCCACTATATCACAAAGAAAAAAAAAAAGGACCCGTAGAAACGCATGGGAACTTCTTATGTTGATTGAATTTGAAATTTCAAAGTGCGAAGTTCGATTCGTATACTAGTGAATGAAATTGAAACTGGTATTTGGAACGACAATGAAGTTCTATCCAGCCGGCGCGACACTGAATGCCAACTTTGAGTCGCTAAATTGAATGAATTTCACTTCAAATTGATTAAAATAAAATCTAAAAAGAATGACATGAAACAAAATTGAATGCTCTGGGAATTAGAATGTACCGTGAAAATAGAGCAGTGGCAAAAGTCGCTTGAATTTGAACGCCTTTTCATCTATTCGAATGAAAATCTGATGAAATTGGGCGGGAAAACCTATAAAAACTATTTTTCAAAATGCATCTGTGTCTTTGAATTGATTTTTTTTTCAAATCGCCAGCTACCAAGATATAAAAAGTTTCGAGAGTCGTAAAAAAAAAATGTTTAAGATGAGAATCATAAGAAACCATACAATAAATTCAACGGCGTAGGCTTCACTTTTGAAGCAACGCAAAGAAAGAATGAAACGTCAAAGAAAAATTGCTGCCCTCACTCTTTATTCTCCATTCAAATACTGGAGGTACCACGTTAATCGACAAGTGAAATGTTTTATGCGTTCTCTCCACCTTGTTATGCTTTAAAGGGATCGTATATTTTTGGTTGAGACCTAACTTCAGGCTTCTAACGATTTTGCTAAAAGACTATAAAAAAAAACCCCGCAAGAATGTTTCATCTACCTACGGCGCATTACATTTCGGGCAAACGGGGCTGCCGGGGCCGCCGGGAACATGGCGTAAAAGCAGCATATGCTCCGTATGTTTCCGCTATGGTCTGCGTTCCTACCCAAGTGTCTGTCCGTGTAGACACCCAGTTTGGATCGTACCCACACTGGCATCGAGAGGAAAATAGTAATGTGAAGCATCACTGATTGTGGTAATACTCACTGAAAAGATCATGTACAACTGCAGAACTGCTGGCGGAGAAAAAGCATTTGACTACATGCCTATTTTAACCATCTGGGCCCTGTTTCATAAAGCTGTTCGTAAAGTTACGAACAACTTACGAGCGACTGGTGATAGTTCTTGTGCTGAATTATTGAAATTCTGATAAGTATAGCACATCAGAACTGATCACCAGTTGCACGTAAGTCGTTCGTAACTTTACGAACAGCTTTATGAAACAGGGCCCTGGTCTAGTATTTCCATGACGATTGTATTTCATGTGATAACTCATTAAAGTCCTATCAATGTGACAAATGAATTCGTTCGATTCTTCTCGTCTGTATAATCTTTTTTTTTTTTCAGGCAAATTCTGACTAAGAAATACGGATACTAAATACTTTCTGAGCTTCCTTTCAATGTTTTTGAATAAATCATTTTTAAGTACTTTAGAGAATGATAATACAGAAATAATAAAAACCACCTATGTGAACACATTATCAATGAGTTCAAAACAATTGCAGGAATAAATTTTGAGTATTTGAATGTTTGTTCTCTTCTAAGAAAATATGATGGAATTCCACTACTGCTGAATAAAGCCAGTTTTGATATAATAATTTTGTATCAAACTCACCGTGATGTATCTGTATCCTAGAAGGAAATAATTATGTATTTACGATTATATTCATAATTCGTAATGCAGGAATTAAAATTTGGGGATGAGTCTTAATCTATGTATTTTCTTATACGTAATTCTTTCAATCACGTGGTTCTTGAAGAATGTCAGAATCAAAGTTTAGAAATGGCGTGCATTCAGGTAATTTAATCTTAATGTCGTGGTCTAGACCACCAGATTCGTGTATCAATACATTCCATAGTATTGGAAACAAATTCCAGAGTGTTAAAGCTTTCTTCTGTGATTATGTTCTGATAGATGTGAATTGTGATTAGTTGAGCAAAAACCTTCGAATTATTCAACATGTTTGCAAAGAATAGCAGAAGAATATTGTTTAAATCAATGTTTCACCATGGCAACAGTTACATAGTATTGCGACAAAACACTCACAAACACTCATTGGTCATATTGATATGTCAAAGACTGAACATATTTCACAATGCAGGGTCTTGCTTTTATGCCACAGTGATCACAAAATGGTTGTTTTCCCATGGCGAAAGAGTAAATCAACATCAAGCACAATGCAGTTATCACTGTTACGTTCATTACCCAGTATGGAAAAGCTTGATATTGAAAATTTTGTCAACGAACAAAATTCGTCAATGGATGAAACATTACAAGAAACATCAACAGATAAACTATACAACATCTGGGTTCATAAATCGAGATCTTTATTGGAAAAGCATGCCCCAATCAAGAAGATGAGGTTGGACAAAAGAACTCACGCATTGTATGATAAATAATGTTATTCCTTTAATTCGAGAAAGAGACAATCTGCAAAAATACACACCAAGAGTGGTAGAAATATAAAAGTCTGCGTTATTAGGTAACATCATCTGTGAGAAAAGCTAAAAGAAAATAGTGGTGTTAATAGTATCAGGGGAAATAAAGAAAGTGTCATTCTATTGCGGAAATTTTAAGAACTGATACCGATGCTGATTCTGAATTCCTCCACAAAATTGTTCAGAAAATCATGTATTTGGAGATTGCAGAACACAGGACACTTTGTTAGCCTTACAAAACAACAAAACATAAATTTCAAAAAAAAAGATCCTTTACTATAATATTTACCGGCAGCTATCACAAAATTTGAATTCACCTGAGTATCAACTGACGAAGTCAAGAATTGTATTGCTGCACATTATTTGCAAACTGCCCTACATAACAATAGATAGTTACAATCTCAAGAATTCGACAAGAACGTTGCAAATGTAATAAACAATCACTTTTCATTGTTAGTCTTACAAAACAGAGAAAACATAAATTTCAAAAAATGATCCTTTACTGTACGATATTTACCGGCAGCAATCACAAATTTTGAGTATCAACTGACGAAGTCAAGAAATGTATTGCTGCACATGATTGGGAAATTTCCCTACACCGACGTAAATAAGCACTGAATTAATCCAGGGAGATACTAGTCTAGCGGATATAGGGCACATATAGGGTGAATCATACACATTATGGTAAAAGCACCATATTTGGTACACATGTATATGATGCCAATACAAGTCATTTCTGATATGGAAGCCACTCTGATTCTGCCTGTGGCGGCCGTGGCGGCCATTTTTCAAAATGGCCGCCATGTGATATAGCAATGCTGTGTATTTTGGAAACTATAAGTCCGATTGTCGTGATTCTTGTACAAAGTATAGGTTTTGAGGGTCAAGGATTCCAATAAAATAATTTTTGAGAGGATAAAACCATGGCAAACTACTTATTGGCGGCCATTTTGAAAAAATATGGCCACCACGCTGGATATAACATATCCTTAAAACGTATGGACAAAGGGTCATGACTCTGATATCAACTTATATGTTTTTGGCGTCAAAGACTCCGATAAATTCAACTGTAAGTGAGTATGAATCGTTTCATCGTACGTTTTGGCGGCCATTTTAATAAATATGGCTGCCATACAACGGATAATGAATATTGTATATCTTCGAACTCAATGAATTTTATAATCACGATTCAAGTGTAAAAGTATAGATTTGGGATGAAGGTTTTCGATATAATGATGTTTTAGCAAAGTGAATAGGTTCATCACATCCTTTGTTTTGGCGGCCATTTAATAAATATGGCCTCCCTCCAGTTAAACATGGCTGCCGCTCTACATTCTGTTCATATATCTTTAAAACCAATGGATGCATCTTCATGATTCTGGTACAAAAATATGTTTTTGAGGTTCAATTATTTAAATGGATACATCTTTTCGTGTATACAACCATCACATCCTATGTTTTGGCTGCCATTTTAAAATATGGCCACCGCAACATATACTCTACTGTACGTCTTTGAAACTAATTGGGGTCAATGATTTTAAACAAGTATTTGTTGATGAATAGAACTAACACATTTCATTTTCACATGTCCATTTTGATAAATATGACTGCCGCACTACATAGAGTATGCACACACACACACACACACACACACACATTATATACAGTGTGGCCTAGAATTAAAGGAAACGCGAGTTTTCTCAAATATCTGCACATTTTCATTACTTTGATGCCAAAATGAATGACATAGAGTTGTAGAGAATTTATCTAGAAGAAGAATGACACCAAAATCATCCGATTTGGTTGAGTAGTTTTCATTCTATAGATGTTTTTGTAAAGACGGGTCGAGCGTAAATTTCTTAGCTCAATTCAACAAATTTCAGCATCGAACAAAAGCCACTTGGGAGACTAACAAAGAATTGAGGCCGCACATCACAATGTGGAATGCTTGAATAGGATTATTGTCGAAAATTGACCTTCAATTGTTGGGTAGTCTCCGTTGCTGGGTTTTGATAAATTAGAGTAAGAAATTAATGATTAACAAAAACATGTCTAGAAAGAAAAGTACTCAACCAAATTGGACAATTTCGTTTTGGTTTTGGAAAAATATTCGTTTCCATTTTCTGAGGGGCCACCCTGTATGTGTTATATATACACCCTCACTTGCCATAGGTATTGTCCCATTGACAAGAATCGTTCACCTATAATTGGTAAATGAACCTCCTATGTCGTTGCTGCGTTTAGTTCTTTATTGTTCATTGATTGTTGTTGATTGACCATACCTCTATTACATTCACTATTCAAGTAGGTATTGAACACCACATAAGTACAATTGTTGCATACGTGGAATACTAAAGATAATTATGTTGAATATCAATGGTAGAATAAAATGGTGAGAATGGAATAGAAGACTTTCCCCCCAATTTTGGATGCATAGACAGGAGAGTACAATTAGTGTACTGTTATAGTTTCCAGCCACAAAGACATGATTATTGCAGTCTTATAAGACCTACTGATTTCTAAAGTTTGTTTTCAGTTCTTGTTCATTATTTCATAGTATGACCTTGTCAAAACTGTTACACAAAATTATAAGGAATCATAATATGAAGGAATCGAATTAGCTCTGACAATCCAAAACAATTATTGTTCCTGATCATCCATTGCTGAGCGGTGATGAACGTGAATGCATATAGATGCAGGTGGGCTTTAAAGAACGTCTTCAGTATTTCTACTGGTGCCGGTAAGTAAGATCGATTTACTGAATATTTCATTCTGCAGTTTTATCTTCCAATAATTATGAACCTAAAAATTTGTATTCATTTGAGGTTTTCCTTAAATTCATGAATTAGCATAATTTTTCTTGTAGTTTATATTTTGCTAGTAGACTCATGTGGAGCTACAAATGACAATTAGATGTAAACCTATAAAGATGCATTGTATAATACCTATTATATTTGCCGGAGAGATGATGAACTACAACACCTAACCGCCTTGGGGGTTCCGCTCCGGGTTTGAATAAGGGTTACTCCCTAGCCTTTGATTAAGCAAAAAACTGCCCGCAAGGAAGCGGGAGACTCGTGGAGGGCGGGGACGTCTTTCTACCCGTTCAGGACCAGAAGGACCTGCCCACTGCCACTATTTACTTTATCGTTTGATGTATAAGATACAGTGTAGTTATAAGTATCAGAACAGCCTGGTCAATCATGGATTTTGTAGACATACATATAGTGTGTTTACATTTGATGTAAGTGACCCAAGAAGTTTTAGAACTTTTCTCACACTTAGTGTCATTTTTCCAAAGAAAACAGATGTACTAATTGGTTGGAAACTATGATTTTCATTCCATAGTCCAGGGACCAGAGAAAGCGAGAGTCTATATTTCTAGAAAATACATCATCTTGATTAATATGTACTTTAGACATGACATTGTGAAGATCATGTTTTTCACATACACTGTACATACAGAAATCCTATAAAGGAAGTTGAGCATATTTTCCAAAATGCTTACAAAGTTAACTATGCCCAGATGTCCCACGTTAGAACGACTAAAAATGAGTGAACAAGTAATTGTTGACCCCTAAAACAAACGTTTACACCAGAATCAATCCACAATGGGCATCCCGCTTTCATAACACTCGTACGCTATTTACTATATTAAATGGCCGCCAAAACAAAGGATGTGATGAACCTATTCACTTTGCTAAAACATCATTATATTGAAAACCTTCACCCAAAAACTATACTTTTACACTTGAATCGTGATTGTATATATTTTGAGTTCGAAGATATACAATATTCATCATCTGTTGTATGGCAGCCATATTTATTAAAATGGTCGCCAAAACGTAGGATGAAACGATTCATATTCACTTACAGTTGAATTTATCAGAATCCTTGACCCAAAAACATATAAGTTGGTACCAGAGTCATGACCCTTTGTCCATACGTTTTAAGGATATGTTATATCTAGCATGGTGGCCATATTTTTTTCAAAATGGCCGCCAATAAGTAGGTTGCCATGGTTTTATCCTCTCAAAAAATGTTTTTATTGGAATCCTTGACCCTCAAAATCTATACTTTGGTACAAGAATCACGACAATCGGACTTATAGTTTCCAAAATACACAGCATTGCTATATCACATGGCGGCCATTTTGAAAAATGGCCGCCACGGCCGCCAAAGGGAGAATCAGAGTGGCTTCCATATCAGAAATGACTTGTATTGGCATCATGTACATGTGTACCAAATATGGTGCTTTTACCATTAAGTGCATGATTTTTTCTATATCCGCTGGACTATACTGTCTCACCTCCATATAACACAGTTTGGATGAAAACAAATTCTGGCAATACAAACAAGACCTTAGATGCTTCAAAACAGAGCTTTGCAAACTTTTTTCAAGGTGGATTATCGTCACGCCAGACGGGATTTGTGTGGGAGACTGCAAAGTGTTTGTCTTAACAGAATATAATCCTTTTGTTAAAACATTTGTAAGAAATACAAAAGTAAATTTAAACACAAATCATGATTGAAAAGACACAATGCAAACATTCTAATCGGAACAAAAAATGAATATAATGACCAGCTGATGACCTAATTGTTTTATAAAATGTGACTTGGTCATTTAGTAGATCCTTGATGATCTTCTAATTGATTTTCTGTAAAATAAACTTAATAATAGATAACTACAATCTCAGGCATTTGACACTCGAGCTTCTTTGACCTAAACCTAAGTTTTTAAACCTAAACCTAAACCCGGTTTTTACAAATGTAGCACCATTCATGTAGTAATTAAGTCAATATTCAACCAATTATCGGAACCCATGCACTAGGGCAGTGCTGATGGGAGAGCACAGTTTCCAAAGGATATCAACTCAAGTATGTTGTCATATTATGATTATGTGCAGTTTATTGCTTACTTTGTTTGCAATGAGTGTGTTTGAAGAAGGTTGTTGTGTGTGTGTGTCTTAATAAGTGATACCAATATTGGGACCTGGATAAAATTGCACTAAATGCAGCGTAGGTTCTCATCTTGGTTCCTGTAGTGTCCGTGATACGACAGTACACATCATGTGCTTTCAAAGCTAAAAAATTATCATGGCGCCGTACCAGTTTCATAATCATGAAGGCACTTGTGTGCGTGCGTGTGTGTGCGTGTGAGTGCCTGCCTCTGCGCGCGCGTGTGTGTGTGTGTGTGTGTGTGTGTGTGTGTGTAAATGCGTTGGCATGTATAATGTATCATGAGCGCCAATTCAAAGTGCACATTGGCATGCTGTCTTTTGGGGAAATGAAACAACGCCTTGCTCTGCACGAGACGATAGCTCAGGGACAACTGATAATCCGCTCTCATGTGGAATAAAGCAGAAACTTTTCACAACAGTTCAAGAGGCATCCTGTCGTCATGAGTTGATGGTGCGCAACGATATGTTTAAAGGGATTGTATGGTTTTTGTTGAGACTGAACTTCAGGTTTCTAACATTTTTTGGTGAGATAATGAGACAACTCTTATACAATGTGAAAGAGAATTTTATTCCAAGAGGAATTCAACGTTTATCAAAAAGTGAAAATTGGTTTTGAAATGGCTGAGATATCCAAAATAGAGCGACCCTAATAGAAGGTGGGAGTCACCTTTTATGACGATCACTTTGTTTTACTTTGTCTTTGGATGTCTCAGCCATTCCAAAACCGATTTTCATCAAATAAACTTTGAATTCCTCCTAGAATGGCATGCTCTGTACTATTTCATAAGTGATTTCTTGGTATCTATCTCGCAAAAACGTTAAAAGCCCAATCTTCATCTCTACCAATACTACACCATCCCTTTATAGGCCTAGTTCAATCCGAATGTGAAAAACAACTTCAAAGCCACCTGGAATACAGCCTCACATTTTTTGGACATCCCGCTCCCTTTGATCAATACATTTAGCCCATGGGCCAGGCCAGATATTGGTACCATCTGAGGTGGCAATACCTTTTTGGTGTCATTTTGTTTGTCGGGCATAGATATGCTTATCAAGCTATGATAGCATTTCCAAATGAGTAGCTTAGTCATAATAAATGAATTTTAAACCTATTTGGTCTCGTTGTTATATCCCTGTACTTCTGAATCGAGACCAACAGCTATACAAAGAAGAGCACTGTCTTCTGTATGTTCACAGGTGTTCTGTTGTAAACGCGGTGCGCTTAGTCTTTATTCAAGGCAGCGAAGGGAATATCCAAATGGTTATGATGTCCACAGCGCTTAGTCTAATATTCAAGACGGCGAAGGGAATATCCAAAGCTTATAATACAGTGTATATCCTTTTATCTAAAAACAACAACAACAACAACAAAGCAATTCCTCGTGAATTTTACCGTATTTCTCAATTATTTATCATTATCCAGTGAAAACGCTACGGTGAAAACGCTAATACCACGCCAATGTCGCTTTATTTCCATCCAACAATGAAAGATTATGCAAAAACAATGTACCGGTACACTACAATACATTATAATTAATAATGTTGTAAATGAACAGAATGATTTTTGTTTAACCCTATTAAGCCCAAGCTATTTTGACCCATCGCAGGCCCAAGGGGGGGCACATTGTGCCCCCCCTATATAACTTTTTTATTATTTGATGTATCATCGTCATATTTGGCACATGGGTAGAGTAACTCATACTCTACATGACCGTACATTTGAATTTTCTCAAGGTCACCCATGGAGGGCGCTATTTTCCAAAATATAAAGAAATACATAGGAAATATGTCAAAAACATGATTTTTCTGTATAATTTCTTTATCCCCATTATGTATGTCTTATTAAAGACCAATCATTTTCATATTTGTCACAAATGATAAGCAAGTGGAATGTTATTATTTGTTACGGTTGAAATTTCTCAAGGTCACCACATGGGGGCGCTATTTATGTCAACATAATAATACATTATGAGACCTGAGATGAAATGTTTCGGATGGGTACATGTATAATAATGACACTTCATATTTGCATAATAGTGGAATTTCAAGATTGCAAATTGATGATATGATAAACTAATGATATTAGAGGCATAACTTGGGCGAGGGAATCAAAATAACACAAAATAGAAGGGCAATCTTTAGAAAATATTATTTTTTTCAATTATCTCTATTATATCTATTGTTTTATGCCTTTGTCTCATAAAAACAAAGGAAATAATAAGAAAAACTTTCCAGGACCATAATTACTTCAAATTTTGCTCCTTCAACAAATTTCAGCCGAGAAACACCCATTTCATCCGTTGTAATGCTGTTAAATAAAATGGGAACAGAAAAAAGATGCAAAATCTGACTGACATGGTTGTCAGTTTATGGTTACCATGGCAACCAGCAACATCAAATATAGCTAAATTATATATCAAAATGTTCGCAATAAGATTTTAGGAAAATTCACCAAATAAAGGGAGAAGGAGTGGCAAATGGAAATCTGGTAGGGGGGGCACAATGTGCCCCCCCTTGGGCTTTATAGGGTTAAAACTGATGTATTTGTTGAGAAGGTGGTATAAAAACAGTATAGATAATCCCTTTTATTAGGAACTTTAGATATGATAACGGTACATTGTTCCAGATAAAGACTAAGCGCACCGCGTGACAGCTGTGGACATCATAACCATTTGGATATTCCCTTCGCTGCCTTGAATAAAGACTAAGCGCACCGCGTTTACAACAGAACACCTGTGGACATACAGAAGGCAGTACGCGTGTTTTTTTTAGACGGCACAGATTGGGGAAACTAAAAATCTATCGGGGACCTTATCCCTAAACCTAACCCTAATCCTAATCCTAACCCTAACCATCAAACCCTAACCCTAACCCTAACCCTAACCCTAACCCTAACCCCAACCCTAACCCTAACCCTAACCATAACCATAACCGAAAACCCTAACCCAACGTTTTTCCCATAGGTTTAACACGCGCCATGCCCCAATCTGTGCCGTCTTAAAAAAAAACGCAGGCAGTACTCGTCTTTGTATAGCGGTTAGTTTCGATTCAGAAGTATAGGGATATAAAAACGATACCAAATTGGTTAAAAATTCATTTATTATGACTAAGCTACTCATTTGGAAATGCTATCATAGCTTGATAAGCGTATCTTTGTCCGACAAACAAAATGACACCAAAAAGGTTTTACCACCTCAGGTGGTACCAATAACCCATTTTTCGGGTCTTGGCCCATGGACTAATTCCATATTTACTCGTAGAGAAGGGGGAGGGGTAGCATTGCAAGAATGATCTATTAACACACGAGAGCTGATTCCATGTTATTGTATTGCCATGTTTGCTGATTTTTTCAGTTTCCCCCGTATTATTACACACCATGCTGTTTGTTTATGTAGTGCAAAACACTTACAATTACCATGTCATGAACTGTAAGCCACTACAGGGGCGGATCCAGGAATTCCGTAAAGAGGGGGCGCGTTTACAAAATTAAAGGGGGGGGCGCACGCACCCCTCCCCCCATTTTTTTCTTTTTATTTCTTTTGTTTCAACAAAAAAAATAAAGGGGGGGGGGGGCGTGCGCCGGTTGCGGTCCTCCCTGGATCCTCCCCTGCACAATATAGTGTATTGGAATTGGAGAGCCTTCAGATATGCATTGGGTGTAAAATTCCGGCGACTGAAAAGCTTTGAGCCTCCGCGAGATGGTAAAAGGCAGGAGTACGTTATCGCTCTCTTTTACAACGTAGTCCCCCAGCGAGTGCACAAGCTTTCTCCAGAGGTGGGGTGCCTTGATGCCGCTTTAGTAGAAGTCCTTTGGTTGGACCTCAAGGTAGGAGTTGATTGCAACAATGATTTCCTCATTGGTGGTGTACCGTTGTCCAGCCGGTTCGGTGTAATAATGTTAGAGGTAAAAATATCAGAGGTGAATATGTCAGAGGTAAAATGTCTGACATTTTAACTTCTGACATTTTTACCTCCGACAATTTTTACCTCGGACATTTTTACCTAGGTGGCACCGTCCAGCCAAATCCTTCTGAGATTCGGGAAGAGATGGAAGTGCGACGGGGCTAGTTCTGGTGAATATCGTAGGTGTGGAACAACTTGGCAGCCATTGCTACCACTGACAAAAGCGCTGGAGCCTTGTCCTGGCAAAACAAGATCCATTTTGCGATCATCCATCGCCTCTTTTCATGATTGTTTGTTTGTTTTTTTCGCGTAGGTTCAGTTGGTCCGAGTAGTATCGTCCATTATAGCACTCGGTACCTTAATTCCTTCTGGAGGTAGTCTACCATGCTATGACCAAGAAATTTTTTGGGTAGGGTTAAAGGTATATTGTTTACCATCATTGACCATTGGGAGCAGTGATTAAAAATA
Organism: Diadema antillarum; assembly: GCF_040938485.1. Taxonomy (NCBI): domain Eukaryota; kingdom Metazoa; phylum Echinodermata; class Echinoidea; order Diadematoida; family Diadematidae; genus Diadema; species Diadema antillarum. The sequence continues at coordinate 95,862 of NW_027271180.1, forward strand.
AATGTTCGACATATCACATTTGATGCATATGTGTAGGTCAGTTGTATCACAAAACATCCTACCATGTAACAATTTCACAATTAGCCTGAAATATAAGGAGATATCACTATTTTCCCCACTAAACCTAGACGGTTAAGTCTAGAAACATTTTTATTATAACTATCAATCACATTTTTTATATCTAACAATACTGAACATTGACTTTACTCATTCAAATTTTTTCACTGGTTGTTTTTATCCCTAACTCACATTTTAGAACTATTTTCAAGCACTAAAGCTGGGTTTTTGTTTCATCTGCAAATGGTAAATAATGCCTTTAAGCTACGTGAAGGATTTTGATGGACCAAATTTGGTCTTCATATCCTAATTCCTTCCATGACAGACTCAAAACTTTTCAGTCACCCCTCGTAGTGTTAAAAAGAGAAGCTCTGTTAATTGTTCATTACCAGGACTGGTTTAGTTATGAGTGGCAAGAAAGAGGCTGAAAGCATACTCACCATGTAATTTCTCTCAGGTATTTCATATTATGTGGCATACAGAAATGCCTTTGTTAAAATCGCCCATGGTCATACAGTCTTTGATTTGATTTGATTGATTGATTCCTGTATCATAATTGTACATGAATATACATGTACATGTATAAATACATTGTTAATTAGAGCCATACATATACATAATCATCAGTTGTTAAAGTATTTATTCTTCATTGCCATTACACAATGTACAGCAGAAACGTATCACCAATACAAGCGTACAATTAACTTTGTTAACATGTTCAGCCATGTTCGGCATTGTTCAGTATACCAAGTGCAATGTGACAAAATATCAATTTTGATTTCAATTTCAACTTTGTTTTCGTAGTTACCAATACAAAATACATAATGTCTGGCAAAATATGATAATACATAATGTTCAGCTTGGATATACAAACAAACATACAAGCATAATAGCGGTCGATGCGTCGGCTCCAAGCAAAGTAAAAAAATGCTATTGAGAAATACGACAGAACCTAGCTGATACTCGGGGTACAGAAGATTCTTCGTAAATACAATCAAAGAAGAACAAATAACTACATGATGCACACAATTCAGTGGTTCCTTGTGAATAGCGGTATTGACAGAGGTGAGATAATGTGATTGTGACATGAGTTTATCATTACGGCTTCCATTGAGAATACAGAGGAATTTTTCGAAAATGAAAGACATGCACCAACAATTATTACATTAAACGAAATTCAAATGAATTTTAGTATTAGCAAATGAGGTTGCACATGAGAAGTCCATAAAAGGCCAGCACAAATCCACGCGTCCTAGTATTCAAAGCAAGACTCATTCAGTCACACACCAGGGTGGGCAAAAAACAAACGAACAACCCCAAACAAACAAACGTATAGCATAACCACACAGCACAAAAGCAGACGGTACTCAAAGGACCTATATGTTGTGCAAAATGCATGTTGACCTGAGTTGATTCATGATACCCTCAACATCACTTATGTGACAAAGCAGATCATGTTCCACATAATATGTGGAAAATATTCTACTCTAATAAAGTTTCTACTATTTTTCTTCAGATTACGTGGATACGCCCACAAAAACCCTTCCAAACCAATATTCTGCCAGTGACCGCATATGACAATCATTGCTAAAGTACTAATATGTTTAACAAAAAAAAAATGGGAATGCACCGTCCACTCCATTGAGTATAAATTATATGTTCCCTACAGTGTCTTTTTATTAGCCCATATCAGTAACACTACGGCCTTGCAAGTCATGCTCAGTGGAGTAGAAGTACCCTTTAAATTCAACTTCCTTCTCATTTCCTCTTCCTCTTCTTCTTCTTTTTCTTCTTCTCCCACAGTGGAGACTTTTTGTAAAAAGAGAGTACAAAAGTCGCGTTTAAAAAGCATTTCAAAGAAAATTTCTAGGATATTAAACATAGTGAAAACAAAAATAGTGCGAAGAACTATGATTAAAATATAGGGGGTACATTTATATGTGACGGTGTGAGATCTTCGGCGAGGAAGCGAAGCGACCGAACAGTTGGAAGGTGTGGGAGGGGGGATACCCTCCTCCCACGGTTAGGACTTTTTGTGAAAACAGAGTACAAAAGTCGCTCTTATAGAGCATTTAAAAGCAAATTCTTAGGAAATTAAACATAGTGAAACAATTATAGTGTGAAGGACTATGATTACATCATACGGGCTACATTTATATGACGGTGTGAGATCCTCGGAGAGGGAGCGAAGCGACCGAGCGGGGGGAGGGTGTGGGAGGGGGGGATACCCCCTCCCACGGTAGGAAGTTTTTGTGAAAACAGAGTACAAAATTCCCATTTATAGAGCATTTAAAAGCAAATTTCTGGGGAATTAAACATGGCGAAAAAAAAAATAGTGTGAAGGACTACGATTATAACATACAGGGGGTACATTATGTGACGGCGTTAGATCCTCGGCGAGGGAGCGAAGAGACCGAGCGGGGGAGGGTGTGGGAGGGGGTATCATGTTAGGGACTTTTTGTAAAAATACAGTGTAAAAGTCGCGTTTACAGAACATTTTGATTCAAATTTCTAAGGAATGAAACGTAGTAAAAACAAACATCACTACCCAGGACTATAATCATAACTTATGTTCTGTTCTGTTATGTTATAACTTTTCATTTTACTATATGTACGGGCAGAGCGAGCGAGCCACTTTCACTTTGCCATTCGTCTGAAATGTATTTGTGAAAAGCTTAAACGTGATCGCATTGTTAGAGCAATAAAAATCATTCATATATTGCTAAAACGCATAGAAGAAAGGGAAAATGTGAGGTTTACTGAAGGTATGTTTCAGGGGGCACACTCGAGGAAGCGAGCCTACCGTCTATACACTAAATTTACTCATAAGTAAATATTAATGTATAGATATTATAATGTATATCAATAATGAATTATGACTTAGGGGCTCAAATTTTGCATTTTCAGTCGTGAGTTTGAAAACTTTTAGACAAGATAAGTGCCTTTATTGTTCATTTTGGTCTTTAAATAGTTGGTTAATTAATTGTTACAGGGGGCACGGGGGGGGGGGGGGCAAAAACTCGTTTTGCCCCCCCCCCCCCCCCAGTGCTATCCCTGCCCCCCCCCCCCCCCCCCCCCCCGATTCCCCGGCGCCCTTGCTTGAAACTGCCCAAGAACCTGAATTGCCAGACTACTCTGCTCGGATCTGCTAGTCTTCGGTCCTCAGCAATCGAAAATACAGGGTCACTCTGGAAACCAAACCCTGCGTCACATTATAGAAGACTACCACCTGCGGAAGCTCCCATGCGGGCTTGAAGAACTTGCTCAAGCAAGTGGTGCTGCGCTGAACTGGATCCGCAGCTTAGATATCAACCTATCAGAAAGTCTATAACCCCTCGCCCACCCCGTTGTATTGCATCATACGACAGGAGAAGATGCTTTAGCAGTGCGCATTCAATCAGTTGTTATAAGAGCGAGCACGCTCTCAGTCACATTTTCTGTAAAGCCCCCGTTCCACTATCACGATTTTGGACCCCGATCTGTCCCGATCTAGCAGATCGGGAGAGAGCGGCAAGAGCGTACGCAGATCGGAAGCATCGTAGCAGCAGCGTGTGGAGGTCGGGGTTGGAGCGGGCATTTTTTCAGATCGGGAAGAAATTTTAAACCGGTTCAAAATTTCTTCCCGATCTCCCCGATCAAAATTGACATATTTTTAATCGTACGGCAAGCGGGGAGAGCGTAGTGACAGCGTAAACGCAGCGGGGAGAGTGTAGTGACGGCGTAAACGCAGCGGGATGAGCGTAACAAGGTCTTTCTGAGCGTAGTAACATCTGCACAAGTAATTTTAGCTGTAATTTTCGAAGAAGAAGAAGAGATGAAGAAAAAGAAGAGAAGAAAGCAGCGAAGCAGCCCCAAAAGGCGAAGAAAGAGAGACTCCACGTGATGCTGAAAGAGGAGGAAGAGGACATAGCAGAATTCAGTAGAATATGAAATCATCTACAACTGGAGGAAGACGGACTATAAAAGCAAGGACATCAAGAAAAAGCCTTGGAAAAATCAGCACGTCTTTGTTTATACAATGCATTGCTGCAAAAGAACCGTGAGTTAAGGGCTTTTTACACTTGTGTTTCTTAACCCCGGACTTTCTCTGACCCAGGACTATCGTTAGTCCTGTACCAATTTTTTCAGCTTTTTACACTCGCCAATTAGTCCCGTACTATCTCTTGTCCGGGGCTAAGGAGAAAACTTACCTTTTTACACTCGTATTTCTTAGCCCCGGACTTTCCAAACCACATGAATATTCATAATTACTCTGTGTACTGTACACGTACACGCACGCACCGGCAGCACTTGATTACCTCGTTTCTGATTGGTCAGTGAGGGTCGGACTTCGTCTCCGTCGCTTAGCCCAGGATTATTTTTTCGTTCTGTTTACACTCACTTGCTTGGCACCGCAATTGCGGTGCTAACCCCTGCTATTTTGCAGGGCCAGATAGTACCGTACTATCGGTGGGGCTAGCCCACTTTGGCAAAAACGAGTGTAAACAGAAAGTGGGCTAAGGATAGTCCCGTACCAACGGTGGGGCTAAGGCCCCCCCTTAGCCCCACCGTTGGTCCGGGGCTAAGCAAAAATTTACAAGTGTAAAAAGCCCTTTAAGGAGCCTCTTCGAGGTCCACAGTATATTTCTTCGGTTCTGCATGCTAATAAAAGTTGACTGACTGCAGACCGACAGTCGAATCGGGGTACATCGGGGCACATCGGGCACTTTTCAGCTCTCTGAACGGGGTAAGAGCGTGATAAGATCGTATAGATCGTTCGGAGCGTAGATGCAGCGTGCATCGATCGGATAACATCGGCAACATCGCACTAACAGCGTAGCTACATCGTTCTAAAGCGTACCGGCAGCGGCAGAGATCGTAATGTCTCATTCCCGATCATCGTAGTAAGAGCGTAGCAAGCACTTGGTAGTCGTAACTGCAGCGTACTTAGAGCGTTCTAACATCGTACTGTGTCCAGATCGGCCGAGGTTTTACCCGATCCTTCCCGACCTGAGAAAATTGTCAAATCGTAGCGAGAACGGCATAGTGGAACGGGGGCTTAAACAAATTCTAGTTGGTGTTAGAAGTGTTTGGAACTAATATCTTCGGACAGCATGGCTTTTGAGGAAGTTCTACTTGTAACTGTGTGGTATTCACCTATATTAACGTAGACCTACATACAAATTTCCCCTCATTTTATTATTTGGTTATACAAAGTTTCACATTTTACTAAACACGCACGCACTCTCACGCACGTGGTAAACATTTCCCTTACACTCACCCATCATCCACCCACTACACACACACACACACACACATACACACACACACACACATTCACACCGTTCCGTCCCTCAAACCCACACCCCATCCATCCACTCCTCTCCTCTTTACGCGCACCCCCCCCCCCCACATACATACTTGTACATAAACACACACACACATTTGGACACTCAATTATCATGTGCGCACGCACATACACACTTCCTCGAAACCTTATTTTTTCACATGGCTTGTTTGCATGGATGTAGCCATGTAGGCCCGAAGTCATGGGTTGGTATTCCAATGCCTATGTCAAGAATGGTATTAGCCCCCCTCCCCCACCCCCCCCCCCCCTCGCCCAAAAGTGCGGGCGACAATTTGTACCGCAACACCCGGTTTTTGCACATTGACCGGTTCCAAATGACGTCATTCTGTCTCGAACTTGACACAAGATGTCATAGATACGAAAATATAATATTTCTATTTCGCACGAAATTGATGCGAACTTGGTTAAAATCACTTCAGGGCGGAAGCGTTGTGTGTGTGTGTGGGGGAGGGGGGTTCTTTTCTGAGGACGTGCCCCAACAAAAATGTGCTTTTCTGTGTAGGTTTCCACACATATACCGTTTTGTATAATTATGGCATGCTCTATCTAGGGTATACTGATGTATGTGCACTTGTTTCTAGCTGTCATTATCATGGAAATTTTCCTTTTTGGTACTACATCTGCGATACGAATGTAATTTGTGGTAAACGTAATGAAATGCTATGAAATGAAGTCAGTATGAAATCAGACAACTTGGTCGTAAGCTTTATATAGGTCAGACGTCACGTGGTGTAGATTTGCCCGGAAAACATGCACGAAAAGTTTGTCAGAGTGTCTCAAGACGTAGGCAAACATTAGTTTCTTTGATAGGCTGAAAGACGATCGGATGAACTTGATGTTTTCGCAGGCATATGCGAGACATTCTCGAAACTGTCGGGATCTGTTTCGAGTTTGCGAAGATTTTTCGAACATTGTGCACGCCTTAAGAGGGTTGTGCCCATATATGAATAATGACGAACCTTTCAAAACATTTTCGAGAAAAAATCATGAGCAAATCTTGACTCGCAATGCTGGAAACGTTCCCAAGAAATTGTTAAATTTTTTGAACTCCCGCCGAAGTATGTTGAAAACGACACCAGAGAGCAGTAATTGGCGACCCTTTTAAACGCCGCGCTGGTTTGCCAATCTTTTGCAGCCTGAAATAGAAGTTTGGATCAGGCCAATTTTTTTTGGCATTTGCATCCATCCCAATTCGTTCGTATGCCACATGAAAACAGCTTCCTATTCGCTTGTACCATCTAGTATTACAATTCGTCAATTTGGCATACAGAGAAACGCAAGAGGCAGAGAGCGTGACGTGATTTGCCCTATTTCTATAGCACAAACAAAACGCTCAGCATGCCATAGAGCCATGTAGCTATGTCAAAAAAAGAAAGAAAAAAGTTTCCTTTCATGTTTCTTCTTTGATTTCCAGCAAAGAAACATTGTCTGCTCGCTAGGGCCGTGTACCTTTACATCGTGTCGAGTGAATTACTGTTGTCGATATCCTAACCATTGTCAAGGCCCTCTCGCTGTATGATGGTTATGACGGGCGAGCAAAGCGAGCCCAGCCGAGCGCGAGGTAATTCAAACGGCTAATATAGGTTTTCCCGGCCAATTTCGCACTTTTGTCAGTCCATTTGATAAAAGGTTCATTCAATTTAGCGAAAATCCTCGTCACTGCACATTCTATCATTCAAAATTGCAAGTTGGTCGTTCAATTTAGCATTTCGATCAATGAAATTTGCACATGTGCCATTCGAATTCGTAAAACGAGCATTCAAATTGGCACGTGCTCTTCAGTCATTCAAATTCGCCAACACTGGCCGAAAGGGGTATTTCAGTCATTCAATTTCGCGTATGGGCAGTCAAATTCCTAACATGTTCATTCAAATTAACGTCATGTTATTTCTCTTTTGAAAAGGTGATAACATTTAAACGCGTATTTCTATGTGACTTTTTGTTTCATCCACGCACTGTTAAGCAGTAAAAGTATCATACTTTTTACCATACATAACTCGGGTTTGTTGTTCTGTAACGCCCCTTTTCTTTCATACATGTCATTTTAGGCCTACATGTACCAATACTAACTTCATCTTCTTACAGTCATGACAGCACAAATTAGATACAGACGTATTTCTCAAGAAGACAGAAAAAGAATAATAGAAACATTTGATGATCATAACCTTGACTTCCTAGAACTGGCCGACACACTCGGAATAAAGCACTCAACGGCCAGATAAGTTGTGGCCACATGATGCACTAAATCTTCGGACTGGAAGAATCACTAAGCACATTGAAGAAAAAAAAAACCTGTTGCCAAAATCTTTCAAATAAGTACGAAAATATGAAATGTAATGACGCTTGCAAAACAGTAACTGTGTTGACAAAAAAAAAATAAAGAAAGAACCAAAGCATAAACATGCGTGCTAAATTGACTGCAAAAGATGTTAAATTGGATGCCCAAAAATGAATTTGAATGAACGAGTGCGGCATGTCCGTGATCACGTGACTATATCATTATAAATTGAATGAACGAATAACGAAATGGTGCTAGTTTTACGAATTTCAATTGAAAAAGTGTTAATTAGAATGACGCTAAAGGTAATTTGAATGCTCCAAAATGAATTTGAATGAAGAGATCATGAAATTGAACTACCGAACATGTCATCTACGCTAAATTTTGCTAAATTGAATGCAGCAATTAGGAATTGGACTGACACAAGTGCGAAATTGGCCGGGAAAACCTATATTATAAGGATATGAATCAGATCTAAAAAGGCCCTCGCGCTGTTATACAGCGAGAGGGCCTTGGCAAAAGGCTATGCTGTCGACGGTACAATGTAGGGCTCACACGGGTAAATATTTCCCGATAGAGACGTGTGTTAAAATTCAAACATTAAAAAAACTCTGCAAAATAGCAGGGAGAAATGAGGTGTTTCATCTTTGGTAACCTGAAAAAGTGAGGTATACCCTTTCATCCGTCAAATTTCCAAAGGGGGTTCTTCAGCTCAAACTCTGACCAAGTGTTCGCAAAGCCAGACTACGATTTTTTTTTAATGATAATAAAAAAAAAAACATGAGAAAAGCTTTCATCTTCCAAACAAAATGCAGTTTGTAGAGGAATTTATACTCAATATCTGCAGCCATTCAGTTTCTGCCAAACTGCCTTTTCTGAATTTTGATTATTTTTTTCTTCATTTACCTTAGTATCTTTGGTACGAGTTTGTGATTTTGGGATATTCCATTATATTTTAGAATACAGGTGTGAGCCCTGTATGGGTGACTCGGATAATCATCAGTCTGTCGATATGTTACGACTCCCGAGATCCGTTTCATGAAGACATCACATAAAAGTCTTTACATTAATTTCAAAATGGCCAAAATCACTCATATGTAGCTATGTATAATAGAGAAGTAAAATCCACTTCATGAAGTCTCTCATTAGTATGTCTTATGAACGAAACTCTCTCAAACGACTATCATGAAACGAGCCCCTAGATTGAATGTGTAAAGTGCGTAAAAATTACGTTATTTCTAAGTGGAATAACTCCTCTATCATGTGTAAAGAGGGTCATCCCGCTAGACCGACACCTACTAGTCATTCAGTCCACGAGTACGACATTGAAAACGGGTCCATGAGTCACACAGCTCACGAGTCATACAGCCCATGAGTTCGACACTAGGTAAAAACAGCCCACGACTTCGACAGATACAACACGGGGCTTAATGTGTCGGTTTCGTGGGCCTTGTCGAACTAATGGGCTGTATGACTCGTGAGCTGTATAACTCATGGGCTGTATGACTTGTGAGCTGTATGACTCGTGGGCTGTATGACTCGTGGGTGTCGGTCTCGTGATGTGCACCCGTGTAAAGCCACGTGCCCTCAACGTGGATAAGCGGCATAACAAAACTGGAAAAAGAAGACCTCGACTTAACCCTACCTTCAAAGTTGAGTTAAAGCATAAGTTCTAAGTAAGTTTGTCATCATTATGGTCATACGTTTGAATCCAAGTTATATACAACGGACGAGTCGTTTACCGTGAAATATATGGTATGATATTATAGCATGTGATATCTAAATGAATAGATTGATGGAGTTGAGAGGTAAGTGAATCGGACGTTGGCAGGAAAAGGTTTGTTGGCATAATTTTTATATCAATGTACAGAGCCCTTATATAGCCCTTATGGTATAATATGATAGCATTATATTGTAAATAAATAGATTTATGGAGTTGAGAGGTAAGTGAATCGAACGTTGGCAGGAAAAGGTTTGTTGACATAATCGATTACAGAGCCCTTCATGCATTGTGCCACTATACCTCAGACCCTGAATAACAAAACATACACATATAAACTTCATGCGATGGTAGATTTACAAGGGGAAGAGAAGGCAACATACCGAGTATCCGACGAACCTGAACAAAATTAAACTACTTACCTGGAAGTTTCTTTATGGGTTTTGAGAAAGGGAGTTGTGGAACGAATAATTCACAATCACTTTTGAACAGAGAGGCTGTGCATTCAAGACCTCTCAAACGGGGTGTTTGCAATCGTCCGCTGAAATAAATATTCGTATTTGACATAAAGAAATTTGATTGGATAGCTCATTTCTACAGCTGTGATGACTAAACTGTACAACAACGATGAATACCACTGGGATTATTCTCCATTACTGTCTGCTTATCTTCACGGCTTTGGCGGCTCGCGGCTCTTATCAACTTCCTGACGAATTCTTGTCAGTCCTCAGCTACGAAAGAAACAGAATGTTTTTGCCTTTAAAGGCACTCAATCGTGGCGAGTGGTTTGTGCGGCACGGAGACGAACGCAACACGCTGCCTCCCCCATTCTGTATCAAATGTAATGACCCCGAATGAGAATAGCGCTGGCTCAATGGGTCAGCGAACTACACGCTAGACTACAAGAGCTCTGTGCTACAAATCTCCTAACCCAAAATGGCTGTCCGAGCGAGCCACGAGAGCTTCCGAATGGACGCACACTCTAAGTGCGCATGCGCATGAATAGAGGCCAAAAGAGCCACGCGTCTTCTGGCCTCTCTCCTCCAATCACCGCAGCTCGCGGTGACAATGTTTGTGTATGATGCGTACACACACACGCACACACACACACACACACACACACGTGTCTCAGTGGCAGCATTCTCCCACACGTTTATGGATATAGCACCGAGTCTGGCATTGCGCAATTGCATGCACAAACTTCGGTCGTTCGGAGTTATGACGATCGTATGTCTTTAACATGGCCTTAGCCGACTGTGTGGCAGGCATTCTTATATTTGTCCAAAATCTTGGACCTCTGCTAGACGAAGATACAGCCGTAAGTGATAATATCACCTCATAACGTATTAATAGGGATCTTTCAATCTTTCTCATGACATGAATGAGTTGGATATTCATCCCCTCATATCTGTCTAGCTACTTATATAAGTATACATTTCCATATTCTGATGCACATACACTTTATACGGGCAAGTCGCAAGTGGATTCCAGTTTAGATAAGAATTGTCCCACCTTACAGTCTTATATCCACCTTACAAATTACCAACTACATATTGGATAAGAAGGGAACCTGGCATTATATCAGCTTATTGCTAGGATTAAATTTTGTTTTAATACGTTTTTATCTTTGATTAAAAAATCTTTCAAACTGCTTTTATGTCTTTAAGATAATTTGTAAAGACCGCTAGCTACCAAGGCATTTAAAAATGTTAACAGTTATTCAAAATATATGAGAATAAGAACCCATGCGTACAATATATGTAATGGCGTATTAGTGGCCACTTTGGAAAAGAACTCTGCCTTTTCAATTAAAGAACGCCGTGTCAAACAAGAATTGCTGTAATATCTTGAACACGATATAGACGTTCATTTTTCGCACTCTCTTTAATCTTCATTCAAATACTATAAGGTACACGTTAATCAACTATTGATATATATATTTCATGCGTTCTGTATCTTGTTATGCTTAAAGAATATGACATTCAATGTTTGTTTGGGGGAATGAAATTTCGAAGACATCGAACTCTCAAATGAGCATTCAAAGTTAGGGCTTAGATATATATACAGTATGTCCCAAAAAAATTACAATCGAATTTTCGCATTGATAACTGCCAATATAATCTAACTGTCTGAATGCTACTTCAGGGTCTTAAAATATAACATTCAATTTGGTTAAGTGGTCACAGAGAAATTTGGCTCGCTGTAAAGCATGTCGTGGGTCTGATTCTTCCAAGTTTAGCACTTGGGCGTTCTTGGAACTGCATATTAATGTGTGGACACAATGGACAGAACTGAGAGGGAAGGAATTCCTGACATATTCGACAAAAATTCTCATTTCTCTTTGACCACTGAACCAAATCGGATGGGGTTTTCTTTAAGTTGTGGGTAATAAGTTGTAGTTTCATACCCCTAAATTGTATTTGGATTAATTCTCTATTTTAAAGTTATCACTGCGGAGGGTTCCGTTGTAATTTTTTTTTTTTTTTTTTGGGGGGGGGGACATTCGGCATAACGATCGTCTCGTCACCGAGATTATCAAAAGGCGAGTGTATTTATTAAGTAAGCAATCCTGCTGCCCCATTCATATATTCGTTAAAGCCCCCACCGAATTATCATTGCACAGTACTGAGCTTCTATAGCACTTTTTTTTTGACAAAGCACCTGTCTTTTTTAAGCATATTATACCAGCATATCAGTGGCCTCTTGAGAACGGGTTTGTATAAAAACAACCCTATTTTCTTTTTATTAATCTTTATAATGTTTTGTACCTCCAGGTATCCATTATAAAGAGTTTGTTCGCAAAAACCGATGCCGAAATGACGAATAATACTATATGTTACAAGCTCATAAAAAGCTGTTTTCACGTGGCATACGAACGAATCGTGAAGGAAGCAAATGCCGAAAAATTGGCCTGATCCAAACTTCTATTTCCAGATTTCAGGCTGCAAAAGATTGCCAACCAGCGCGGGCGTCTAAAAGGATCGCCAATTATTGCTCTCTGGTGTCATCATAGTTCGGCGGGAGTTCAAAAAATTTAACAATTTCTTGGGAACGTTTCCAGCATCGCGAGTCGCGATTTGCTCGTGATTTTTTCTCGAAAATGTTTTGAAAGATTCGTCATTATTTACATATGGGCACAACCCTCTTAAGGCGTGCACAATGTTCGAAAAATCTTCGCAAACTCGAAACATATCCCGAAAGTTTCGAGAATGTCTCGCATATGCCTGCGAAAACATCAACTTCATCCAATCGTTTTTCAACCTATCAAAGAAACTAATGTTTGCGTACGTCTTGAGACACTTTGACAAACTTTTCGTGCATGTTTTCGGGCAAATCTGCACCACCTAACGTCTGACCTAAATAAAGCTTATGTCTAAGCTGTCTGATTTCATATAATACTGACTTCATTTCATTGCATTTCATTACGATTACCTCAAATTATATTCGTATCGCACATGTACGCATCATACAATAATGGCAATTTAAAAAAAAACAGTAAATACACAAAGAGAAAGGTGTGAGATTTTGTACTTTTCAATGTGTTTTGCGGCAAAAACCGATAAGTCCACTTTTCGTTTTGTTGCAAAAGCCGATGAGTCCACCGCTCGCAGTATAAAATCGGTGCGTTCCAAGTCTTTTCAAGTTTTTAGCAATGCTCATGAAGTTTAGCACACACACATTGGTTTGGGGATGGAGATGTGCAAGACATTTTATTTTTTTCGAATGTATTGGAAATTGCGTTGCCATGGTGTCCGAGTCGGCATAATGATTATTATGGCCATAAATCACGGAATAGCTTTTGGTAATCGATGTACTTCCGCATTTTTCAAGCAATGATGATGAAATTTGGCTCGCACATTGGCCTTTGGTAATTGTGCAAGTCACATTCTTTCATGGCTCAAAAACTTCGTTGCCATGGTAACAGCATATTACGGCGATTGCCGCGGGAAAATATTAAGGATCGAAAAAGTTCCTCATTTTTAAAGCAAATGCTTACGAAGCTTCTCACACAAATATTAGTGTCGGGATGAAGATGTGCAAGGCATTTTTCGAATGTGTTGGAAACTGCGTTGCCATGGTAACAACACATTATGTTATATGTGACAGTGCACCTCAAAACGAACATAAAGTCGCACACACTGATTTTGCGTGAGGACTGAAAATAAGTGAAATGGGTCAACCTAGCCGAACTTGACTTTTTCATATTTTCTGAAAGAGCGGGTCTTCTTTTACATTATGCTAAAATTTGGTATCATAAAACGGGCAGGAAAGTGTGTTTTTTTAGCAGTTTATCTCGAACATTTTTGGTAGAATAGTGTGATTAGGTGTGTCTTTAGAATCCCTTTTTCATTTCTGAAAAACCTTGTCCACACTCTTCACTTTCAACTCTAATAACTTTTGAAAAGATAATGCTACTGCTTTGAAAGTTGGCATTAATTATGGACAGAGTGTGTTAATGAGGCATGCTTAATTTCAGTTCAATCTGATAATCCCTTCATTGTTGTTACTCTGGTGGTTTACTTCCTGTTTTTTGTCCCATTCATCGCACAGCCAGCACGGTTTGGTAAAGATTAAGCGCTTGAATAGACACTGTACTTCGGAGCCTCTTTTCTCAGTTCACACTTTTTCTGAGTTTGTGCTTTCTTTCCAATATTTAGATAGGTTAGGAGAGTCCATTTGATTTGAGTTATACATCATTTTAAAGCTTAAAGTCTGCTCTTTCAGAATATAGTCTTAACTAAAAATTCATGTCTGGCGACTTTTTGTTTGTTTTGAGGTGCAGGGTCACATATGTAAACGGTATGTTATGACAATAACTCGGGAAAATATTGTGGATCGCAGAATTTCCTCATTTTCTCAAGCAAAATGGTCACGAACTTTCGTACACATACATTGGTGTGGTGGTGAAGACTTTTTTTATGTGTTGGAAACTGCGTTGCTATGGTAACCTAATATCATTAAAATAAATCAGGGCAAAATATTTGGATCAAACTATTTCCTCATGTTTTGTAGCAATACTCATGCAAGTCGGCACAGGTGCAAGGCTGCATGCTGTTCTCTGGAACAAGGGAAGCTGCAGGACACCATGTTTCGAATGTGTGAAACTGCGTTGCCATAGCAAGGGTATATTTCATTTTTTGCGCTCCCGTTTTCGTCCCAGGTTGGACGAAAGCTGGGCAGCCTCTAGAAGCCTGCTTAATGTCATACACGGTTATTTAGATCAGCACGCAGTAGCCGCGACGCTGGCGCTGCAGCCTGCATGCTTGTAGCGAAGTCCGTATCGTGCGTGTATGTAGTCCTACGTAGTTACTGTACAGCATGCATAACAATGCATAATCAAGGAAATCACCTGACACATATACGACATGCTGATTGGTTATTGTGGACTTATCGGCTTCTGCAACAAACTGAGAAGTGGACTTATAATTTTTTGCCGCAAAACACTGATTTTAGACTGAAATAATCCGAGTTATATTGCGTTTTGTTATAAGCTGATTATGTCTTCATACTGGTCCCACAATTCCTTAAATCACGGTACATGTCGATTGATTTTTATGAAAAATGGACTTATCGGATTTTGCGAACAAACTCTTCATATACATTCTTGTTTCAGACAAGATAAGCATTAGACAATTTTTGTGTGGACATTCTCTCTTAATTGTTTTATCTACATATGCCTAATTGTATACAAATGTTTCTCTCTGTTCAAACACATGTTGAAAGTTGAAATTTATCATTTTTGCGTCGAGCTGGTGGCCTATTTCAGTAAAATATCGATACAAAGCAGTTCCTTCATTATATTTATCTCATCCGACTTAATCTAAACGCTAAAGAGTTGATGTCGATTT
Organism: Diadema antillarum; assembly: GCF_040938485.1. Lineage (NCBI taxonomy): Eukaryota > Metazoa > Echinodermata > Echinoidea > Diadematoida > Diadematidae > Diadema > Diadema antillarum. Next base: position 111,113 of record NW_027271180.1, read on the forward strand.
CCGCTGCAAATGTCAAAATCATAACACAAGTATAGGCCTAATCATGAATCAAAAAAAGATCGCGATCTAATATTTCACCCTTTGTCAATTTATTTTGTATACGACTGTGTTTTTTTACCTATGGATATGGATGCAATTCATGTGTTTCATAATCTATACGTTTTTAGAGTGTAGATTTCCGGGGACAGTGATAAAAAAGTATTTTCGTATTCTACTCCTATTGCTAATTTCGTGCACTGTGCATGATTGGTTCTGAATTTTTGAAGTGCCCTGCGTATTTTGAAACGTCTAACTACATATATGCACGCATGCGACATAGTGTGCGTTGAAAAGTGGCCATTTTAAAAGTGGAATGCTTCATGGATCAGCCGTTGATTTAGACAAAATAAAATAGTTTGCCTATTGTATGGTAAACGTGCATTTTCATTATTGGCTGTTGCCGGTATTCATGACATAATTTCTTAATACTTCACCACAACGTTCGCTCAAAAAAAATTTTTTTTGACACAAGTTCATATAACAAGTGAAGAATAACGTAAGATTTATACCGCATGAAGTTAATGATTGATGAGACTTTGAACCTGTTGGGAGTATAACCTCATGCATATTAATTTTGATCTAAATGAACATATTTGCTTCGTTATTACTTCTAAAATAGTACATCCCAGTATTGAATATTTCTCTGACTCTGAAACCACTGCCACCATTTCGCTTTTGATACCAGAAATTACACAAATATGATACCACAATGCCGCATATGTGGCAACCAGTATAATTTTTCCTATGTACATTGCATATCTATTTTTAGATGAATCAATATATCAATACAACACGCCCCCCCCCCTTTCCAAATTTGCAAATCTGTTCACGATACAATGTAAGAGTTCCTAAAAGTGATTTATTAAAGCCAGTTTCCACACCTAATATGCAATTTGTCTTTCTCTTCCTCTTAAAATTTCACTTCGGAACCGAGCTGAAAGGAATCAAGGATGCAAAATACAATGATCAATGTTAAATAAAGATATTCTGGATTAGGGTTTTCATTATTTCCTACTTGGTATTTTGTGCGTATGTTTTATTTTGTTTATCGAAAACCTTACAGAAACTTAAAGAGCCAACACCGTCAATGGTTCTTCATTGAAAAGTTGTAACACCAGTGACAGTTGAGATATGGTCCCTGTTTCATAAAACTTGTTATCAGTTAAAATTATATTTCTTGGACAAATTTGCTCTCAGCCAATAAGATGCAAGGGGGCAATTCCGTGGTTAGTAACGTTACATTTGAACAAATTCAGATATTTGTTTTTACTACTAAATTACCATTTATTCATTTCAAGTCAAAATTATGTCAAAAACATGTTCATCCTTCCCAGGTTTATGATACAGAAAAGAATGAATACAATCCATGAAATATTAGAATTGCTATGGCAGCTTAAAGGGCAGGTTAGTAACGTTACGAAAAAAGGACATGACGAAAAAATCAATGTCTTGTAACAAAAAGTGTGCAAAAATTCAAGTTACTTCAAACAAAGTGTTGCATTAATTTTAATTATTGCATCATGACAAATGTTCACACAAAGTTTTTGAGCAGTTCGACCAATTATTTTTTAGCTAGACCCCCAAAAGCATGGTTAGTAACGTTACGGTTAGTAACGTTACATTTGTCCGGAGTAATTCCGCAGGTCATTTCAACCTTTTGTAATTGACAAAATGTCACATGACTTCTGGAGTATTTAAATGTATTCATCTTTTACCCATTAGCAAAACTTTGAGGAAAACATTTCAAAGGAACCCACTGTAATTTGCATTTAAGTGAATTTCAGCATCCCCAGTCCCACATGTACATTTTAAATGATGGTTTTAGATCTCGCGAAATCAATAAATACGAAAAATAAAATCTACTGAATTTGAAAGACCTTAATGATTGGTGAACATCCATGGCATTAGTTGGTACCTAAATTAAAGAGTAAGATAAAGAGGCACATTTCTTTTATCCATGTCATGTCCACCTAACTGCGGAATTGCCCAAGGATTTCAGTAGCATATAACAACTGTCGCAATTGTCACTGATAACAAGCTTTACGAAACGGGGCCCAGCTGGTGTGATGGCTATCTGCAATCTTCCTATTAGCCTTCTGACAAGGCTCTACTCTCGCTATGTAGGGACGAATGAGTAGGGGCAAGCGAAAGTAAAAAAGTGCGAGTATCGCCCACTGGTATACCCTTTTATCTCGCTGTATGGTGAAGAGAGCGCGGCGCGCCTCGTGCTGTCGCTCTCGGCTGGACTCGCTTCGCTCACCCGATCAGAGGGCCTTGACAAAAGGCTAATTTCATCATTGTCAGAACCTTCGAGTGCTCTGCATCTTCACTGACGCACTCTCATCTGTGCATTATTTGATCTACTTAAGTAAGCATATTTTGATGTGAACATTATTTCATTGTATTCAGTTTTGTGGGTTGTCATATAGTCTGCTCTCTTACATGTCATTTCTTCTTCTCTTTTCACTGATCAGATCTGGATTGACGAAGACAGTTGGATAGAGCCTCTATTCATCGCAGCCCTACTGGCATCTCTTTCCAGCGTCCTGGCGATTGCCTTTCACCGATGTATCGTCGTTCGACTGGATCCATTGGGTCATCGCGGTATCGCCATACTGCCTCGCCAGCTTGCCGTCGCCTGCTTAATCGTCTGGGCGTTATTCACAACAGTGTACCTGTTAGCATCGATGACGATTGAGCACAATTTCATCAGCCTCTCATTGTCGTCTGTCTTACTCATGGCCTGCCTCGTATTAACCTCAATCTGCTACGTGCTGATCTACCGCTCGATCACTCTCACTCCGATCGATCATCGTGGGCACACTGATTCGCACCTTGTAAGACGCGTGCAGAAACAGAAAAGGAAACTAGTTACGTTCGCATTGATCGTTGGTATCTCTTTTGTCTGCTGGTTCCCAATGAGCGTCATTCTCTTGCTCGAATACCATGTCCAATCGTTGCATAGAGTGCGCTGGTTTTCTTATCTATCTCATTTGGCTTGCTGTTTAGTGGCCGTCAGTGGGATTATAGATCCCATGATTTACTGGCTTCGACTTCGAAAGTTCAGAGGGGTGCTGCTAAGCTGTTGCAAAAGATCGTCATCGACTGACAAAACCCTCGGAATGACCGATACCGGTGTTAATATCATAAATGGGATCAACCAACGTTCTGCCATTGGCAACAAAAAGTTAATGTCGATGCAAATGAATGATGTTGCAACCGTCAATAACATTTAGAAAGGCCACAAATATTCATGCAAGAACAATTTCTTTCCATTTTTTTGAATGATGATATCATCGCAAGTGCAAACTCTAAATACGTTTGGAGAAAGCCTCACCTTCCTATGGAAGGAAAAACGTGATGTTTATCTTTGTCTCTAGCAACAGAAACTCGAAGGCAGAGCCCATACAAAACAATTGGCTTGAACAAAAAACTTCTTCGGTATGTTTTGAGTTCTTGAAAGGTGGAAAATCTTCCCCACCGAGAAGGCAGTGATGTATTACGAAGCATGTCTTCACGTGATTACACAAGGACTTAGCTATATATCAGATGTACAAAGGTACTTAATAACTCACACGATGGAAGACGCTTAAATGGATCGTATAGTTTTTGTTGAGACTTAACGTCAGGTTTTTAATATTTTTGGTGACATAATGAGAAATCTCTTTGAAATGTGAAAGAGCATGTAATCCCAAGAGGGATTCAACGTTTATTTGATGGAAATCGGTCTTGAAATGGCCGAGATATAAAAAAAGCGATCTTAATGAAATTGACAGGCCACGACGTTTATTAGGATCTCTTTGTTTTACCTCGTTTTTGGATATCTCAGTGATTTCAAAACCGATTTTCATCAAATAAACTTTTGATTCCCCTTAGAATTTTATGCTCTTAAACATTTCATGAAGCGTTTTCAAAATATCTTGCAAAACGTTAGAGGCTGAATTCTCACCTCAACCAGGATTGTACAGGCGAGCTCCCCAACACAGATGATATTCAGCACCCAAAAAGTACTGATTACAGGACATGTCAGGAGAGTTGTGTGAGGCATGGTTACATAATAGGGCGTGATAACTTTTGAATTAATATACATAGCGCCATACTTTATGTCCCATCTTAAGAAATGTCAATGCAGTGGAAATTGATGGGCGAAAGAAAATTTTGATTTTAACTTAGTTCGTTAGGATTGACGGTGACATATTCCGAAAGTTAGTGAGTCGTAGATGTCAGTTAATGCGTTTTCAAGGCTGACAAAATTATTTAATGCTAGGTGGATTAAATTTACTGAGATATGATATTGATGAAAGTAAGGAAAGCCAGTATATTAATTCCGCTCCAGTTCCCACACGGACTGAAGAAGGAAAAACAAATGTGATGATTTTCTAACGATTCCGTACTGTTAAACATGCTGTTTTGTAATGAATAAAAACAAATCACCCGGTTCTGACGGTGTGCCTATAAAAATTTACCATACCTTTTGGAATAAAATACAACATATTTTGTTGAATTTTCTTAGTGGATGTTTTACAAAAAAAGAAATGTCAGAAATTCAAACAAATGGCCTTGTAATAGAGATCAGCGATATTTACTTAAGAAAATTGGAGACCAGTTGTACTTTTGAATTCCGACTGTAGGATAAAAGCCTCAGCTCTAGCCATACGTTTGCAATCAGTGATGGGTTGAAATTGTGAACGAAGACCAATCTGGTTACATAAAAATCGTTTATCTGCTCTCAGCATACGTATGACGATTGACGTTATTGAATGACAAAAGAACGATAGATTGTGCAGTAATGATGGCAGATTTTTCTAAAGCGTTTGATGTCATTGACTTCGATTTTCTGTTGTTACGTTTAGGAAAAAAAAACGAATTTTGGTATTTTTTTCAGCAGCTGCAGCTCAGTGTTAGTCAATGGCTTGATATCTGAGTTTTGTTTGTTTGTTTGTTTGTTTTTTAACACAAAGGGGAATTGGATAAGGATTCCCATTTTCAGCTCTATTTTTTGGCGACTATCCGAATGAGACACAATACTTGTATAAATGGTATCTCTGTTTGAAAACGGAGGAAAATTTTGAAGTAAAACTTTGATATACGCAGATGACACATTGTTCTATGTGTCAGATAAAGAATGGTTAGAAATTTGAAGAACTGAAATCATTTGGAAATGTAGCAGGATCAAAACTGAACAAGAGAGAGAAAAAAAAAAGGTCAGTTATGTGGGTGGGAGCTGCCAACTCTAGATGGTTACTCAGTGATCTTAGTTTTAGTGTGGACAGACACACCTACAAAGTAGGGTTTTACATTTCACCTCATATGGATAAAGTGCGAATTTTGGATTGAGAAAACTCTTTTTTTTTTTTGGCAGAACGATTATTGTAAAAATGTTAGTTTTATTAAGTAAGATATTTCATATACTTATGATTGACACAATTTCTCAAAAAAAAATATTGAAAATATTCAACTGTTTGTTATGTCCTTTTAATTGGCAAACAAAAACTGAAAAAAAATTAAATGAGCTATTGTGGCCAAGTGGATTGGCCTTCATATCAACTCAGCTTCCGACTGTGATGGCTTGGACGGACTCTAGATGCAACAAAAAGAATGTGGGGTAAAATGTGCTTTCATTGGTATCACTTTTTTGGTTGATTAGAATTGTTATTAGATTCAATTTTTTATTGTCGGAATATGAAATTGATAAGTAAGAATCAACTTCCAGTGTTTTGTTAGGCATATAACTTCTGACAAAAAACAAAACAAAACAAAAAACACCCTATTCTATGATAGGTGGTATCAAAGTGGATTTTTTTAAAGATATTTTCAAGAATGGCAATTTCATACCCACGAAAGAAATTTTCGCTCAACTTGAAAGATGGAAATGTAGGCAAATATCGATTTTTATATTTTACTACGTCAGCCTAATCCAATATCATGGATAAGCAACTATACGGTATCCTGTACTAAGTTTAGGAATAGATTCTGAGAAATTCCTAAGATAGGAATAAGAAATCAGAAAAGATTTATTCATGATGTCCCAACTAAACAATTCTATAGACTTTTATGTTCACAAGGTCCCGATAGTAACAGATTTATATATGGGGAAATATTAGATGATTCATCATTTGAGCAGCCGAATATATTGGTCAGAAACCTATGTTATGGTACTAAATAAAAACAAACCAAAGGAATTTAATTTAAAATATTGTATTATTTACTACCAGTGAAAAAAAAATTTTGCAAATGGCATATCAAAACATATGGAAAATGTCATGATTGCAGTGCAGATGAAAAGTAATTTACATGCATTTATTGAGTGTTGTTTTTTATGTATTTGACAGTTGAAAAATTATGAGCTAAAACCTCATGAGGATATTGAATTAGATTTGATATTAAAAATTGCCTTTTATCGTTTTAACAAATATGCACTCTTAAAAAAAAACAGGAAAAGGTTATTGTGAAACTAATTTGCAATATTTGTTTGAAAGAGAAATTTGTGCAAGAATTGAAGATTTGAATAGCAAGAAACGATATCAAAACTTACTAAAACAAATGATGTTTCTTTTGTAAATGGTTTGTGATTTTATAATGTCCGGAAATGGTTTGAAAGTATTTCCTTTTTCCCATGTTTTTGTAACGTGATTTAGAACGTTGAATCATGAAGACAGTAAAGACACTTTTGGGTTGAAATTCAGTGCGTACGTCAATGGTAATATACAGTGCAAATCTGCAGAAAGAAATGCACGTGTTAAATCTATTGTAGCTCGTTAGGAAAGAAAATAATCTCTACATTTTGTTACAAATACTGAAAACTAATGAGTGGTGGATGTCAATTAATGGGTGGTCGAGACTGGCAACATGATTCAAAGTTATCAAATTCCTGCATGAAATTAAAAGATTAAATTTCATAATGATTTGTCATCAACTTTCATATTCATTCAAGCATATCTCGCTTATACTTCACCAATTTGTTTTCAGATTTCAGTGTGTTGTAGCTTTCAACATTTTCTCTCGACCTTACATTTAACGGTTTTTTTTATTTGATGACGTCATCATCGTGAGAAAAAGTATCGATTGAAGTTACCTTGTAAAATTTGACCATTTTACGTGTTATGTTCATGGCAGTTCATTTTTTCCCTTTTTTCGAAATGGCAATCATCATGACTTTAGTCATTGAGCAGTAGCTCACTTATCCTTGAATAGATTTTTCCCAGATTTTGATATGTTATAGCTGCTGCTTTGGGCTATTGTCATGCGGCAATTGATTGTAGAAAAAAAGAAAAAATTGTAAATACTGATTGCTATTTACATGTTTTTTGTTTATATATATATGCGTGTATGTATATGTGTATATATATGTATATATATATATATATATATATATATATATATATATATATAGGCATACATATATTGTTGGTTTAGACGGATATATACATGTAAAAGTCCATGTACAGTCTGTGAAATGTTAACATCCCATTAATTGTTGTAATTGTCATGCTTTTATTGTAAACTGAATGCATTTCAGCGTTTGGGCTTCTATTTTTAGTCAATAAACTACATCAAATCCATTCAATTCAATGTTGCAATCATGTCTAAAAATGTTGATGAATTTCAAACTCAGTCTTTAGTTTAAGGAGATTTTGTGTAATACACTTCTTGGTTTGGCAAAGCCTGTGATAGCTTTTTGCACACATTGGCCCGAATTCACGAAGGTGGTACAAATGAAACCACGATTTAAACCATGGACAAAAAACCATGAAGCGCCAAGTGTCGCACGGAATATTTCGTTACGAAATTGGTTATTTCGTCGACAAAATGACCGTTTCGTTAACGAAATGACTGAATTCGTAACGAAATATTCCATGCGACACTTGGCGCTCCATGGTTCTTGTCCATGGTTTAAACCATGGTTTCATTTGTACCACCTTCGTGAATTCGGACCAAGATGTCAAGTTTGAATTCCTGTTCTCTGATGAGCATCTAAAAAATTGCATTTCCAATCGCCCCCAATTAAGAATGAAACGGATCATCTCATTTGTCATTACTGATAATTTTGAGGTCTAGTTATGTAATCCGTGACTGAGCACAGATCACCTCCTTTATTTTATTTCTTTCTCCTCAATTCTTCGAACAATACGTCATCTAATGTATTATTTCTTGAGGACGATCAATCTAATTCATCAATGTGAACGGCCCTCTGTGACGTCACTGTGACGTCATTTTCTAAAATCATGACGTTCTCAATCATATCTCCTTAACGGAACAGGAAGTTGCAATTAAATTTTATGTTTAGGTCTATCCTTTCATGTCATTGCATCTCTGAATGGTAAACGCGCGGTTACGTGCGTGTTAAAATTTCAACTTTCAAATTTCAACTCTATTGAGCTCAATTTTGTTTTGTTTTTAGATGTTTGAGGTCATTTGGAGCATTTCATTACAAAAAATGACTGATAAACGCATGTGGTTTTTTAAGTTTCTTTTTCCTTTTTTTTCCATGGATCGGATGGCTAAGACAGCAAATAATGAATTTACAAAGTTTCAGGTCAATCTGACTCAATATGACGTCATGCGGAAGAAGAAGAAGAAGGTCTTATTTATCCAGTGTAGCCTCTTCAGTGTTGTCACTGCTCTACCAGAGGGCTCTGCCATTATTATTACCCTAGCGTTGCCAGGTTTCCATTTCTACACCTGGGTCGAGAGGGACATGGTGGGTAAAAATATCTTGTCCAAGGTCGTAAGCACTGGGCGGGAATCGAACACGGGTCCTCCTATTGGGAGTCGGGAGTCGTATCCACTATGCTGCAGCGCCAGCCATCGAAGTCGAAGAATACGGACCCGTCAAAATTAGGATTCCGCCCGTGCGTCAATGGCGATATACAGTGCAAATATGCCAACGATAGGACCGCTAATTTTGAATCCGTTCTAGCTCGGTAAGATGGATGATGACTCCCCCCTCCCAACTCCCATTTTCTCTATTTAGTTATACTTGTATAAAAATATTCTGAAAACCGATGAGTTGTAGATGTCACATAACCATTCTATTTTCATCATGGTCATTATCATCATAGCAATTATTGTTACCGTTTTTATTCTTTAAATCAATATTAATGACATCATCATTTCCACTACGACTACTATTACAACAAGTCTTACTTCGTCTAAAGATTTGACGGCATCCAGATACATTCGAAATGAAAGTCATGCTACTTTTAAGCCATTGTCATGGGAGAAAAATGTACTTGTGAATCTGTTTATTTTCTGGTTTCCTTCTTCAAAGAGAGAGACTATAAGAACATGCACACAATGCAATAAAAAATACTGTGATTCAACAAATTTGGGGGCATTGAAAAACAAAATCAAAAGTAGATAGTCATGCTCCCTGTAAAACTTACTCCAATTACCGTCTTGCATACAAACATCCAATCAGCTATACCTTTGTCGTCTGGAAGAGGCTTACTATGAAAGGATTGAAATCGCAGCAATGATAGATGCGAAATTAAAATTAATATTACTGTTTCCTACTAAGTCAGAAGTATACATTTTTTTTTTGTTAAGCTGAACTAATCGAAAGACCCCAAGAAGAACAGTGGAAGAACAGTGGTATTCTAATAATATCACTGAAATTGGGCCATCCTCCGTGTCTTACTTTGATGTACGTGATTTTCATATTTTACCTATTTTAGTATGTGTTTTTGTATGATTCGGAAAGGAAAACAAACAAACTGTGGATAAGCATGCAATGTCGTAAATTCTTTCTGTATCGGTCGAATCATTATCATGACAGAAGATTCGATGAATTCGTATACTTCACAAATCGCGGGCTGAAAGAAGTTCATCTACAGTATGTGTTTACAAATTCCAATAGTCCGTTATCCTCTATCATTTTCACTGCATTAAGTGAACTGCTTTACTTACTCTCCATTTGTGTTTTCGCAATGAATGTTCGCTTTGCTGATAACACGCGGTTTTGAAAGTCTCTTCAGTTCCTGTCCTATGCTATCAGCATTCATCAAAGAAAGCGAAGAGAAACGAGACGAGAAAGCAAAGTTTAATCACAGTTTGTTGTCTGTCTAGAAAATCACAATGCTCCTGATAACCTATGCGTTAACCATAATTATGACGATCAGTTTAACATGATCGCGTTCATATACGGAGTTAGTCTCTTTTTACAGCCGCCATGCCCGTTCATTACAAAATAGTGAGTTGTTTGCTCTAGATATAGGTTTTATCAAAATAATTGTAATGTGGAAAAGGAGAACAAAATGGGTTCGTTGATGGCTTATAACTGCAAAGATGTATGAACTTTAAGACAACCTATGAACTATAAGACGACGAGTATTCCGTAAACTGGATCGTCCGTCTGTTGGAGGGCCGTATATGGAAACTGACTCTGATTATTATTTTTTTCTTCATTGAGCGGACATCTTTACGGGAAATCAACGCCTGCTTTGCCGTCGCTCTCTTCTTCCCCCCATTGCACACAATTTGAGGTTCTGCTAGATGATATATAACACTTGTAACAAGGGCCTGGGATGTGAGCCTAAGCAAATATCTCCAGAGGTAAATATTTTCATCTTGCCCGAAGGTGAAACAGCCACTATTGAAATAAATGGCAAAGGGTAGGGAAATATAACAATGTTTTCATTTTATGTCATCAACGCGAGGAATATGTGAGCAGTACGTGAGATCATAGGCAGCACAATGTACGAGGTGCTTCACAACGCGGCATGGCGAGAGAAGATATCGCGAGAGGAGAGGCCGGGGGGAGGGGGGGGGGGGGGAGGGGGGAAGGATTGAGGGGGTACCATTGCAAGGTTGATTCATGTATTGTATCAGAAAGTCTGCAGATGTAGGTTATGAACACGATGAATGATTGTATCAACGGTTTGCACGCTTGATTGACTCGGCTGGGTTCAAATTCTGGCCCTGTTTCTGGAGTCCGCAATAATCTTTCAAAATAACTTTATTACATTTTCGCCCCATCCTGACAATAACTGCCACTTCCTGATCTTCAGGATAAGCTCTTTTGATTGCAAATTCTACTTATTTGAAGAGATATTTCACGCATTTCGTGGGGATTGTTATATCGCGCAAGTTCAATTCCATAAAATGGCTAAAACAGTTAATGAACCAACAACGGCAACAAACAGACGATGCACTTGTCACTGCTTGTTAAGGATCTATGCACCCTCTGGCCCGTCCTGTGCTGAGCAAGTCTATTTTTCGAACACCAATATGATTATTGACAAATGAGCTTTAAAACCCAGCTGGAAAGAACACTGTATCCCACTATGACCCGAATTCACGAAGGTGTACAATTGAAACCGTGGTTCAAACCATTGACAATTTGTATGGAGCGCCAAGTTTCGCATGGCCTATTTCGTTTCTACGAAATGACTGATTCTCTTCGTAGCGAAATAGGTCATGCGACACATGGCGCTCCATACAAATTGTCCATTGTTTAAACCATGGTTTCAATTGTACCACCTTCGTGAATTAGGGCCATATGTGTTTACATTGTGTTTACTTTAATAATCAACTATGTGAAAACGCTTATATCTAACAGTGCGAAGAGACTTCACATTGGCCCGAATTCACGAAGGTGGTACAAATGAAACCATCGTTTTTAACCATGGACAAAAAACTATGGAGCGCCAAATGTCTCATGGAATATTTCGTTACAATGTCAGTCATTTCGTCGATGAAATGATTACTTTGTAACGAAATAACAACATTTTGTAACTAAATGAATATTTCGTCCAAGAAATGATAATTTCGTTGACGAAACGGTCATTTTGTCGACGAAATGACCAATTTCGCAACGAAATATTCTGTGCGACACTTGGGGCTCCATGGTTTTTGTCTATGGTTTAAACCATGGTTTCATTTGTACCACCTTCGTGAATTCGGGCCATTGTGTTCACAATGCGTTCACAATGGGCGTTTTTTTTTTTTTACTTTATGTTTCACATTATGGTACCCTATGTTCTTTCCAGTAGGAGAGCTTCCTTTCTAGGGCGAATGTCATTCGCCATTCATGCTCTAATTGTGCGCAAGACAATATCTGTTTAATTTTGATCGTTAGCCGCCAAAATAACCCGCCCATTGTTCCACGTACGAACCGGATTCAATCAGGTAATAGCTGGACGGCTCATTTCATGTTCTTCCGAATAGATTATTGCACAAGGAAATAGGGGGAACATGAAATTATAGTTTTCTTGCAATTGCATAGCCCATTAACCAACGCGACAAATGTTGGCCAATTGGGCATTCTGTGATTTGGAAAGAATCAAACTGTTTTCCTGTTATTTTTTTAAGTTCCTTTGAAGAGTTCCCCTTCAAAGAGGGATGAATGGAATATGTCGAGAATGGACGATGTTGATAATTACTTAGTACTCCAACGCTGTTTTTTTTTTATATTATTGCTGTTCATTTTTTCATTTCCAGTGTTGTTATCGCTCTTTTTGGGAAGGGGTTATTTTACCACATAGTTAACTAGATTAATACTTTGGCTGAGGTTTGGATCGGGGTGGGAATCTATCACGCATGCCGAGACAGTATACTAGTAATGTAATGCAGAACGGATGAAAATGGCAGCATGTCGTTTTGGGGGCTTCCAAATGATGAGTGGACTGATAAGTACCATTCCACGCTTCCATGGACATTGAACATGGATGGCAAACAAGCCGAACATTCTTTAGATGGCAATTTCAATTTGTAATTCAGTGAATTCATATGAAGTGTCTGTGTGCAGATCAGTTCTTTGGTGAATATATAGGCCTAAACAGAGAATTTGATAACAAACCATACAAACCACTTATAGACGTAAAATGTATTTAACAAATAATGACATGTGACACTAAATTTAAAAAAAAGTAGCTTAGACCTGGAGTCAAACTCATATTCAGTTAGTTTGTCAACTTTGTTAGATACAATCAACCTCGCCTGCAAATGCATAAGGAGAAAATCCTTCGAGTTTCATTTATTTATTTATTTATTTCACATATTTTGAAAGGGTTGCTTGCTCAGCAAGGTCTGGTTTTCAGCAAGGCCCTTTTTAAAAACAACACATAAAATGTACGATACAGAAAATTAAAATTGCACGAATAATATACACATTTAGCTGTGAAATGTTACAGAATATATAAATCATTAAACAACAATCAAAGCTGAATACAACAATTCAATGGACATTATTAGACATCATAGATGAACTGTAAAATCATCAATATATATACATATTTATGTAACTGCAATGAAATAACAAAATTTCAATTCAATTAAAAAACAAGTGAAAAAAAATTGCATGAAATTCGGCTTACAACAAAACTAACTCGGGCTTATTCATATCCATCCTTGGCAATAGAATTCTCCAGACCTATGACGGAGCCTTTTGTCGACGGGTACGATGCCGACTTTATAGGCAAGGTTGACTGTATGACATAATCAAACGAAGAAACACTGATAATATCATCGAATTTGCCTGAGATATATATAAAAAAAAATGTATAAAAGTTAGGATTTTTCTCAAAACAATGACAACGGATTCAGTTGCACATAATGTGGTGAGATGATATGTGACGCCTCAAAGGTGCATTAACAGGCAGAAAACTCTTAGCAAAATGTCTTACTTTTAAATTTAACTCAAAAGAAGGCATTCCTACAATTGTAATGAGTTTAGTGATGATAACTCTTTGATACTTTATCAGAAATGGATGTTGTACAAACCGGAGCAACAGGTACATGCAGCCCAAACCATGCAATTCCGATTTTTGACGGGCGCCAGGATCAGGACGCCCTCTGGGGCAGCCACATTGCCACACGAGAATATGACTGCCATCTTGGTTTAAAGATGTTACAAGAAGTAATTAGTTCAGATTCTTCTGCAAGCATACCGTTTTATACAAGAGCTTCATGATTTTAAAAAGGCGTAGGCTCACCTCCCCCCCCCCCCCCCAATATCCCTTTATGGGGCTGCTGCCTGGAAGGGGCGGGGAGTAGGAGTTAGCTGTCCCGCGACATATTACCCCGCGCCCGGGCCGAATACCCCCTCCACCCTACATATCAATTAGCGATGAATATGTATCGCCCTTTTCTCACTCAACAATAGAAAGGGCTCATAGGGTTCCATGACATTTTGCTCCTGCGAAAATGCTCCCATGAAATGTCTGCACGCTAAGCCAGACATAATTATGTTCTACCCACACACATAATTAACCCTTATCCTAATCCTAATCCTCATAATTTATTAAACTAAACATGAAAACCTATTGCAACCCTAACCCTGACCCTACGTTGTTGGAGAACAAAAGACCGGAGTGACTGTCGAAGTAGTCTAGACTCCGTCCCTTTTCCTTGGTGCCAGAAGATATAATACTTTAAGCAGGCAAATAGACGTACCGACAGCTAACCAAGGATTCTCATTATAATATTTTCTTTTTCGTGAAAGAAAAAAAAATATTAAAGGAAAAGAAATTTATAGAGTTGTGTTTGGCGTAAATATTCTAAAGAGAATGGAAAACGCCACCAAACACAAAACAACAACAACAACCTTGGTGCGATATTTTGATAATTGTGACAGACCAAAAGAGGGCGCAAATTTTCTGATTGCGATAATCGAAAGACTGCCGCGGCGGGTATCGCAGTGAGTTCTCGGCGTATCGCAATCCTCGGATGTCACGCCCTCTCACGGTATGTCGCGTACACTGAATCACCGCTACGAGTAAAAAGAATCCAGGGCTCCATTTCATAGAAGATGTCAGGATAACAACTCTTGCTGGAATGGCAACTTCCAATAGCAACAACCAATCAGGGTACCGTTTCACGAAAGTTGTCAGCGCTGACAAGTTGTCAGTCTCTGAAAATCACCATGGTGACAATCAGTGACCAAAGCATCTCGGCCAATCAAACCCAATGATTTTGCTGAAATTGTCTGAGACTGACAACTTGTCAGCGCTGACTTAATTGATGAAATACCCCCCCCCCAAGCTGGATTCTTGTAGTTACCATGACAATTGCCATTCCAGCGAGAGTTGTTATCATAATGTTTATCAACTTTTCATGAATTGGAGCCAGGAGCTAGACTACTGTCGAAGAAGCATGATATGTCGTGTCACCTGCTCATAGAGACGGCCTTCTCTTTTCTATTCTCTTTTTTTCTTTTTCTTTTTCTTGTGGGGTATAAGAGCGATATCCCTTTTGTCAGCCGCGATTACCACACACACGCCGCGCGATGTGCTCGACTTATGTGACCATAGAACACAAGAAGCAACATAGAAAGGATATTGGACACACACACACACACACACGCACACACACACACACACACACACACACACACACATACACACACCACAGCGAGAGAACGACAAGAGCCTTCTCTAGCAGTAGGGCTTATGTCTGTTTTTCATGTAAAAGGCAACAAAGGCATATATTCTTTATTACTTTTAAGAATGTAAGGTTCATGGATCTTATTCTTATAACAAACGCATCTTGATACTAGATATGAAGATATATTGCTAGCTGTTACGTTCTAGCTTGACCTGTAAGGGGGGAGGGGTCACTTTCAACTGTCATTCATGCTGGCATTACTGCTGTAGAAGAGCAGAGAGAGAAAAAAAACATAAATAAAACCTATACGAACAGCTAATACTTGTCATACTTGAAAATTTCCAGAGAAATATCTGTTCTTAGCATCAATTATGGAGATCGGAAATGATTAAGAACTGACCAAAACAAATATTCATAAAAAAGAAGAACAACTGTAGGCCGACGACAAATTCCTTCGTAGCACAAACATTTTAGAATTATTTTGTCTTTGTATTTTCATAGTCTAGCGAAAATTTGAGTGTGCGAAAAATTAGCAAGCAGATAGGCCTCTCAAGACTCTAATACGAAATGAGGTACCCGATAAGGTAGTTTACCAGCACATGCAAATATTGTGTTTAGTGTTTAATAATACCAGTTAGACAAATGAGACAAATAATAATGATAATAACAATAAAGATAATATTAAAAAATAATAATGATATCTATTATTATTATTATTATTATTATTATTATTGTTATTATTATTATTATTATTATTATCATTATCATTATTTTTATTATTATTATTATCATCATTATCATTATCATCATTATTATTATTATCATCATTGTTATTATTATTGTTGTTATTATTACTACTACTACTACTACTATTACTATTACTATCATTGATTATAATCACGCCTAACATATGAGAGCAATTCGTCTCTTCTTTGATCTAGTATGCCTCCAGTGCATTGGTTCGATATTGCACATCTACTGTATACTGCTGTGGAATTAACTGTGCAGCTTATTCAATATTGATTTAATTTACCAGAAAAGACCTTTAATAAATCTTAAGATCAGAATGATAAAGCATCTCGATTTAGAAATAATAAATACGAACGATATGATGTTTGTAATGCCAAAAAAGTACAAATTACTGTGAAATATCAAAAAGAATTAACGTACACTGAAAGGGTTTAGCGTCGGCAACAATTTCGGAGTAGTCTATGTTTTCAAAATCTTATAGGTTTAAACGCGATATCACATGTGTTGGCATTACTTTTTTTCAGATTTGTTGTAAATCGGGATAAAGTGCATGTCAACATTCATAAATCGACCCAACCCCCCCCCCCAAAAAAAAAAAAAAAAAACAAAAACAAACAAACAAACAAACAAACAAAATAATAAATAAAAACACATCAAAATGCTAAACAGAAAGGAGTTTTCTACTTTCAGTAAAAAATATATTAAAAAAAAAGATCTACGTCGGGCCCAGGAATAAAGATTACACTTCTTTGATGGTTACGTGATGTTTTTGACCTACATCAGTGCTCAGCCAATGAAACTTCGAAATAAAGATTATTTGACAACTGTCTTTCCGCACCCTTATTACGAGGTTTCTTTTTAGATGTACTTTTAGTTAACGACTTTTTTTTGGTACTTTATAGCTCACTATTTCTACTGCGCCTTGAGCACGTTAGTTATGTGGAATTGGCGCATTATAAGTACCCCGAATTATTGTTATTATTATTATTATTATTACTTTTACTGTTATTGTTATTATTATTAATACTACTACTACTACTACTACTACTACTATCATTATCATTATTGTTATTATTATTATTATCATTATTATTAATACTACTACTACTACTACTACTACTACTACTACTATATACTACCACTACTACACTGACCAGCAGCTGCTAGGAATTGCGCCATCTATTGACGGTTAATCAAAGAATAATATGGCTTAAAATGCGTCGCAAGCTATGGATTATTCCCGACAATGTAAAAAATCTGCCCGATGACTTAGCCGATATAGCAGTGATAACCAATACATGCAAACCGTAGTCCAAGTAGGGGTTTATTTAGTAGGCTCGTGGTACGGGGGGGGGGGGGGCAGGGGGTTATGGGTTCTTTGAAAAAAAAAAGAAGAGCAAAATAGTGATTAACAAGCACAACAAAACTCATGGCTTCCACAAGGTTGAGTTCTGACATTCCTCCCTTAAAACGTAGAGGGCGTGGGGATCATTAACAATAAGCCAGTTTGGAGGTACCTCACGTGCACATGGGTACAAAAGACCTTTTATTTTTCTCAGTTGCTGAGGCACGTCACTCAATTCAAAGCGACATAATGCATCAGCTTGCTCAACATTGAAAATGATGGAATTTGTATTCAAACAAAGAATGAACCTGCGTAGATCAAGTAACCAGAAGGGTTCGTCAATCCCGGCGTCAATCAACACTTTTGGAAGCATCCATTTCATTGAGCTGTATTGAATGCATTAATATTTTTTTTCTGTTAATAGATACCAGGTTTCCTATCAGGTGGATGTACTAGCAGGCACCATTAATAAGGGTAACATGAATAACCATTGCCTAACAGATGTTATCTTAGTGGATTTAAGAACTAACCTGTCTCTAAGTACAAATGACCTTTTTCTGCTCAAGCGCAAACTGGAACCCCGAACTAGCTTATTGTCCCAACTACGGCCACGCAGCCCCCCCACACACACACACCCTGAAAAAAAGAAGAAAGAAAATAGTTCCTCCACCCTTTTCAGGCGTACTCTTGAGGACAAGTTAACAAAGAATTGAAGTGTACGCCACCACGTCCGCGATGAAGATTTTTGTTTTTTTTCATTACGCTGTAACGCACTAGTTAGCAAACCGGTCCAACGTGGACCGCCCCTACTCTGGTAAAAGGTAGCAAGGGATAAAATTCTAGGTAAATACATTTCTTGTAAGTGAACAAAGTTATGCTTTGGATTCCAATGACATCAATGCATCAGTAGCATTTTAACTTTTAAGTAAATCTCGATGGGATTAATGTCAACGCCATATTTTTTCCAGTAAAAACATCAATTACTCGGGGATTCAAGTGATTTGTAGACCCCCTCCCCCATTAAGTATAGGAGAGTATGATAATGTGAACAGTGAATTAACTCACTATACATTATACATGATTATAAAGTACATGCAATATCATAATACACAGAGTACACACAGGGCAGATGTCTCCACGGAATCCGAGTGATTAGAGTCGATTGAGTCTATACATATACAGTGTCATGTTATGACATATTTTGTATTTGTCACGTAATAATTTGTCTCATTGTACTAATGTTTATTATGTAGCTCATGTAAGAAATTGATGTTATGGCAATGGTTACAAAAGAAGTGCAGCTTTAAAGACAAAAGCTTGCATCAAAATAACCATATAAGGAGATGTTGCGATGCACAATCAAAGTAAAAGAGAGTGATTTGGAATTAAATGTTTTGGGGATGAGTAAACCCTACATGACGTCAAAATACGAGGAAAGGGTATCCCTGGTAGTATGCCTCATACTAACTGGTATGTGGACGTCACTCACGACGTCAAACACAAGTTTCTAGCTAGGTCAAAACAGGACCACTTCAAAGAATTTTGGTTTCCGTGGACAGGAAGTGATGACGTCAAGCAGGGGCTTGACCAATGCAAAATGAGATGCTCAGGAAAGTTTTGACAGACAGAAAACGCCAACCAATAAGAAAAGGGGGCAGGACTTCTATGAAAACTTTCTAGGAAGTCACTTGACTTCATTTAACTAATTTTACATGGAGACCTATGGTCCAACAAATGTATAAATATGCAGTGTTTGGGCATAAAATTCAGATGCCACATTATTTGCGGAACACTCAGGACCAGGCTACAGTACTTCGAGATTGCGAAGTTAGAGAGTAGCAGAGTGTTATTTGGAATCAGTGTGATTCAGGGATTGTTGCATTTCGGCTTGGACAGCCTGACCGTCCAGAAGAGAATCTAGGAGGATTCGAGTGTAAACACCAACAACTGTTGTAAGTACATGATCATTTAATTGAAGTTGTTTATGCCTTGTAAGTTCCTATGTAATTCCCGATATTGCTTTGTATGTGTGATGTTTGTATGTCAAACCAAACTTTAATTGCATTGTGAAAGAAATAGAGAATTAGAACAACGCTTGGATTTTAATGGGCTGATTAATCACCCCTATTCAACATTTAAAGATAATGATCCATGGTGAAACATTATTATGGAAATTATGTGTGGCTAATCAATGTTAATATGATGGAATATATAATTACATGTTTTGTTAAAGTGATATGAATTGAATCAGGAATAACCAAAGACCACAAATTATAAGGGAGGTATCATGTTATTAAATTAACAGGGTGTTTAGGGTTCCAGGGAGAGAGCCACCGTTTAGGGTTCCAGGGAGAGAGCCACCGATTAGGGTTCCAGCGAGGACCAAGTTTAGGGTTCCAGAGAGGACCAGAAGTCAGGGGAGACGACCCGCTACTTCAGGCAGGGCATCGTCGACAACCTAGAGCAACCAAGCACGGGAGCTTCTAGAATAAACCAACGAGCAGAGCAACCAAGCTCAAGATCAAGTGGAATTGGATATCTGTATTCAAGTTTGTACTATGTTATTGTTGTAAACGACCACAATTTGAGACCAGTATAATAAATCTTACTGATTGTTATATTGTAAGAACACGGTGTGATTGACTACTTCTTTCGAGGCACTGTAGTTGCACAAGTCGAAAGAGTTGGTTGAATGAATGGTCTGCTAACAATCTGCTGCATTTTGAGAGAGTCAACCTTTGACTATATAGAAAAGATCCCAGTCGCAGGGAGGACTTTCGTTCCCCACATTCAGAGGAAAGTCCCCTGTGACATACAGCAGAGTAATCATTTGATTAGAATGACTTTAATTTACTTTTGAAGACATTGGAAGAGATGTAGTCTGAGTTGTCTAAAGGGCCAAACCATTCTACTGTTCGAGTTAGTGGAAGGTAGTAGCATAAACCATTCTATTAGTCGATGTTAGTGAGATATTCTATGTGAACCAAATTGTTCATATGGTGTATTGTGTTGAACTGTTTTTGATAATTCATATGCAGGAAAAATGTGTACATAAAGATTCCGACATCAAAAGCATCGGGTTGAGAAATGTAAACAGTATGTGCGAATGCGTCTATGTTTCCTGCTTAAACCTATTTGTTAACGAAGAAAAGAGAAGAAAAGTCTCGCATCATGTTAAGGATGACAATGGGGGGGGGGGGGGGGGGGGAGGGAGATCAGGCTCTATACCACCACGGAGGACAAGGTCGAGGTGAGTGGGAGGTACAAAGACTCCCCCTCGAAAAAGCAGACAAACACATTCCTATTTCTATTCTCTTTTCATGCCATTAGTCTACATGCACTGTGTTGAAAAATCGTTGTTCATATTCATTGGCAGATACATTGTGTACATTACAAATTCCGACATTAAAAGCATTGTGATGAGAAATGTAAACAGTATGTGCGAATGCTTCTATTTTCCTGCTAAATTTGTTTGTTAGTGAGGAAAAGAAAGGAAAGGTCCCGCTTCATAAGAAATGTTCAGGGTTACAATGGGGAAACGAGAAGATCCTGCTTTATGGTACAAGGGATGACAATGTCGAAGTGGGCGGGAAGGACAAAGACTTCCCCCCTCGAGGAGCAGACAAAGACACATAATTATTTTCTATTAAAACGATTCATTCTTTTTCCTCAGTCAACCAAATATTCGGTATTTGGCAGTCTGGTACACTTATCATACCTCATTCGTAGGACTACATTGTCACGTGTTACTACCACAGACTTTTGATTTTGATGGAATAATATGCAAAGGGTTACCGCCCAACCATCATCATTCCGTGCTGCTATTTGGATCTTGCTTGGTAAGAAGACTGCAGAAGTCATCTTATGAAACTCTGATAAAGCCGTACTCCATTTTCATCTTATTCTTCGATTTCTTTTTTAAAATAAATGTTAGCAGAACAAAACAAAGGTCGAAATCCACAACCTCGGGATTTTGAATCCCGTATGATACACATTAACACGAACATGCATAATGTAAAACAACACACGTAAAATAAATCCAATATGAAAACCATAATACCCCAACACTTGTTGTTTATTTTTCCCCACTTCTTGTTCTTGGTTGTGGTCATTCTGTTCTGTCGTCTCGTGTCCTATATACTGTCGAATGGTGATTGTAAACACGACAATACCCAAAGCCCCGGTCACACAGCGCTTTACGGCTTAATCACGGCCAAAACACGTCAAAAAGTGTTCTCCCGTGAAGCAGACGATGTCGTTCGAGTTGATGTCGAGTTTCAGACGAGCTACGGTCGATTTATAGTTGTGGCAGGACGCGGGGAAAAATCAAAACGGCGTCGGAAGCGGTAAAAAGTTTTAAACTGCTCAAAATTTTATTCCGCGCACAACCACGGGCGGCACACGTGGTAAAGACGTGCAACACACCTGAAACACGTGATAAATCGTGTTCCGGCAGTGATAAAAACTTGGGGAGACGCGGTGAAGACGCGAAAGTCTAGCGGTCTGTCACGGGCAGAGCACGGTCATCTGACTTGTTACGCGTTGGTATCACGGGAAATAGCGTGTGTTTAGCGGCTTATCGCTGACAAATGGATTTTTCCGCTTACACACACACGTGGCTGAACGTGGTTAGCCTTGCATAGGCTTGTGATACAGTATTTCACGTCTGCTGTGTGTCTCAAGACATATTACATTTTCTCAAACGCAATCCCAGCTGCTCTCTGTGCTGTTCAAAGAAGATTATAAGTAATAATAGTGATGATCATCATACCCCTCTTCTCCGATGGGTACTTGCAAGCGATGCCACTTTATGATGACATGTATGTAAAGCTGATAAGTTGTTGCAGAGTTGCTGCCATAAGTGACAGAAATCACTGTAAAGTTTTCGTGGTTGTAAAGCACTCTGTCAGGTTGGGTTCATCTGGCAAGAGAAATAATGAAATGCTATGTTTAAAGTGACAGTTCATTTGAATGTATTACCAAGAATGTAGAGAGAGAGAGAGAGAGAGAGAGGGGGGGGGGTGAAGAAAGAATGAAGACAAATTTTAAATGAAAACAACATGAATTATACTGAATGCCAAGGATGAAAATAACGATTTCAGTGTGACATTTGTTATTCTAAAAAAAGATGACATTTCTACCACTATTGCCATCACCTGAACCTGCTGTGAAGACAAAATTTTAGGTGTGTTTTATTTACGTATCTTTCAGAAAAAATATCTTTGGGTCAGAAATTTCTATCTTGTACTTGTTTGCAAATTCATTTGTTTGTTTGTGTTTTACTTTCAGATCGGAAATGAGTGCCATACCCCGTACAAAGCACAGCCAAACCAAAATTGAAAAAAAAAATTACCACTTACGACCACGTCCACCAGATTTTCATAACTTTTTGTACGTGATTTGGACGTGGAGTAATGTGTGACCGGGGCATAGGAACTTTCAATCGTGTGGCACGAAAAGCACGAGCCGTATGAACAAAAAGAAGCACCAGCTTGCGCTCGCCATTCGCTTTAATCGGCACGCATAAAAATAAGATAACATACCAAACCCTCCATGTTTGTTCAAATACGAGCAGTGTTCGCGCACGCGTAATATTTATATTGTTGAAATCTCAATTAAGCAATTATGAGCAGCTACGCACAAAACAAAAGCAAACTATTAGACAAGAAGACTACAGCATCGTTGACGTCGTCACTGAACGAGGGTTGTTTTTTCTGTCGTCAGTTAGGTATCCTATTTAACAAAATAGTGTTTTGTTTTGTTTTTTTTTTTTTTGGGGGGGGGGGGGTGTTGTTGTTGCTGTTTTTTCAATTGAGGGAGGTAAATTCGAAAGTCTTGACTTTAACTAGCGTAAGTCGGGTAGTATTCCCGAGATCCATGGATGATGTCCCCCCAGCGCTCTCTGTTCTCCGCGTCCCGCTCTCCCATTATAGTGGTTTCCATAGTAAAGGCCGTGTCACACCAGCCTTGCGTGCGACTTGCAAAGAACAACTTTGACTACCCGGAGGTCCCCGTAGATGATCCGCACATGACAGTACTTAGCATGTATCTCAAAAGTAGTCGCCCGGAGGTGCGCACGCATCTTTTTTTACCCGCAACCGTGTTTAGGCCCTGTCACACCTTTCGGGCAAGCTACTCTGGCTTGTTACGTGTAGGGATTTTCTAGCATACCGGAAATTCCTGAGGGCGGAAAAGGATTTGTGCGAGTCAGCGCATGTGTCTTACTTGCTGGACGCGTTATACTTGCGAGTATACTGTGTGACCTTTGTACCAGTCGCGTGGGGGCTGACAACTCAGTGAAGGAATTCCTCTAATGGAATGGCTGAAATCTCACAGAATTTCATTATCTTGGCTGCATCCTGGACTGCGAAGTACCTGCGTGGGAATTGCCTGGGAAGTACTGCCGCTAAGGGTCTCCTACTGGCGTTCTGCGTGGACCTCTACGGGCATTCCCGCGACTCACCCGGAAAAAGTTTTGGTCATGCTCAAAATTTGGCCGCGGTTAAATCGGACTTGCGTGAGCACCTCCGGGCAACTACGCGCTAGATACTGTCAGGTGCGGACCAACTGCGGAGAAGCTCCGGGGAGTAAATTTGTTTCTCCGCAAGTCAAGCCGCAGAAGTTCCACCGTACGGTATGACAAGGCATGAATGAAATTGCAAACATTCTTGTTCGCCCGCTGAAAATCTTCTACGTGCTGGAAACTACCTCCTCGCCACAAGCCCGCGTAGCTTGCCCGGAATGGTGTGAAACGGCCTTTAGACTGAGCGTAGTTTTAGCTCAGCGTGTCGTTGGGCATGCCGTAAGGCCGTGTCACACCTTTCTGGGCAAGCCTTACGTTCGACTTGCGAAGAACTTTTAACTACCATTTTAACTACCCGGAGGTCCCTGCAGATGGCCCGCACATGACAGTACCTAGCACGTATCTCACCCGTAGTCGCCCTGGGGTGCGCACGCAAATCTTTTTACCCGTTACCATAATAGGCCCTGTCATGTCAAGTTTTGGTCATGCTCAAAACTTGGCTGCGTTTAAATCGGACTTGCGTGCGCACCTCCGGGCAACAGACGAGATACGCGCTAGGTACTGTCAAGTGTGGAGATCTCCGGGTAGCAAATTTGTTTCCCCGCAAGTCAAGCCGCAGCACTTCCCAAGATACGGTATGACAAGACCTTGAGCATGCTCAAAACTTGTTTCGAGTGAGTTGTGGGGTTCGCTCGCAGAGATACACGCAGAACACCAGCAGGAGACCCTTACCGGCAGCTCCTCGCAGGCAACTTCATCGCAGGTACTTCTCAGTACACTTAAGTTGCTCATAACAGAAAACGGATAGGTTTCAAAGCTCTCCAGCAGGTTACACGGAATACACGCAAGTAGAAGGTAAGTAGTACGCGTCTGGCAGGTAAGAAACAAGTGCGAAACTCGCAAACATTCTTGTCCGCCCGCGGAAAATTCTCCTGCGTGCTGGAAAATCCCTCCCTCAACAAGCCCGCATAGCTTGCCTGGAAAGGTGTGACACGGCCTTTAAGTCTTAGCATCCTCTGTGCTACACTGGAGCTGACTTTTGGTGAAGTCACATAAAGTTCTGAGTTTGTAGTCCTCATCATATAGGCCTACTGGTTGATGTTTAGAGCCATACTGAACATCCTTGTTTAACAGCCATCTAAGATCTTATGAGTCATTTAGTCGTAGTCCAAGTTTAGGACCCACACAGAAGTATTGACTCAGCTGTGGCAATGAAAAAAAAGAGGAAATTTAAGGTCATACCGCAGATTTGATTTCCATACACCTTTTAAGCTATGACGTGCTGTTCATGCTTTTCTCTTTCTTGTGGCTATATCCTCTTAAGTGTGTGTGTTGTTTTTTCTTTTACTTTGGCTCCTAGATATAAGACGTCATTCACTATAGCTCTATTGGCTGCCAACCCATACTTGTGATCCCTTCTGGCACGTCTGGCTCGTATAGATGTTCTCAACCAGGTATTTTGTCTTTTCTTCGATCATTCTTGGTCCTAGACACTGGCAGATCCCGCCTCTATACCTCCCTCATTAATTCCTCCGCATCCCTCACTGTGTTTGTCACCATGGCAATAAAGTCTGCAAACTCTGTGTCCGACACTTTTTTGGCCTTGACTCTCCTGTTCCGTGCTGGTGTCAAAGTAAAATTCGAAAGTATTTTTTGATATGAAGATCACTACTGAATCAAATCTGACATTGTTTAAGTGAATCCTTTATCGTAAATCCGGACAGTATATTTTGTTGCCATTTTCCAACTATAGAACTGTAGCCCACTCCTAGCCACAAAGAAGCTCTCCTATACTGACATTGATCCTGTCCTCGAATTGCAATGCACCCATTGTAGCGATCAGCTTGTATTTACCTAAACTGCTTCAGTGGCGGATCCAGAGCGCGGCCGCTCTGTATTTTTGTTAAAACAAAAGAAATAGAAAGAACAAAAAAAAGGGGGGGGCGTGCGCCCCCTTTAATTTTGTAAAGACGCATCCCTCTACGGAATTCCTGGATCCGCCCATGTGTTTGGATATTGCCTTTGGAGGCCTTCGATGATTGTATACAGTGACCTCAGGATGTCTATCCAATGGAGATCTGTGTGCCGATCCCTGCAATGTAAGCTCCATCGCGTGCTTCACTGACGATGCAGATGCTGCCCTGTCTTGAAAGAGATTGAGGGTATTAGACCTAGACCAATTTCAGCAGGAGGCTACACTTAATCATAGCTTGCTGGCAGAGAGTTATAACCTGACCATGTAGGGGATATTTCCTTTCGCCAGTGTACCCTGATTCAGCACCTTGGATATAAACCGGATGGCGACTTGAAACGATTTCAAACGATTAATATTGGGGCATGGCGGGGAGGGGGGGGGGTGGTATATCACTCTTGACCGTAAGAGGACAAATAGGGCAAATAGACGTTCCACTCGTTCAGCGGAAGGATATGAGACGCCTAAAGAGCCAGAGGTCATTACAAAAGTGCCCAAAATTGCCTGATTTTGACCCAAACGTCACCTTGAAAGAGACCTTGTGAGATGATCTTGACCTTGAATTGTTGAAATGGTATCAGGATCACACTGTCTAACCCCCCAAACCCCTCGGTGGAAATATTTTTTAATGCAAGCCATATCATTTTTGTAACTACAATTGATCTTCAACCTGCATGGTGGTCATATTGGATTTTACCAGCAATTATGCCCCCCCCCCCCCCCCCCCCGGGCGCTAGTCTTGGTGCCAATTTAAAAAAAAAATCGAAGATATAAGTGATCTGGGGCCAAATTTGGTGCTTTTGGAAGAGTTTTCACCAAGCGCTCGCCCGTGTTATGCCCTTAGGCCCCCGACGATAGGTTTCGTCTGTGCAGATCGAGTCCCTTCCGATCTCCATGAGTAAACAGGTGACATCATTGAACAGACATTTCTAATGAAGATGTTACGAAACTTTCCTGTTACTTTACCTTATATGTTGTTGCTGGAGATAGAGCAGTTGTTAAAATTTAGAGTTAGATATAACAAACCCACTCAAATACCACGTGTTACAACAAATATTTCCCACTTTTGATCCTTATTAGCTCAAAAAGTTTGTATCAGATAACACTGACATTGATACGAGCAATAACTGAATAGTGTACAGTTTTTTTAGCATTCATGTTCCATATTCCACATTTCATGCAAGTTTTATATTCCATTTGATTTTGAAAAAGAAATGTTTTTTAACACAATGGTCACTTTGAAACAAAATTGCACAAATGTATAAGGACGTATAATTGACGTGTAATATGAGGAACCCATGGAGGTAATTTAAAAATGAAAACATAAATCAGTCTCATTAAGATTTGTTTTTATGTATGGGTTCAGATTTTGCTCTATTTACAACCCTCTGTACTGTACTAACTTTAACTTTAACTTTAACTTTGCACAGGGGTCAATTGATGTACGTGCACTGTATGGGAGTTTGTGTGTAACATGCAGACAATGGTCATGAACAATGGGAAGGGTTTGAGAGCTCTATTCCATATTCATGAGAAATTCCACTATCACAGCTGGTCTTCATTCATCCTGAAATGTAGTGTATGCAAGCACATGAAAACATGTGCTTACTTCACCGCCGGCGCCACGTTTTCAAAAGTGGGGGGGGGGGGGGCACTTCCGTGTTTCACGGGTTTCTTCAGCTGACAAGAAAAAACAAAACAAAACAAAACAAAACAAAACAAAAAAGATCTTCAGCGCAAAAACAAAGGCCTTACTGGGCTCAAAGGTTTCATTCTATTTTTTTTTTCTACTGCCACTTCCGGGGTGAAAAAAAAAGTGGGGGGGGGGGGGAAGTGATGACACCCTATGTATTCCTCTGAACGGGTGCAAGAGCCCCCCCCCCCCCCCGGTTCCACCGGCCATGTACTTTTTCCATGTGCGTACATTTTACCCTTTACCATGAATTCAGACTAGCAGTGCCCAGGGCATTTCATCGTGAATTATTAGTGAAGCGTTCAGGTGCCTTGGAGCAACAGACCTGAAGCCTAGTCGACAGAGCTCTGAAAAGGTGGTATTCGTGGAATAATTCATGTCTACTCTTCAGGGTCATTGTAAAGCACATACTCATATACACATCATTCATGGTGAAATTCCATTTTGTACAGAGGCATTATATGCAGCACGTTAAGTATCAACCCAACCAGCTGTAGCTTTATATTACTTTTATCTTGACACTCATGATGGGAGTCTATTAGATGATATCCGAGGTGGCTTGATACCTACAGAACGACTATTCCAGAGAACAGCAAGTTCGAAATATTTGGAAAAAAATCATATGATTTCAAGTCTATTAAATGCATGAAACGATCACCTCGATTTTGTTTTTAAAACAGAATTGAGGTACACTGCTTTTCATTATCTACTACAAACATCAGCTGAACATGTAATTGAAATCTACGACTGACAAATTTTGATGTTGATAGAGCATCTCTTCATTTCAGTTTAGTTTTATTTCTGCATTTCACTTTCAATACAGAATAATAATTCCAGAAAGTGTTGACATAATCACATGAGTTATACAGCTCAATATGGACATTGTATGTAATTTGCAGGAAAACGTATATTGTGAACATACATCGTAATCTCATTTTGCAGGTACAATAGCAGCAGGTGTCACACATATAGCTGACGTGGGTGGTACGATCGGAGTCTTCAGACAGGGATGTTATGGGTAATTGTTGCTTAAAGATTAATCGTTCAATACACGTACATCGTAAACATGACGGTTATTCATGTGAGTCTGAATAATTTCTATTTCTGAAATCAAATCAATAAAGTGAAATTAACTCAACCAATATTCCTTTTACGTCCAGTTTATTGTTTAATGATAAATTCTTCAGCTACCGATACAAGCTATTCATTAACATTCCACCTCTGTATACCCGGTTGATCCTCAATTCACAGAGAATAACGAATTGGATGTATTTCCGAGAACATCGTTACCTGGAAATGACATGCAAATCCTCCAATTTACTTCCCTCCTTGTTATCGTCCGATAACATTCTCTTCATGAAAAAATAACTTCAAATTTGGTACTTGTCAAGCTGTGTACTGCACGTAAACGCTAAAACTATGATTGAGTGCCACAAGATGCGGATATCAATGAAACAACTACAAAATTACAAATTCAGACTGTACCCGTATACTTTTAACTAAAGGTAAGTATATCTCATATATACATATGATTATATCTAATTAGATAATCAATTAATAATTACATTACCTTTTACTATAATCACGTAACACTACAATATAACTATCAACTGTGCTTATACACTGAACATCGCACTCTTGTATATATTCTGTTATCGTACAAAATAAAGACCGTCAAATTATTGCTCACCGGACTCAACAGCCGTCTTTTACAGATTCTACACACCACAGTTTCAACGGAAAATGGCGCCTGTGGTCAGGCCCAGGCTGGATAAATCAAATAGAAGTCAATAATTGTTACAATCATAAACAGCACTACAGCACTTTCTCGTGCTTATCATGCAACGGATAAAAACTTCCAATTCTCTCATCTGAAATACAACATATAAGCTTAGCTTTCCAGAATTTCATTCGCCAAAACAAAGTGGATATGAATAAAAATTCAAATTAACTGAATGTGGCGTACAATAATCATCTTTAACCGTTTTATTGCCACAAGCAGTACTTTAACACAGTGTACTCATATCCAACTCAGTTCAGATCTTCACTTTATAAATTCAGTCTCTTATTCTTGCTTCTGACCATAATATTGCAATTTGAAGGCAACAAATGATATCTGTCTGATATAAACAAAACCAGAAAACTCGTTGACTACATCTCAAAATAGTCAGCTCACTTGGCCTAACCTCAACAAAATACCAGAATGTAGACTATACTCTCAAACGAATTGCTGACAAAACTAATACATTACACTTATACTCTATACCTGCACTAATCATAGGCCGATTTTGACAGAGGACTGCAGGAATTACAGCTAAAACTATCGTAAATTCACAAAAAGTCATTCTACACATCCAATGGCTGCCACACGGTCATTCCCATGCTGATGCGACAGAGCTTCCGACCAGCGACCTCACCCGCTCACAGGTTGTTGCAGACTGCTCAACCAATCTCTCTACCTTTACATTTCTAACCCTACAAAATAGTTTCCAATTAATTTGGGCATAACCCCACGCATTCACACATTATAACACAATGAAAACAATTCACCCTACAGTTTCAAACTGCTGAGGTCTCAACTACTAAACTATATTCTAAAAACAAAATTACTAAATCAAGTCTCTTCCAAAATACCAGGTTGCACTACCAATACATGCCAATCCAGAAAAAGAGACTACCACCTGTTTCAAGCAATATAGCAATACTCAATACGTGTTTAAAACTAAAGAGGATTCAAAAGGCAGTGTACTGGGGAGTCATTACACGTAAGCTAACTTATCTTCTACAAAATTAATAGCAGAATGTCCTTGATTTGTTACTTTGTGTATTCAAAGAATAACAGTGTATAAACCACTGATGGGGCTACCCTGTGTAAAGAATACTCAATAAATAGATAAATAATAACAATGATAGAGTCTCTGCAGAAATAGTTCCCAAGAAGTACGTTGTTGTTTATTCCTGTCAACATGCATCAACAGAGATCGCATCTTAATGTCAACTTTTACCGTCTCTACTAATGATCATACGTCAAGCATCAGAACGTATTGGGTACGTAATGATTGTCCAACTTATAAACAACAATAAACAAGTATATTTGCTGTTTTTCTGCCCTCTGTAATTTGTGATGAGAAGGCGCTTTATAAATCCACAAAAAGTCTTAGCGCCACACATAAAGCTACACTTTTAAGCAGTCTCTTCAAGGATTTAAATACCCATGAAGCTGATAAAAATCAACTCGTAAACAAAGAGAAATGGTGCCATTAGTTAATGGACAGAATGTCGAAGTATTGGCAGTCACTGGATTTTTGGAAATCGTGGGGGGCCGCTGTCCGGGGAACGCTGTTCAGCTGACAAGTATTGTTTGCCTCCCACACGTTCATTGAGCGGCATTCCCCATTATGCAACAAGCAAGTTGATGCGCACTCCACGACAGAGCCCTCCATTTCCAATATCACGTGATTGCGCAGACAGTGACCCCGATGGGCAAAATCCTTCTGCACATAGAGACGCGATGCTACTTTGGAAGCTGTCATAAAAGTAGAAAGAAAATACGCTCCACTGCCAGTGTTACCATCATTACATATTCACACGCAACACTAATATTGTTCAATATTTCTCATGGCTAATACCATTGTGGTTTTACACATTTCAATATTCCTAAAGCAAGTAACGACTCGATTACTGAAATTGTATTGTGCATATTAGATATACTTCCTCGGGCATACCGAAATTTATTTGGCATCGAGCTAAATAAATCGTGCCCATACACTATGTCATTTCCTGCCTGCGCCTCTACATAGACCTGAACTGATGACATGACGTGCTTCAATCTCCACCGTATTAATTTGCTTTATTTATTGATAATATATCATTGTACGTAAAACTCGAACATATAGGTACACAGCTGGCTTATTCTTCGGACCATAATACCAAATCTGACCATCAACCAAAGCCATACGCGGTGATAACGTAGAATCTTGTCTTTAATGACTTCTGTCCAAGCATGCCAATGGTAATATGATTATAAAAGAGAGAAAATGGGCAAGAAATGTGATGGGGAAGAAAGATAATGTTCGTTCTCAATCTCCATCACAGTAAAATAAACCACAAAGGAGTCTTCATCATGTATTTATTTTCATTTTCAACTAAGAATATAGGTGTATATATAAAAACATCATTCATCTACTACATGTATACTTAGATTACGTTGAGGATTATAAAACCTACCAGGTTTTTGGCAGATGGTCAACCTCTGTCTACCACACTCTACATCATTGATTTGTCCATCGAAAATCGTCTCCAGGCAATTCTCATTCCCACCCAAGTTATTGGGTTTGTTTGGTTGCCAGTCTGGGGAATACATAGATTATGTCATTTTTTTATTTTTGTCTACGACTGTTTGAGTTGAAGGAAAGATAATAATACAGAGGGGTGAAGGTCCAGATGTGTGATTCTTCAATTTGTCTCCCTCTACAAATTAAATTTGTGATTTGCTGATCTGTAAATCAGTAAATGTCATGTTCGAGTCCCACTGGTTCCTTTTTTCTGACATGTTTGTTAAGTTACAGATCAGCAGCTGTGATCTTAACACATTTGATTTTTATAGAGGGAGAGAAATTGAAGAAACTCACACCTGATTATTCACCCTTCTGAATAATATCTTTCTTTCATTTGATATGCCTTGTCCGCCTTGAACTACAGAACATAACAATGTCGGAATTTCGGAACTTGGGTATTTGTTCTATGTTCATCGTGCCACTGCCGGCAACCAGGGACAGCCTGCTGGTGGTGTCACTGCCCGGAAAGCAGTAGATGACAGGTTCGAGTCCCACTGGTTCCCTTTTTTTCGGAAATGCTTGTTAATTTACAGATAAGCAGTTGTAATCTTAACAAATTTAATTTGTAGAGGGAGACAAATTGAAGAAACTCACACCTGAGATTGCTTGAGTTCTTGATAATTTCTAATCAATTGCTCCACGCAGTCTCCGTTACTATACTATTTTCCCACTGGACTAATGTCTGTCTCTGCAATGACAATCGCTGATTTGGCAATGTCAATCGTTCATTAAACTTCAACGTGTTCTCGATCCTCATTGAAGGGGAACAGAACTGCCCCTTCCACGCCCTCCCCAAACCAATAGACATTTTATATTTTTGAAGAAAATTGCCTACAAAACAGACACAACAATACAAACACAAAAGTTATAAAGTAGAAATTAGGTAAAACATTCACCTTTATGTACGACCATCCCGAGATGACCTTAAGTGTGATGCTCGTTATTCCGAAGGTTCGTTATTCCCAACCACACAAATTTCCTAATCCGAAAATAAGATAAGTTATTCCCAAGATACATTGGTAATTACCTTATCATTAACCTTCGGAGTAACGAATCTTACTTCATTTTCGGATTAACGAATCCTCGGCACTGAAAACATTACTTCATTTTCGGATATACAAGACTAGTATAAAGCGAACCATTATTCTTCATTTTTGGATTAACAAAACTTTGGCATAGCGAGCCTTTCTTCATTTTTCAGCCTAACGAGCCTTCGGAATAGCGAACATATCCCCTGTAAACTGTAGTGACAAGAGATCATCATGTACGCGAAAGTTTAAACTTGTTTCAAAATGAACATTTGAACTAAGTCGACACTTCAGTGCTATCAATTTGCGATTATATATAGGTAAATCAAGTCATTTGTTTTGCTCCACACATCTCTGTATGCTGCTGTATGTCATTATCCTTGTAATCCGGAGTTTTATTATTGTACATGCAAAGCCTCCTAGCGTGATATTTTTATAAACACATTTTTACACAATGGCAATGGAAATCATCAGTTCACATTAATTTTCTATTATAGTGTGCTTTTCTGATTCGTTAGTCACAAACTGTACGTCAGTGATTTTTTTATTTTTATTTTTTTGTACTTATGCGACATCTTGAAATGATCGCATGTCTTTCTCTGCTCCGGGATTCTTTGACAATAATTGAACTGTAACCACCCAAGTCTCAATTCAAAGGTAGAAACCTATAATATCTGAAAACACAAGAGGAATTTAAAAACAAAAGCAAACAAAACGAAAGAAGTAAAGACTTACTGAGATATGAAGGTGGAATATTGTCCTCGCCACAGATCCAGTCATTGACCGTGTCAAATGACTTACGACAGTCGATCCACGCCCTAGTGGAGCCCTTGATGCCGAGGATGTAGGCCTCCTGAGCGGCCGATGTGATCAGAAGGAGTGATGCTTCTTTTAACGAGCAGATCCTTCTTGCGTCATGATAAGTTGCCGAAGATGGGTGGATGACGTAGCAGGTGTCGTCATACCACTTCCAACCAGCCTCGCAACGAACTGCAAACATGTACGCACAGTGCTGACAGTGCAGTGGACGGGGTCATGGTTCTATGACATTTCATTTCATTTCATTTTATTTCATTTCATTTCTGACATAAGTATACAACGTGACATTTGCATATAAACGAAATAGAGTACAATGTAACGGTCGCATATTCAAGTGAGATTTAAATGAAGATCATTTTTTTAGTTAGTTAAAGAAATGCATGGGCAAACTATAACTCAATCGTTAAAAAGAAATGATGTCGGAAATCGTTCCTGCGATACGATATTGCTCCCACGAAATATCTGCACGATGAAAGCCAAAAATAAAATGCACCCACAGATATGACTCCAACCCTAATCTTAATCTTTACATCAAACAAAACTTAAACCCTATCACATACTCTAACACTAACCCTACGTGCTTAGAGAAAGTAATACCGGAGCAGGAGCAACGATGTCGTATCACGGCTGATTCAATATACCACTCTAACTAGTACCAATATATCACTGATAATACATTTTCATCATTGAAAAGAGTGAGATGTCTGAAATTTTGTATTTTGACCAATAAAAATTTGCACTGCCGTAAGTACCACTCGCAGGGACGGATCCAGGAATTCCGTAAAGGGGAGGCGCCTTTACAAAATAAAGGCAGCTCAAGTGCCCCCTTTTTATTTCTCTTGTTTTAACAAAACTTTACTATATGATTGTAATACATTTGTATTGTTTTTTTTAATGCAATGATAATCACATTTAACTGTATACATTCATTTTACGAGAAGAAGAACTAGTTTACCCAACATTATGTCGCATGTCGTATTCGGATAATGAGTTTCGTGTCACTTTGATGAATTTTTATGTTCATTGATTTGATCCCTCTTATTTCTTCCTATTTACACCACAATGATGATATATTTTGTGTAAAGAGGTATAATGTGCGCGTGTATAGGGTCTGTGGCTTACACTTATGAAAGAGTTGATTTTGCGTGTTATTTCAATTATTGGATAATTTGTTTGTTATGATACACAATGTACAGGTGCCACGTGCCACGCAGAACTGTGTAATACTTGCTGCAGCCGACATTTCGATTCCTATTTCTCTCTTGACCTCCCTTGGTTCTCGCATGCATGTATATCCCACTCAATATCGTATAGGCGCTTTGTTGGTATACACCTTCTTCTCATTTCCTTCATTTTTATCCTCTCTGTTTCTTCCGCGCTTACCCGGTTTTGTCTCCATCTCTCCTTCCAACCCATGCCCCTCTTTCCTTATTCTTCTATTTATCTCCACTCAACTACACCAATTCATTGTCTGGAACATGTTTTGCTGTTTTTCACCCTATTTTGGGGGAGTGGAATTATATTTACTTTGCACAATGTAGAATCCCCCGTAATTAATTCAGTGCAATATATTTCAATAAGCATTCATTGTGCATATCTCCCGAGAAGAATCTCGATAGGCGTTTTCACATCAGCCCGATAAAAATCCAAGCTCGAGATATTTTTTTATTTCCCAAGTCAGAAAATAGCGCGCTATTTCGAAACATCGGGCTGATGTAAAAACGCCTATTGATCAGTATAGGTTTTGATGATCAGATGCATGAGAGTGATCACTGGGGTGTAACGAGAATAGGAAATCAGCAGGTTTCAATCAATCAATCAATCATAGTTTATTTCCAATCATCGAAAATCAAAAAACATAGTACAAAGTATACATGTGTTGAAATAAGGTTCAAACGTTTGCAAAAGATTCATGTAATATATATACGAGACAAATTATAGAACAACATATAACATGTACAATATTTAGGAAAAACACTGTATACATTCTTCGTGGGCGAGCGGAAAATAAATTCGATTATGGAAAATAGTGATCCACTAAAAAGCAAAGCTTGTCGGACGTGGATCGCTAGATATATAATGAGTAAATTATATACTATTCTATAATAATATACATGTAATTATTTTGAGATACACCGGTTGGGAAAAAAATAT
Organism: Diadema antillarum; assembly: GCF_040938485.1. Classification (NCBI taxonomy): domain Eukaryota; kingdom Metazoa; phylum Echinodermata; class Echinoidea; order Diadematoida; family Diadematidae; genus Diadema; species Diadema antillarum. Next base: position 147,097 of record NW_027271180.1, read on the forward strand.
AAAATACCAATGCTAGTGCCCGGACACTGCTCACTGAACCACGTGTACCGGGAAAATATGACAAGGACAACACGTTCGTACACACATTCGATTACCCACACGTATATACACTGTAAGACGCGAGACAGTACCGAGAGGAGAGAAGACGGTAACAATACAAGTCTACGAAGAACAAAAGACAGGAGAGGAAGAGGAGAGAAGAAAGAAGAGAAGTCTGCACACAGAACACGCCAAATGCTGCGACATCGGGACAGGTGAAGGCTCAAGCATGAATCAAAACAATTAAAATTATCTATGATTATAAGTAGAAAGTAAATATTTTCTGAGCTTGTATTTAAATGTAACAAATTTGGGGGAATCTTTTAAACTATTATCTAAATCATTCCAAAGTCTGGGTCCGGTATAAAGAAATGTATTTTGGGCATGTGCGGTTCTCATTAATGGAAGATGAAATTCGTCGGATCGTCGCGTGGGATAGTTGTGAACATGACTGTTTCGATGAAATAAATCATGGAATATTTTAGGTAAAAAGTTACTGTTGTAATTAAACATGAACTGGCCAAGTTGAAACACATACAAATCATTTACTTTTAATATTTTATGGTCAGAAAACAAAGCATCTGTATGTTCTCGGGTATGTAAATTAAAAACAATTCTAAGCGCTTTCTTTTGCAATAAAAGAAGTTTATCAAGTAACATCTGATATGTATTACCCCAAGCAAGAATCCCGTAGTTTAAATAAGATAATATCAAACTAGAATAAATAGTTAATAATGCAGATGAAGGAAGATAATATTTTAATCTATTCATTACGCCAATGTTACGTGATATAATTTTACATATGTTATCAATATGATTCCTCCATGAAAGCTTGTTATCAACGCAAACACCAAGAAATTTAAAGGAAGAAAATTCTTCTAAGGGAGTAATATCAAATGTTATTTTGCCTGGGAGGCTATCTAAAGAATTACTAAAAAGCATAACTTTTGTTTTTTGAATATTTAATGACAATTTATTTGCGTATATCCATTCTATAACCTTTTTCAGTTCCTCATTGACTGTTCTTATTAAAATGTTTGGGTCAGGGTGAGAAAAAAAAAGGTTAGGGTCATCCGCGAATAATATGAATGATAGTTTCTCCGATGATCTATGAAAATCATTAATATAAATGATGAATAACAATGGGCCTAATAAACTCCCTTGTGGAACACCACATGCAATTGTTTTACTTTGAGAGTCAAAGCCGTTGACATGTACAAATTGGGATCTTTCTGATAGGTAACTCGTGAACCACTCCAAGGCCTTTCCACGTATTCCATAATGAGACAGTTTGGCGAGAAGTATTCCGTGGTTAATCGTGTCAAAGGCCTTGGAGAAATCCAAGAAGATACCTATTGTGTGTGAAAGTGTGTCGAGTGCGTGTGTGACTTTGTCGATGAGGGCAAGTAGCGCGTGTGTTGTGCTGTGATTTTCCCTGAATTCAAATTGAAAGTTTGAGAATATGTCGCAGGTTTTAAGAAAACGTACTGTCCTGATATAAACTATTCTTTCAAGAATCTTAGAAATAGAAGATAATAAAGATATTGGTCTATAGTTATTGACATCATCCTTCTCCCCTTTCTTGTAAATAGGAATTACTTTCGCAATTTTCATGCTATTTGGCACATGGCCAGTTGTAAGCGATGGGTTGATAATGTGTACTAAGGGATCCACTATTTGAGAAATTATGTTTTTTTTATCAAATAGTTGCCAATTCCGTCATGACCAGGACTTTTTCCTTCTTTCAAATTAACAACAATCTTTATTATTTCTTCTTTCTATGTTGGGTCAAAAAAATATAGTTTTGGAGTTAGGTGTATCTAAAAAATCATTAAAAGATTTACTAGAAAGAGGAATATTTTGAGAAAGATTTTTTCCAATTGAAGAGAAAAATTCATTGAAAATTTCCGCCATGCCAGCGGGAGTGTTGCTGGAGGCATTGCCCCACCGAATTTCAGAAATATTAGATGAATTGTTTGATGTATTCATAGCATTCTTGAATGTTTTCCATGTGTTTTTAATATCATTTTTGTATTTGCTTATCTGATTAACATAAAACATTTTCTTCTGCGTACGTAATAATTTGGTGAGTGTATTTTTGTGTGAAACATATTTTTTCTTATTTTTTTTCAGTGGGATTACATCTATACTTATAAAACAAATTATTTTTCCTATTTATAGATCGTAATATAGACTGGGTTATCCACGGGAGTCTTGGAATTTGCTTATATCTATTTTTTATGTTACGCAGGGGAATATGGTTATCGATTTCGGAGGTAAGAGTAGATATGAAATAGTCGTAAGACAAGTTGACATCGGTAGTGTTGTATACAGAAGACCAGTCAATTTCTTTTAAACTGTTTTGGAGACTTGTAAGATTATCTGCAGTAATCTTACGACGCTTATAATAATTATTTTGTTTAATCAGTTTAATTGGTACCTGAGCAAATATAGGAAAATGGTCAGTGATGTTTGATAATGTACTGATTATAATATTGCGTGAGTGTAGTGGTGCGTATGCAAAAACATGAGAGACAGAGCGAGTGAAAATGACAAAGAGCGAAAGGGCGTGTGATAGTGTGTGAGGCAGGTGTCGAAAGAGAGTGTGTGAATACCGAACCCTGATCATCTGTGTTTTTGTTATGATGTTATGTTTCGGCTTGCTCAGTTTGTAGGTCTACATGTCCTGTCGTATGGCCTCGTTTCTTAATGTCAGTATCTTACGTGTTTCATTTGCATGAATACCTTTTTTTGTAATATCTGTTGTCTCTTTTACGATGTCCGATAAATACAATACCTCAGCAAAAGAATTTGAATTTAACTTTGACTCAAATGGTCCAGTCTAGAGTCCATCGTGTGTTTATTTGACCGAAAATCAGTATAAAAATCGGATCACGAATACAGTTGGTGAAACATTTTTGTTAGCTCACTTTAACATACGCAGTATCAAAAAATTTTTTGATAAGTTGCGCTTACTCTTAGAAAACCCAGATCATAAATCTTGCTCCATTATAGGGTTAACAGAAACATGGTTGAACTCTTATATCAGTCATTTATTTTCTTTCCCCGGATTCGAATTTGTATTTAGAAATAGAAGCGAGAGAGTTGGTGGTGCAGTTGGTTTGTACATCTCGAAAAAATTTAAACATATTATACATGAGGAGATTAGTGTTATGAGCGATGTACTTGAATCCCTTTTTATTGAATTGATAAATCCACATGGAAAAAAACATTATGATTGACGTAATTTACAGGCCCCCTCGTTCGGATATGAATGATTTTTTGACAGTTTTGCAGGATTTAGTACAAAATCCCATGATACTTAATAAAGATACATTTTTGACGGGCGATTTTAATATCGATCTCATGAAATGTAACTCCCAAAACAGTTCAAAAGAATTTATAGAAACTATAATGTCTGCTTCGTTTTTACCATTAATCTCCAAGCCTACCCGTGTCGCCAGCCAATCGGCTTTCCTCATAGACAACATTTTTTGTAATGTTTTTCCACTTCCTGAGTCTGGTATCGTCCTCTCAGACATCACTGACCATTTTCCTATATTTGCTCAGGTACCAATTAAACTGATTAAACAAAATAATTATTATAAGCGTCGTAAGATTACTGCAAATAATCTTACAAGTCTCCTAAACAGCTTAAAAGAAATCGACTGGTCTTCTGTATACAACACTACCGATGTCAACTTGTCTTATGATTATTTCATATCTACTCCTACCTCCGAAATCGATAACCATATTCCCCTGTGTAACATAAAAAATAGATATAAGCAAATTCCAAGACTCCCGTGGATAACCCAGTCTATATTACGATCTATAAATAGGAAAAATAATTTGTTTTATAAATATAGATGTAATCCAACTGAAAAAAATAAGAAAAATATGTTTCATACAAAAACACACTCACCAAATTATGACGTACGCAGAAGAAAATGTTTTATGTTAATCAGATAAGCAAATACAAAAATGATATTAAAAACACATGGAAAACATTAAAGAATGCTATGAATACATCTAACAATTCATCCAATATTTCTGAAATTCGGTGGGGCAATGCCTCCAGCAACACTCCCGCTGGCATGGCGGAAATTTTCAATGAATTTTTCTCTTCAATTGGAAAAAAAAATCTTTCTCAAAATATTCCTCTTTCTAGTAAATCTTTTAATGATTTTTTAGATATGCCTAACTCCAAAACTATATTTTTTTGACCCAACATATAAAGAAGAAATAATAAAGATTGTTGCTAATTTGAAAGAAGGAAAAAGTCCTGGCCATGACGGAATTGACAACTATTTGATAAAAAAACATAATTCCTCAAATAGTGGATCCCTTAGTACACATTATCAACTCATCGCTTATAACTGGCCATGTGCCAAATAGCATGAAAATTGCGAAAATAATTCCTATTTACAAGAAAGGGGAGAAGGATGATGTCAATAACTATAGACCAATATCTTTATTATCTTCTATTTCTAAGATTCTTGAAAGAATAGTTTATATCAGGACAGTACGTTTTCTTAAAACCTGCGACATATTTTCAAACTTTCAATTTGGATTCAGGGAAAATCACAGCACAACACACGCGCTACTTGCCCTCATCGACAAAGTCACACACGCACTCGACACACTTTCACACACAATAGGTATCTTCTTGGACTTCTCCAAGGCCTTCGACACGATTAACCACGGAATACTTCTCGCCAAACTGTCTCATTATGGAATACGTGGAAAGGCCTTGGAGTGGTTCACGAGTTACCTATCAGAAAGATCCCAATTTGTACATGTCAACGGCTTTGACTCTCAAAGTAAAACAATTGCATGTGGTGTTCCACAAGGGAGTTTATTAGGCCCATTGTTATTCATCATTTATATTAATGATTTTCATAGATCATCGGAGAAACTATCATCCATATTATTCGCGGATGACCCTAACCTTTTTTTTCTCACCCTGACCCAAACATTTTAATAAGAACAGTCAATGAAGAACTTAAAAAGGTTATAGAATGGATATACGCAAATAAATTGTCATTAAATATTCAAAAAACAAAAGTTATGCTTTTTAGTAATTCTTTAGATAGCCTCCCAGGCAAAATGACATTTGATACTGCTTCCTTAGAAGAAGTTTCTTCCTTTAAATTTCTTGGTGTTTGCGTCGATAACAAGCTTTCATGGAGGAGTCATATTGATAACATATGTAAAATTATATCACGTAACATTGGCGTAATGAATAGATTAAAATATTATCTTCCTTCATCTGCATTATTAACTCTTTATTCTAGTTTGATACTACCTTATTTAAACTACGGGATTCTTGCTTGGGGTAATACATATCAGACGTTACTTGATAAACTTCTTTTATTGCAAAAGAAAGCGCTTAGAATTGTTTTTAATTTACATACCCGAGAACATACAGATGCTTTGTTTTCTGACCATAAAATATTAAAAGTAAATGATTTGTATGTGTTTCAACTTGGCCAGTTCATGTTTAATTACAACAGTAACTTTTTACGTAAAATATTCTACCTAGGGGGCAAAACCCCATTTTGGGGGGAAATCAGACATGGGCTGTTGTAAAAGGTTGTTGGGTGTCAAAATGTTCGGGGGATCATTCTGGACAACTTCTAGATGGACTGCCTGAAAATTATGCTGCTGGTTAAAAATGGAGGCCATTTTTTTCAAAATGGCCGCAAGTGTAAGTAATACTGATATTTTTAGCAAATAACTTTTGAAAATTACCTTTAATCAACATGTGTGTGGTATGAAATTAAAGAGAATTAAATTACCTACAAGAATATACCACATTTGAGTGGTTTGAAGGCAGTTTGCATAAAAATTTCTCGGCCAAAATCAATTTTTTACTAATTTTTCCACATTATGTAAATTTTGTACAATTACTATTTTGTTCATATTCCAAAAATTATAGCAACTACAGATCTCAAAGTTGGTAGAAAACTGTCTTTATATATAATTAACAATATGTGAAAATTATAATTTCATCGCTTTCCTAAATGAAAAGTTATGATGTTCCAAAGTGGACACTTTATATAAGATAAAACGGCAATTTTCTAGGTTTTCTGTTGCATATGCATACAGTGTATGTAAAACTCTCGTTGGCCTTTGGATATTGAATAAAATGTGCCTGCAGTGATCCGCTCCATTAAGTAATAAATATTTTGAGTTCTGACTGTAATTCACGTGGCCAAGATAGTATTATGTCAAGAAGTCGGTATTTCACGAAACCATTAGTGCAACATGGTCTATGTAAGTGTGCACAATATGAGGGTGATCAGGCATGTACAATATACATAATATTCAGCTGAAATCGGAACCTAATTTGCCCAGTTCAGATGTTATCTGAGCAAAGGGTCGTTATTTCACAAACTGATCTATGTATCGTGGTCCATATGTGTGCAATATATGGGGTAATGTATTCTCAAAGATATCTTAGTGATGTATTTCTGACCTTTGACCCATATTTGCACAGCTAAGATGGCTTCTGGGCAATAACTAGTTATCTAATAAAATCATTACGGGTCTGTATACATATATGTGTGTAAAAATATGAAGGCGATCATATTGACCAAGATAAGAGATATAATATCTGTGACCTTTGACCCAAATTTGGACTGCCCATATGATGTCCTAGCAAATTGTTGTTATTTCAGCTGACGATCCATGTATCATGGTCTATATGTGTGTAAAATATGGGGTGATACGTATCATATACTGACGAAGACAAAGAGTGAAGTATTAATTGACCTTTGACCATTCTTTGCACTGCCAGGATGGCATCTAAGAAAAAAGTTTTTATGTTGTGAAATGATTCTTGCAACCATGGTCTTTGCTCGTGCAAAAATATGGGAGTAATAAGGCATGTATTTGCCAAGATACAGGATAAAACATTTTTGACCTTTGACCCTAATTCACACAGCCAAGATGGTATCCGATGAAGTAAAAGTAGTTATCTCATAAGATGATGTACATGTATATGACATAGACAGTGTACAAGCCATGCAGCAAGTTCAAACTGATGGTGTGTAGGCCTACATTTCAGAGACCATGAACAAATACTGCACATTTCCCCATGTAGATGTATTTGGATTGGACAATCAGGGTTATCCAACAAGACCGACATTCATGAGTCATACAGCCCACGAGTCCTACACTAGGGAAATAAAGCTCATGAGAGTGACACTAGGTAAAAACAGCTCACGAGTTCGACAGACACAACACAAAGTTTAATGGGTCAGTCTCGTGGGCCTTGTTTGCTAGTGTCGAATTCATGGACTGTATGACTTGTGGGCTGTATAACTTGTAGGCTGTATGACTCTGTGGGCTGTATAACTCTAGGTTGTATGACTCGTGAGTGTCGGTCTCGTGACGAGCACCAGGACAATCTTGACTGGAAGAAAAAGACATTAGAGGGTGGGAGTTTTAATGCCACTACTGCCATTGTCACTGAAAACCAGGACAAACACTCAGGGAATGTCCGGGAAGGTAAACTGTCCAATCCACATTCACACAAAAGAAAGACGCTCTTTGATGATGAAGACCAACCCTTTTACAAATGCCATATCTCAGGTAAAGACATCTATGTCACTTCAACATATAGAAAAACTCGAGAGTTTGATGACATCTTCAGATATGCAGGTCGATAGAGTTTTGCTTGTGTGGCGCCTCGGAGGAATGATCACATCTTTGCGATTATGAACTGGTACAGACGAATGGAGAAGCAGAACTTCCTGGTTTTTCTGCCTTCTGCGCTGATCTCTATCCACAAAGAACATCAAGTACTATTGGCTATCTACCTTTGACCCCATCTTTCCGAATAGATCCGGCTGTTCTAGTGGAGAAAATGATGCGACTTGTCAGGTATCACAATCGGCCATCAACATTTAATAATCACAGGATATCAGGCTATACATGTATATGAACTTCCAGTCGCCATCACAATCAAGCATCGTGGATAGTTCTTGCTGCTGGGCTGCTGTCATCTAGCTCACAACTACATGAAAGGAGTTTGCAAGATAATCAGGGGAGCAGATGTAGAAGATCTTTTCGTTGCTGCTGGTCTATGCCAGGAGGAGACCGGCAAGAAGATGTTTGGTGAAAAGCTGACTATTACCAGGCCATACATGCCCTGAGAATCCTGAGTGAAGCTATGTGGCGTTTGTACTGGGAAGCATTCGAAGCATGGATGCCTGATAGGGAAACCAGCCACAATTGGAATCTATCCTGAAGAAGCTGTTTGACAAAGACATTGCAACCTCCAAGAAGTTAGACATGATTTAGAAATCCAAAGAGCACACATGTATAAGCCCTGCAGGAACAGATGTTTTTCCTAGCGTCCGTGATTGAACAACCAACTGCAATCTTCTGGACCACCTTCTCGGAGATGTTAGACATTCTTCACAGGTTTAAGCCCTATCTGCTACCAGCGAGAGACTGACTGGGTAGGACATCTCTGTGAATCATCACAAATGCTACCTTACCACACAGTAGCAAGGCACTACAAATATGAACATGGTCTTTGCATCTCTATCACAATATATCTGACTGAGAGGAAGAAACTACGTGTAACAGCCTCAGATGTTAATAAAGCATTAATGGTGGGTACATCATTGTAGGGAGGAGAATGGATGGCAGTCACAATAGTGTATCTCATGTCATGCTTCTGGAACAACTCTACTAGTGCACATGCCAAGGAAGGAAGTGTCTGAATGGCATTTAACTAAGCCATGCAGCACAGATGAGTGGGTTTACACAAAACCATTCATTAATTGCTGTCTCTGAAGACCTGAAATCTATGCTATACATCTTCATTCTTACAGCCCCCACCACGAATCAAGTGTAAATCGAGTTTAATGGATGAAGACCTGGCGATCAAGGTAATGGCAGCAGCTGAGACAAATCTGTTCAGTGCAATTACAACTTCCCTGTATAATAAAGCGTAACAACTGGACAATGCACCGATTCCAACGTAAAGGACAACCTGGTTAGAGTGAAACAAATTGGTCTAGAGGCATTTTCTCAATCACTGACTAGTGATCAGAAGAAAACAAGTATTATTAAGCTGAGCACATTCAACACATATAACAAGACTTCAAAGAAGTCTGTGGATAAAACAGCAGCATCAGGTCAGAGTAACGAAATAAGTGACCATTGTATTTTGCTTTAATACATATGATTCTGCATTATTGTCAGTGGCTGAGAATTAAGACTTTGTTGACTTCATTGGGAATCACGAATGCAGTGAATACCCACTATCTCTCTTCAAGGATGTTAGCAGCACGAGAACAGGCACCAAGTCAAGCCGTGTCAAAGTTCTGATAAAGGACATTGAAGTGACCAGCAGTGCCCCAACTCAAGAGAAAGACAGCAGTAGTCTTTGATGCCATGTATGCCATTTGACGTTGGTCTTTTCACAAAGATGACATTTTCAGAACCATTGCAGGCAGAACGATACAAATTCCTGCTGCTGAATGATGTACCTGCTGGTACAGAATTCATACACTTCTGCTGTGACAAATGCAGTGGGCCATTACCACCTTTAAGTCTGCTGAGCAAGAACACAGGTCAAAACCTGCTGAGATATAGGAAATCAATGATCATTACATGGTCCCTGATCCACAAGATTTCTTTGTAGTGGCAGCAAATGAGGCTAAACTCCTAAACTTCCTCTGCGAGAAATGGTCTTCCCTCTGCTGTTAGCCCGCCTCATATCTACCTAAGTGGTGGCTTCACAGAAGAAGCGAGAAGCATGTTAATCGCAAAAGAGCCTGTTATGAATGTCCCTGCCCTGGAATCAACACAAAAGGATGCTGATACAAGGATAATACTGCACACTTTGTACAGTACCCCGAATGACAGAGTTAAAAGAGTTGTTATCCATGTGAATGATACAGACATTATAATTTCTAATAGTATATGTCTACACTCTGGTGCAACACATGTAAAAGATCTACCTAAGCTATGGGTGAGGACAACTCAGGACGCATATTTACAGATCTATGATTTGGTATTTATGGCACTTGGAACTTCACAGTGTTGTGCAATGCCTGTCATCCATAGTCTAAAGGTATAACCTTGAAAGCCAGTGTAAATAAATCATGTGGCGGAGCAAGGCCTGCCTGTATAAAGGTAGAAAATGCCCTTGTGGCTGATATGAAAGTGCTAACTTCAGAGCATTATAATTATTTAATGAGATATGCAATGAACCTATAATTTTAAAGGAATACATTTGTGGCACAGACACTATGGGGCCAGGTGTGCCAGGAAAATTGAACGGAAAGGAAGATATGCAATCGGCCACAAAAAACATAACGACGACAACAACAACAACAATAACACAATACACAGAAATAACAGAATTTGAGGAAATGCACTCAGACAGATACTGGACAACGAAGAACGAGGAAAAAGGAGCAGAAAAGAATAGAGAAGGAAAAGGAGAGGGATGGAAAAGGTCTGTGGACACACTACAAAATCTCAAGGAAAAGTGAAACATGACGGGTTTTTTCATTGAACAGAATTAACTGGTATATTTAGAAAACAAATATTTTTTGAGTTTATACTTAAATGTAATTAACTTCACAGATTCTTTTAGATCATTATCTAAGCTATTCCAAAATCTGGGTCCGGTATAAACAAATGTATTTTGAGTGTGTACAGTTCTAACTAAGGGAAGATGAAATTCTTTAGATTGTCTAGTGGGATAATTATCTACGTGGCTGTTACGGTAAAATAAAGAATAAAATATTTTGGGTAGATGATTGCAGTTGTAATTAAACATAAATTGACCAAGTTGAAACAAATACAACTCTTGTATTGTTACCGTCTTCTTTCCTCTCGGTACTGTCTCGCGCCTTACAGTGCATATACGTGTGGGTAATCGAATGTGTATACGAACGTGTTGTCCTTGTCATATTTTCCCGGTACACGTGGTTCAGTAAGCAGTGTCCGGGCACTAGCATTGGTATTCTATTTTTTTCCCCAACCGGTGTAACTCAAAATAATAACATGTATATTGTTATAGAATAGTATATCATTTACTCATTATTTATCTAGCGATCCACGTCCGACAAGCTTTGCTTTTTAGTGGATCACTATTTTCCATAATCGAATTTATTTTCCGCTCGCCCACGAAGTATTGATACAGTGTTTTTCCAAAATATTGTACATGTTGTTGTTCTATAATTTGTCTCGTATATATATTACATGAATCTTTTGCAAACGTTTCAACAATATTATTTCATCACATGTATACTTTGTACTATGTTTTTTGATTTTCGATGATTGGAAATAAACTATGATTGAATTGAATTGATGTAATTCTATGTGCAATTCAGTCGTATGACTGCGAGACATGAATACTTCAATAAAATACCATATCTATCTATCTAAAAAAATAAAGAGGGGCGCCCAATACATTCCCACTGGATCCGCCACTGACTCGTACATATTTTGCTGTGAAAACGACCTCTACAGTGCTAGTAATAATGCAACGGGAAATAAAGCTGTCATGATTTAAAGGACAAGTCCACCTTCATATGCATAAGGATTGAGAGAATGCAGCAATATTAGTAGAACACATCAGTGAAAGTTTGAGGAAAATTGGACAATCCGTTCAAAAGTTACGAATATTTTAAGTATCTGCGCAGTCACTGCTGGAAGAGAAGACTACTACAGTGTATGATGTCACATGCGTACAACTATATAAGGAAAATAAAAAGAGAATTTCACAAAAACTTTACTTTTTGAATAAAGTGCGCAGTTCTTCGACTTGCTACTGACGTATGTTAAGGGTAATATTATTCCCCCTGCCTTCTGAAAGAGAAAAGTCGAGAGTTCTTTTGTTATGCGAGAAAAATGGAAATATGTTGAATTTTCTTTATTCTTTCTTTATATCGTTGTAATCATGTGACATCACAAGCTATAGTAGTCTTTTCATCCAGCCGTGACTGAGCAGAAACCTCAAAAATTCATAACTCTTTACCGGATTGTCAGATTTTGCTCAAACTCTCACTGATGTGTTCTACTATTAAATATTGCTGCATTCACTCAACCCACATGTCTATGAAGGTGAACTTGTCCTTTAAAAGAAAAATCTAAGAAGATGCTTTCTCAACTTGACCTTGATTCAGTCCCATTTGTAATCATTTTGTCAGCAGCTGTAAAACAGGTTTAGACATTCATAGGTCTACGATATATATAAATATATATATATATATGTGACTTGTTTGAGCGGTTTCCTTTTGCGTTGACCTGTCTAAGCACTTATCTGCACTATGCTGTAAAAGTCTAGGAAAAAACACACAAAAATCCTTATCAATTACTTCTCCCCTAACTTTCTAAACAATCTCCGCAATTATGATGTTGTTGTTGATGATGATGATAATGATGATAATGATGATGGTGACGATGAAACAACATAATCATATGCAGAAACCATATCTTCCTACAAATTTGAATGAATGGAAATTCAGTTGTCTTTATTTTCCAATATCTGAAAACCTTATCTTACAAGAGTCATAGAAGAGACATGAAGGTGAATCATTCTTACATTATAGTTCTAGCTCATTGATTATTTGAGCATTGTCAGCCACTATAGTATATCCTCAAGTGAAATAATGAGTAAAAACTTAGTTTGTTTAAGAGTCTGTAGCTAATTTGCAGTCAGCTATGCAGTCATGCACATGCAAGTTTAATAGCCATCTTGAATGCTGTTGTTGCATTGATGAGCTAACAAGAAAGAATGTATGACCAACGAACAGACAACTTTACTGCTTCTTGCAGTGACTATAACTTTATCAATCTGGGTGTTCACGTAGCTCTTCTAGTTATTATTTCAGTCCAAACAGTCAACGGAGGAAATTCACAATTATTCAGTAAAGGTAAACTGCAAGAAAACACCAATACACCAACATAAGGAAATAAAGAAAAATCGATCTATCTATGTAAAATTGTTTACTTGCCGAAGTATGAATTGAAACAGGTTTTCTTACCTCGTTGTACGGAAGATGCAAAGCTGTAGCATATGGATGCATTCATGACGAGACACGAAAAAAGCACCCAAAGACCTGCCACATTGGACATTGTCGGTACCACTAAACTACCGCCTCGATAGCCAGCAGTAATGGCTTTGTGAAGATTTTTCTTCTTCCCAGGTATAACCAGTGGAGTAAGGCGGCAAAGACATTAAAGATATAAGCGCAGATATGAAGAAATTGCCGGAGCAGTACGCGCGTTCTAAACGACGAATAATAAAATTTAAGCGTCAGAAAGTGATATTCCTCGCGTTCACTCTGATATTAGCGAGTTTTTGCAAGCAAGAGCGTGCCGTGTACAAAATTTGCTTCTGCGTAATGATCAAATCCGAGAAACTCCCATCCTGAGGAAAAATTAGCGTTCGGTCCCGATGCTTCTGGGCAGGAGTGAGCCAGCCAGCCAGTAAGCCAGCCAATCAGCGATCTTGTCCCCATACATCCGTCCTATTCAGGAAAGTGCAACTGCTGGGGATGGGAGTCCTAGTCAAGGTCAGAGTGCGGGGACTGTCACAGCTGATTGCTTCCGCCTTTTCTCGGTCTTCCCGTCGTGTAGCGAAAACTCCCTGATGTATGGTGGCCCTGAAGTACGCTCAACAACAGGTCATGTGCGCCGTGAATTTTGCGACCAGGTCGCGAAATTCGCAATTTGGGACGCCAAGTTCGTGACTCGGGACGCGAATTCCGGGACGCGAAGTTTGCGACCACAGAACGCGAATTTTGCGTCCCCGGTTGCCAAATTCGTGTCCCCGGGCGCCAAGTTCGTATCCCCGGTCTCCAAGTTTGTGTCCCGGGTCATGAAATTCGCGTCCAGGGTCACGAACTTGGCGTCCCAAATCGCGAATTTCACGACCTGGTCGCAAAATTCACGGCGCACATGACTTGTCGTCGAGCGTACTTCAGGGCCACCATACTGATGGTGACGTCGTCATAGCGCATAGTTATCGAAAAGTGTTAGATATTAATGTCGATGTCTGCCAGCTCGGGGAGGCCATTCTGACGCGTAAAATATTTAAACCGTGATATTTTAGATAGCCTTGTGTTCATCACGCACCATCATTAGCGGACAATATGAATGTCGTTTTGCGGAAGTGAGTGCAATGCTGAAGAAGACTATGGAATATGGATTTTGTGTATCAATGCGCTCAGCTGATCGATGAGAACACACGATGATGACTCAAGTACAGAGTAGAATCTCGCCTTAAAGGACAAGTCCACCTTCATAGACATGTAGGTTGAATGAATGCAGCAATATTCAAAGAACACATCAGCAAGAGTTTGAGAAACATTGGATAAAAGTTATGAATTTTTGAAATTTCTGCTCAGTCACTGCTGGATGAGAGCACTACTACATCTTGTGATGTCACATGTGTACAACGATATAAAGAAAATATAAAGAAAATTCACCATATTTTCACTTTCCTCGCATAAGAAAGAACACTTGACTTCCCTCTTTCAGAAGGCAAGGGGGAATAATATTACCCTGAGCACACATCAGCGATGAGTCGAGGAAATGTGCACTTTTCTCAAAAAGTAACATTTTGTGAAATTCTCTTTATATTTACCTTCTAGCGTTGTACGCATATATCATCATTCAATGTAGTAGTCTTCTCACCCAGCAGTGACCGTGCAGATACTTCGAAAATTCATAACTTCTGAACAGATTGTCGGATTTCCCCCAAACTTTCACTGATGTGCTCTACTAATATTGCTGCATTCACTCAATCCACATGTATATGAAGGTGGACTTGTACTTTAACGTAGTATCGGTAATGATGATAAAAACTAGAATTCCCACATCTACTCTCATTTGCCGAAAAAAGGAGTATGTTGTAAATGAAAGCCCTTAAACATATTACAGTGTATTATGAGATTCTAGAGAGGCGCTAAAATCATCATTGTACAAAATCGTATACTACACTGGTTGGATTTCTGTGAACGAAAAGAAATTTAAAGAAGACATGAACTAAAGACCACCGCAGACGGTCCCACGACTAAGCGACTTTGGATCTGAAATAAACAAGCATGTTATTCTGAGGCTATTTTGGTTTATGTCGGATCCAAAGTCTGTCAGTCGTTCGACCGAAAGTCGTATGGTGTGCGGCGGCCTTAAAGGAAACAAAAACCCGTAGAGAAATGTGCATTGAGTGAAAGCAGCAACATTTTTGTAGAACACATCAATGAAAGTTTTAGGAAAATTAGACAATCAATGCAAAAATTCTGAATTTTAAAGTTTTGGTGTTGGAACTGCTGATTGAGGAGACAACTAGAGGTTATGGAGTCATATGTGGACAACAATACAAAGAAAATATAAAGGGAATTCCATAAAAATCCACTTGTCATGAAAATCACACATTCCATCAACTTCATACTGACATAGCAATCCCCCCCCCCCCTGATTTCTGAAAGCGGTTAGTCAAGCAGTCAAGTGCTCTTTCATTATACTGGAAAAGTGATTTTTTTTTTGTAGAATTCCCTTTATAATTTTCTTCGTTATTATTGTTGTCCACACATAACGTCATTACCTCCAGTTGTTTCCTCATCCAGCAGTTCCAGCACCAAATCTTTAAAAATTCATAACTTTTGCATCGATCGTCCGATTATCCTCAAACTTTCACAGATGTGTTCTACTAATGCTGCTGCTTTCACTCGATCCACCTTTCTCTTTGGGTTTTGGTTTCCTTTAAATCTTCCAATTTGATCACGCCAGCTAGAGCATCTCATCAAATTCCCATTAGTTGATGAAAATTGCTGCCAGAGTCTTTGGAAGAATAACGTGTAGCTGAATATCATTATCGAACTAATCATGCGTGACAATCTATGAGTGACAATTCTTTACACGGGTAAATTTCTCGAAAATTACATTCGTGTTCTTCTGATTTTTCGTTTGTTTATTGAAAAGTTAGAAAATTTTAGCAGAAAATTGAAAATGTGCTTCATTAAAAAGAAAGATGGTCTATATCTATTCCATTTAATATTCACATTCTGAGAAACTTACAGCTGTGAGGAAGATAGAATGATAAGCACAACGCACACACACACACACACACACACACACACACACACATCGCCTGGACAGAACATTAAATGAAAAAGGCCCAACGTTTAATAAGTTGAAGTAAATTCGATTTGCGCGGACGTCAAAACCCATTTGACATCTATGTAGAACCGTTCCTTTAGTCTCGATTAAGGCATGGTGCTTTCTTTTTCCCCTTTTCTCTTCAAAGTGTTGTAATATTCCCGCACTTTTTTATTCTACTCAGCTTCTGTAAAGTTTGACATGAAGCATTTGATTTCAACCAAACACAGTAATCATGCTACACTGAGAGGGATCATTTTTGTCACAAAGCTAAAGAAAAATTTAGTAATATTTTAGTAAATAGTAAATGGTAAATAAGAGAATTACCTGTAGGCTTTAATACCTTGCTGGTTTTCCCCCTTTTCTTCGCCCTTTACTTTTCATTTGATTCATAGACGAATGTTTTTGACCAAGAGTGCCTGATTGAAAATGGAAGTGATGGGAATAATGCTACCGATTTTGTAGTTTGTAGAAAAGTACTTATTATTCATCACTGTACTTTATTGCTACTTCCTGTATAATGTGTTTTGTGCGTTACAACACGTTACGTGTGTGTTGTATGTAAAAATGTCATTACTTAAGTCTACATGTATAGTGAGAGTAAGCACAGAGAAAGACGTGCGAACAGTCTGGAACATGTTTTCTCACGTAGACGAGTTGAATGAAGCATATTGTGAAAGTCCAGAATAAACCATGCTTAGATGATAGTTATCATAATGTAGTTCGTATTGAATAAAGAATGACTAAAGTTTACGATCATTAGCTTCATGTGAAATGATTTAAGGTAATCATCAATGATATCTTTAAAAGATGTTAAAGTTTATCTGCAGCAGCGCTGATACTTTCTTTAAGTAAACCTATATTCAAATGCTCATTCAATCAAAGAAAATCTATTCAATCAATCATTCAATCCAGAGCAGAACGACTGTTGATATGATCAGTTAGTTTAAAAAAATTGTTGTTTGAGATTCAGTTTATTCTATTTCACCACTTGTACGAATGAAGTCATGAAGATAAATCCACAACGTTCTAAACATAATATCAAAGTACCTAAACAGTACTAAGAGAAAATAGATCATTGTTAATTTTGACTACCTAACGTAAGATTATGATTATAAAGTTGTTTTGCAGATACCAAAGATACTTTAACTTCCTTTCCTATAGTCATCTAATATATGAGACTTTATAATTAAGTCGATAGGAGTAGAGTACAATAATCCATCACCTCAGTATAAATCTGGCGATGGAATTTTTACCAAGATAATTTGCAGCATAAGAGTAGAATATTTACTGCGATTACGTACTACTTAGTGCGAGTAATGAATTAAATTCATTAGTTTGTATAATTGTTTCACTCTTGACTTCAAAAGTTTTCACGTTGTTGTGAAACTAGCTACATGTTAGAAGGAAAAAACAAAGTATCTTCTTTATTACCGGGATCCTGATCACCTATGATGCTGGACGAATCGAACTCAAAGTCATTAGTGCAATGATTTCTGTCGTATGAATTTTTTAATCGGTCTTCATTCATATCAAATGATGTGAACATGATGTCATTATCGTAATGGATAGACAAAGCAGCAAATACCATTTCCACTTCCACATGAATTCTATCAAGAAACACTTCAGCTACACACTATGATATTCAATACATTAAAAAAAAATATATATATATATATAAGATGAAGTGGTGAAGTGGGCTCAGCCTCGTACGCGATAAGTTCTGCATTAATTTTATGTATAGGTGTGACGAAGAAATGACTGCTGGCAGATTTGGCAGTGGATATGTTCACTTTGATTTTAATTCTCCCGAGCTTGAAAAAGACCGGTAACTCGGTCGAAAGCTCGGGATACTTAAAGGCAAAGTGAACATACTGCAACGTCTACCAGCAGTCATTCCTCCGTCACACACACACACACACACACACACACACACATACACACACACACACACACACATATATATATATATATATATATATATATACAATATATATACATATATATGAAGGGTTTGTTTGCAAAACAAAAATCTTCATTTTTGAAGATTTTGAAGTACGGTCTCTGTCATAAAGTACAAAATAATACCTTTTAAATGATATATTGGTCTCTACCTATAAAGGTACATTTTTGAAGTTATGGTCAAAAGAAGCAAAGATTTTCTTATTATTCTCTGTATTTTTCTTGACCTCTAATCGCAAATATCTCCATTTGGCAAATATGGACTTATCGGTTTTTGCGAACAAACTCTTCATATATATATATATATATATATATATATGATATAAAAAATATACATATATCATTCAATTCAATTCAATTCAATCATAGTTTATTCCCAATCAACGAAAATCAAAACATAATACAAAGTATACATGTCATGAAATTATATTGTCCAAACGTTTACAAAAGATTCATGTAGTACTCGAAATGAATTATATACAACAACATATGTACAATAATTACGAGGAACAATGCATGTATACTTCGTGAGTGTTAAGGAAAATAACTTCAATTATGGAAAATAGCGATCCACTAAAAAGCAAAGCTTGTGGGACGTGGATCGCTAGATAAATAATGAGTAAACAATATATTATTCAAGGTTTTTTACAGCTATTGTATTGAATATAGATTACCTAAGTCATTTGTAAAAATATAGTTATTTTGAGATACGCTGGCTTCGACAATAATAAGAAATAAGAATAGAGTATCAATGCTAATGCTCAGACAGTGTTCATTGAACTGCGTGTACCGGGAAAATATGACAAGGACGACACACTCGTACAGACATTCAGTTACCCACACACATATAAGACGCGAGACAGTACCGAGAAGAGAGAAGACGGTAACAATACAAGTCTACGAAGAACAAAAGACAGGGAAGGAAGAGGAGAGAAGAGAGAAGAGAGGTCTGCATACACAACACGCCAAGTGCTGCGACATCAGGACAGGTGAGACCTCAAGCATAAATTAAAACAAATTAAATTATCTAGAATTCTAAGTAGATAATAAATGTTTTCTGAATTTGTATTCAAATGTGAGGAATTTGGGGGAATCTTTTAAGCTATTATCTAGATTATTCCAAAGTCTGGGTCCGGTATAAAGAAATCTATTTTGGGCATGTGCGGTTCTCATTAATGGAAGATGGAATTCGCCGGATCGTCCCGTAGGATAGTTATGCACATAACTGTTTCGATGAAATGAGTCGTAAAATATTTTGGGTAAAAAGTTGCTGTTATAATTAAACATGAACTGGCCAAGTTGAAACACATGCAAATCTTTTATTTTTAGTATATATATATATATATATATATATATATATATATATATATACAGTACTCTCCGCGTAATCGGGTATCGTTTAAACGGGTACTCCGTTTAATTGGGTAGTAATGTCAAAATCAGTTCCAATGCACATTGAAATTCCCTGATAATCGGGTTGCCTCTCCGCATAAATGGGTAAATAATTTTCTTCTAATCTAGTTTCTATTCACATTTATCGCAGATATAGCACTTGAAGAAATCATCAATGTCAAAATTTTCCACGGCTAATTAGTAATCGCATTCTCTGTTATTAAATTTGCAAGAAGACCGATCATTTGGGGAGTGACTAAACACATGTACACGTACCGACTTGCCACGCGTAAACGAACATGTAGCTGGCACTCACAATTGCATAGACAGACAGGAGTTGAACACACTTGCGCTCCTCCTTTGCGCTCTGCAACAACATTCACAATACGAAAAGTTTGCAACGAAAATCAGGCCATGCACCAGCTCCATAATTTTGCTTTTCCCTAGTCACTCCTTGAAAAGTAATCCGACGTTCTACGTGACTTGTGCACGCAAAGAGACGTTTTCATTTCGGAAAACGCCTGCGTGTTAGCGAGGAGTCTATAGTCAATAGTCAACTGACAAAGTTTTCTGAAGACATATTTTGTCCATAAAAAGAGTGAAAATTATTGCTCTTGACTGAGCAAGTGTAAGGTATGTATAATGGACCGTGCAAGCACGCGTGTTAAGCATAGGCCTACAGTGTAGGTGTTTGGTGCAGTGTACAATGCATACATGTACATTGTGTGTGTCAATTGTGAACGAAACGTGTTGTTCTGTTAATCGGGTACTCCGCTTTATAATCGGGTAAAATGCATTTTTTCACACCAATAATGATATCTGGTGGCAATGATTTGCCACTCATGTTATGAGAAATAAAATTCCCTATCCATTCCAATTTGAATTATGAAAATCCGTAAAATACTTTTTGAGATATATCCAATAATGCTAGGGGGGAACTTACTTTTTTTGTTGAGTGTATATCTATATATATATATATATATATATATATATATATATATATATATATATATAATACATACATACATACTAGTCTTGCTAGAAAGAAAATACGAGACGACTATTCGGTTTTTTGGAGGATGTTGGACTAGCGGGAATTATGCTTCCAATAGGCAGATTCTCCCCTATAATGGAAGAGAGTTAGTCAAATTGAACGTGCAAAAAAAATATACATTCAAGCAATATTCACCATAATAATTAGCAATGATGAGAGTGAAATACAAACGTGTTTCCGGACGAACTGATAGTTTATTGGCAGATACTTTTCGTTGATACACATGATCGAGATGAGATGTTACAAGCATTATTGTTACTAAGCTTGTCTATGATAGCTGCGCAATACAAAGATTAGTCATTTCATTAACCTTTTAGCCCTCTTAGTCTTTGTCAAGTTATATGCCACATACGAGGTCATAATATATGCAATCTACAGAATGCTGAAGAACACGATATGCATAGTAACACAGATTTATAAGTTTAAGCAGACATTATCTTTATGGATAGTGAAAAGTTTGAACACAATGTGCATTTCATTCAATATCATTTCATTTCTTTTCATTTCAATTCATTTTCATATTTCTCACATAATATCACAATAAAGTATAAAGATAAGAAAATTATAAAAAACATAGATTAGATGAGACTTCATCGGAATGTACAAAATTTTGATTTGGTATAAACACAAGATCTGTATACATGCGAATTGAACTGCGGTCATGATGTGAAAAAATATGATGGGTCCTGCGTAAAAGCATTAGCTTGTACAGCCGCAGGTCCCGTGATAAATCAGATTAGGGGAAGTTTGGAAAAGAGATGTTTTTAAGACCATACTATAACTGGGGGAACCGATATTAAACAAAACAAAAAAAATCCAATCAAATAAGTGTTACTAAATAGAATACAGAAAGGTCACATTTTGCAGGAATATTATAACCTACTACAAATAAGGACATTGGTAGCACAACGACTGGGATTGCAGAGAGTCAAGGGGTGTGAAGTATAGATAATGGCGTAACAATATGGCATAAATACATAAGTATAAGGTGGGATAATAATGAGATTTGTCGTGAATGTAAAAAATACATATATACAAGGGCAATACCGATTTATTTATCTATCCATATTATGAATATGAGTATATGTATAGGATAGGTACATCATGTATATTATATGAGCATGTATGTGTACGATGTGCCTTACCATCACTGCGTACATAAAACAAGCACGATATATTTTATTCAATGTCAGATAACAAAATGTATAAGATATTTTGTATTCACACATTATTATTTTCATAGTGCATATTCGGTCATTACTCCGGCAAAGGCAACTGAACGTGTTAACTTTAATATCATTATCATATTATATTCATTACTATTATTGTTAAGTAGTTGGAGTGGTCCCCATACACTCTGTAACTTTTTCTATTCCCCCTGCCCTTCCCTATTTCTCTTTTTCTCTAATCCCTATTCTATTCAGAGTAGGTAAGCATAGTCTCCATACCGTCAAGCCTCGGCTTATTTTGGAGACCCTTCTGTTTAAGTTCCATAAGCTAGTATGTTTGTATTTTTCTTGTATAATTGTACTAAAAACTATGTGTCGATATACTGTTTGTCATAAATGACATGTACATGATCCTATCTGATGTAACGGAATTAAGCAGAAATAAATCAAATCAAATCAAATAGAGCTCAGGAAATCATTCCAGCATGGGTCCTAAAACCATACAGGCCGTGTGACCATGGTAACCGGCAGCTGTCACGCGCGAGAATTTCGATAATTGAGTGGAACAATAGGTGCTTGAAGAGCGCAACAGGCAGACTGATCAAAAATAGTGTTCATGGTTAGGATCCCGCCGGACTACTAACAAGGGATAGACAAGGGGTAGAATAAAGAGCGACAAGTACTGTACACTATGCATGCCGTAGCTGCTAAGAAGATATCGCTTCAATTTTCGTTTGAATGAGGTAACAGTAACAAAATCAATCTTATTTCAATCAAGATATGAAGAGTGAAAATCGGTTTTGAAATGGCTGAGATATCCCCCCCCCCCCAAAAAAAAAGGTCCCAACAAAATGTGGGACCCATCTTTTATTTGGATCACTTTGCTTTACTTCATATTTTGTATATTATAAGCAATTTCAAAACCGATTATTACTGAATGAACTTTTAATTCCTCTTGATATAGAATGGTATACTCTCTACTATTCACATAAGCAGTTTTTAATTATCTCTCCAAATGTTAATACCTGAATCCCGATCTCAACCAAAACTATACCATCCCTTAAGCCGAAGCAACATTTTGCTTGATATTTGTCACAATTTGACGATCTGTTGGTCCGTGGTGTGAACTAATCAATACGTTTTGACAATATATTTAAGATGATAATCCTTCTGACCATGCATCTCTTAATTCTCAAACTTGATTGAAAAAATAGCAAATTTCTATTCAATTTTATTTTTGAAAATACCAAATGATGGGGGTGACGGCAGTTCCCTCTTTTTTGTGGCAGTCTTTGCCAACCTGTGGGTCCTCGAAATGTGCTCTCTGAAGCACATCCTCAATCCCCCGCCCCTTTTTTTCCATTTCCCTTGTTCAGCGTGTAGGCATTCTCTTTTTTCCTTTCTCTCCTTCCATTCTTTCCATCTATTCTGTCAAGTCGTGTCATGTTTTTATGTTTCTCCTGTTTTGTTCCGTTCTGTCCTAAATCATATCTGTGATAAGTGTTTGTAAATAAGTAATTCATAAGTTTGTTTTTTCTTTGAGTGGTTCACAACATACAAGCTTGCTTTTTAGTGGACCTCTCAGTTCTTTTTGTTTCTCAACTGAAGCATAACTTTATACTTCTCTTGCCAGTATGCATTCTTGTGTTTATTTGCATCATTTATCTTTTGCAAAGTCGAATGTTTATGTTAATGACGTAATTCCAGATTAATATTACGTTATGTTTTGTTGGAAAAAGAAGAATGAAAATAAATGAATTGAATTGAATTGAAATGAGAAACTGCGTTCACATAGTATGACTCATTTATAGTGTTGGTCACAAAATATACCCGAGCGGAACACAGAAATATCCGATACAGATCGCAATACATATTTGATTGAACTTTCATCATGATTTTCTTATCCAGATGCACAACTTTTTGCAAAATATTTTTTTGTAGGTAAAGGATGATTTTGCCTTTGACTTGCAGGATGTTGACAAAAAAAAAGCCACACTTTCATTTCTAAACTCAAGAGTCCGTTCCTCTTGCTTAAAGTTTCAAACCAAGGCGAGCTTGGATATGATGTATACTGGTAGTAGAATGCTTACCATATGAAATCACAATGTTAAAAAGGAAAACGTGTCTAGTTATTCAGTTTATTTCTTTTTCCTTTTTTTACAATATTCAAAGTTTTACTTTGATGATTTGAGATAATTTATCATGCTGCCATATTATCTTTCTTCTTTTTTTTTTTTTTGCATTTTGGTAAAGTATATCAAGACACAAAATTGAAGTCTTCACGGCTTAGGGATATTGGCCGCGACGTAGCTATTTAGGTTTACATAATTTATTAACAAATAGCACATATTTTAACCCTGTTAGCTCTTTTAGCTAACATGTTAGCTTTTTTCCTTTTTTTACAACATCCAAAGATTTACTTTGATGTTATGCTACGGGGGCTGCGCGCAAATCAAGCTACGCTTATGCTGTAGCCCCTCTGTATTATTCATTGTAGTATGTTTTGTTGTACTTTTGCTGTACATTGTACACAGGCAATGAACAAGAAAATACTTATATATATTATCATATTTATGTTTGTACATGAATGTGTATATGTACAATGATGATACAGAAACCAATAAATCAAATCAAATCAAAAAAAATTGAGATAAACTTATAATGCTACCATATAATCTTTTTTTTTCTTTTTTTTCAAGTATATCAAGACACAAATCTGAAGTCTTCACGGCTAAATGATATTGACCACAACGTAGTTATTTAGGTTTACATATTAACACATATCACACATTTTAACCATGTTAGCTCGTTTAGCTAACTTGTTAGCTTTTTTCCTTTTTTACAACATCCAAAGTTTTACTTTGATGATTTGCGATACACTTATAATGCTACCATATAATCTTCCTTTTTTTTTTTGCATTTTTCAAGTATATCGAGACACAAAATTGAAAGCTTCACGGCTAAATGATATTGACCACAACATAGTTATTTAGGTTTACATATTAACACATATCACACATTTTAACCATGTTAGCTCGTTTAGCTAACATGTTAGCTTCTTTCCTTTTTTACAACGTCCAAAGTTTTACTTTGATGATTGGCGATACACTTATAATGCTACCATATAATCTTTCTTTTTTTTTGCATTTTTCAAGTATATCGAGACACAAAATTGAAAGCTTCACGGCTAAATGATATTGACCACAACATAGTTATTTAGGTTTACATATTAACACATATCACACATTTTAACCATGTTAGCTCGTTTTAATAGCTAACATGTTAGCTTCTTTCCTTTTTTACAACGTCCAAAGTTTTACTTTGATGATTGGCGATGCACTTATAATGCTACCATATAATCTTCTTTTTTTTTGCATTTTTTTAAGTATATCAACACACAAAATTGTAGTCTTCACGGCTAAATGATATTGACCACAACATAGTTATTTAGGTTTACATATTAACACATAGCACACATTTTAACCATGTTAGCTCTTTTATTTTTGGTAAAGTATATCAAGACACAAAACTGAAGTCTTCACGGCTTAGGGATATTGGTCGCGACGTAGTTATTTAGGTTTACATAATCTATTAACAAATAGCACATATTTTAACCCTGTTAGCTCTTTTAGCTAACATGTTAGCTTTTTTCCTTTTTTTACAACATCCAAAGATTTACTTTGATGATTTGAGATAAACTTATAATGCTACCATATAATCTTTTTTTTTTTTGCATTTTTTTTCCAAGTATATCAAGACACAAAACTGAAGTCTTCACGGCTAAATGATATTGACCACAACGTAGTTATTTAGGTTTACATATTAACACATATCACACATTTTAACCATGTTAGCTCGTTTAGCTAACTTGTTAGCTTTTTTCCTTTTTTACAACATCCAAAGTTTTACTTTGATGATTTGCGATAAACTTATAATGCTACCATATAATCTTTCTTCTTTTTTTTTGCATTTTTCAAGTATATCGAGACACAAAATTGAAAGCTTCACGGCTAAATGATATTGACCACAACATAGTTATTTAGGTTTACATATTAACACATATCACACATTTTAACCACGTTAGCTCGTTTAGCTAACATGTTAGCCTTTTACCTTTTTTTAGAACATCCAAAGTTTTACTTTGATAATTTGAAATAACTTATTATGGTACCATATAATCTTTTTTTTTTTTTTGCATTTTTTGTAAGGTATCAAGAAACAAAATTGAAGTCTTCACCGCTAGTATCTAATGACCACAGCATAGTTATTTAGGTTTACAAATTAACACATAGCACACTTATTAACAATGTGAGCTCTCCCGTTCTTCATCTGTGGTTAATTGAGTTTTCGGCGTATTATGTTTCCTCATAAGAATCTCCAGTTGCATTTAGGCTATATACATGAGAGGAGGGGCTACTCAGATTAAAGGCAATTCTTCCACATGGCTGTTTCTACCATGCACTATGCCAACTTTCTAGGTTGATGCGAAGCTACAGAAGTTTGTCACAAGACCCTCATTCCAACCCTCTTTCAGCTGACGCCGTTATATGTTCTATGACTGACCAGGGCACCTCACTGTACACATCCCTAATGGACTGACGTGGGATTTTGACAGCGCGTCACGCGACCAAGGCAGTGTGGTCGTTCAACAGTGATGGTATGCCCCGTTTGAAGAATCTTTTCTAGAGCAGGATCCGGGGGTCCGCGGGTTCCCCTATTTTAAAGCTCATGAAATCCGGAGATGCCCCCCCCCCCTCCACTTTTGAAAACGTGGCGCCGGCCTTGTAGAGTCAAAAGGTTATTATCCCAGTTGGGTTAAGACATGGTCTCTCCATGTTTTCAGACCTATTAAGGTCCCGTACGTTCTGTCGGAAAGCCGTCAACTCTTAGAGTCGTGATTTTCAAGGACTTGTGATTTAATAAATCAAAATTATAACGATAATTCTAATAATAACACGACTGCCAGTTTATTATTTCTTTTCTATACATCAAGCCATCTCTTTGGCAATCGCAAAACTTTTATCAATCCTCGTCGGTAGTGGATATTGGTGGCAGCATACAGAAATGGGTTAATCAGGGCATTGCTAAGAAAGACCAAGAAGAGATACATCTCCGTCAATATGCTTACTTCTCCCTGAATTATGACGATAACTTTATACACCACCATAGGTATCCAGCAGATAAGGTAGGCGATGACTATGATGAAAAGTGATAAATATGCCTTCCGGTACCTTGCAGCTTCATCATGGCCTTCCCGTTTACAATGTTTACGGCCACTGATGTCTCGGTTAGTGCCGTCACTTCCCCCTTGGCCTCCTTCAGACACGTCTGTTGTCTGCGTCGACGGGTCACTGGTAGGAACATCGGAGGTGCTCGGCTTACTCTGGAGGTCAATGAAGACCGAGTGACGAACCTGGTTAGATCGCCCTTGCTCACTTTCGACCGGTACTCCCACTCGTCGGCGATGTCGTAATGACCGGCGATATATCTCGCAGCTCAGGTCGAGACACAACGCAGCAAGGATGATAAATGGCATTCCGAAGGAAGTGGCAATGATAGAAATTGTGAAATTTTCGTCTGCAAAATAGTCAGGGTAACACCATGTCTGATTTTGTAAGTGTATGTTGGTTATCGCTGGCAACGCAATGACTACAAATACGTAGACAATTAAGGAGCTTATCCAGCCGATAATCAGACAGAGCGTTACGTTTTTGTGCTTGAGTAATGCACGATATTTGATTTGTTCAGACATGGCAAAACGCCGCTGAAATGCGAGAAAAATGACCAGGAAAGTTGGCATAAAGGTGATCCAATGACTCACCGTCATGTGTATTTTACAAAACACTTCACCGAGGGTCCACTTTTGGTTCAATATCTCGGTAACATAGAGTGGTATGCCCCAACATCCAATCAAGAAATCTGCTAAGGCGAGATGGAATATGATGAAGTTGGACACATGCCTTCGAACGGCCTTCTCGAGTATGAACGTGACTAGCACAACCGCGTTTGCAACCACGATGCCTGTCCCAAGAGCAATGAAGATGCCAAAAGGCACATTGAAGCCATCACCAAACTCTCCATCGTTGCAGGATGTGGAGTTGTTCGTCATGACCGCCATTACTTCCCTTCACCAGGACAGTTTTGTTGACATTGATGTCGAATTTTCTATGCTTGGATCCCTCACTCAGGTTACTGGCTACAGGATCGCTGAGTGAGATCAACGTGGTGCAATCGTCATATCAATAGGGATCTTTAGATTTTTGCGACGGGGGCGTTCAGAGGAAAAAAAAACTTGTCTGAGCATGCGCAGAATCGCCTATCAAAGTTGATCTATTTAAATCTCCGCCTGAGTTATGTGCTATTAATTGTACGTCCGCTCAATTCACGACATATATAGAGAGAGAGCTATTTCATGCACCGATCATATGGGGCGCCATTTTATTTTTTATAGGTTGCGTCTCAGCGTAGTTTAAAGCTACCAAGCGTCGTCTCAAACGTCCGCACAGCAAATCTTAAGTTCCCTGATATATTGTCTATACTGGGAGGTGGGAACTATCAGGGAGGTGAGACACCCCTCTCACCTCCCTGCTTTATGCATGGAGCTACCTCCATGGTTTATGCATGAGTCCCATGTACAATCGTTCTTTCGGTTGTTGAAGCGGTAGCTTCTATGTAATTGTGTCGATCGCATGAGACCTTCACTCGCCCACGTTGTATCTTCCTTTATAATGGCTATCATCATGATTAGCAGATTTAATGCATTTTCGATATTAACTGATTTAATATGCAGCACTTAGTAAATTGCCTACTAACCCTGTCACTTCACTTTGACGAATGTGAATTATTTTATTTTTCTCAATCAATAGGTAAGCAAGCCCATGTTGCTGGGTATCTGCATCAATATTCTTGCACGTAAAATGTTGAAGGATAGTTGATTGGGGGGGGGGGGGGGAGAGAATCGAGAATACGAGGTCATTAAGTCAAAGCTTGATTAATATCCACGTGTGTGTGGATGCCTCTAGCAGCCACGGAAATGATAGTGGCCAAGTAGTACTCAATCCTTGCTTCTGGATAATGGAAATTAGAGATCTCAACGTGCAGATATTGACTGAACAGTTGAAGTAGAGACATTCTAGATCAAGGACCACTAGCGCCCTTCAAAGGCCGATATCGGCGCTATACAAGAAGACACCATCATCAAGTCTTCAGTAATAAATGCTTGTAGATTGATGGATAGATAGATTTAAAGACACATAGATAGGTAGATAGATAGATGCATGGATGGATAGATACACTGCAAAAAGTCCGGTGTTAAATAGTGAACACCGAGCTGGTGTTAAATTTTCGGTGCTCATTTATGGTGTTAAATTAACACCTCCGGGTGTCATTTCCAAATTTTAAACTGTTTTTTGAAGAGTTTCTTAGTAACTGCACTTCTTGTTGATTTTCAATTTAAACAAGACGATCAAGAATTTTACATTAAAATACTAGATTTTTGAAAAAATGTGAAAATAAATTTACACCAAAGTAACACCAGCTGGTGTGGTCTCTTATTGAAGCTGGACGGGTGTTACACCATTGATATTACACCAACAAATACCAAATCAACACCATGTGGTGTCATTTTTTAATTAACACCAGTACAGTGTCAAAATAACACCAGGTACAGTGTCAAATTAACACCACGAAGTGTCAGGTGAACACTTTTCAACACCATCACAGTGCATTTTTAACACCTGTGGGTGTGGTCCTTTATTGAAGTTTGATCGGTGTTAGATTTAACACCCGTGGTGTTAAATCTAACAACGATGTTTTTACAGTGTAGATAGATAGATAGATAGATAGATAGATAGAGCAAGACGGAGAGAGGGAAAGAAAGAAAAGTGATGCTGACCTATGGTCTCACGCCCCAGCGACCCATTTCAAAATCCCACTGTACGTAAAATAGGATAGGATTTGTTTGAAACTAAAAGGCCCGTGTAGATATTCTTTTCAGAATTCCTTAATTTTCTTGAATATTGTGACCAAATTTAAACAAAACAAAACAAAAAAGACTTTTAGCGAAGGGCTGTTTTACCCCGTGCGGTTGTGTAAAACAGACGCAAGTGTATGGGCAAAACGGACCACTGTGGTCCCTCTTTCTTTTCTCTTTATTGTAAATCAGATTTTCCAATGATGCTGTGAATGGGGATTTCCCTGTATACAATTTTGATCAAGGCTTGTAGTATTTGAATCGTAAGAGCATGAACCTATGTTTGAATAAGAGTTTTATGAAAGAAATGTTCATAGTATCATACATATTATTTGATCTGTGTATTGAAAGATATTTAACAGAAAGTAATGAATCAGATAATGATAACCCGGTAGATCTCATATTATTGTGGTATCCACCAAAGGCAATTACTTTTTGCTACAGAAAAGTGGACATAATTTCATATTTCGTATATCAATATGAATGCATTGTGTGATAGAGTTTTGTTTTGTTTTTGTTTGTTTGTTTGTTTGTTTGTTTGTTTTTGATTTTTGTTAGTCCTTGTCGGAAGCACTGCTACTTCCATTTCGAGATATGACGTGCTCCCAGTGAATCCTACACTAGAACACAGATACGAATTCATACATTGACTCACTGCATTCATGCTTCTTAATCACTCAAAGTCGAAAAAGATACCATTCGCAGAAATAACCCTTATGGCAAAAAGACCATGAAATTATAGCATTATATAGGTATACCCTTAATTTTGTGTTTGTCATTGCAGATACAACATATTTATATTCTTGCGGGCAGAAGAGCAGTAATTCTTGCTCATAAGCTTTCCTTCAAAGACAAATTGCACAATAATGATAATTGTGATATTTAGGTGCAGTGCAGTGCATGCAATTCATAGAGATAATATGGTGGGCCAGTCTTTCCTAGGGACCCGTTTTATCTCACTTTCCCCCAATATTAGTGCAAACAACGACGAAAAAAAAATGAATCTGCAAACGTTTTTATTCCGTTTCCCTTCCTTTAATTTCATTTATTTTAACTTTCCAACAAAAGCATACACATTCATAAGCACGACGTTATTATATGATTACAATGATTATATGCATACAAATTCAGTTAAATATTTACAGTTGGTGAAAACGAATATTGCTTAAAGGTAAAAGCAGTAACGTTAAAACAAAGTCAGAAAAAGTCGTAGTTCGCTTTGTATCAAACAATATGCTGTGTGATATGCAGGGGACTGCTAAAAATCTTAACTTGTATATTGTAGCAAAAAAAAAAGTCGGAACAAAAAGGGTGCTCTGGATGTGCCCCATAAAGGGACACGAGGATGTAAGGAAACCGAGGACGAAATAAGAAATTACGTAAATATTGACGAGACAGCTACAAGCAAGCGTGGCATGGTTCATGACATTCGCAAGGCAGAAAATGCTGTTTGGGACCAGTTTTAAAGAGGCAATTTGTGGATGAATTGAGACAACATTAAATTTTATGGTGGTATCAACAATGAAGAGTCTCAGATGGACTGTCTTACTGCCTGTAAAGGACTTTCTTTAATTTAAGTTTGAAGGTATTAGAATTAAAGGGATCGTACAGTTTTGGTTGAGACCTAATTTCAGGTTTCCCATTTTTGGTGAAATAATGAGAAACTTCTTATGAAATATGAAAAAGCGTGTAATTCTATGAGGAACTGAACGTTTATTTGATGGAAATTAGTTTTGAAATGGCTGAGATATCCAAAAAAAAGAGCGATTCTAATAACGTGTGGGACCCACAATTTATTACGATCGCTTTGTTTTACTTTGTTTTTGGATGTTTAGTCATTCCAAACCCCATTTTTACCAAATAAACTTTGAATTCCTCTTAAGATGGTATGCTCTGTACTATATATATCATAAGTGTTTTCTTGGTATCTCGCAAAAAGTTAAAAGCCCAATTTCATCTCCACCAATACTGTACCATCCCTTTAAGGTGTATACTGTGGTAAATAATTTCTTATCATTATCCACTGAACTCCAAATATTATACGGCGAGAAAGAGAAATTGATCTCGTTCAGATTATATGCATGTCAAGGCTAACTGATAGGCGTTTGATTGACGTATGATGGGCATTTGTAATGGATTGACAAAGCGCCCTATAAGCATCGTCGATGTACATCGTCTATGTAAGGCAATTTGTCAATCAGTTGCAAGGAAAACATCTCGACAGGAAGATTTCATGAATTTGAATAAACGGGTATTCATTAACAGATTACTTTCTGTTTGTTTGCTTTCTTATTTGTTGCAACTATATTTGTACCAAACTATTTGTATCAAAACATGTGGTAAAGCATTATTGTTTAGTTCATGTATCTTAATGTTGACCCAATCATTTGCCAATTGAAATAAGTATACATAATTTATTTTCAGATAATTTTCAGAAGATCATACATCACCGTGTGATCTACAAGGAACATTACAGAAAGTATGAAGCATTTTTTTTTGTAAAAGCAAAAATTCGATTTTTACATACGATGAATACATATTATATTTCCCACGAAAGAACTGTATAATTCAGATACTAAAACAGAGTACCGTATAGCATTGATAAAGTGGTTATAACTCGCCTTTTTTTAGGTTAGTTATTTCGAAGTCATTTTGATCATAACAAATCACTCATCATCATTTACACATGTTTAACATGTTCAAAACTAAATTCTATTTGCAATTTAAGTACAAAAATTCTCCAAACAGAAAAGTGTGCCGAATTATCCTGAGCAGCTTGTACAGTGCTGTAGGTATGTATAGGCCGCAACGGCAATGTATAAAATAAAAGGATAGTAAATATACATAGATTGAAAAAAACAACTTAAATTGACAAAAGACATTTACAAAAAATTCAAAGCAGACAGGAAAGTGAAAATTGAAGCATCATACAGAGAAGAAATTCGACAAAAACATACACAAATAGGACAAAGATATGCAGACGAGCATTTAATACTATGTTGAGTGGATACTCAATAGCATTACAATAATTACATTGTGTAGTGATCTTACGAAGTACTGTATATAAAGTCGTTTTACAGCGCTTAACATCACGTCGACTATAGTACAACTGCTATATAACATACAAGCTATATCTATACTTATCTTTTATTGTATATATCGAAACCAATTTCAAATTTAAAACCAAAAACAACTTATCAAATTTGATACACCATTACAAAAAACACATAGACTGTACCAATGACATGAAAGAGACCTAACGCAAGAGCGTGGTCCCAGTACATAATGTATATCCCAGCAGTACAGATAAAGAAATGGAAATTGTATACGTAGGAGGACAGAAAGCTACGACAAACACAGAAAAAAAAAATCAACGAAGACATGCAAAAGATGCACCTTTTGATCGCCCAGTAACAACTTAATTAAAAGTAAAGAAGTATACACACACAACGGTCAGACATGGTTATGCAGCGCGGGCTTGGTTACTGTTTCTGCACAAGAATTAAAACATAGTATAATAGTAGATGTACTCCAAATATGTGCGTGATTTGGATCATAATGATTTCATTAATAATCATATATATCTCATGCGGGAGTGATCTCATAAGACCCACTCCCGTTGGAGTGGAAATTTGAATTGAATTGCATTGATTTGAATTGGTTTGAATTGAATTGAATTGAATTGAATTGATTTGATTTGAATTGAATTAAATCTAACTGAATAGATATGGGACTTCCCTGAACGGGGCAGGTCTTCACTCAAATGAATGCAAGTCACTGTGCCATAGGCACATTGACAGAAAGATATATACCGCTTATATATATACATATGTTACATGAAGTATACAAAAGTTTAGGGGGGAGGCACTTCAATAGCTCAGACATTCGCCAAGCAGTTAACCAATCATTTTCACGCTATTTATCATAAACCTACATTCCCACCGCGTATGATAAAAAGTAATTAACGGTCATCATTACACGAGAGTGAAGATGATGTTAAGTAATGTGGATACATATTTTGGAATTATATACAGATGCTGAAATTTGCCCTTTAAAAAGAATCCTTTTAGAAACAAAAATCCTGTATCTAGACGGTTACTGCAATTCAAACATCTGTTGTTGATTTTTTGAGTGTTTGTGTGCGATGCTGAGAGATGTGGCTTGATTTGATTTGATTTGAATTTATTTTCCGTTAAAAAGTCACATTACATATAATCATTGCATAAACAAAATAGTACATAAAATGAACGGAAGGATAGCCCTACTCAGCTATGTTTGTCATAACACAGCTATTCATTATGTAGATTATACATGTGCTGAAAATGACCCTATATCCAAATGATACAGAATCCTTCACAAGAATATATTGTATTAATCCTGGATCAAGACTTTTATCCGGATCGGTACTGGAAATAATAATCAGCTGTTGTTCTTTTTTGTGTCATCATCAATTTTCCTAACAGATTCCCTTCTAAATCCGTTCACATCTTCTTTGACCTACTTTGCAAACAGACAGACCGATAGGAAACAAACAGGTCAACGAATCAACGCCGGGGAAAAAATGAAGATAATGAAGATTCTCGTTACATGACACCCAGGACGGGATTCTTGTTACTTGACACCCAGGACAGGGATGTCATTTTCGAGAGCTGTGAAGCAAAATCGTTACATCGTAATACAATTCAATCCTACTCTTCACTACAGGCCATGAAAAGAATCTGCACACCCCTATACATTTCAACATAATATAGTGCAACGATAGTTACATGGAAGAATGACATCAGGCACACTCACAGGGGCGGATCCAGGAATTCCGTAGAGGAAGGGGCGCCTTTAAAAAAGAATAAAAGGGGCGCACGTACGCGCCCCCTCCATTTTTTCTTTTCATTTCTTCTGTTTTCTTTTTTCTGTTTCCACCCCCTCGACCCCCTCCCCTCCCGTTTTACGTATACGGGTTTTACTTCACGTTTTACAGTGTTTTAAACGAGTTTCTGACTATTCATTTGTCATGTTAGTATCGGAATCACGTCATGAAATCATTCCTTAGCACAAACCAAAAAAAAAAAAATGTGAAAGTAAATGTGGAAAAAGTTTTGCGTGTCCCTGTTGTCCACAAATATTAAGGGATGATCATATGCACGATTCTCTTTAAATGATTTTACGGAACGTAAATTAGTAACTACATGATCTAAAAGAGCTAAATGCTTGGGGTAAACGTCTTTTTAATAGGAAGGTGATTTCTTATAACCGTACTGGAAAAAACACCGTGTCCCACAGTGTGTTCACAGTGTGTCCACAGTGTGGTCACATAGTCGACTATGTGAAAATGCTCGAATTTAACAGTGTGGAGATCATTTCCACACTATGATTTTGCACAAAGTGTTGACAGAGTAATAGTCTGTGTCACACTGTGAATTGGTTATTCACAATGTGTTCACACTGTTAAAACGTTCAATTTAACAGTGTGAAGAGATTTCACACTATGTTCACAATGTGTTCACATCGTATTCACAGTGTGAAGAGATTTCACTCTGTGTCCACAGTGCGTTCACAATGTGTTCACATTGTGTTCACATTGTGTTCACATTGTGTTCACATTGTGTTCAAACTGTGTTTATCACACTGTGACACTGTATTCTCTCTATTGTCTGAACGTGATTAGAATGTGCCACTTTGCACTTGAGATGACCTTATCAGCCACAAAATGCTTATTTAGAGTATTTTTCTTGTATGAATATTTCCGGCCTTTTTATATGTTATTGACGATTCCAACGTCATTCATATGCATCAACTTTTTGTTACCATTTGCATGACCCTGGTTGACCTCACTGATGATGTTAACATCAGTGTCGGTCAATCCAAGGGTTTGGTCACTCTGTGACGACTTTCT
The DNA here is from genome assembly GCF_040938485.1 of Diadema antillarum. Classification (NCBI taxonomy): domain Eukaryota; kingdom Metazoa; phylum Echinodermata; class Echinoidea; order Diadematoida; family Diadematidae; genus Diadema; species Diadema antillarum. The sequence continues at coordinate 182,712 of NW_027271180.1, forward strand.
GCAACAGCTTAGCAGCACCCCTCTGAACTCTCGAAGTCGAATCCAGTAAATCACGGGATCAATAACCCCGCTGAGGGCCACTAAACAGAAAGCCGTGTCAGATATATACCAAAACCAGTCCAAGTCATGCACCGCTTCGACATGATATTCGAGCAAGAGAATGATGCACATTGGGAACCAGCAGACAAAAGAGATACCAACGATCAATGCGAACGTACAAATGATTCTTTTCTGTTCCTGCGTGCGTTTAGCAAGAAGGGAATCACCGCGCCCTTCATGATCGGTTGGGGTGAGAGCGATCGAGCGGTAGATCAGCACGTAACAGATCGAGGTTAGTACAAGGAAGACCATGATGAGGATGGACGACATGAAGAGGCTGACAAAATAGTACTGGACCGTCATCGATACCGTCAGGTACACTGTCAGGAATATCGCCCAGATGATTACGCAGACGACAATCAGGCGAGGCAGTGTAGCGATACCCCGCTGGCCGAATGGATCCAGTCGAACGACGATATATCGGTGGAAGGCAATCGCCAGGACGCTGGAAAGGGATACCAGAAGGGCTGCAATGAATACAGGCTCTATCCAACTGGCTTCGTCGATCCGGTTCTGATCAATGAAAACAAAAAGAAGAAGAAAAAAAGATATAAGAGAGCAGACTCCTTAACAATCCAAAAGAAAAATGAAAACAAAGAGATAATGCCTACACCAAAAGATAGCTATCAAAATAATGTTCCGTTTCAATTGATAGGAACATATTATGGCATACATGACACGAGATAAGTAGTGATGTTATCAATGGAGTTATGACGCTGAAAAAAAGAAAATTTAAATCAGTCATTGAAAGATTTGGATCTGCATTGAGCGATGATCTCTACTATACGTGCATAACAGAGAGTCATTACGTTTCTCTTACAGCGTGCATTTGAGAAAACTTTATCTCTTGAACTTTATTATTGGAAGATTGTCATGGAGGAGTTTCCATCAGAATTACAGCTTGAAAGCCATTAATATCCCCATCGTCAGTCAAGCCAGTAGTCACTGGTACTATGGTAGTTGCTGATTTTAAGTCACCTCGTCGTTAAAGGGATAGTAAAATAATTATTTATTTTGGTTACAATACAGTACAATACAATATACGTACTTTCAAAAGCGCTGTTACAACAAGTAAACATGTATCACATCACAGCGCTTCCCAGAATCATAACATCAAACTTACATTAAGGATGTAGGTAAAATAACAACAGGCTTCACTCATATTGTAGAACAATGTCTAGTTTGTCAATTCCATTACATTTCTTTAAAATAAAAGTGCACTTACTACACAGCAGAGAGAACTTTTTAAATACATGTACGATTAGGCCAAAGAGATTCGCGTTGATAGATGGCATGTTTTCTATATTGCCATGTGGGTGGGGTAATTTGGTCACCTTCCGCAGAGTTACGCTTGAATGTGCACCCTCTTCACTACCTATTATGTTGTAAAGCAATGCCTCTTCTATTAGTGTCACGACATTTCATGGATACAAAAGTGTACACGTATTTGTGACCACGCATCATAAAGCCAACAAACAATGACAAAGGTCGCACGCCCCGATTTGAACTGAGGACTCAAGATTGGTAAATTGGGTGAGTCAAGTTAATCTTTACTTATTTATAATTTCTGAAAGAACAGTTCTTCTTCTACATAATTCTAAAATATAGGGTCATCAAAAACTGGAGTTTTGCCAGAACATTTTAAAGAACATTTTAGTTGTATCGTCCAGGCCCCTACACATTTCTTACGAATCCTTTACGTACCCTTCCCTTTCAATTGACAAAACTGTAAATAATAATAACAAGGTCTTATTTACACAGGGTAGCCTCTTCAGTTTCGCCACTGCTCAACCTGAGGGCCCTGCTATATATAATTATTATTTCCATGGCGTTGCCAGATACCCATTCATACACCTGGGTCGAGAGGGACATAGTGGGTGAAAACATCTTGTCCAAGGACGTAAGCACTGGGCGGGATTCGAACTCGGGTCCTCCGATCGCAAGTCGGGAGTCCTGTCCACTATGCCACAGCTCCCCCACGATTGCCTTGATTGCTTTGATTATCAGGCAGTCTATATTATCAACAAACTCTCTCACAAAAAAAAGACCTGGAAACATATCTTTTCTGACTCCAATCGACAGTTCTGCACATAGGTATTTACATGTTTGTGTATGTGTGTGCAAACATGTGTATAATGTACATAATAAATGCCTAGGTTGGACCTACGCCAGTGTTTACCAGGTGTCCAAATGATAGATTTAATCTTAATTGATCACTATGTTGTGTTTTATTTACAATTCCGTTTTTCTGTCAAATAATCTTTCTCTTTTTAATTTTTGCTATTCTGTAAGCGCTCTGAGCCGCACGTGAAGTGTAAAACATTCATTGCATTCTACTGCTTTGTATTGTATTGATTCGATGGTGCTGCCGCCTTGAAAGTTAGTACCAGTTTTAAATGGACTATTTTTATGAAGGGAAAAGTGGTTTAGCTTAATCTGATAATCTTTCATTATGGTCACTGTGGATTTTTACCCGACCTGTTTTTCTTGTCCCATTCATGGTACAGAGCACAACTTGGTGAGATTAGGCGCTTGCGTACACCCTTATACCACCCTTAATTTCAAAGCCTCTTTTCCCATCTGGTGAAGGTTTTTTTTTGTGTGTGTGTTTGCTTTCTTTTCAGTGTTTTGGATAGGTATGGAAAGTCCCTTTGTACTGAGTTATACATCATTTTTAAAGCTTGAAGTCTGCTCTTTTAGAATATGGCCATTTACTTTTTATCATTGTCGGAATTAATTTGCATATCATGCAAATCTAACCATTTTACTCTACTGGATTTCTTTGGACTTTCAGTATGGTATTTAGGAGACCATTTAGTGAGTTGCACTGCAGTGGAATTTCCGACTGTTGCAATAAATGGTGGGGAAAAATCTGGACTACACGGCCTTCTCCCTATCAGCGAGGGAATCGAACCCAGCGGAGCGCGGTAGCTGACGCACTCGACTCAGTTGACTGGGCCACAGAGATGGAAGCAAGAGAATGTTTATGATTATAGGCCAGGCAAGTTCCGCACTGTCGCCTAAACGTTATTTTTTCATGACTTCAGAACGAACCCCCCCCCCCCCCCACAAAAAAAGAAAAAATAATAATAACAATAAATAGAAACAAACATGCATTATCCCGAAGTTCCTCCACACACTAATTTGCAAATTTTCTGTAGATACATAACATAACATTATTGGACAATAGGAGCTCACATTCTACAAGATTTGTCTTTTCAGTAGGTCCTTCGATTTTTGTTCTTGCTTTTCACACAGTGCATATTGACAATTATTCCACTTTTGTTACTGTACCTCAGCAACCATTGCAATGTATCGCTTCTGTAAGCTTTCAATTATTGTTTTCTCTCTATACAATTTTACATGCATTATTTCTGTCACTGAAAAAAAGTGAGATTTATGTTTGTATATTAATTGTGGAAAACACGAAAAAGATTTCAACTAGACACAAACACACACACACACACACACACACACACACACACATATATATATATATATATATATATATATATATATACATATATATATATATATATATATATATATATATATATATATATAAACTTCCGTGAACAAAACACGCGGTCAGCATTTGCGATGAGCAAAGCAATCTCGTGTTGTTGTTGTTGTTGTTGTTGTTGTTGTTGTTGTTGTTGGTGGTGGTGGTGGTGTTAGTCAGTTCTTAAGGCGTGTGTCATTCGAACGCATCTTGAATCTTGAATCTTGAAAAGCAAGAACTAGTAGCCTTTTAACCAGCCCCTCTTGTTGTATGATGGTGAGCAAATAATGGCGTAACGCTCAGCTTCTGACGCTTCCCTCGCCCATATGGGCAAAGTATGCAGCGAGAGGACTTTGTCAAAAGGCTAGAATGCAAGTACAGTGCTCATCCGTTAATCAAGAACCGCTTTAGCGGGAACCCACTTAAGTGCAACAAAACTTGATGTAGGGTTTACAAATTTTTAACATGTTATTTCCATCGCTTAATCGGAACCATGGACCGCTTTATTGGGACAAATCTGGCTGAAACACTTCCATAATGATTGTCCATGGATATGACTAGAAATAATAGGTAAATCCTGAGAAATAATTGCAGGGATTTCATTTCCTTACCAAAGTATTATTTTCTGACCAGTTCCCTATAGATTATGCCCACTGCAATCTTTAGTAAACATTTGCAATCTATAATAAACATCCATATCCATAGGTAAGAAAACACAGTTGCATACAAAATAAATTGATAAAGGGTGAAATATTACATCTTCTATTGATTCATGATTAGACCTACACTTGTGTTATGATTTTGAAATTGCCAGGGGAAATCAACATCAATACTTTATTATTTGGATTAAGTCAGAGAAGATACAAAATGATGAAGGAACTGCTTTGTATCGATATTTTACTGAAATAGGCCACCAGCTCGACGTGAAACAGATAAATTTCAACTTTCAACTTTTTGTTTGAACAGAAAGAAACACTTGTATACAATTAGGCTTATGTAGACAAAACAATCAAGAGAGAATGTCCACACAAAAGTTGTCGAATGCTTATCTTGACTTAAAGAAGACTAAATACCTTCAGGTACAGAACATTTTAAAGATAAATAACAGATTAGCATTGACGTTTTGCACAAGCCCATTCGCATGAGGCCACTGGTATTCTCGTACATTACACTGAAAAGAAAAGACAAGTGTGTTGTCAAATAAGGACGTGCTGTAGAATCTCAGTACTATCAGATCATTACTATGGGAACTAAAAAGAATGTAAAAATTGGGCAGCGCATTCAGGACTGCATACATGATAAACTCACTCGCCTTTTGATGTTCTCTGGGACGAAAATGGTCGATTTCCTAAGCCCTAACTTTGAATGTTCATTTGAGAGTTCGATGTCTTCCTTTCCTCTTTCCTTCCTCAAAACAGATACCCTTAGCTTATCAACTTATCATCATTGAATGTAATTTTCTTGAAGCATAACAATATATGGAACGCATGAAATATCTATCAAGTGTTTATTAACGTGGTACCTCAAGTATTTGAATGAAGAATAAAGAGAGTGAGAGAAATGTACGTCTGCATCATGTTTATGATATTACAGCAATTCTTCTTTAACAAGGCCTTCTTTCTTTGCGAAAAAAGGGCAGAGTTCTTTTCCATGCAATACGTCGTGGAATCTATAATTGTTTGCATTGGATCTTTTCTCATCACTTTTCAATAGCTGTTAACATTTTTTAATGCCTTGGTTGCTGATAGTCTTTAAAAATCAACTCGAAGACATAAAAGCAGTTTGCAAGATCTTTTAATCAGAGATAAAAACGCATTCAAACGTATTTATTCCTGCCAATAAGCTGATAATGTTATGCCGGGTTCCCTCCTAATCCAATATACAGTCGGTAATTTGTAGAGCGGATATAAGATGGGATAATTCTTACATAAATTGGAATTCACTTGCGGCGTGCCTGTGTAAAGTGTATGTGCATCAAAATATGGAAATGTATTGTTACATAAGCAGCGAGACAGATAGACAGATAGATAGATAGATAGATAGATAGATAGATAGATAGATAGATAGATAGACAGATAAATAGATAGATGAATGGATGGATGGATGGATGGATGGATAGATAGATAGATAGATAGATATACAGATAGATAGATGGATGGATGGATAGATAGATAGATAGATAGAGATAGATAGATAAATGAGGGAATGAATATCCAATTCATTTATGACATGAGAAAGATTGACAGATATCTCTATTGATATGTTATAAGGTGATATTATCACTTACGGCTGCACCTTCGTCCAACAGAGGTCCAAGACTTCGGACAAATATAAGAACGCCTGCAAGGCAATCAGCTAAGGCCAAGTTAAAGGCAAAAACATTCTGCCTCTTGCGTAGCTGAGAACTAGCAAGGATAACGCAAATCGTCAGGAAGTTGATAAGAGCCGCCGAAGCCGTGAAGATAAGCAGCAAATAATGGAGAATCATTCCAGGGATATCCATCGTTGTTGTACAGTTTAGTCACCACAGCTGTAGAAATGATCTATCCAATCAATTAACCTATGTCAAATACGAATATCTACTAGTATTTCAGCGTAGGATTGCAAACACCCAGTTTGAGAGGTCTTGAATGCACAGCCTCTCTATTCAAAAGTGATTGTGAATTATTCGTTCCACAACTCCCTTTCTCAAAACCCATAGGAAACTTCCAGGTAAGTATTTTAAGTCTGTTCAGGTTCGTCGGACGCTCGGTATGTTGCTTTTTATTCCCCCTTGTAAATCTAGCATCGCATAAAGCTGGTTTGTGTTTGTTTTGTTATTGAGGGTCTGAGGTGGAATAGTAGCACAATGTATGAAAGGTTCTGTAAATATGCCAACAAACCTTATTCTGCCAACGTTTGATTCACTTACCTCTTAACTCTAACAATCTGTTCATTTAGATATCATAATGCTATCATATCATACTTTATTATCCACGGTAAACGACTCGTCCGTTGTATATTACTTGGGTTCAAACGTATGACCATAATGATGACAGACTTACATAGAACTTATGCTGATACTCAACTTTGAAGGTAGGGTTAAAGGGACTGTGCAGTTCTTGTTGAGGTGAAGATTTAGCTTTTAACGTTTTGCAAGATATTCAGAAGCCACTCTATGAGATGTCAAAGAGCATGCAATTCTAAGGGGTATCAAAAGTTTATTTGATGAAAATCGGTTTTGAAATGGCTGAGATATCCAAAAAGCAAGGTGAAACAAAGAGATCCTAATAAAAGGTGTGGCCTGTCGTCTTTTATTATTATTATTATCATTTTTTTTTATATCTCAGCCATTGGAAACCCAATTTTCATCAAATAAACGTTGAATCCTTCTTAAAATTACATGCTCTTTCATATTTCTCAAGAGGTTTCTCATTATCTCACTTAGGAATGTTATAAACCTGCATGAATCCCTCCTCAGCCAGTACTGTACAATCCCTTTAAGTCGAGGTCTTCTTAAATATTTTCCCAATTTTGTTGTGCGGCTTGTCCACGTTGAGGGCACAAGGTTGAGTAGTTATTCAACTTATAAACAATATAATTTAAGGCATTTTACGCACTCAAACACTATAGTTGTCATCAGTGTCATGAAAGTCCAATGATTTTTTGCTCACAAGACACACTTATGGCTATGTATGAAGCTAGGAACTCTGAAGTGGGTTTGAAGGTCTCACATAGCTATTATGATCGACTTTGGCCATTCTGAGATTAACGTGAAGACTTTTATGTGATGACTTCATGAAACGGATCTTCAGAGTCGTAACATGTCGATAGACGTATGAACATCCGAGTCACCCCGTACATTATGCTGTCGACGACATAGCCTTTTGCCAAGTCCCTCTCGCTGTATAACAGCGCGAGGGCCTTTTGAGATCTGATTCGCATCCTTATGATATTAACCCTCTGAATTACCTCTCGCTCGGCTGGGCTCGCTTATTTATCGCTCGCCCGTTATAGCCATCATACAGCGAGAGGGCTTTGATAATAGGCTATCCTCTATATCGACAATAGTATTTCAGTGGACACGATGTAAAGGTATACACGGCTCCAGCGAGCAGATAACGATTGTCGAGTACACAACACCATGAACACGGGAACCTTTCTCTGCAGGAATTCTCAAAAGAAAAATGAAAGGGAACTTTCTTTTCTTTTCTTTTCTTTTTCTTTTTTTTTCTTTTTTTTTTTTGGGGGGGGGGGGGGGGAGGGACATGGCCCCATAGCTCTATAATAATCACACCGAACGCTTTGTTCGAGCTATAGAAATAGGGCGAATCACGTCACGCTTCTTGCGTTTCTCTGGATGCCGAGTTGACAAATTGTAATACCAGAGGGTAAAAGCGCATAAAAAGCTGTTTTCACGTGGCATACGAGGGAATTGTGAAGGATGCAAATGCCGAAAAATTGGCCTGATCCAAACTTCTATTTCAGGCTGCAAAAGATCGCCAAACCAGGGTGGACGTTTAAAAGGGTCGCCAACATACTCTCTGGTGTCGTTTTAACATAGTTCTGCGGGAGTTCAAAAATGTTGACATTTCTTCGAAACGTCTCCAGCATCACGAGTCGTGAATTTGCTCGTAATTTTATTTTCTTGAAAATGTTTTGAAAGGTTCGTAATTATTCATATGCGCACAACCTACTTACCATGCATGCTACGTGCGCAATGTCCCAAATATCTTCACAAACCCGAAGTAGATTCCTACAGTAATTTCGAGAATGTTTCGCATATGCCTGCGAAAGCATCTAACGTTTATCTGATCGTTTTCATCCTATGCCCACGTCTTGAGACACTCTGACAAACTTTTCGTGCATGTTTTCGGGCAAATCTGCACCAGTTGACGTCTGACCTATATAAAGCTTATGACTAAGTTGTCTGGTTTCACACTGACTTCATTTCGTTACATTTCATTCATACGTTCATGACGTTTATACAACAAATTGCATTCGTGTATACACATCACAATAATAGTACCGAAAATGAATTTTGGTGAACGGAAACTTCCATGTTGCTATTAGTTGGTATCTTGAAATTTCACAGTGTCGTCAAAACATCAACCAACAATGCTGCTACTGCTTTAGTACTATATGAAAAGGTTTCCGACAAGAAAGTGTTACATTTTATCCAGAGTCCCTTGATGGAACCATGGACCTGTTGTAGGTCCATGATGGGACTCTATCTATATCCAGATACTGGCTCTGTCTATAGCCAATATATGCTGCCCTCTACGACAAAATAATTTTATTGTACTGATTTGAGATCTCATGTTTCAGGTCTCGCATTACTGTAAATGATTTAAAAAGAAAGAAATATCATCCAACATTTACGGTGATCGAGTGTCTTTTGTGTTGTATATTAAAATTGTCCCACTTATTTTACTCCAGTCCAAAGATTTGCGGGGGGGGGGGGGGGGGTCTACTTAATCTTCGCTCAGAATTCCATAAGGGGGAATTCTGGACCCGTTAAAAATTAGTATAAAATAAGAGTATTTAATAAGCACAACAGTTAAATTATTGTTATTATTATGATAAGTATTTTCATTATCATTATTATCATTATTATTATTGTTATCATGATCATTTTTATCAGCATCATTATTACTATTATTATTATCATTATTATCTATTCGACCATGGTAACGAATAATTATCATAAACATTACAAACATGAAACAAAGACCAGCAGAATGAACATTACAAAGGAATACACTGTACTGTACATGTTACATGCAAAATGTAAAATGCAAATGAAATATTTGGAGACAACAAGAGGGTCAGGGCACACAAAAGTAAAGCCATTTACTATTGCCCGTAGGCATGTGAACCCACACATGTTGCCCCTAAGAAACATTTAAGAATCATTCAAAACTGAAAAAAATTATCACTCGACCCTCGCCTGACCCCATGGCCCACATCAATCTCCAAAACATGAAAACAACAATAAAATACGTTAACAAATTTCGAAGACTGAAAAAAAAAATACAATTTTAACATTCATCAAGCAGATACCTGGATTTCCACCCGACCCCCAACCCTAAATCTTTGACTTCACAAACAATAATCATCATCATCAGCATTTTTAAAAAAAAATGCAGCACATGCGTATAACTCAAAATCACTAAAAAACTAGAACTATGCAATGAATAGGCCCGCTTGAGCAGCATTAAAATCAAAATGGCGCTATCGCTCGGATGTCACACCTTGGTGATTGCTGATTGGCGCCACATCATCAGTTGCAAATTAGCCATCGTTTGAGAAAGATGACAGCCCGTCGTCAAAACTGTCACAGGAAAATACAACTTTTGGATATGTTTAGAGAGCACTTTACCTCCATTACTTAACCTGTACATTAGCACCGAGTTGTTCACACGCACTCTAAACTTTAGTTTCGAGTGAAACTTAAAGTTAGGGCTTCGTGTGTGAACCCCACTAATGTTATCTACACAACCTTGGTCTGGAAGGTTTTTTTATGGACGTTTCCAAGTAATCTGACGAAAAAAGTAGAAAATTATAGGTTTTTCGCCCGATTTTATTCGATTTGCATAACATTTTACGATCATTCAAGTTCGAGCAAAGTTTGAACGATCACTGAGTTCAACATTCAAAAGGCCAACTAGTTCATTCAATAATCAGCATTCTGTTTCATGATTATCTCACATGAAAGTGTTAAAAGAAATACATGAACAATTATAAAAAACTACGAAATTAATCGTAGGTTCTGTGTAGTACGTCAACCACACAATTTACATCACCAGTCGAACATTTTACGATCATTCAAGTTCGAGCAAAGTTTGAACGATCACTGAGTTCAACATTCAAAAGGCCAACTAGTTCATTCAATAATCAGCATTCTGTTTCATGATTATCTCACATGAAAGTGTTAAAAGAAATACATGAACAATTATAAAAAACTACGAAATTAATCGTAGGTTCTGTGTAGTACGTCAACCACACAATTTACATCACCAGTCGACCTGCACTCAACTCCCCCCCCCCCCCCCCCCCCCCCCCCCCCCCACGAAAGTTCTGGATAAACTGAACCGCAAGAGCTGTTCGAGGACGCCGACCAGCGTGGCGGTTTTTTAATCAGATTTGGCTATAGAATTACGAAGTCTGTTAATTTTCAAGACTCCGTTAGTCTTATCATTTCTTATCTCTTTTCAGAGGAAAAAAATTAACCAAATCCTTCCCCCTGACGAGATGTAAGAAAAAAAAATGTGTTTTACTTTTCAATCAGAGCTTAATTCATGATCTTTTTTACGTCACATCATTCAAGTGAGATGGCAGGAGCGCTGTAGAGCAGAGCAGAACCCGGGCTGGCTCAGGTCATACTAGAAGTGATGCGATGACATTTTACCATCTACCACGCTTCTTTATCGCCACTTTGGGCTAGATGTGTTCATTGTCATTGCACATTGTTAAACGTGAAAAAGGAGTGTCGAAATGGCGGGGACGTAAGTACAAATTAATCGTTACTCTTACCATTTGGACGATTTCAAGCTGGTAACCTCGGAACAGCTCATTTCTGTTTGTAGAATATAGATATTTCATCAACTCTAGGACTCGTTAATCTGTTAGGTATATATCATTTGTAATTATCAGCAAGGTATCACGTGGAATGGGCTACCATTAGTCAGTCCCATATACTGAATTATATGTGTGTTATTTCAGCCTGTCGGATGTTATTTGCAGGATCTATGTATGGAACACTGACGCTCTGCGCTACAGTTACAGAAATTGTTAATTAGTAATCCAGTATGGACTCTTCCAAGCGACCACGTGTTTAGGACTTGATGAGACAATGCACAGTGAGGAACATTGCAGTGTTGGGTGAGGCCTGACGCCGTGACCGAATTTTACCCACTCCAGACAGACAGACATTTCGATTTATTTTTTAGGGTTTCTTAGATCCAACGTTGGTATTCAAGTAGCGGCGACCAGCCCGAACGCGAAGTATTATAACTGTGTGAAGGAACGACTCGGGGTTAGGTTTACTACTAACAAGGGTTAGATCTACTACTACTAGTAGATCTCTAGTAGTAGACCATCATGTATTCCTCCGCCAGCCACCTGTACTTTGACAGCATGATCCTGGGTTTTAGGGGTCTAAATTATTTTGGGCTTCTAACTTCAGCACAGGCATAGATATGGACTATGGAAAGCCAAAATGGTTTCACACTAACCCTAACCCTAACCCTAAAAGGCCTAACCGTATACCCTAACCCTATAACCCTAACCCTGACCCTAACCCTAACCCTATTTGGCTTTCCATGGTCCGTATCTATGCCTGTGCTGAAGTTAGAAGCCCAAAATAATTTAGACCCCTAAAACCCAGGATAGCCTGGTCATGATGGTAGGCAATGCAATGGTAATTCCGGACACTATGATATCTCTGCATAATAATGGCATTTATACACAGATACGCGCGGACTTCGAAGACTAGCCATGCACACGCCCCGAGCTGAAATCGCCAAAAATGGGGCACTATTACCAGGGTATACTAGAAATGCTTAGAAATTCACATTTCACCTCAGATTTAGAAGAAGATGCCAATTTATCGCAAGATTTTTATCATGCAAATTGTTTTAAAAGTTCAATCATCACTGATCATGTTAGACCTTTCACTGTCCAATACGAAATTTGGCTTTTGAGCCTCATTTGCCGTTTTTCTCTTTGTTGTCTGCTCAGTACTAATGTGTAGGGCCTACAGTGAATCATGGGTACCAGTACTTGTATGATTGTGAGTATGAATAGTCATTCTGGTGCATGAATAAGGCATGAAAGATGTTGATTATTCTATTACAAAAATCTTGTCTGCAATTAATGCAATTTTGCACTGTGGTGAGGACTATGTACATGTAGCATTATTTTTGCTTGTAATTTCATTCTCTGACTGAGTATTGAATTCAGGGTTCCATTTCATAAAACTTGTTATCAGTGATAACTGCTACATTTCTGTGACAAATTTGCTCTCAGCCAATCAGATGCAAGGATTTCAGTAGCTTGTAACAACTATCACAACTTGTCACTGATAACGATTTTTGTGAAACGGGGCCCAGAGCAACAACAAAAAAAATTTCAGTACCAATAATACAAGCCTTTCTTTGTATGGAATATGACATACTTTCATTGACCTGTCTCATTCATTCTTTCAGAAACAGCAACACACAGAGTACAACAAAAATTCCCACAGTCTTATGGGCCCAGAGAGAAGACTGTCTGCTCCTTACTATAGAAGTTCCAAAAGCAGTAGAAGAGGACATAACGTTTGAACCAGAAAAGTAAGTGGACTCACCTCAACGTAGACTGAAAATATCTCAGCAAGAATATCTATTTCCTGACATCTGTGGTAGTTTGTTTAGAAGCACAACCAATTTAATGTGCTAACTGTGATAAATGCGCAGTAAGGGTCTGGGGCTGCAAAGCACAAAGGTGGTGGTGGGGGGGGGGGGGGTGGTGCTGATTACTGCGTCTGGGTCGAGCCCCTGAAAGTTAAATTTGAGCTAAACAAGGTGTTGAATTCTATTTAAAGTTTCATGTGATAACATGACCCTGTTGTATTCTTCACAGTAACATTTTGATCAACACAGGATAGCAGATAAATTTTGTTGATTTACAATCTTCTGATGTGATGAAAGTTTATTTGTTGTGTATTACATTATAAAAGATGTAGAGAAAAAGGTTAAATAAAGACATGTCATTAGTACACTTATGAAGCTATGACATTTTCCCTTACCTAATCAGGATATATTTCAAGATGTGTAAAGTGTAATTGAAATGGATTAGCTGTTTGTGTATTTGTTGTTGTGTTTTTTTTTTGTTTGTTTTTTTTTTAGGGGGGGGGGCAGGGGCTCTCTGCTTGTCCTCTCTCAAAGTTTGGTGATGCATGCTACTAGCAGGCCTGTCTCTTGTGTGATTGAACGGATGATATAGTTTTGGTTTTGGTTAGATGGAGCTTCAGGTTGAACTTTTTGTGAGATTTAATTGAGAAAAGTACAATATGAAATTTTAAAGAACATACAATTTTGAAAGGAATTACAAGTTTATGTGATGAAAATCAAGTTTGAAATGGCTGAGATATAGAAAAACAAAGTAAACCATTATACCCAAATTTTATTAGGACCTTTTTTTTCTGGATATCTCAGCCTTTTCAAACCCATTTTTTTTTTTCAAATAAACTTTCAATTCCTCTTTGCAATTGTGTGCTCTTGTATGTTTCATAATGAGTAGTGTCTAATTATCTCACAAAAACTTAAAACCTGAAACCCAACCCCAAGCAGAACTATACCATCCTATAAAGTTAAACACCAGCAATCTCTACTTAGTTGTCATGTCATTATATGTCCGTAGATAAGCCTTGTAATATAAAAACCCATTATCTTATAATCTAAACTTGATCTTACAATTGTATATTTTTCTCCTGTTTTGTTTCATTGTTTACAGAGTGATGTAAACAATCTTTGTCAGGGCATAATGACCATCATTTTGCCTCTGATATAGATTCTGCCAGGATCAAAATCTCATGCCCCATTTCACTCCATTTTACTCCACTGGCTTGCCACTATTAGATTTGATTTAAAGCAGTTTTGAGTGGCCTCCTGTCCTACTTATTCTCTTAGCAAATACATGCATTTATCTTGTTTTTAAGTGCAGTCCTCAAGGAAACCATTTGAAAGATCTCACATTTCAATATAATCCACTTTGGCACAAGCAACAAAGTAGAGCGTAGTCTTTTTTTTTTTTTTCCAGATGTCCCTCAATTATGCATTCGAGCTTTTTTCCCCCCTATCATTATAAAGTGGTTGCATTTAAACTATTTCTCTTATATTTTGCTTGTATTCTTAGAGTGCACTTAAAGTGTAAAGGAGGACTAGAGAATGAACCGTATGAACTAGAATTTGAGTTCCATAAAGACATCAGTCCAAAGGTAAGTGTCCAAGACTGTACTCTACATCGAATATTAGAATTTCTTGTTTTACAATGATTGTTTCCATTAGTGCACTGGTATCACAGTAACCAAACTGTTGTTACTCTTCCAATATTGTAGAAAGATGATTTGGTCTACAGATGAAAGAGTTACAGTACTTAGGAAAGAATATTTTTGGTTATAATGATGAACTTTGTGTATATTCTGAGTCATGACCATGGCTTCTATAGTTGAATAAAGTCATGACCTTTCTGTCATCAAAACATTCTCTTCAGTTTGAATGTGAAAGAGCAAAAAACATATGAAATGAAGTATTGTCCTTGTTTTAGTCTTTGCCGAAAATATCTTTTCACTTGCTACGAGCTTTTATGTTTTCCATAGACCTGTAGTTTACAACTGTAGAACAAACCTCCAAGTAATAATCAGCAATCACAGCAGTTACACCTAAATAAGTTGCTAATTGTCTTCCCCATGGTATACTTGGTTTATGCATGCACATGGGCACTTCCAAGTTGTAACTTCTAGTTGGTTTGGTTTGTTTTGGTTTATTTTTTAATTTTCTTTCTCCAAATACAATTAGCAAATGAAAACAAAGTGATACAGAGTGTGCCAAAAAGGAGAGTTTAACATACAAATGAATACAAGAAAATGTCAATTTCATAACAACATCAGTCTCTAATGACATACACTGTATGAATCAAAACAACATATGAAGGCATACCGTATTTATGAACAAAGGAGAAATCAATACAGGGGACCTTCATCATAAGCAGAGCTTCACATGTACTTGTTTTACTCCAGGGCTTCATTTTAACTCATCGCTACTGACTTTATTATTATTATTATTGAATTTGAACAGACCTCAAAATACAAGATCCAAGGTAGACACATTGACATGCTGGTTAAGAAGAAGGAATCAGGTCCATATTGGCCGAGGCTCACCAAGGAATCAAAAAAGGTTTGTTGATGAAATGCCCAAACATTCTGCGTAGTATCACATGGAGCAATATGTCTTGGTGCATCCTGATCTGTATATATTTCAAACTACCGGTACTCTATTGAATCCTTTGGTATTTTGTTAATTTGTTGCCATGTATATGTCACATACCATGGTAAATCACATTTCATTCATTTTGTGCTGTAATTGTCACTTGTGGTATCATTATGTGTACCATAACTCTGGAAAATTGGATTCTACAATTTTATATCATATGAAGATATTTTACATTTTAGTGGGTGCAATTCAGTGCTGATCCCTTGCATTTCAGCTAGATATTTTTTCCTGTCAGCATGATAATGACATTCAAAAAGGTCCAAGTATGGAAGGGATATGTCAGAATTAATGGTGTTGAGTCCATTTTGATATGTTAAATGCATACCTTTGATAATCAAATTAAATCTTGTAAAAATGTACTTAGGTGTGTGCAGAAGCAGATCCATAGCCCAGTCTGTAATTCACAATGCATCAGAGCATTCAGTTTTCATCATAGTGTAAAGTGGAAATGACGGTTGTGTCATTTAAAGATGTCCAGAAAACATGTAATGCTTGAAAAGAATGTTGCAAGCAGTCTGAAATTCAGTGTTTCTCATCACAGCAAACATGGTTTGTGTGATGTCTTTTATGTGATAATGAATGTTTTGTGGTTATGGCATTTTATACCGTAAAAGCCCTTTATTTTTGCATTCAGATATTTTCATGAATGAGGAGGTTACAGACATTTTTGCCATTTTTCACAATTTTTGTTTTGAGGCTATTGCAAGTGCTATAATGGCAGTGCCAATCTGTTCGCAATATTTTTGCATGTTGTTAAATTAGTGGCCCAAACTTGATCAGGAATTTGAAAAAAATAACAGCTTTTACCGTAGCAAATGGTCATAAATGTGATGGTACAAGATTTTGCAAGAGATCACTGATAAGGTACCCTATTTGAGGTAAAGCAGTGCCTTATTGAGTGTCTTATCTTTCACAGAGTTTGAAGTCTTGTTCCATTGCATGAATAAAGACCATACAACATAATGATTATTCATGTAATCCTCATTAATGGTGCTTTCCAGTACATCCACCTGACAGCA
Organism: Diadema antillarum; assembly: GCF_040938485.1. Lineage (NCBI taxonomy): Eukaryota > Metazoa > Echinodermata > Echinoidea > Diadematoida > Diadematidae > Diadema > Diadema antillarum. The sequence continues at coordinate 199,346 of NW_027271180.1, forward strand.
AGCCTGGTATTTGGCAATGTTATTAAACAGGGAAAAAAAAAATGTTAGTGCATTCGATACACCACAATGAAATGGATGCTTCCCAAAATGTTGATCGATTGACAAACTATTCTGGTCACTTGATCTCCCTAAGGGTGGGATTTCACGGAGCACGCGAACGATTTGCGAAGGACGCGAATGACAAAATCCAACATTCGGAAAAGTTTTTCTCCGAATGTGTTCCGACAATGAAGCCGAAAACTATTGTTGCGCTATTTGTGCGAAGTTTCCACGACGTTTGTGCGAATGTCGTGTGTATCATTGGTAAACTACAGCATGTTACATACACGAAGAACACGCGACGGAAATGCGAACAACGAAAAATTTCCAATAATCATGGGAGAAAATGTACCCAAGGAGAGGTGGAAGCTGTCTTGAGTTGAATTTTTTTTTTAATTCCTCTATTTCTCCTTTCGTTTTCTCTCATTTCTCTATCATGTGCTTGCCTACATTCTTTTTCCTAATACCTATCTCCACTAGTAAAGCATTTGATTTTTTGTCTCCGCCGAACGAGTTCGAGCCGGGGAATATGAAACGGGCTCCGTACGTGTGTGTGTCTGTGTGTCCGTGTGTCCGTGTGTCCGTCTGTCCGTCCGTGCGTCCGTGTGTGATCAAAATGTTCAAAATGCTACTCCTTCGCCATTTCTGACCCGATTTTGATTCTGTTTGCTTTATATGATAGCACTACATGAGACCCGATTTTGATTCTGTTTGCTTTATATGATAGCACTACATGAGAGCTTTGAAACTTTTATACAGAATTTCAGATGTGACCTTTGACCTTGACCTTTGACCTATATTGTACATTTTGCTTCAAAATGCTACTCCTTCGCCATTTCTAACCCGATTTTGATTCCGTTTGCTTTATATGATGGCACTAGGTGAGGGCTTCAAAACTTCTACACAGAATTTTGACCTTTGACTTCTTTGACCTTTGACCTTGATTTTTGACCTATATTGTCCATTGCCTACAAAATGCTACTCCTTCGCCATTTCTAACCCGATTTTGATTCCGTTTGCTTTATGTGATGGCACTATGTGAGGGCTTCAAAATTTCTACACAGAATTTTGACCTTTGACTTCTTTGACCTTTGACCTTGATTTCTGACCTATATTGTACATTTTGCTACAAAATGCTACTCCTTCGCCATTTGTAACCCGATTTCAATTCCGTTTGCTTTAAGTGATGGCACTAGGTGAGGGCTTCAAAACTTCTACACAGAATTTTGACCTTTGACTTCTTTGACCTCTGACCTTGATTTTTGACCTGTATTGTACATATTACTACCAAATGCTACTCCTTCGCCATTTCTAACCCGATTTCGATTCCGTTTGCTTTATGTGATGGCACTAGGTGAGGGCTTCAAAACTTCTACACAGAATTTTGACCTTTGACTTCTTTGACCTTTGACCTTGAGTTTTTACCTACATTGTACATTGGCTACAAAATGCTACTCCTTCCCCATTTCTAACCCGATTTAGATTCCGTTTGCTTTATGTGATGGCACTAGGTGAGGGCTTCAAAATTTTGACCTTTGACTTCTTTGACCTTTGACCTTGATCTTTTTACCTATATTGTACATTTTGCTACTAAATGCTACTTCCGGCGGGGACATATATTACGCACCGCGTAATTTCTACTTTTCCTTGTTTTTTCAGTTCCTCCAACACATAATCTCTATAGTTCAAATGAAATTTTACATACTTAAGATTAATTTTAAGTGTATTCTTCGATTTTTTTTTGGGTATATCAAACATTTCTTTCTCTTTGCTAGTCTTTAATTTCTTTTGTTACTATAGTTGTCAATGATTCTTTGATGTTTAGATGTATGCTACGATTTTTATCTGTAGAAAACGTATAAGTCATACATCCCCCAAACGTGCGCTAAACGTTCGCGAGAATGTCTCAAAAGGTACGCGAACAGTTTGCGATTACGTCGTAAAATGATCGGAAAAACTGCGCAGATTTTGCCTAACATACGCGAGACATTCTCCAAAGTTTCGGAGTCTGTTTGGGGTTTCACGAACATTTTGCGAACATCGCGCGTGTCTTGCGAAGGTCTTGCGCCTATGACGAGGCTTTAAAGACACTTTCGAGAACAATTCACGAGCAAATTACGACCAAGTGTGCGGAAAAGGTTCGCAAAAATTTTCAAACTTTTTTGAAATTATCGCCGAAGTAAAAACGACATTCGCGAACAACTGACGACGCTTCCGAACCCTCACGTTCGTTTGGCGAACTTTTGCAGACTAAAATACGAATGATGGATTTTGCCATTCGCGTCCTTCGCAAATCTTTCGCGTGCACCGTGAAATCCCACCCTATGCAGTTGGGTATTCATTGTTTGAATACGAGTTCCATAAATTGCTATGTTGGGCAAACTGGTGCATTATGTCACTTTGAATCGAGTGATATGCCTAACCAACTGAGAAAAATGAAAGGTCATTTGTACTTATGTGCGCATGACCAATCTCCGAACTGGCTTATCTCAGTGAATTTAAAAACCGACCTGTCTCTCAGTACAAATGACCTTTTTCTGCTCATGCTCAAACTGGAACCCTGAACTGGCTTACTCTTTGTCTGTTTGTCAGTGTGTCTGTTTCTAACTGGTCTTCTCTCATTCTCCTCGTGTCCCAGCAACATTGGCTGCGCACAGACTTCAGCCGATGGAAGGACGAGGATGAGTCAGATGATGAGTTTGGAGGCGGTGATGATAGGGGTCTGAATGAGGTGAGGAGAAATGTCCTCTAGACCAGTGCAAGTTGAGGGAAAGTAAACAGTATTCTTGGTGTATTACACATTTCTTATTTTGTGCAAATGCTGTCATCATTCATAGGTTCACCATGTGATTAGTCCATATTGTCAATGTTTTATTATTTTAAAAAAAAAAGTGAGGCCCTAATCATAATAATTTGCACAATACATTCACCAAAGTTAAATTTCATGTCAACAATGTTACCAACATTTCACTTAACTACAGCCAGGCAAGTCATGAGCTATTCAAGAGATTTGAACATGAAATGTAGATTCACTGGGAGAAATAGTTCATGAAGTAGTACAAAAAATAGTGAATGGTCACAAGTGTGACAGTACAAGATTTCACACAAGATGAAAGACAGAGGTGCTCTATTCCTTGAATGAGGGGAAGTTAAGTTGAATGGTGTACCTGGAGTAAAGACAATTCATCGTTTGTTTTATACAACACCTCGCACATTAGCAGATGTGGTCCTGACAGATTCTTGAATTTACAAGCAAATGGCGATGAGTGGCGCAGTTAACTCACAGTCAGTTGTGTGCAGTTGAAGTTGTTGACAGTAAGACTAGTGACTAAATGTGCAACTGTAACTAATTGAGTGCGCGCTTCAAGTATTTGTTTATTGCGACATCAGAGCCATACATGTACAATGGCACAAAACTTTTTGTACAAGTTAATCAAGAGTTAAACACAGGAGTTAACCCGTTGACTACGGGAACCGGGTGCCCCCTGTTTTGAGGCAATGGGAATTCGAGTAATCTCGGAAGCAATGGGTTAATTGAAATTGGTGACATCAGCTGTGCAATATCCATTTTGCTCAAATGAAATTTGACAGCTGAGGGATGGAGCATGCAATGATATACAAATGATGCACAGGATAGAGTGTGTTAGTGTAGGCGTGGTGCACTCGAGGGTATTTACAATTGTGAAACATGCACGAGGCGAAGCCGAGTGCATGTTGCACTACATTGTAAATACCCGAGAGTGAGCTACGCCTCCACTAATGCCACGAAATAATCCTGTGCATCATTTGTTTTATAAAATAGGTCGAAAATTCGAAAACTGACATCATTTTTCAGCGTTTTTCACGTACCTTTGTGGGTCAAGACGTCCGAAGATGTTCGTCCCAAACATTTACGCACGTCGCACTCGCGGAAGTCCCGCACATACAGTATAAGTAACGCTATTATGGGGGGTTGGGTTTCCGGACACTTAAGTTCCCGCATGAAAACTTACTTATTTTACATAGAATATGCACCCTTTACCTTAAAGACTTGATATAGACTCCTCATATAGGCCTACTAGACAACATACTCTGAAAACGGCGTGAGAATTAACCTGCTAAATCGTTGGATTTGCTCTTCAAAGTGACTCCATGTACGCGTCCGGTCCCATAACGCTTGGTCTACTGTACTGTACAAAGTGTACGTATAGTAGAGTATACGTACGTACGCCACACATGTTATGCACAAGGGAAGACAGGCCGGCCGGCCGGCAGCCCGAACTAGAAGTTGTTTACAGGATTGACAGCGCGTATGCATGCAATTCATCAAAGGAGCCGCCGCGCGCACAGACGATCGGCAATCTACCATAGGATTACAGGCAGTGCAATTGTACTGAAGTAAAGGAAGGAGGTGTGTCTCATTTCAGCGCTTCCTATTGGCTACATTCTTGAACCCATTTTATAATACTTTTTAACTGCATGTCACATAATGAGCAATCTACCAGTCATATGTACAGTCAACCTCGCTGAAGTTAACCTTGCATAAGTCAAAGGTCTCGTCAGGTCCTTTTCTGTCTGTAATTCATTATTTTTTGATCCCTCATATGTCAAATCTTCTCAAAGTTGAAGCTATTTTTTACAGTCCAAATAGATGCGACTTAGGTAAGGTTGACAATAGCTTCTTTTTTTAGGTGATATATAAACGATGTGATGCATGGGTTTTTTTTTTTCTTTTTCTTCTTTCTTTTTTTATTTGTATGTTTTATTAAATCATATCACAAACATGATCAAATGATTTACAAATGATTTGTAATGATTAGAAAAAGTATGAATAAAACAAAAAAAAAAGAAAAAAGGTGACAAGACGTTGAAAATAATGCGTGGTTAGTTGATAATGTGTGTAATTTGTCTTGACTCTCCCGTACAGATGTTAGCCAACATGGGGAACATGGGTGACATGGGTGGCATGGGCGGCATGGGCGGCATGGGCATGGGTGACATGGGGTCGATGGGAGAGACTGGCGGCGGGGAGTCAGACGACAGCGATGATGAAGGTAAGTAACGGCGGCAGGCCTCACGGCGATCTCGTGGCATTATGGGCAAGTCTGACGGTTCCATGACATTTGCTGCTGCGACAATAGCTCCCATTAAATATCTGCATGCTCAGCCAAACATAAATTCTACCCACAAACATAACCCTAACCCTGTTCCTAATCCTCACATCAAGCTGAACCTAAAACCCCATCACAACCCTAACCCTAACCCCTAAGTCCTTGGAGAAAATAAGACTGGAGCAGGCGTCACTGGAGCAAATGTCATATCACCAGTCTGACACAGATACTGTAGTGTGCTTGTGGTAGTAAGTCTGGGGGAATTGTGACATCATACTACAGAGCATTTCAATCAGCTTAGCTCCTTTAATACAAGAATGAAGCTTCAATATTTTTAGTTGTCAGCTGCCTTGTGTACTAGTGCAGAGGAAGTGTTTATTTTGCCGTGTGACAATTTTTTACCATTGTTTACTGTGATGTTAGTCCCTCAAATAAAAACTAGTGAATATTGGGATTTCTCTATTTCATGTGTAATGAAATGTTATTGCAAACTACACCGTACAGCTGTACATGTATGGATTTCATGTGTTGATAGAAAAATTAACCCATGACCAATAGGAACCAGTGGTGAAGTGAAAAGTTTATAGGGATTTAAAATCTTACCTGGAAAGGGTTAAAGCTGAAGTACACCCTGAAAATTAGTGAAGATTTGAGCGAATTGATTTCCAAAAAAAGAAAGTCATGATTTTCTGAAGTTGTTGTATCACTCTGGGATGTACAATTGTAGCATGTAAGACATTCCACAAAATTTTTCTTTCTTTCTTTCTTTTAATTGATGAGAGGATTTTTTTTTTTTTTTTTTTTTTTGGGGGGGGGGGGAGGGGGATATTCAGGGAATTGTAAAGAAAATATTTGCAATGACTGTAATTATGAAGCATATGATTGGAAATTTACTTGATGTGAAATTGTTTATTGTTATGAATTGTTCATAATTTAGGCGACAGCTTTTCAACAGTGACTCTGAAATATGCCATTTTGTTCATACTTAATCCAATTGATCCCTTGTGTTACAATGCTTGCATGTACATGTATGTTCTTTCCTCTGGTGTTCATTACCCCTCAGCCAAAACCATGTCATTGATTTAAATTGCACATTGCCTCAGACCCCTTGTTGGTAATTTTGGTGTTGACTTTTCAGCAGTGACCTGCCTCACATAGTGTACATTCCTTGAGCCGTACATTGTATTGCAGAGACTCCAACTCTCCCGCTTTCGACGGGAGATCTCCCGCCAAAAGCCCATTTTTGCAAAGTCTCCTGTTCTCCCGCTTGAGATTTAATTTTCTCCCGTTTGAAATGATTTCTTACTTAGTGTCATCGTATGTTGAAAAAAAAGCCTTAGATAGCATGAGATAACATCTAGAACTCTAAAACTGGACCCTAGCCATAAGGAACTTCGCGCTTTGCGCACATCAAGTTGGAGTCTCCCGTTTGCTAGGGGTTTCAGGCGGGAGACTCTCTAGATCAGAAGGTGTTTGGGGTTGGAGTCTCTGGTAATGACCTTTTTTTTTGTGTGTGTGTGTGTGTCACATGTTTCCTCTCCACCAATCAGAGATCCCAGAGCTGGAGGACACTGATGGAAAGGAGGGAGAGGGAAGGTCCGAATAACCCACCGGATGAGGGGGCTAGAGAGGGAGAGAGAACATACCGACCATCGTATCATCCAGAAGGAATGTTGTATAAACTCATATCTGCTGGAGGCACAGCCTGTTGTCTGCCAACCCGGTGCCGCCATACAGGCATTCTTCATACTTCCTATCCACATTGTGGTTTTTTTTTCTTTATATTTGTCTGTCCAGTTGGTAATGCTAGCAGAATTGTCTGAAATGGCATGTAGCTCCATGGCTGTACCCCATGCCCATCGCCATATTAATCCTGAGGTGTATCTTTTCTATTTCTCTCCTCATGAAATATCTGGAGAAGTGATATTAAAACTATAGTACCAGAGAAATAAAGTTCTTGGTAGTAAGGGAGCACAAGAAAGAATAGGAAATAGATTCCACTATTAAGACGAAGCACTTTAAAGACATGATCAGAGTATTCACCCGTACAGGCTGCGTATGATAGTGATTCTGTGATTTTAATATTGCCAGATACGTGTTAAATTTTAAGTTAAAACATGCAATGAAGTGGAAGTTATTCGCTCATAAAAACAGACATGTAAATAGTAATCAAACATTGTCTACTGAAACAGTTTGCAACAGCTGATTTGAATGATGTCTCGAGACATACTGGACAAGTATAATTGTTACTGTACATGTATTCAAAGAAAGTAAATTTTTCATATCAGCCCTCCTTTTTAATTATTGGTGGTGTTTTCCATCAGAATGCTGTTGATCACAATAAGGTGTGCTTACCTGCAGTCCTTCAAAAGGAAACAACATGATTTCAAATGTTTGTAAAACATGACGTCTTGCTATGGTCAGGTGCAGTATAAATGCATTCCGCAGAGAGATACATTTGTGGGAAGCTGGAGATTTTTTTTTCTGGTTTATTGTGCCATCTTTTAAATGGAATGTTTACACTGTTGTGATATTGCATTTTGAAGATTATCTGCTCTAGACAGGATTCAAAGGTCCTTTTAGGTGGTGCCAGTGTGGACATTGCCGTTTTCTTTGTAGCCATGTTTTGTTATGAAAAATATACCAATCAGTTACATATTGAAATGTGTAATGGAAAAGAGGTCCCTCCTACAATATTAACAAATATTTTTGAGTACAAGGGGTTGTTGTAATTATCATTTGCAATTAGACATCATCTTTTGTTCTTGACAATGAATAGGCCACCTGTACAAATATGTGACATCCTGAAGACGCTATGTTACTGCATCACGGTATGTGATTTGTGATGTGTTTTTCATGGACCCTGCCAAACAAACTTTCCTTGTGAATACACTTGTGTATGTATATATTACAGTGTGTAGCACTTACACAATATGTAACCTGCATTACGATGAATGAAATGATGTTTCCTTCCATTTGTCTATTTGATGCAAGGTAGCAAAAGAAAATGAGACCGGCATTAGATGCAGACATGATAAAAGGCAGATTGTTTTGGTCGATGCCCACCTTTGCAGTAAGAATTCATTTCTCAATCCACACTGTAGTTAACATTCCAAATTCTCAGAAATGACAGCTACTCTGCAAATCACAAATGACTGATTATAAATCAGGCTTAGTAAGTTGTGTTTTGTTTTGTTTTTTGTTTGTTTGTTGTTGTTTTTTTGGTCACCTACCGAATATTTTAGCTATTTTTTATGTGCAGATGGCAGCATTTTAACTGTCGTGTTCAATATTCAGTATACATCAACGATATGTTCTTATACTGTTTGTTTGCGAAGATTCATTGTTGGTTTTTCATAGAGCATTTCTTTACATAGTGACATGGTTGTCTTTCATAATGAGGTAAGGTTTTGTTTATAGAATACATGAAACCAAAATTATGACTAACAAACCCCAAATACCAGTTGAAACTTGACTCATGCCTGATCCCGTAAAAGATTTAACTAAACAGACTGAAGTGCACATAGAATCAACTGACGAGAGGACGGTAATTGGGTTACTTCTGTATCCTTTTGATCTTCGTAGAGAAGGAATATGGCCGACATACCATTTATTCAGAAAACTGCAGCTCGTTTCTGTCCCATATTTATTAGTTATACAGATATCTGAACTCATTGCTGCTGTGATACACTGTGTGTACATTTAGATGAACCCAGCAGTTCTCTTGTTCAATTTTGTTCTGTTTTGTTTTTGTTTGTTTTTTATCCAGATGTAATTTGTTTCCAAATTGAAGCTGTCTTTTTCAGGAAATTAGGAAGTACATAGCAAGGTATAATAATTGTTACATATAAACTGTCCATCCTTCATGAAGGGTTTGTGGTCACTGATTTTTGTCTAGGTGAAAAACAAACTTTCAAAAGAAAAGAAACAATGTGTATATCATGTGATATAAAGAATACCAATACAACCCCTTCTCTGTTCATTTCATGGTTTTTTTTATCTATCCAGTGAGAGGCAGTTTGGTTTTGCAGTAGAATATATAGATATTTCAGCTAGTGAATGTCTATAAACCGCTAACCTTCATCAGTCAACCCATATCAAAATAAAAATTGTTTATAATCAATGTAACTCACTGTGACCTTTCTTGTACCAGAGGTGGCGTACATTCATTTTCACATGCGTTTGTGACGGGTTGAGATGTACATGCTGATATGTTTTGCAGTTGTGGTCCCTTTGCCAGATTTAGATACAGTATGTTTGAATGTCTGCATACAAATGTTATATTATTTGTTCAAATAGGCTTTGCAATGAAGAGAGTATACAATGTATATTCTTTTTTGTTTGTGAGGCTGGTTCATACAATGGGCATGTAGACAGTTCCCCGTGAAGAAAGTTCTCCATAGAGTTCAATCATATTTGGAGCGTTTATTGAGACGTTAACTCCACATGCATTAGGATAGCCTCTTTATGTTGGACTCTTCCTTTGGTTTTGTTCTCAAAGTGTTTCAGTGCACAGATGACGCATAATTATTTGGTTAGATATTCCGAACGTGGTAATGATAACTGATGAATGTATAAGTGTGGATGCGTGATGCAGTACTGTTGCCAAGTTTGAATTATAGAAGTTCAGAGATGTGATTGGCATTCACTTTTTAATCTGGTTTCCTATCCTCATACTGCGTGCATTTCATTTGATGTTCATTCATGGAAAGAAGTGGGGAAATGCATTGGGTATTTTGTTCTTTTACCCTCCTCCCACCCCCTGCCCGCCCCCCCCCCGTTTTTTTTTATGTTTTATGTTTTTAATAATTTCATGCATAATGTGATAAATGTATTAAAGTAGGAACCAATGATATAAAACGAATGCGTCTGCTAGGCAGGTTTTGTGCTTAGTTTGTCCCTACATGTATAATTACTGAGCTGTTCTTCTGTGTATGGTGTGTGTGTATGTGTGTGTGTGTGTGTGTGTGTGTGTGCACGCGCACGTGTTTGTGTTTGTGTGCGTGTGTGTGGGTGGGTGGGTGTGGGTGTGTTATATGCATTTGTGTGGGGACAGTAAACGTATCCTGATTATTGTCAACGTGCATCGGTGCTTTATTTTGGAAATTATTGTCGCATGGGCGGTCCGTGTGGCGTAAGACCGGCAAATCTCATCATCGAAACTGTGAACAAATTCATGGCCGTACTACACAGCGGGAGTCGGACAGGTATAAAATCTTTAAAGGGGAAGGCTAGTAACTGATCAGTGGGAATCAGTGGAAATGCTGGGAGATGATTGTTCCAATCCTTATGGGATTCATTCAAGAGTTCATTGTATATCTATTGTTGTGTGAAAATGGTTTGCTTCAGAATGGTCTCATATTCAAGTAATGTGCAGTTTAATGCTTCCAGGTTAGCGTCCCTGGTCAGTGACGGAGCATTAATCTGCACATTACTTGAATATGAGACCGTTCTGAAGCAAATCATTTTCACACAACAATAGATATACAATGAACTCTTGAATGAATCCCATAAGGATTGGATCAATCATCTCCCAGCATTTCCACTGATTCCCACTGATCAGTTACTAGCCTTCCCCTTTAAGAGAGCAATGTGGATATAGTGAAAGCAGCAACATTAGCAGAACACATCAGTTAAAGTTTGAGGAAAATCGGACAATCGATGCAAAAGTTATGAAGTTTTAAAGTTTTGGTGTTGAATCCTCTGGATCAGGCGATTACTAGAGTTCATGACGTCATGTGTGGACAACGATATGAAGAAAACGTAAAGAGAATTCAACATGTTTTCACTTTTTCAGCGTAATGAAAGAGCACTTGACTGTAAACCGCTTTCAGAAAGCACGGGGAATTATTACATGTACATATAAAGAGTTTGTTTGCAAAAACCGATAAGTCCATATTTGCCAAATGGAGATATTTGCGATTAAAGGTCAAGAAAAATAAAGAGAATAATAAGAAAATTTTTGCTTCTTTTGACCATAACTTCAAAAATATACCTTCATATGTAGTGACCAATATATCATTTACAAGGTATTATTTTGTACTTTATGACAGAGATCGCACTTCCAAATCTTCAAAAATGGACTTATCGGTTTTTGCAAACAAACCCTTCATATGTATGTCAGTATCAAGTTGATGAAATGTGTAATTTTCTTGAAAAAAATATATATTTGTGAATTCTTTTTATATAAATCTACAGCTCCAAGTTTAGATTTGTGACGTTAATTTTTGTCCTTGAGCGGAGAAACCAATACTCTGAAAAACCCGTGTCATATAGCAGTTTCACCATAAGAAAGCATGAGTAGGAGGCTCAGATTATTCTGGAAATGTACTAATGTAATTCCCTTACAATACCTCTCTGAGGTCACTTGTGTAGAATTTATGCATGCTTTCTTCTTTTTTTCTGCTTCTTTGACCCAGGGAGGTGAAAGCACCTCCTTGCTTGACCCCTCCCCCATGCATTGTTGTGGTGAAGCTGCTATGTCATCGTCCTTGTTCATTGTGATTTGTTATAAATTTTGAAAAAACATTCTTATTCCTTATCCCAGTCATTATAAATTCTGAGACTCTGTACCCAGTATAACCAATTGAAAATTGTTCAAATGTTAGTCTGAAAATCAGCCGGAGTTCTTAATTAAGATAACTTGCGCACAGATACCTCAGCGAGTGCTGCCCTCTGCGACAATGATCAAAATCATGAGGTGCAGCAGCTGCTGCGGTCTGTACGATGATCAAAATCTTGCTAAGACACAAAGAACTCCCTAAATATTTTGTGCTTATATGCAATTTGTCGCTTTTCACTTTTCAAAAGATGTTACCGTACAGAAATGCACTTTACTCGACATACTATAGTGATGTTAGACAACAAATACAGGGCAGCGAATCTGAAGAAAATTCCAATTTGGTGATTTTTTGTGGAAACCAAAAGAAAGTTCACAACTTGTCCCCATTTGATTATCGCCCTCTAGTGGCAGCTATATTACACATGAGAATAACAGAACTCCTGGTCAGAACTGTTAAACTTCCAGTGATTCAGTTCAACTTTTTTAAAGTTCAGGCTTAGACTTTAATAAAGATGTTATTTTTTTTCAGTCCTCTAGTCTCTGAAATTTAAGAAGCTATGGGTTTTGCCAGAAACTGCTTATCGACATCTCAAGAATCTGAGAGCTTTCCACCTTGACTTACTGAGAAAGTCAACTTCATGTTCCCAGACGACATCGAGGGTAAGCACGAACTTATCTAAGTTGTTGATTAAACTGGCTCGCAAAAAGGAAATGTTTAAAAAGATGATATCAACAGCTTTGAGAATATTGTCAGATTGAAGATATATGAGTTAAGGATATGATGTTTTCTATTAAGGGATGGTTCGTATGTAATGTTGGAGCAGGGAGGTGGCATGTTAGGCTTCTTTGGATGAAACTAGGACACGCAATTAAGTACTGGCGTCATGCAGTTGTATAATATACAGTAGATTTGACAATCACATTCTTCGTGAGTACAGATTGTTAAGCGGCACCATGATTTTAAAGGATTACATTCTGATGATGGATAAGATGAAATATTTCATCACTTTATGGTATTATTTCGATAACATACATGGGAAAAGTTTCAAAGGAAAAATGATACCTCTTTTCATTCAAAGCATTAATCGGAAAAGAAAGGACATTTGTGCTTAGTGGTAGTATTTTTTGCAGGAAAGAAATAGCACCACAAACTTCTGAATTCTATGAAGAAAAAGGATTTGTTCGCACTCCCCCCCCCCCCACACACACACAATTATACATTATATGTATATATTATATTAAATATATAACATACAAATACACACATGCGTGCGTGTATCAAGTATCTGTGTATATGCGTTTGTGTGGTTGAGAGAAACACAGACGGACTGACAGACAGACAAACACACAGATTAGACGAGACATCTCACAAAAAACCACCAGATGGCGGGTACGTGAGGATCGCAGCAGAGCGTCCCCTCCAGACGACGCGTCCCAGACTTCGGCTATCCCCACACTCACCGTCCGGTGTGCCCACAACGACACTCTTCACCCCTCGGATTATCTCCTCTTTCGATTGATGATCATTAGTGATTTCCTCAGCCAGGCGACGGACGCACACCACACCGCACCGAGGCCGATGACAAGTGCGTGAGTGAGACCGTTCTCATCAGGAGTAGAACACACGTGCATTGGGAGCCAGCTTGACGAATGCTCCTGCCATAATTTTCTTCATTTACTTTCCGCCATTGGTGTGTCATCACTATGAAAGCCGCAGGAAGGCTTTCGTAGACTGCACATTAATGTAACTGTGTTTGTGCACTTATTTATCAAAGTTTGGCAGATAGTCTGTTTAGAAATACTTAACATTATTGCAATCAGCCAATTTATTTTATTGCCGTTATGTTTGTGACCTGCTTCAGAACTTCCCTTGTTTGCACTCAGTCTTGCGTTAACATTTGAAGGTTTCTTCCGAGTTTCGGTAGATTTCATGACACATTTAGGCGCACTGCGGTTCTTTGTTGGCTTTTAACATACCTTAAGATACGTGCCTTCAAAGAGCTAAGATGTTTCATTGAGATAGACTGTCATTCAGTGGGACAAAGGGATTTAATTCCAAGGGATTTGCTTGCTATCGGAGGATAACGCCGACCGTCTCCCTCAAATTTACCGCTGTACGATCTCATCATCACGTCGTCACTTTGGTCATCATGATCGTCACTCTCGTCGATCGCCTCGTCGTCCTGGAAGTCGCTTGGATGTTTATACTCGGATTAGCTGGCGGTTTCAACATCGACGAGTCCTCGCCGATCGTGTTCCGCGATCTCGAGGTCGACAGCCGGTTCGGGCAGGCGCTCGCCCTCCACCAGAGGGGCGACGAAACAATGTAAGTTGCTTTTTTTTTCGTCCAAGTGACGAGACACTCACGATAGTTTTTGATCGAGTCCCAAACTACCGAACAACTGTTGCTATGAGGAACGAATTATGATGATACATAAGCCACTCAATATAATTATGTTTAATGATAAGTAATAATGTTATCTGAAATGTTGCCTTCCTTTTCCAGAGTGCCTGGGAAGAAACGAGATTATCACCCCTCACTTTTGCCATTACAATGATATGCTCTGCTAACATTTTTATTGTTATCTTTGGAGAGTGATTCCTTGATACCGAGTGATCAGATCAGCACAACTTTGTGTCGCTCAATTAGTGACAAACATATCTTCTATCACTGAGGACAATTTAAAGTAGCACTTACATGTAATAAATACAAGATGGGGTGAAGAAGTACAATATGATGTCGTACAGCAAATGAGTTGAAGTTTGATACGAAAAAAACAAACAAGAAAAAAAACTGCAGTTATTTCATTAAGGCATTAGAACCTCGCCCGTTTACTCTGAGGTCCTTATTACCGAATGCGTACTGAAAGAGAAATAAGGACGTATTCTGCTGTCCAGCATTTTTTAAGAGGCATAATTATATTCTTTGTGAACTTTCAGATACCACTATATAACTACAGTATATCATCACCACACTCCAAACTCTGAATTTGTGTGTTTTGTTTATGAAATAAATGGGAAGTGTTATTGCTCTTTACTACATCGGGGCCTGCTTATGTCTTTGTCTAGGATATTATTATGCATTTTATATGAGTGTCTGGTATATATGTTCATAGGAGATAAATCAACAGACAGGGATAGATAAATACGAATGTTAGTAAGCGAGTCTAACAGCCAACTGCGCGTGACGTGCGTGACGTGACGTGGGTGACGTGGTAGTTATGTGGAGGAGTAAAGTCAGTACAGTATATGGAAATCATCAAGAGGTGAATATTCTCTCTCGTGTTCTCCTCGAACACAGCGTGTCTCCTGTTTATAATATCTTTATTTTGTCAATACCATCGTCACCCAATATAATCATCTGGATTTAATCACCATCATCCTAGCAAGAGAAAAGAAAATCAGTTCATAGTTCTCTGATAACCCAGAGACTGTTCGTTCATCGATGATCCTTTATTCCCATTCTTCTTTCTCATCTCCGTGGCGTTTTGTTTTGTTGTTGTTTTTAGTAGTGGTGAAACGCGCATCATTTAATACATTCAGTGAACAATATTTTTGTATTGGACGAATGGTGAGATGATCATGGCCATTCAGTGACCATATCGTCCATGTGACTGTCGTCATTCGTGTACAATGGAAAGCTGATTTCCTATATTATTTATTTATATATTTATTTATTTGTTCATTTATTTATTTATCTATTCATTTATGTATTTATTTATGTATGTATTTACTTATCAATTAAGCAATTAGTTAATTTATTTATTTATTTATTCATTTATTTATCTATTTATTTATCTATTTAGTTATTTATTTATTTATTTATTTATTTATCTATTTATTTATTTAGAATCTATTTGTTTACAGGCGTCCATAGAGTGAATGGGGCGAGGTCCCAACGCCTTCTTTTCTTTACATCATCCTCCACGGTTGGCCTATTCAGTTGCAATTATGACCGGGCCCTGTACTTTATTATATCAAAACTAAAACTAACCCTAGTATGTAGCGCATCATGACGCTACAACAGTAGGCCGCACCAACGGAAATGTAAGAGCAATGTAATCCTACCCCAGAAAGAAACAACAACAACAACAATAGAGAAACAGACAAAAAACAAACAAACAAATAAACAAAAGATAAAAAGTACAAAAACAAAACAAAAAGTGCAGTTTGCCAACAGAACACACACACATACACACGCACACACACACACACACACACACACACGCAAGAAATCGAAGTGACAGACGAAAGAGCGGTGCGAGTCTTATTGAGGCACGTAGGCAGTTGAGGTCATTACCCTCGCACAACTCCATTTGAAAATCAGAATTGAAACGTCATCACTTCCAGCGCTCTCTAGCTCTTTCTCTCTCACCAACCCCGCCCAAAGACCTCCTCGCCCCGCCCAACGTCAAATGCATGTCCCACCTCCCTCCATCACAATGTGTATTTTCACAACTCTCTAATGACCCCTGACAGCCCTGTTTTAATGATATTATACAGTAACCCACTTTTGCAAGGTTTCTCTTTGCACCATATTTCGTCCGGAGGTGAGTGATGAGGGGCGTAAGGGAAGCTTCTCATAGTCGGCATTGTGTTGCTACACCGTTTACTTATGTGGCTTGTGGCATGTCTTATATGATTTGGATTGCTGAAGTAATTTTACTTTGCTAATGACCTCATTGAATTCTTGGCATGTTTGCCTGCATAAAGCAGTAATTTTAAGCTTTGAGATATCCGTTTCTACTTGATATCACATACAGTCATCAAGCGAGTATTTGCAAAGTTGCGAAGTCTTAACTAAGAAAAGTACTTCAAAAGTGTTTCAAATTGTCAATTGCCAAAGTAAAGAATTCGGGAAACCTGCCTGAAAAAAACAACAACAACAACACTCGAAACAATACAAAACAAAACAAATTCCCTGAGAGTTCGCTCAACTCATAATAGGCCATTATGAATTATCGGCATTCAACGAAATTGATAAATGGCTGCAGACCCCACTCTTCATTATAATGAGAGTGTGCAATGTTTAATGTGATACATGATTTATATGATAAGCACACACACACACACACACACACACACACACACACACACACACACACACACACACACACACACATACTAATCACAAGATATTGTATTCTGCTTGAGGTTCTTAAATGTTTATGAGTAGACTAGAATGATCCAACATGTCCAAACACCGTCGGAGAGATAGGAATACCGTCTTTAGGGCTTTCGATTATAATTATAGATTATAGGGTTATAAACGGTGTGGGGACTTAGAATTCGTTAACATCGTTACTGTTTTTATTTATTTCTTTGCAAAAATAAAACGTTATAAGCAATTCAGCAGTTTTTTACTTCATTCTTTTTTTCGACGAGTCCTTTTTTTTCTTAGAATTAGTGATAACGACAACAAGTCACCGCGACTGTGAGACTAGATAGTTCCTTTTCCTTTGTTATGATCCCAGTGGAGGCGAAAATAAACGCTGTTAAAATCATTACGGAATTGGGATTTGATGGCGGATTTGCGAAACTGGGGTATATTACAACCTTGAACTTCCCACCTCTCTTTTTTAGAAAAAAAAAAAGAAATGGGCGCAAGGAAAGCGTCAACACGATCATGAGTCCAACTTTGACTCACGACTGTCAATCTCCTTCCGAAAATGAAATTGTTGAGTAAGCGTTTGCATATCAATACATGATCATCCTTGGAGCGTCTTGATATTTGGCTTTGGAGAAAATCTGGTTGATTGCCTATCCATGTATCTCGTTACATACCATAATTCATCTATTTACACACAATTATCAATAGCATTTGAAATGGTCATATTGAACTTGTCATGTCGATTACCTTTGCTGCATCTATCCTGCCTGCTCCTGAAAACATTACAAATACAAACTGTATGACTCATTGACTGCTAAAATTATCGCTCTAATATTAATTTCTTAATATCGTGTCGCAGTTAAACTCTAAGAAAAAATAGGTTCACCTTTGCACCTTTACCTGCGGCACAATATTGTAGAGCACCCTTCGGGTGCAATTTTGCACCTTCTCAGACCAGAAAGGTGCAAAGATTGGTCTGAAAGGTGCAAAGCTGCACCCATAAAGGTGCTACAATTATTATGTCACACGGAAAGGTGCAAAGATTAAACCAATTTTCCTAGACTGTACGTTGAACAAATGAATCAAAATTAATCTGCGCTTAGAGCAGTATTATTATAGAAACATGGATATTTTCACAGGACAAATAACTGCAATTAACTACATAACCGCAGTGTGTATAGTACATGACGGTAACTTGCCCCTACATCGACTAAAAGAATCAAGGAGCACATCCATGCATGAGAGGCGAATAACACAAAGGTCAAGCAAGTGAAGAGACGACTACATGCTCATGCACCACACAAGATAATCATTGGTTAGGCATCAGTGAAAAAGAAATTGATAGCAGAGAATCGCATCGCTGGCTTCAGAACATCGCTTTCCAAGATAACCTGATAATACCATTATGCGTTGACTTCATTGATCATCGAATTCTGACAACTTTAAAACATTCTCAAAATCCTGTCTTCACTCCCGTTTTTCGGTATATCTTTCTTTTTTTTTTCTTGCAGGATACTGCTGAAATTGAAATTACAATGTATTAGCATTAAAATCCCGAGTTTTTGCAATAACTTGTTCGCGAGACCCTATCACTTCGATGTAGTTTGCGGCCGCAAGGAAGTGAGGGAAATTATACCTCTTTGCTTTCGCGATGTGCAAAGAAGCTCATCCACGGCGAGGAAAAATCACGCATCTCCAGATTAAATCTCATCCTTTATGTGTTTAGATGCTTCCCGCTTATTCCTCTCTCTATCATTTCTTCCTCTTGCTCGTCTGTCCCTCCTTCGAATCTGCTACATTTTTTTTTTACATCTCCGCATGTCTGTCTTTTTCTCTTTCCCTCGTCTTTTGAGCTTGTTTTGTTATTCATCGTTGTGCAAATCTCGTGCTCGTTTTATGTTTATCGCTGTAACCGCCCTCAAGTCCTGCATACTATATTATATAACGATATACCTTCTCCTTTTCTTGTGTTTTTTTTTTGACAGTTTCGAACAAACCTTTCCGTGTGTTTTCATATTGAATTACTTGAATATGTGTTCTCCCTCTGTATAGTATATGTACTTATTAAGCAATACTCTGTTCTCCATGCATGAATAACACCTTGAATTTTCTGTGCATCTAAGATACACCTGTGCGATGATTTGCATTACGTTGATGCAATTTGAAAAAAAGAGCATATCACTTCTTTTTTTTATCAAGCTTGATACTCTTTTGAGAAATATTCATTCTTGTTTCTTCAAAATCGTCCTGTTGTTAACATTTCATTTCTTCACCTTATCTTTTCCGTTAGCGTCTCCTTATTCGTCTCCTTCAATCTTTTAGTTATAATAAGCAATTTGCATATTTATCACTTTCATCCTTTTCCATGTACATAGTCTACATCTCATATCTTTCTAATTTTCCCTTTTTCTCCCCTTCTCTCCCTTCCTCCAGAGCCACCTGCTCCTCTCCTTCTTCATCTTCACCTCATTTAACTCCTCATTCATCTTGACCTTAATCCCTTACCCCTTCTAAGATTCCTTTACCCCCATTTCTCCTCCTCTCCATCCTGCACCTCACTCTCCCTGCCTTTGTTTGGCGGCTCAAACTCAGACAGTGCAGGACGCTGTGTAATTCCACAGTGGTCAACATAATCGTGTAATTAGATTCCGACTCATCCCATTCACCTGTCTTATGACTCTCAATCACATAGACTGGGAAGTGGGGAATATCGCTGCCCTTATTTAGCTGGTTAATTACGTAATTAACATCGTCTTATTGGGTTAGCTCATTTAGAGGAAAGAGCTTAAAGGGATGGTACAGTATTGATGGAGATGAGAATTGGGCGTTTAACTTTTTGCGAGATACCAAGAAAACACCTATGACATAGTACAGAACATACCATTTGAAGAGGAATTCAAAGCTTATTTGATGAAAATCGGGTTTGGTATGACTGAAACATCCAAAAACAAAGTAAAACAAAGCGATCGTGATGAAGTGTGGGTTCCACACTTTAGTAGAATCGCTCTCTTTTTATATCTCAGCCATTTCAAAACCAATTTTCATCAAATAAACGTTGAATTCCTCATAGAATTACATGCTCTTTCATATTTCATATGAGGTTTCTGATTATCTCACCAAAATATGTTAGAAACCTGAAATTAGGTCTCAACCAAAACTATACGATCCCTTTTAAGGGGGGTAACGGGCCACTTTCAGGAGAGGACGTAAAAACAAGAGCTTGGGTGAAACTGATAAGACTAAGAAGTCGTGGCATCTTCTCTTCAGCTCACCCTCTGAAGAGGAGTGACTGCATATAGAGTGTTCTGTGAAGAATCTTAAGAACGATTCGAGCGTCTTCATGGGATGGTATAAATTGGTTGAGGTGAGGATTCAGATTTTAACGGTTTACGAGGTACAGTACTTAGAACCCCTTCATGAAATATTAACGCGCATAAAACAAAATCTACGAGGATTTCAAAGTTTATTTGATGAATATCGGTTTTGAAATGGCTGAGATATCCAAAAATAAAGTAAAGCAAAGCGTTCCACATAAGGACCCACCTTTTGTTAGGATTGCTTTGTGTTCGATATTTCAGCCATTTCAAAAATCTATTTTAATCGAAGAAACTTGGAATACCTCTTAGAAAATTTTATGCTCTTTCATATTATTTTCATGAAAGGTTTCTCATTATCTAAAAAAGAAATCATCGTCAAAATGAGTTGGGAACCTGAACCCCCATTTCAACCAAATCTTTTCCATCCCTATAATGTTAAGTCTTTGAAAGTAACTGGTGTTATCTTGCCCGTATTTGCCATGGTCATTACAGACAAGTGACTGGGGGAAGGGGGCAAGGGGCACCCCACGCCCCCCCCCCCCCCCAATGGTACAGGTGTATTTTGCAAGAGCCGGTGTGATGATGCTGTCATTGATTAACATAATCCAATTCTCTTCAAGCATACATGTTCGTGGTGGCAAGAATCAAGAGCATGGGACTTTTTGTTATTCAAGAATACATGAAATATACAATACAAAACTTGTGTACATTTATTAGGTTTCTGGACTCCCTGTTAAGTTATGGTGATCATGTCAAGTCATATCTACCATTGGATTCTAACAACTGCCCGTTGCATACATTTTTAAAAAGAGCGAACAATCAAAAAGACATGTTTTGTTCACTACCCTTCTAATACATTAAGTATATATAATATTTTTGCTGATTGGTAACATGAAAAAAAAAAACAGCAGTCACAATTTATGTTTATATGTTCAATGGATTAATCCCCTTGGGGCAGTGAAAAGCGTAGAGGTTTGGACATTTTTGGGTTGAAATAATAAAAAAAAACCGTTCGGTGTAACTTACATATGAATTCGAACTGATGTAGGGCAAACGTACGTACAAAACTGACTGCATGACAATTTCATCATCGTGTGTAAATTTAGGATATGTAGGACAATCGCTGTATCTACATTAGTTTTAAGTTTGTGTCCTTGACCTGTTCTATGATAATATATACAGTCAGACTGAACCTCGTTACACGAGAAACTCGTGCTAATAATCGCCACTTTCAATTGCAGTTACTATGGCAACGCGCAGATATTTTGAAATAGACCGTCTGTCTCTGTGATATTTCCTGAAACAGCCAGATTTTATCATCGTATCTTATCAAAACAAAAAACAGAAGCAAATATGCCATTCAACATTGGTTAAAAGAATTTGTTAATTCTCAGCGCAATCGTCAAGTTAAGTTCATGATATGTCTGTCATTGCGGCAAAGACAAACTTTAAGAGAGACGTAATCGATAGGACTGATTCCGAGACGAGGTCAATGAGCTAATAAAGAGCCTCGTCCGTCAAGACATGCTTCGTGGTACAATAAGCGGGACAGTTCTGTTTGGAGAGCGGAACTTATTTATATTCCTGTCACTGTCACCCGCTTGTAAACACTACACCTTCATACTCCAAACTGCCATCTCCGCTACAGATACCATTTATATTGATTCTTCCATTTTCATATTTGTCTTCTGTTTTGATACTACCTGATACCACAGCTTTTGGAACCGGTCCTAACATGCATTTAAGGAAGAATGCAGTGCAAATGCATGTTCGACTTGTATTGATTCATAATGAAATACCCTCATCACTTACAGTATATGGCCAAACAGATATTTACATTTGTGCCAAATCATTTCATTCTAATGTTTCTGCTGTTTTTCTTCCGATTTCTTAAATACGCTCACAAACCTTCCAAACCAATTAGATTCTGCCAGTGTCCTCATCTGTCAATCATTTCGGTAAGGTATGAATAATGATTTACTATGACTGACAAAAGACATTGAATGTATATACCTCCCCCTAGATGAGCATAACTTGAGTGTTTCCCTGCAATAGAGCATGAAGTATGACGTCGTAGTCACTCGTAGCCATGGCAACGGGTTCTAATCAACATCACGTAACCCGAATGTCTGTGAACACAGCAGCGGTTGCTAACCATGTTCGTACCCGGTTCCAACCCACTGCCCGGAGCCTTGTGAATGGGTATTTCGTGTGGAACCAGCCCCAAGCTAAAACAAAAGGCTTTGATATTATCACTTTGGTAGGCCTACTCAATGTCTTTTATTTGTCATGTTAGAAACATGAAAACATACAAGGTACGCTCAGTCTAGGGTAAGGTGCACTCCTAAGTCTTTTGTTAGTCAGATTTGTACTTGTACAAATCTGACTAACAATATCTGTACAATGATTGACAGATGATTTCACTGACAAAATCCCGGATTGGAAGTTGCTGATGTTGTTGTTGTTACTGTTGTTGATGATGATGATGATGATGATGATGATGATGATGATGATGATGATGCTGTTGTTGTTGTTGTTGATCTGCGTATCCAAGTAATCTGAAGAAAAAGTGTGGAAGATATCAAGCAAATGATCATCGACTGCGAGGGCGATGTTAGACTGTGTCCATTGCCCGAGAAATAGGAGATGATTATTGCTTTATCTCCCACATCGATTGACAAACTTGAGATTTGATAAAAATGTATTCCATCAATTATTACGCAATAGTACGATAACAAAAAGTAGATTAAGTATGGTAGCATAAGAGGGAAAAGCATTTATTGCATGTTTTCCTGTGTTTTATTTTGGGGTCTTTTCTTCTCTCTATTGTTAGGTTGGTTGTGGGCGCACCTAAGGGCCAATCAGCAAACAGTGAGATAGTTCGAGGAGGCGTGGCCTACAAATGTTCCTTCACCAATCAAAATACTTCGCTTGGTGGCAACTGCTCTGAGATCTTGCTCGATAGGAGAGGTGAGTGGAAAAAAATCAAACGGTTACCATGGTTACCTTGGAACGAAATCTCTTAGACCCTGCTGGTGTAGCAAATCATAATTCAACGACGCAGTTCCACAGTTCCCTTAATGAAAGGCGAAATTAAGTAGGAATATCGAAAACGAAAGTACTATGGTGGAAAATGAGAAACAGAAAGAGAGAAGGAGAGACAAAGACAGAGACAGAACGACAGACAGACAGACAGACAGATAGACAGATAGACAGACAGAGATACATTGATGAAAACATAAAGGCCTAATATCAAAGCGGAGTGAAAATTAGTTGGGAATGAAATTATACAAACGAATATGAAAGATGTCAAATCAATGCAACAAATTGTCTCTCTTCATAAAAATTTGATTTTCCTTTCATGATAAGAAAGAGACAATACAAACAATTCTATCAATCGTAGGTGTAAATTTCTGCCTATATCAATTGTTTGTTTCTTTATTTTTTTTCAAAAGCGATTAATTATGTTTAATATTAGGCCTACACAGTAACGACCCACTGAAAGTCTGCCTCTAAAACGCTGAAGGTTGTGACTGGAGCCCGAACTTTAGGTTTTTCCTCTCTCCAGTAAATGAATGATTTGCTCGTAGATCCATGTGGTAATTCACCTTGACATGGCGGCGTTTCACTCATTATTCACCAACACCTGTTGTCTCTTCCCTGAGAAAATGTCTTTCTATTGAAAAACTTCCGCTTTTGACATCAGTTCATTATTGAAGTGTGTTGACGTTGTGTCTGCAATTCTATTTGTGTGGTCCCGTTTGCATTAATTCTACAGCGGAGATGACAAAACTCCCAATTCTGGACAAATTCGTGATGGTTTGCAGACCGGCTTAAATGGAGGTCAGAACTTCCGCGGTAGTGAGTTCAAGTTCATGTTCTTGAAGCTCATTGAAGTAGTGTCGTGAGAGACTGGTAGGCAGTATAATTGTGGTGAGCACACCAGATTGAAGGAAGGGGTGGTGGGGGAAGGAGGGGCTCGGTAGCGGAAGGAGATGGGTGGAGGCGGGGTAGAGGAGATTGATGGGGAGGGGGAGGGGAGGGGAGCGAGGAGATCAAGTTAAAATGCAAATGCAATCTACTTGGATCATTCTAGTAATTGCATAGTACGTAGCTTCCTTCTCTCCCTCTCCCCCCCCCCTCTCTCTCTCTCTCCCTCTCTCTTTCTCTTTCACTCCTTGTATTCACTTTCTATAGTGTGTTGATTTGTATAGTAATAATAGTTCAGTTTCTCAGCTCATATCGCAAATTAATGTTCCCTTTACGCTTAATATGCGATAATTCATATCTATTTTGCACACACATTATCACTAAAGTGTTATTGACAAATTACATTCAAATTCACGATAAGAAATGACATATAAAGTATTGTTAAACATGCAACACACAACAAAGGCGTAGGCAGCAATATACGTAACTTACACAGTAACAAAAATGAAGACGACTCTCTTACGCAATTTCAACAACTTTCAGACTCGAATTTTCAGACTTAAAGATGATTTATTTGATTGATTGAAAAGAATGTTATTGAAAATCATCCTTAGCAGTCTGCAAGCTGAATTATTGATATCAACAGAAATCAACAGAACAACACAAAAACAGTGTTGCAAAACTTACTTGCCATGTACTTTCGTTGTCATATCGAAAACACACTGGTAGAGCATGTATGAAAACATACTGTTTAGACAAACATTTCTTGTACAATTAAAGATTTAGAGATCAAAATACGAAAATAATGTCTTATATCAGCGAAAGGATAAAAAAGGAGGGCACTCATGTCAGTTGGTCAACTGTGATCCCTTCTCATATGTTTCTGCAAATCGATTATCTTTCTTAATTATTTTCCCTCTTGAGTAGAGATTCAGAACTAATCTAATATATATATATATATATATATATATATATATATATATATATATATATATATATATATATATATATATGTATATATATTGTTACGGAGGTTAACTTGGCCTAACGAACCATCATAACCACCAAAAATACCCAGACTCTCAAACAAGGTGTTTGGTCGGTCTCGGTCATCTTGTCGAACTCTTATTTATGTATTCCTCCGCGGAACAATGAAGTGCCCAGAAATGATATTACAATGCACATTGTATCTATAACAATATATAAATATATATATATATATATATGTGTGTGTGTGTGTGTGTGTGTGTGTGTGTGTGTGTGTGTGTGTGTGTCTAAGGTGAAAGCAATATACCAGAAGTTATTTTATACAAATCTTCGTGGATTGATTTTCCGTGGTGACATGACATAAGAGTTAGTTTTTCTCGAACACCGAAGTGCGTTAGCTGCCTGAGCGATGTCTACATAATGACAAGGCCATCTTGTGTTCATGGACAGTAGGGTTGACTAACTGACCTCATCGCTACTCTGTAGTATTACATAGGAAACTGAGATCATTCAAATGACGAAGAATGCAGAACCATACAATTTGTGCTTATCCGAACGCCAACATTAGAGGCGATTGGTACAGTTATTTCTTGTTATTTTGATATGTTAATCTTTAGTATGCTTCACTGCGACATTACAAAAGTTGAAAAAAAAAACAATTCAAACTATATAGCGTTATACATGCAATCTATTAGAGAAAGAACTTGACGTGCCATTCGCTATCTGGATACAGGTGGGGGTTAGTGAGGATTATTCTCAATTAGATCGTGCCTTTATCATTTCCTGCTGTGATTATGTAATCTAGTGAATATAACTGTTCGTAGATTACAACGGGCAACGAAACTCTCATACGCACACAATGAAATACAAAATGTTAGATAGACTCATCACGCAAATTTGTTTAAGGTGAGAAGAAATGTCTCTGTTTTGAGGTGACTGTCGTTACGGTCATTAGCCCAAACAATTCAGTGAATCAACTTTTGTTAAGCCTCGATGAGAGGAACTTTAGCAAAGGGGAAACGAGGTAAATGTCCTGTATACATACTTACCGTCAATTGCACTGACAGCTTGTAAATCCTAGTATAAATGTACGTTGAAAATGTGGTTTAAATAAGCATTCCTGTTGGACTCAAAACGCATTGTAGAACCAACCATAATACCTTCTCTATAGTGGTATACCAACGAGAGGACTTCATATACATAGGCCTACATACATACATGACACGTTGTATAATATGTATTATATATACATACTTAAAAGTGTTTATCATTATTATTACTACTACAATTGTATTATGATGATGATAATGACGACGACGATGATGATGATTATTATTATCATTATTATTATTATTATTATTATTATTATTATTATTATTATTATTATTATTATTATTATTATTATTATTATCATTACATGTATCTCTGTATTGTACAATTTGAATATGATTCATGGCCGCATGAAATTATCGTGTCACTATGTACCACGTACAGGCAATGACTTCTCAGCCTCGACGGGCGAGCAGATCTCCAACAAGTCAGACCAGTGGTTGGGGGCAGCTATGGGGAGCGGAGGGCCCAATGGACCCCTGGTGGTAAGATGCTGTGCTTTTACTGCTCCACAGTTTTCTAGTCTCTTATACACCACGCTCATTCATGAGTCCCGGCTTGCTAAATTCTTCCTTTTGTGCTTTTCATATATGAAAGTCAATGTCTGCATTTCATTGCAATCATTACATTATTGTCTCGTAAAATGTACGGGATATGTCGGGAATATTCATCAAGTTTCACCAATTGGCTTTAACTACAGACTTTTTCCAAATTTCCGAACTTAATAATAATGATTATTTCTATTTTGATGTGTGTGTGTGTGTGTGTGTGTGTGTGTGTGTGTGTGTGTGTGTGTGTGTGCATGTCCGTGATGTATGTGTCTTTGTGTGTGTGTATATGTGCGCTTATGTGTGTGTGTGTGTTTGTTAGTTTTACATATATTTTTGATGTCTCAGACTTCTTCAAGTTGCAGAAGTATCAGCTCACATAAACTTTCTGGTCTTTGTTCTGCTTTGACATCTGATTTTGCTAATTAGAGCAGGTTCCTATCTTCACGTATGCATGTTATTATGCAGTGTTGGAAAGAATGTGTGTACGCACTTTCACATTTTCTTCATGAAGCTCCTGTAGTACGCATGTTACACATGTGTATAGTTTAATAGTAGCTACATGATTGCATGAAAGTTCATACCATGTCAAGGGACCCTGTACACTTTTCCCAGTACTTCATAGAAAAAAAAATAATGAGAGTGCAGCTGGGAAATCGATTTTTTTCGTTTCTAACCAGAAAAAGTGTAAAATCAACACGAAACCGGCGCCATTATAAAACAAGCGAACATCGGTGTGAATCAGATATACAGTACATCCACTAACAACATAATTAGCGGGTCAAACAGATTTTTTACTCGTGCATTCTATTAGGGCCACCTGCGAAACTCATTGTCTACACGCATTATAACGTGCCACCTGCCTGAAATTACGCCTATAACAAGTATCAAACGAGGAGAGGGTGGGGAGTGGACGAAGTAACCAACATTTGCCCTTTTTGAGTCAGTCACTGGTGTGATGATTGGACCGTCCTTGGGGTAAAAATGGTGTCAAAAAGAATTCCCTTCTCTATTGCCAGAGAGAGAGAGAGAGAGAGAGAGAGAGAGGTTGGGGGGGGGAAGAGTGCAGTCCTATGACCTCACATGAACTTTAACTTCGATACGAAGATGTCGATAGTATGACTGCGTTACAATACAAGAAGCTACATTAGCGAATCAAAAAAACAAAAATCAATACAAAGTGCGTTGACGTTGTGGAAAAGGCGCGTTTAAGGAGACATTTTTACACCATGATCAAGTCAATCAAATAAAAAGAGTGAAGCCATTTAAACACAATAGTGAAAGTTTCATAAAGAGCGGATGAAAAAAAAGACAGCTATGGAACTCGCTCGAAAAAATGATATTGGAGATCCGTGACTGAAATCATCCTGTTAAGAAGTAGAATTCACATTTTGCTGAATCTCTATTCCCACTTCTTGATTCGAAGAAATGATAAAGATAAAGAAGAAAAGGGTTTGTTACCATATCGTCCTATTTAGATACAGAAATGTATTTTGTGACGTTGATCGCAGTCACTGCGGATAAAGACCCATGAAGGGAAACCATGTGGTCATCTACCCTCTACAGGAAGTACCTTAACCCTCTTTTCAAATCATTATCTCCTCATACTCACTTTTCTCACAATGGCGACCACCAGATCGTAATTACGATCATTGATTCTCGCGGCCTTGTAGTGTCTGACAAATTATTACGAGCAGGAGAAAGTCATTGTGTCCAACTTTTACATTTTGCGCTGCCCATCTGGTAAAAGATATATTTTACTGACCTTTCAAGAAGAGGTAAACGCCGATTAAGAAAGCAGTATACATGTACTAGTAGTCAATCAGATTCGTGTCAAATCATTAAAGTTTAATGCTCATTGTCGACTTTAATTGCAGAAAGTGGTATTTTCAACAGACACGTAAATATTTGGCACTTTGTGCTTGACAGCGTAAGTGACGAGGGCGTTGAGGTGATTAAAGTGTAATCAACTGAGTTGTATCGTGTCCGTGGGAGGTGCAGCGTGAAAGGTAATCCTACGGGACGTCTTTTGCACTGTGCAGAAAACTAATATACCTATGCAAGGCCAGATACTGTCAATCACAGTAGATGAAAATTAGTCGATTTGAATAAATTATTTGAATAGTTACGCATGAGGGATCAGAACCATAACTGGCTATCTGGCGGAAGGTCGGTAACCTATGTGGATATGGTCCCTGTCTAGTAGTCAGGAGGTTGCTTGTTCGAACTCCCATGTAAAGATGTATGCCGATAATTCTTAGTATGGCTGTTACTCAAACACCGAATAATCCGCGTTTTTTCACGTCGATGAAGGGCAATTTGTCAATCAGTCAAAACAAAAACAACTCGACTTCAGAATAATTGACGTGAATGAAAATTACTCCTCATGAACAGCAAGGTACAGGTTGCTCAGACAATAAGTTTCGCTATTGTATGTTCTTATCCTACGTGTCTGAAGTGTTCATGAGGTGAAAAGAAAAGAGATGAAAAATATAGAATCAGATAATTCCGCCATTCTTAATGGAACACTAAAACAGGACCCAAAACGGTGTGCACTGCAAAGATCCTACTTTTAAGGGCAAGAAGAGCAGGTCAGTTCATAATCTAGGATACCTCTAAAGGTGTTCATGACAGTGGTCAGTGGTGGGACCGATTGGGCACCTAATGAGTGGGTCACTGTATGGGTTCAATGGCAAGAATAGCCCTTATCACTTAGGCCTATGCTGATTGAGGGTTGATGTAATACAAAATTTTTCACATTGCCTCATGGTGATGTTAAGGTTGACACATTTCACACGTGGACCCTATTTCAGGAGCCAAGGGCAGGGAATTATTGACCAACCATTAAGGGGGGTGGGGACCACAGAGAGATTGCACGATTTGTCTTGAAACTGTATATATCTTTTCTCCTTTGAATCATGTACATTCTAATCTATATATTGCGGTTTTCTAAGGTATTACTGATAAGAATTTTGATTCATACATGAAAAAATATATTGAAGAAAATAAATCGGACAAACAAACTATTGAAAGGTGAGCGTCAAGCCCCCGTTACTCTTGTATTTATTCTGTCGTAATTTCTTTCCCGAAAATACGGTTATATCTTTGACATTTCGAAGATTTCCTCTCATTTGTTTGTTTTGTTGTTGATGTTGTTGTTGTTGTTTTTTGGGGGGGTCATACATATTTCATATAGGACGGTATAGTGCGTATTATAGTGAAGTATGGAGTCAATTGAAGCAATGTGAATGGAGACTGTTTTCAGAAGCGCGTACTCAGTAGACAAGCGGCTATTACATTATGCCGAAGTTTTATGAAATGATAAAGTCGACTATATCTGGTAACACGCGATACCCAAGAGAAATGATGTCATTTTCCACCTTTCAATGCTGATATTGTCACTGAGGACTCAGTTTCATTCCACTCGCCTCACACAATGATTCTCCCCTTTGCTATCCCCTCCTATAGTCTGAGTGCAAGAGACTGAACCTTATTTTGCCCTCAGTCCATTTAATTTTTTTTTTTTTGGGGGGGGGGGTGGGTGGAGGGGCACAGGATAAATTTACCCTATTTCGA
The DNA here is from genome assembly GCF_040938485.1 of Diadema antillarum. NCBI lineage: Eukaryota > Metazoa > Echinodermata > Echinoidea > Diadematoida > Diadematidae > Diadema > Diadema antillarum. The sequence goes on from NW_027271180.1 coordinate 229,615, forward strand.
GGGTGCTGAATCCGAACTTTGGTGATGGGACTTTCGCATCCTTTAGAGTTGTGAGATATTCAAAATAGCCCCCACCCCCCCCCCACACACACACACACAAAAGAAGAGAAATTCCTGTTACATTTCCTTGTTGATGGTAAAATTGAAATAGAAATAATAACAATGAAAATAAGAATGAAAATAAAATGAAAAATCCGTAAGGATGCAAGAGTTCAATCATCCGGATTTTCATTCAGCGCCCTCTATCAAAATAGGATAAACTATAGTGTGTTTTTTTTTTCTTTTTTTCACCATGTATAGCGAAATGATTATGTAGGAATTTCAGGTCTTGGCGGCCATCTTGATATCTCAACATCTCAAGAATGCAAGAGTTGCATCGTCTAATTTCGGATTCAGCATCATCGAAATAGGAAAAATACAATCAAAAGACATCAGGCGGAAGATAAAAACACGACAAGGACCAAAATCTAACTTTGTCACCCAGACTATCCCTCCCGGTAATTCGTTTCATTTCTACACCTGATATCCCTGAATATCATTGAAGATTTACCCCTTATTTTTCCGATATCAATCCGCCCCCCCCCCCCCCACCCGACAACTCGTCCACCACCAGATCTGTCGTCCACGGTACCAGTACTATTTCGACAAGAAAGACGGCACACAGCAACGCGACCTTCTTGGCGGTTGTTTCGTCCTCGGGCAGGAGGACTTCGAAAATCCGATCAGTCTCCTTCCCTGCATAAGTGGCGGTGAGTATCCACGGTCCCTCTAACGTAAGCAGGAGTCACACTGTCCCGAAGTTGAGCAAAGATGGACACACGATTAAGGAAATGTTCAATTCGGCTCTGATCGTAAAAACATCGGATCATTCATGAAGGTATCGTAACATCGTACGACCGCCGATGGAGATTCTCAGGCTCCAGCAGCAAGTCATTGAGCTGCGGGGAAGTGTTCGTGTAGCCATTACGTTTCCTTCGTGTGCCCTTCAGGAAAACGTCGGTACAAAGAGTCATATCTTCGTGTAGCTTTCGTGTGTGGTTCGGGTGCCATGGTATGAACTTCTGTATACGGGGCGCCAAGTGTAGCATGGTCCATTTCGTCGACGAAAATAATGACTGATTTCGTAACGAAAGGGACCATGCGACAATTCGCGCCCCATATCTGTAGGCATCGTATACTTGCTTCGGCTGTTGGTTGGCTTCTGACCACGTACGAGACGAACGAACAAAATTGGAATGTGCCGTACTTTAAGTATTCGTATTGTCATCTTTTGTCAACTTCGGAACAGTGTGACGCCACTTCGAATAAATTTTGAGTACTCGCTGGGTTCAGGAACGTACTGTCAATGTGCTGATCTTCGTGAAAGTAAATTATCCGCATACACAATATCAGAGAGGAATAATAATGTGCTCGTTTGTTGTTGTTGTCGTTGTTGTTGTGGGTGTTATGTAGTTTTGTTTTTTTTTTCTCAGATCAATTTCGATTTGTTTCTGGCTTCCCAGCAATTGCCATAAATGGATTTTTGCTGTCATTTCATCAACTCATAGATACTGGTATGTCCTAACGTTGTTGCTTATAAATACGTGTAATATGCAAGTAGTTTCAGGTGAAAGGAGTGTTCGTTATGCTAGAAATGGGTTGGATAAAACAATACTACAAGTGTCCATGCAAAACTAAACAAGCAATAATAAGCTACCCATGTCTGATAATCAGAATATTAGTGAATGTTATGTAGCGTGAGACGTTGTAACATGGTTACTAACTGTGACAGGACAGTCTGGCCAAACATAGTCCTGAGATTCTATTATTTGTGACATTTTGTTTTTGTTTTTGTTTTTTGTCTTTTTTCCTTTATCATGTAGCGATCTACACTTCCTTCGTGGCTGTGTTCATATTATTGTCAGCTCGTAAACAGCCACTGATCGATATGAATTCAAGACAAAGTATAAAGCTCTGTGTGGGTGTTCGTGTACAATACAGTTTAAGAATACGAACATTAATCACGTCATCGGGAGTCACAGTCATGTTTGACCTATAATATGGTGAAGATTGTGAAATAGTTCGTCTCATTGTTGGTATAAAACTGATTCTACACATAATCTCATGTTAGTCAGATATAACGGGCCTGCGAGTTCATTAATACATTTTAATGTTGAGCAATTTAGAAACGGAGGAAGGTGAGTTGAGATCACAGACGGGGACTGTATGTATAGAGTCTCATGTACCTTGCAATTACATGCCAATCTTTTCTGTGTTATGTCATTTATTTAGGTGATCGACGGTGTCAGTTTGGGTTTAGCGTCGATGTTCATCAGGTATTTGTTCTGTATTATCAGTCTCCCCTCTAAAATAAGATCAAGAATTGCTATAATTACAAGTTTCTTAAAGCAAAACAGTAGTACATTTAAGAATCTTCTTTTTTGTCATTCCGTTGATTGTTGTTGTTTGGGGATCTTTTTTAATTCAATTTCGTTTCCGGTAAACATTGGTAATTGTTAGCAAATATTTATTGTGGTATTGAATGTGAAGAGGTAAACTTGCGATTTTATATGCGCATTTCGTTTGCATGCTGGGGCCGTCATGTGTAGTCAGAATCAAAACTATAAGACACGATTTATGGAAATTTCTGGGTGTATATGTGGTCACGTAGAAATGTAATTCAAAGGACTGCTTGAAACGGGGTTTAGATTGGATGTTATATTTACCTTTCCATTAATTCCATTAATATGTATAGAGTGAGTATCATTATTCACTTTCTATGTGCTCGTTTACAATTATGGTGTTTTATCTTATAGGACCATATCATGTATGGAGCAATCGGACTTGGAAGGCATGAAGGTAAGAAGTGATGTTTTTATTTAGTATGTATCCATAGATTCAATCAAAACAAAAGCAATGTACCTGTCGGTGAAAATGAAAAGGCAAGTTCATGCATCATTATGAAACCAAGGAGGATACCCCAGGTATCATAGACAAATGATAGAAAAAGAGAGAGAGAGATAGAGAGAAAAAAAAATGTCCACCTCATTTTGAAACTTGACGAAGCTGGATTTTGTTTTTGTTTTTGTTTTTGTTTGTGAGCAAACTGTCAAATATGACGTCATTAGTTATGTAGGCCTATCATATGTAGTGAAAGCGAGTTCCTACAAAACTTGGAACCCGCACATGCCACATACAGTAAGACAAGCCGCATCTTAGCCATCCTATAACACTTTGGCCAAGACTATTGGCTCTGAAATATGATTTATTGATACGAATGGTTATGGACTTTGAATGATTTTGGTGTTTGCTTGCTTGCATGCTTGCTTGCTCTTGTGGGCAAGATCGTTCGATCATTGAAATGTTAATCTCGATGTGGTGTCCCCCCCCCCCCATATACTTTCACCTTACGTGTCTATACATGTAGTGCCTTATTTTGCATCATCGTGCAATAGAACTATGGCAATTATACTTTCTAGGTAATTTCACGTTACCATGGCCTTTACAGAGGAACGCCATTCCAGTTATAAAGTGGCAAATAAAAAAAAAAATAGGGAAGTGGTATTGTTTAACATTGTTAAGTTTTGCCATATAATTTCTGCCGAACAGTTGTCATACGATTAATATGAATAAGATATGCAAAAAAAAGTGAGTTTGTGATGTCATCGCATTGCAATTTTCCATTGTTCGTGTCCAAAGAAAAAATGACAAACATTCAATGTTTTTGTTATCAAAGTCTAAAATATTATGCTATTCCTGGTGTAATAACTTCAGAATATTGATCATTTAGATCTATCAGGATTTGAGACTAGGACGTAATTGTGTTTGAATGAAACCTGGAAATTTAAAGATTTTATGTACAAGCTATATGGCAAGTTGAGAGGAGATGTTCACTTCAGTATTTGCATATTTATATTGACTTTTCACGAACTGTTTCCTAAAAAATTATCGAAACTTCAAAATGTCATAACTTCCTTATTTTCCTCCGATTTTGATCAAATTTTGATTACTGTACTATAAAAGTGTTATTCCTACTTTTCTGACTAAACTTATTCAACTGCACTGGAATTTCGCTGCTATTCCACTCCTCAATGGCAAATCAGGATGGTGACATCCCTAGGTAAAGTAATGCCTGTCGAAATGTATATAGTGAAGAGTCATATCTGTTTGACCGAGTCGCATGCACAGGGATGCTGCTAATTTTGTGGTTTTACCTACCTGAATGATGACGGGGGGGGGGGGGGGTATTCGATTAGTTGTAAAAAAAAAAAAGATTCTCCTGATAATTATGACATGGAGTCGATGATTCTTTCTACTATACGCATATAGGATTTTCATGTGGGTCAGGTGTTAAACACGGACTCTCGTACCACGTGTAGAATGAATATCTTAACTGGTCTGCTGCTAATGGTAACCTAAGATTAAGGTTAAAGGGTCCTGGTGTGATTTGAGGAGATGACTGATGTTGATGTCATCATCGGATCATAGACATGATGGATTTAGCCGACTTGGATATCATCTCCACTCGCTAATTCTAATCCCGTACTTATCTTGTCCTTTTGCGTTGGCGGTCAACACCCTTAATAACATATGGGTGAGCTGGCAGTCACGGTTATGGTATGCATACAATACAATCATAATCGGCACGTTTTCGATGAGAATACCGTAGTCAACTTACGAAACTATTTAGATGTGTTTAACCTTGGCTATGCGGTCGATGCGAGAGAAAACCCGTGTGAACATGTAGAGTGACTTGCATTCAAGCTCAGTAATAGTACTGAGAGTAAGGATAGACCATTGTTCATCTAATCACCCTTGGTTTCAATTATACGAGTTCAAGATAACATGCACGTGTGAATGTATATTTCAATTTCTTGACGTTTTTAGTTTAGAAACGCGTGACTATAGTATTTGCAAGTGTTCTATTTATTTCAAAAGTAGACGCAAAAACAAAGCAAGACTATGAAATCGCTGAAGCCATGGCAATTGTTTTAATGTAAACCTATGATTTATCCTTGCATCAGACGCATTATTTCTGTGTACAATGACATGTAGATTTATAAATTATGTTCTAGATTGTCGTACAATAAATATTTTGCTGTTTTTATCTGGTTTTCAGGTCAATTTTGGACGAGTGACACCCGTGGAATGAACAGACAAAAACGACCGACGAAAAGGGGTACTTCGCCAGAAGATGATATCTATATGGGTGCGTCACTGAGTATATATATAATTGAATATATTATGGTAATCTGATATTATGTATGATACAGTACATTCAAAAAGTATCAGAATTAATGTTAGAATGTTTTTTCTTTCATCAATGAGACGCGTGATGAAATATGTGAGAATCTTATTTCAAACTCACATGTTTTTTGATGTGCTCATATATCAACGTCCTTAATAAGTTCGTCCATTGTCAGTTCTGTGACTAAGCTGCCTCACATACTGGCCCATGTACTCTTGCTTTTTGCGGCTTTTATTTTCAAAATAGAGAGGAGTGGGGTAGAGTTCATGATACAACCAAACCTGTAATTCAGAGATTGTTATAATTGTCAGATTTTCCCTTCTCTTGATCGGAAGTATCTATTATAATCTAGTTCTTTTATTTTGGGGAGCGGTAGGGTGATATGAACTCAAGATACTTTTTACAATATAAGCTGATTTTCTCGAATTTTTCGTCCCATAAACATGTGCCTCAGAAGTCATTGGTAACAAAATGTATCCCAACTCTAGTTTATGGCCCCAACTAGGAAATATTTCCATCTCTAATCACAACTATTATTATATTTACAAGGTATACGAATAACATAAGTATTACAATTTTGACTGAATATACTAGCATTGACTTTAATAGGCATAAATGCATATAAACAGCGATCAGGAATCTAGATCGCTGCAGATATAAAACGCATTTACTCACTGAAAGCAATTGTTGACAAATTTATACAGAAACGACAACGAAAACAAAACAAGTCCAAATCACTTCGAACTTCGAATGGTAATATTGATATTAACACATCAAGGGTTGATCTTAGTGTGACGTGAAGACATCGATGGTAAAACTGATAAAGAGTAAGCTAAAGAACGACTATTTCCTTTGACGTCTTCAAGTGCGATACGTTTGAGTCATACTTCACTATATTATGTACAGAACACAAGAAAGGGAAAATAACCATATGACACGTAAACTATTACATCGATCGACTTGCAACTTTTAAAAAATGACCCACATTGACTTTCAAACAGGATATGCCGTAGCGTCGGGAAATTTTAAGGACGACAACCGACCTGAATATGCCGTCGCCATCCCACGGCACAAACAGGCTTTTGGAAAGGTAAGATACTAGTAGCAGACAAACTAGAAAAACAGAAAGATAGTATGATACACAAAAACATGTCTATCATTTTCTGAGCACTGCAGGTCGATGACCTTGTAGTGGACAGAGGAGGCAACAACCAACAGCTGATCATGCCAGTATTGTGCATTGCGAGTTCATTGGACTTTTATAGTCGGCTCGTCGCAACAAATTTAATTGTTGACGACTATGATAATCATCCAGTATTCCTCATGTAATGTTCATCAGTATATTTAAATGTACTGCTTTATACCATTTTCTTCGTGACTGATTATTGTCAGGCTTGAGTGTTCCTTTCTACGACGTAGATTCTATTACTTTGATTTGACCAATATTTACCGAGTATAAGATTATGCTTGCTGTATATGCTTGCTGTATATATGTCAGTATTTCTAGTATTCTGTTATCGTAGTTTATATTGCTTGTTTTTCAGTTGAATTGTTGAGTTGGAATGAACTGTTATTCATTCTACGAGGTCAATGAGAGAAGACTGAAAAGTTTACGATCAAGGAAATATAGAAAGAATGGTTTAATACTAAATGGATATGACTGTGACAGATCTGTACACGCTAAGAATCTAAGTTAAGTTGGTCTCTAGAAATATTGCCCTCTCTCCAGATCACTTTTTTTTTTAAAATTTGAATATCTAAATAGTATTTTCTAATCCAACTCCGTTTCATCCATCATAACATTGGTATCGATGACCATAACTTCTGTGATTCAAGCTTAGGGACGTTTTTGTATGATAATCACTTAAAAAAAAATGTAAATTATTAATAATTATTATTAGGCGAATTGTGTGATGTGAAGCTACTTTACCGCCGTGTATGTCCTTCGACCGTAGTCTTGCATTCAGCCGTTGCCAATATCCTCAATAACTGAGGAAGATGCCTCCTCATTACTACTACACGTCTAATGCGCACCATCTCCTATTCCAAGGAGTGTACAATACAACATACACGTTGGTAAAGTAACAGTGTGGAATTATGTCTCAATGAAGATTGCATGGACTTTGAGGGCTAGACTCGAGCCCAGGAGATTTAAGTAATTCATCTCCTCTGTTGTTGTATTTGAAGGTAGTCTTGTACAACAGTAACTTGGAACAGTACCATGCCCTGGAGAACGGAGACATGGGGTCATACTTCGGCCACACTCTGGTGGTTTCCGATCTCAACAACGATGGGTAAGTAGAACTCGCCATTGATCTTGGGCCTGAGTTGTGATAGAGGATGAATAACCCGCCACGTTTCATTTTAAGGAGTGGAATAGTCATCAGGCGGCAACCCGGGTCAGGCTGGGTGAGGGTGTTACTCCTTTCTTCCATTCTGCTGTTGTTTCTATGGTTACATCTTTCCCTCTCCTATTCTCTCCCTCCCCCCCCCCCACTCCCTCTATGCCTTCCTCTATCTCTTTCTTGTTCTGCAAGTCTCAACACCTCCCTCAGCTTTCTTTTTCTCTACTGCCACCCTCCCCCCCCCCAAAAAAAAAATACACAAAACAAAACAAAACAAAAACCTGCCATTGATGTGTTGGCACATTCGGTGTATAAATATTAAAGCCAAACATTTTATTCGTTGCGTCAATCCAGCCATCATCGCTATGTCTCTTTGATGTATATACCATCAGTATTCTTTCAAAACGGTGTCATGACTTACTCTTAAGTCACTTACAGCTATAGCTTATGTCTTTATCTGATATCATAAGCAGATGTACTGAGTAAGCTATAGGATATTATGTTGATGCTTCTGCACCCTCCCAATAAAATACAATGAGTGTCAAAAGTGCTGTTGTGTGTTACACGCTGTATTTGCGTACATCTGATGTTTCCAACCATTTTTTTTCCTAAAATAGTCACATTTGGAGTGTAAATTTGTGTTGATTTACTCAAATTGAAATGTTTAACTGAAAATGAAAATGACAAGGAAAGAAAATTTAGGCACCGTAGGTGTCTGACCGATACTTCTGACAAATCACAAATTTATGTATCTGCATGCATGTCGTTTCGTCGAGGTTTTCAGGTGTTTCTATACGTTTTCAATCCATTTTCCACTGTTTTCAAATGATATCCTTTACTTTTTCTTTGAGGAGTGGGGCTGCAATTACAAGTAACGAATTAGTATATCATTCGAATTATCTCTCGCTCATTTTAAGAAACTAACAGATCATTTGAGGCTTTCGTAGACCTTGAGGATAGTCGGTGATTAACTCAGATATACATGATTCGATGCTGGGAAATTGTACTTACATTTGGTAGAGGAGGTCACTCACTTTGTACGGATGTTGTTACAGATGGGATGACCTGGTTATAGCCGCGCCGCTCTTCACCGATTTGTTCGCTACTAACAGCTCGTCGTGGGAGATTGGGCGAGTCTTCATCTATTACAACGACAGACAGGTGTGGTGCTTCATCCTGTCAATCTAAATTCTTAAAATGAAGATAAACCATGGAAGTAAATTAAAATATAAACCATGCAATTTATGATATAACGCATATCTTTCAAAACATATCCCATATATTATACTTGTAATGACAGTTTGTAGTTTGATATGCTTATAATGTCAATATCATTTGCATATAGGTGTGCGAAGTCGTATGTTGTATATTTTTAGAAATATATGTAAACATATGTGTGTAACATAAAGTGAAAAGATTGATGATTTTTCGTTCGAGGTCTTTTTTTCATAACTCATGATATTTTCATCCTTTTTGTGTTAAACTCATGATATCAGTGACTCATGTGTCTGGCATCGTATGACACTTACGCCATCATCCAGATTTCATGGCACGCTTTGTGTCGCTTGCTTCTCATGCTCGATGTCTGATCTTCCTCCGTCATAACGTAATTCGTATACCATCTTTCTACAAGTCACTGAAGAGAATTAGTTCACAGTTCACTGTCGCCTTTGGGCAACGCCAGACGTACAAACCGGAAAGTAAGGGGGGATGATGGGAGAGAAAACTTTTATACCAACTCTAGTTGTGTCTGACTAGCTCATCGTCTGATGTTTTTCCTCTTAGCTTTCATATTCTGTGTATATACGAATGATATGAATTGAAATATCTTTTTTCTGGCTTTGTTGGTAGGGCGGATTCGGGACACCGGATATAACCAGTGGTAGGGATGTCGGAGGAGGGTTCGGATATTCGGCTGTATCTCTCGGAGATATCAACGTGGATGGTTTTAACGGTACGTGCGTCGCCCTTTCATGGGCGATCTGATCGTCATCTTTTTATTGTATTTCTTTGTGTGGACTGTAAAAGAGGGTTTTGAAACCCATACCCCAATATTATTAATTTTAATATTATTATTATTATTATTACTACTACTATTACTATTATTATTATCTTATTATCATCATTATTATTTTTTTATTATCATCATTATCATCATTATTATCATCATTATTACTACTACATTTGTACTACTACTACTATCGTTATTATTATCATATTATTGTTATTATTATTGTTATTGTTGTTGTTATTATTATCATTATCATTGTTTTCATCATCATCATCATTGTTTCCATTTCAATGACCATTCTCATTATCATCACCATTATCATCATCAGCAGTAGCAGCGATAGTTACAGTAGTAGCTGTAGATCAATATTCGCATAATGTGCAGAAGAAATAATATAGAGACGTACAATCGACAAGAACATTATCAGAAAAAAAAACTAACATTACTAACAATCAATGTATCATCTATTCGACTTGCTAAAGGGGTTTACTGGAATAACGGTGCACTATTATGTCTGAAAGGTAGCCCCATTGATTTGATTAAAAAAGAAAAAAAACTTAAACACATACGAGGGTATCAGAGGGGCGACGTTTTGGAAATTAAACAAACAGACAAACTTCAATCGAGAGATTTACTTTTGAAAATGTTTTACAGTGAATCGACTTTTAGTAGCCTATAGCCATTCATCCTACCGCAGTTCGATCACAGCCATATAGGCTTAACTACTTTCAAGACGCTATGAAAATTATATTTTTTTATAAGAGCAGGAATTAGTTTTCTACACCACTATTATAAAACGTCTGACCTTTTCACCCAAATAGTGAGTAAAATATTACGATGACAACTGTGTTGTGACCCCGACAAGATTGCTGCAGAAGGGATATTTATATTTTCTTGATTCCTCTGGCCATATAAGCATTGAATTGATGCTTCAACCTTGCTATTGTTTGCACAAGAGCGACATCAGATCATTCCAGTGAAGCCAACACTTCCTGTCGGAGATCAGCGAAAATCCCTCACTCTCGAGTTCAAGGATATGTTATCAATGATATTTATATGAATTGGTGGGATTCTTAAACTAAAAAGAAACGACACAGGTAATTCCGCAGTAGGCTGAGGTGAGAGCGTCGTTGTTTTAAGAAGGATTTATATGTGGTTCTAATTCTAGGGCACGGTATGAGAATAAAAAAGAAACGCTGAAAAGGATAATTGATTTTAAAAATTCCTGCGGAATGGCATCTTTCATCCGAGGACCAGCTGCCGCAACACACCTGGGCCAGTCTAATCCGCTGTAATCAAAAACATGGAAAACGCATCAACACTCGCGTCAGTGACTGCAAAGCAATTGTCCGTTCTCTTTCGCTTGATTGATGTCATTTCAGTAGGTGCATTTCGATGCTCTGTTCAGATCTTACCTAAAAAGGATACTGTTTGTTTGTTTGTTTGTTTGTTTGTTTGTTTGTTTGCTTGCTTGCTTGTTTCCTATCTTTATTTCAATAAAAGATCGATGGTTACAAAGAAATGCTAAATATGAATGATATCAATCGCACGAATCAAGCAAACAGGATTTCTAAGTTTAAAAATGAGCTTGGATTTGATATCTGTCAAGATAGATTTTCCTTAGAATGAATTAATGAAATCAGTTTTCCTCCAATGAGAATGGATCTCATACATTAGGTGAGCATCAGGTAAACAACAAAATTGTAGAAATTCTGAGAAAAGATCGATTTTTTTTGTTATTTCTCAAGGCATCTAATTTCAAAAAAAAATGTGTTCTCATGGCAACATTTATAAGAATAAGATTGCAACCACTATCTAGATGACATAATTTCAGACCTCATCATAGCCCTTCTTTTCTACAAACGTTTATCGAATTCTTCAGCCGATATATGGCTGAAAGTTGGAATATTCATACTCTTTTGTCTTGATGCTTACTGAATATGTTTCCGAAGATGAAATATCCCAATTTATTTTGCTTCTGAACTCTTCATTTAGAATTTCGAGCAATCCACGTTTTGGAAGACCTTGGGGATTCATAAATTTTATTATAAATAATATGCCTGTTTCATTTTTTATATCATATGTGTGTGTGTAAATTTTCCCCTTTTCTGTGAGATGAAAGTGGTGGTAAAGGGCGGGGTTGGGGGGATGCATTGCTTCTGAGAATAACTGCACTGGACCGACGTCGTTTTGACCATTCGTTCCCAGACCTTGCCATCGCCGCACCGTTCATTGACGCCGGGAGGTCGGGTAAGGTTTTCATCTACCACGGCATCGGTTACAACGTACGCCTTCCACTGAGACCAGTCCAGGTACTGTCCAGGTTTTCGTCACTTTTCGTCACCTTTTCGTCAGTTTTCCGTCCCCTGGAATTTTCCATTGACAAGCATAATTCCGAATGAACATCTAAAGACCAAATCAAGATTTCTTATGTCTACGTTGTGTTATGTAAGATTGAATTGAATTGAATTGGATTGAATTGAATTGAATTGAATTGAATTGAATTGAATTGAATTGAATTGAATTGAATTGAATTGAATTGAAAATTAAAAGATTGGATACAATAACATTAAAATGGAACGTGCGATTCTTCGAGTTTTCAAGTTCTATGTCGTCACAATGTTGATGATCCCACGAGTTCTGTTCCATGTCCATTACATTGTGTCAAACAAATATTTTTTTTACCGTTGTACAAATTTATTTAAGTTTGTAACGATTTTTTTTACGTCATACCCATGTCTGGGCGTATCATTATATTTGCAGTACTGTAGTAGAAACAAATGTTTACATCTACGAAATGTCGAGAGTCGATATGAGGATAAGTAATGCTTATATTCATCATGTTCACTCCGTAAAGACAAGATATCATCTTCTACGAAAGTACTCAAAACATAATAATGTGACTTACCATAACAGGCACAGTATTGTGAGCTGTAATAGAGCAGTCTCGTGAGGTATAAAAGCAGCACTCATTTTACCTTTTGCCCCGCGTGGAAGTCAAGGACTGATATGACGTGAATGTATGAAATCAGCTACAAAGATTAGTTTGCCGTTAAAATTCAACAGTTCCACCTTCACTTAGTAGTCTCTATACGATTGTCAATTTGAGTGAAAGATTCCTTACACATCTCTCCCCCCTCCCCCCCAAAAAAAAAATCTTTTCACTCCGATTTTTCGTGTATTATCCATGTATGACATTAATTATTTCGACGAAAAAATAGTTTGATAATCAGGGCCAGTGATGTAGGAATGATTGATGCGGGGGGATCTCAGTGAGTGTCAAAAATAGAAACATACTTTCTCTGATAAGAGAAGATATTGACAAACTATATCTTATCCCGTATCATTTTCCAGATCCTTGAATCTTCCCAGTTCGGACAGTCTTTGATTCCTTTTGGCTCAGCTCTGTCGTCTGGTGTTGACATCGATGGAAATTCATATCCAGGTAAAACATATTAAACACTGTATATTGTACTATATAAATCATAAACATAATAAATATGGCCACCAGATTATTTGCCCATATATTCCACCAAACAAAAAGGCATATTTCCAACTATACGAATAGATTGTTTCTTCAAACATTAATGACAATTGAGTTGTGTCCCGGGAGAATATGCTTTGATTTTCTTCTCAACATTGGGGGAAATGATTGAGGTAAAAATAAACAGGTTTTGCTGTGATTGCTTGTAAATTGATATTGGTGAAATGATGATACGAAACGACGATGGTATTTATTGAAACTTCACCACGAACACTGTCGTATTTGAACAGTTTGGAGAAAGTATAGACTAGTAGCGTCGCAATGGCGTAAAATCTCTGTACAATTGTTATTTTGTCTGTTTTGAACATTCCTTATTTTGTCCGTGTTGCACATTCACACATTCACACATAAAAGAATATGCATTTTGTTGTTCACGTTATCTTTCAGATCTTGCAGTTGGTGCCTACAGGTCTCAAGTTGCTGTTGTGTATAGGTATCGTTTCAGTTTCATTGATTTCAATAATGAATATAACACTTTAAGTGTGAATTATGCTAAGAATCTTCATGAAATAATCAGTAAAATCAAGTTCGTTTGTCATCTCCTCTCAAACAGGATTGACAATAACGGCACTGTAACTTCCTGGAATACAGATACGTGTATTACCGAAAGAAGAAGTTGTAATAATAGTAGCTGTTGTAGTAAAAAAAAATGTAATAGTCTAGTGACAGAGAGATAATAGTAGTAGTAGTAGTAGTGGTGGTGGTAGTAGTAGTAGTAGTGCTGGTAGTAGTAGTAGTAGTAGTAGTAATAGTAGTAGTGGTGGTGGTGGTAGTAGCTGTAGTAGTAGTAGTACTGGTAGTAGTAGTATAGTAGTATTAGTGGTGGTGGTGGTAGTAGTAGTAGTAGTCGTAGTAGTGGTACTAATAGTAGTAGTAGTAGTAGTCGTAGTAGTGGTACTAATAGTAGTAGTAGTTGTTGTTGTTGTTGTAGTATATAGGCGAAGTTTAATGATGGGAGCATCTGGTAGCAAGAGTATAGAAGCAAAGAAGCGCTCAATCAGTCATTGGTGAAAATAGCAATAAACCAATAGTTAACACAGAAGTAGTAGTGATACTTTATTAGCACTAGCTGTGTCGTATTCCTGTAGTATCATTGCCATGCTCGCTGTCGCTGTAGCATTCAGTTGTAATGTTTCTTGCAGTTAGTGGTGTCTTCTATGAGCCATATATGGCATCATCTTCACAGTAACAAGTCAATAAGTTATATTGTTGGTAATTGGCTCTCTGTACCCGGAAAAGTTGTTTTTGTTGTTGCTGTAATATGAATAAAATTATTACCACCTTCCTTACCAACGCTTACCAGAACCAAGTCGTTTGATATTAAATTTTCCTATGGTGCCATCACTTCACCCTTAGCTATGGCAACACTGCCGATACCAATACATCGTATCGTCCTCCTTTTTGTCAGTCACCTTGTAATTGTCGTCTGTATACAGATCACGACCCTCGTTCACGGCCTCAATTCAAGTCCTTCATCGATCACGGCTGATCGATCTCGACGTCCTGGATACTCGGCTTCTAAACGGACAGAGGACCACAGGGTGAGCTACAAGTAGTTGTTTTTTCAGGCAACTTTCAGTAGTTTGCATAACAAATTTGTATTTGTACCCTATACAAATCAACCGCTGTTTTACTCTTTAATTTAGAGGCAGTTACAATATACGTTATGAATTATCAAGTTCTTTCAATCTGGAAATTCTAAAACAAAATTCCAATGTTTTTAAAGAGCAGAAAGTGTGGTTATAAGAAGAAAAGAATCTAAATCGCAGATTCCAAGGTTTTAGCTGTACTTTACTCTGTCAGGTCAAGTTTTCTACATAGATTATTTGAGTCTGTCTGGTCAAAAGGATAAAATAATCGGTGATTATCATAAGAAGGGGAAACGTAACAAAGAAGAAGTATGAATCGCATCTAACTCTGTTTGCATTGTTAGAAATCAATGATCTACAGCAGCTAAAGTTAGACCCACCTGTGAACAGAAAAGCGCCCCAATGTCATGTATATTTTAATCCTTTTTTTTTTCATCTGCCTTTTTTCAATGACCTCCATTGATAGGTTACACCTTGATATCTGCATCACTTTCACTGGCTATGGACTTCCTGAGACGGTTTGTGAGTTCTCCTCTCATACATGTCATCATTTTTGTTTTAATAAAGATAAGCTATTAGTTTGCTGCCAGTCTCGTTTTTAAAGCCACATCGTTTTGATTTGAACAGATTTATTTCGTGATAATTATTCAGTTATCATAAGTGTTACGTTATCATTCAAGAATGTGATTAATTCGATCGGATAATTAACTTTATATTAAGTACAATTATTCATTGTTCGAGACTCCAAGTAGAATTCAAAAAATTGTCTTTCATTTAACCTTTAGAAAATTTCAGGCATCCTCCGATGTAGTGAGGAAAACGTGTTTTACGAAAGCAGATTAATGTCATATTGAATTGAAAAAAATTTATTAGAAATCCGTCCACATTATTTTGCTGTCGTTTCTGCTGAGATTTAGCATGATTATATTGAGACACAAAAGGCGATGCCCTAGCCTGGCTTGGCAGCCTGGACTTACAACTCTAACTGCGCAAGTGCATGCCATACGATAAGAAGATTTCTACAGAGATAATCTACTGCAAAGATGGCTTTTGAGTTCTGAGATGAACGAAATAAGCTCACTTTCGAGTGTTGTCTTTTGCCCTACAGCAATGGAATATTCGATCACTCTGGATGCTGGCCGATCACTCTCACCACGCGTGGTGTTCCTGGGATCGAATTCGCCAAGGCTACGCGCGGCCACACCTGTATCAACCAGACGCACCCACTGTTTTATCCACTCGGCCTACGTCAAAGTAAACATGAACAACCTGTATCCACTATACTGTATATGCTCTCATAAGATCTTGAAGAAGTTATGAAATGAGAAAATTTTTTCTGACCTTGTTAACAGTTGATGGACTGATTCAGAATTTGACATCTTATACGTAATCTGGTTACATGTTCTAAATATTTGACAATTGACATTTAAACACGAGAAACACGTAATAATCCCCACTATAGGAAAACACAGATGCTATATCCCCATCAGTATCTTTTACTTAAATTGAAGTATTTAGATAAACAAAAATAAAATCTCCATTCATGATATTGTCAATGTGTGCAAATCCAGTAATCAATTAGTGATTCATCTTTCCCTTTATTTTCTCTTCTTCTTTTTTTGTACTTTTACAGACATCTATCACTGATAAGCAGACACCCGTCGCAGTTCTTGCAAGCTACTGGTACTTGGAGAGAGAGCAAGCCGCCCGCACCCCACCGGGTTTTCTCGTGCCCGTGCTGAGTCGATGGGCTGTGAAGCGAACCACTTCATCAGTGAGTCGTTCTCGCGTGGAGGCGCTAGGAATTAAAGGACAAGTCCACCTTTATATACATGTGGATTGAGTGAATGCAGCAATATTAGTAGAACACATCAGTGAAAGTTTGGGGAAAATCGGACAATCCGTTCAAAAGTTATGAATTTTTAAAGTATCTGCGTAGTCACTGCTGGATGAGAAGACTACTACTGTGTATGATTTCATATGCGTACAACCATTAAAGAAAATAAAAAGAGAATTTTACAAAACTTTACTTTTTGAATAAAGTGCACATTTCTTTGACTTGTTACTGACATATGTTAAGGGTAATATTATTCCCCCTGCCTTCTGAAAGAGAGAAGTCAAGTGTTCTTTTGTTATGCGAGAAAAGTGAAAATATGTTGAATTTTCTTTATTCTTTCTTTATATCGTTGTACTCATGTGACATCACAAGCTATAGTAGTCTTCTCATCCAGCCTTGAGTGAGCAGAAACTTCAAAAATTCATAACTTTTGAACGGATTTTCCGATTTTCCTCAAACTCTCAATGATGTGCTCTACTAATATTACTGCATACACTCAACCCACATGTCTATGAAGGTGAACTTGTTCTTTAACCACTGCAACCTCTTGTCAATTGCGAATTGCAATGCTATACGAATCAATGTTTAACAACACACAACCAAGGTATAAGATTCTCGCGCATGACAGCAAATGAATGATTCGCTCTGCAGAAGATTGTAACATTATCACTCACAAAAAAACCCAAAGGAAAATATCTCTTAGATAATATACATAGTTGTTGTTTTTGAATTGTGCAATTTATCGAAAGGCAAAGAAAATGGGCCCTATATGGACTGGCGTGGGAAGTGTGTCAGTGATACACGGATATTATATTCATACAGCACTTCTTATTAGTCAGATTATGATATTGACAAATTACAACTTAGATATTTGTTGCAGCGGATAAACAGAAAGAATGAAATACCAATTACGCATACAATCGTGTCATGTGGTGTACTACTACACGAAGTATTTAAATTGCAGATTTCGAAGTTTCCACTTTTTCATATTTTCGTTTACCTGGTCAAAAGGCCAGATCAATGAGACTAAAAAGAAAGAAACTTACAATTTCAAACATAACATCTCGCTCAACAGGTACTGTTGTAATTGTTAACTTATTGCTTGTTTAAATTCTTATCAGGTAAAAGCAGCTATGGAAATTTATAGCAGTGGAAATCAAATTACGTCTCTGTTAACTGTTCAATATGATAATTTTGTTTCCTCCCATCTAGTTCGCTTTCAAGAGGAATTGTGCGAATACCACGTGCGCACCAAACCTCATTGTGTCTGTAGAACCGTAAGTTACTTCGATAATGTTCGCCATTTCATTCAAAGTCGCTGTAATTCCTGTATGCAAACAACATTTTTTTTTTTTTTTTTTTTTTTTTGCGAAGAGTGTTACATGCATTTAAAAGGCTAACTCCCCCGGAGTTGGTCTTTATATTTAAACATTATCTGATGATAAATCAATGAGAAACAAATTAAATAACAAAACAATTACATCCCTTTAGATCATAAAAAGACACCTCATGTGTATACCCATGCATTTATCAAATGAAGCTTGTATGCCAGTTTCTGTTGTGTATTTTCATGTTCTTGCAAGGGCAAAATTAAGCAAAACCTGCTGCTATATTGATTTCATGCAAACGTTTTCAATTGACTTGTTTGATCGCTATATCGAGAAAAAAAAAATTTTCTTCAGTGAATTTTTAAAAACTCGATTCGAAACGTTTGTCTCTCAAACAAACTTTAAGTTATATGGTATTTCTTTTGTCACAAGCGCTTCTATATTAATGCGACATAAAGAAAACTCATGTGTTGTGTATATTTAGTAGTCATTTGTTTAATTCTTCTCCTGAAGCAACAATTTTACGGTGAAAACCTACTTAGAGTTGTGTTTGTAATGAAGAAATTCTAGCAAACTACATTTTTCAAGAGTAGTGGAGATCAATACAGGTCTTTGAATCAATGCCACTCATTCCTGCACTATAATACAGTATGAAAGCATAGAAACAAAATGAAAGATTGCTACAAATTTCACCACAGTTTGCATCAGTTTTCCTAGAGGGGAATAGCATTATGAAAACATGGAAAATACCGATCTGACCTATTCATGTGACAGATTTATGGGCTTAATCATAAAAGTCTAGGTCCAGATACTATATACGCCTCAACCGTGTCATTTTGAAATTACAATCTTTTTGCAAGATATCTTATAGGCATGGACGAGATCTATACTGAAAATAGCAATGCCGGTAGAATCGTCCTGTATCAAAATAAATAGACATGTATTCATTCCATCATTAATTCTCAGACGGACCTCGACGGTGACGTCTGGCGGCAGTGAAGATGTCTATCTCGTGGTCGACGTCGAAAACGACGGCGAAGATGCCTTTTATTCCATTCTGGAGGTCTTGGTTCCAGACGACATCTTCTTCTCTAGGCTAGACAAATCTGTGACGGTAAGATTAGTGGCAGTCAGAAGTAATAGTGCCAGTGACAGCAGAGGGGACTTTTTGTAATATCAAACAGGATTATCATATAGAAGCAACTTGACGATGACGACGACGGTAATGATGATGATGATGATAATGATGATAATGATAATGATAATAAACAACATTTATATAGTGCCGTTTATCTGGACAGAACATTAAAAGACGCTCGGCTCCCACAATATGCCACATATTTTTCACAAAGTCATTTGACTGAAAAGTAAGTCTTTTGTTCAGATTTTAAGTTATCAAAGTTGTCGCAGTTTTGAAGGTTGATTGGTAGAGAATTCCACAGGCGTGGAGCAACCGAAGAGAAGGCTCTGTCCCCATATGTTTTGAGGTTTCTTTACGTTAATAGAATCAGCATGAAAGAGATGAATAGTAGATGAAAGAAAGGTGTCATTGTGTTTGTTGTTTGGTTTGTTATCGTCATGATATCCAAATACTTCAACTCGTGTTATTTTATTCATCCGCTGTGTGTATAGTAACTACAGCTAGAATTTATACTGTCATTTGTTTTTCTTTTTGTCCATTGGCAGAAGTCATTGCATCAAAAGCAAGGGCCTATTCGTCTCGCAGATCTTTGTAAAAACATATATTGGTTACTTATACTTGCACGGTGATCTAGTTATCCTTTTTATGCATCTATTTTTGTTGTAATAACCCTTAAAAGATGAGTAACATAAGCGAATAGGTGGAATTTCGTTGAAAATGAGAATAATCATCCGATTGTTGGTTTTGTCAGTTTGTGTGATAAAGTGACGATGGGTGACGATGGGTGACGATGATTACAATCAATTATGATTCTCTGAAATGGTCCTGGTCCATCTTTATTGCATACTTGACAAATCTCCCCCCCCCCTCCTTCTCTCTATCTATCTTCTATCTATCTATCTATCTATCTATCTATCTATCTATCTATCTATCTGTATATCTCTCAATCAATTTGTTAATAATGTCTATTTGTCTATTAAAACATTCGTCAATCGATTTCATTTCGCCACAATCACCCCAAACCTCACATACCACCACCAACACCAACACATTCCGTTCTCCTCCTCCTCCTCCTCCTCCTCTTCCTCCTCCTCCTCCTCCTTCTCCTCCTCCTCTTCCTCCTCCTCCTCCTCCTTCTCCTCCTCCTCCTCGCCCTCCTCCTCGCCCTCCTCCTCCTCCTCCTCCTCCTCCTCCTCCTCCTCCTTCTCCTCCTCTACAGGATGCCTTCGTAACGTGTTCTATCGGGACACAAAAGCTCGTGTGCAACATCGGAAACCCTGTCAGAGCAGGTGGAAAGGTAGGCGATGTGCGGCCTCATAGAATTATGAGTGCTAGTTTTCAAGTGAAAAGCTACGGATCTTTGGATGTGCGGCAAGCCCCCTCTCTATGGAAAAAAAAAATAATGCCTAGGAGCCTTGCGAGTTACATCTTATTCTTTTGATGTCATAATTTTAAGTATCAAATTGTATGCCTAATTTTTTGAAACTGCTATCATTTTCTTTGTTTGAACTGGGGTTTTTTTCAATAAATTCAGCTAAAACATGGTGTGGATTTTCACTTTTCAGTGCATCTTCACACTAAACAGTAACAAAAAGTAACAGGCAAAAAAAGAGAGAAAAAAAATGATTCAAACGAAATAAAACGTTGGGTCGCTGCGCATACGATCAGATGACCTTTCCCACGCAAACCCAGAATCATTAGTGGAGCCGTAGTTATTCATTTAGTCCTAGACCTGAGAATCAAAACCCAACAGTTGGTCTATTCACGGTCACAATAGGATGGCGATATGCCAGGTCGATACTGAAAACGTGGTTTGGGGTATAGTTCCTCAGTCATGGTTTGTCAGTACAGGTGTTACATTTGCAAACAATTTCTGGTTACACCGTTTCTAAAAATAGAAATGAGATATGCTCAATATATACGTATATTATCTTAAAAATATACAAAGGACTCAGTGGATGTCCTGTCGGCTATTCCACTAAACCAGATGTTTTCATTTCTGAAATTATAAAAGGAGCTTCTCCTCTTCTTCTTTAGTGTACGTAAGCCGAAAAAAAAAATGATGTTAAAACGATCAAACTTTGAAAGAAAGCGCGTCCAGCCACTAGATATTATTTAGGAAGGATTTTGCGGAGCAGCTCACTTTCGAACCACAACAGACTTTACTTGTACAAACTGGCATTCTTTACCTCTGAAGCTATTTTACACGATATATTTTAGTATCTTTGCCACTGCTGTGCCATGTGGCTCGGAAAAGATCACTTTGTTCTGTGGTGTGAGAACTGAAATTCACGTTTGAATCTCGTGATCACGTATCACGGACACCGAAACCATCACAAGTGCAATTTCACAACATATATTATTCAAGTAGACTT
The DNA here is from genome assembly GCF_040938485.1 of Diadema antillarum. Classification (NCBI taxonomy): domain Eukaryota; kingdom Metazoa; phylum Echinodermata; class Echinoidea; order Diadematoida; family Diadematidae; genus Diadema; species Diadema antillarum. Next base: position 251,012 of record NW_027271180.1, read on the forward strand.
TGGTATACTGTGTAGAATAACATCTAACAACCTGACTGGTGGACATTTCATCAAATCGAAATTAGGATAAAGAAAATCATCGAACTGAAATCACCAAATATGATATTGTGATTTTGGTCGTAACGAAAGGAGTATGAAGCTGTGGTAATTATTAACGCCATCATTCTCTCATTGTTTCTCCCAAATTTAATGTAGTTTAAAAGAGCAACTTGGCGATGTGCCATTTATATAACAAACTTTGATTAGGTTGTATTTGGTTTCTTTGTAGGTATTACTGGGCATCGTCTTTCAGACGGAGAAACTCTCCGTCACAGATTCACAAATCACTTTTTCTTTCACGGCTAAGAGGTGAGAATCATTTCCTTTTTTATCATTATTGCATCAGGTTAAAGACAGACGTTACATTCCAGGAGAGACATATTAATTGTGGTGTCATGAAATATATAATATATTATGTATATGATATATTATATATATAATATATGATATATAATATATGATATATGGTGTCATTATGGTGTCACACCACGCTGATGATGAGTCACTATGTATACAACAACAAAGAAAATAAACCCAACAACAAAATGAAAGCACGTCTCTATGTGACCACAAGATATTTCAGCATCATTACGGGAGGGTTATGATTGCAAAGGCAGGTAAACGATGAGTGGAGATATTCAATATCAATCAACTATAAAGTAATGATGTTAAGCGATATGATATCAGTTGTTTACCTTGTTTCAGAACTTTGATTCAAAATTTTAGTATCAGAATTTTGTTTCAGAATTTTGGTATCGTTGATATTAAATGCTGAGTGACATCGCCTGAAAGTTTTGTGAGAGCGAAAGTGTAGATTTCTATCTATAGCGGCCTAGTCTAGCAAGTTTCATTAATAGTTTAGGAATACGAGAGAAAACCTGAACATTCCCACGACTTTTTGTCTCTGCATATTTCCGTTTTCCGCAGTGGCGATGACGAGCTCCCTCACTTGGCAGGCAACAATCACGTCAACGTGTCTCTGCAGGTCATTTCTCGCGCCAACATCACTCTCCAAGGGTATGTAACCGGAACTCGTCATGAGTTCAAAGTTCACGGAGAATACTTCCTGACATTGCAGGTTGTAATAATTGTAATACCACAGCAACAGTAAATGGAAATCTTGTGGAATTTTTTTTTTTTTGCGTAGCCTTTTCGAAGTCACTCACGCTGTTGTTACAGTGCCGATAACAAGCCTGTTCACAGTTAGCAATAGTCTGGAATGAGAAATGACCACTGAGACTCTAGAAACATGGATGATTGCTTTACTTAGAAAACAGCCAGTCAGAAAGAGGTAATTTACATGTTACTGCTGAGTGAATTAAATCAATACACATTCACCTGTACATCCCGACACCTAGTTCAAACACAAATATCTAATACTTACTTTGCAACATCATTACTATCATTAAGCATGGTAAAATACTTCCATAGCGAGTCTAGTTTGTGATGTGACTATTTATCATGCCTTTGACATTTACCACGATGTCTGGTTTAGACTTGAAGCGAGTCACAAATCTCATTTATGTCTTTGTGCTTATTATCTCTCCCAATTTAAAATGAGTAATCCGTAATACAACTTGATGAGCGAGTCCCTTTGAATCATTCTATGTATTACAGCGACGTCAATCCCGAACTGCTGATATTCAAGGAATCTCGCTACCCTGCCGGTCGCCTGTTGACGTCACTCGCAGATGTTGGACCCAGAGTGACACAAACAATTTCAGTAAGATTTCATTTCATTTCCAACGCCAAAATTTCTTTTCCCTGTTATATCTCTTTCTCGAAAACGGGTGACAAATATACGCGTCGCAAATTTGTGTTTCATTTCAAGATCATTCTGCACTTAAAAATGTTAGCTATCTTGTCATGTTTGAGACAGATAACAAAATCATTGCTCGTCTTCAAGTCCTTGAAGTAGTACAACGTTAATTTTCTGACACTTTGTAATCTTCCCAGATGTTTAAGATCATCCGATTGTAGATTGCTTGTTGTTTCGAAATCGAAGAAATCATGGGGGATCAGTCATTTTCACATGTTGGACCTGAACTACGGAATCAGTTGCCTCAAGCTATCCGTTACATTTCAAATGTTGACTGCTCTCAAGTTGCCCGAAAGACTCACTTGTTTATATCTACTTTCCAGTAGAATTGTACATTATATAATTTCTTTTTTTCATCGCTATTGTTTCATTTTACTTCCATGTACATGTGTGTGTAATGATCCTTGTATTTCGTAATGCATTTATCGTACTGCGCCTTGAACACATTAGTCATGTGGAATGGGCGCATTGTAAGTACCCTGTATTATAATTATTATTATCATTCTTACCCAAGTGCTTTGATTTGAACTCTTAGTTACGCGAGACATTTCTAACTGATAGTTGGCTGGCTTTGTTTCATTTCAAAACATACTCATACAAACATTCAGTTTGTTTGTTTGTTTTTTCTCCTGTATTCTTCTTACGTACTCGCAGTTCTCCAACAGTGGTCCAAGCTTCCTTGGGCCAACAGAGCTGGTCATCTCCTGGCCAGCCTTTGCTGTCCAAGACGGTCAACTCTTCTATCCCGTCAAGGCGGAAATGGACAATGGTGGCGATTGTTACGTCATCGGTGGCCAGTGGAATCCGGACAATTTAACATCAGTAATGATGATTTTGAAATCATGTATTTTTAAGACTATTATAGGTTAGAATTTTTACATTAGCATTCGAGGTTTTTTCTCTACTCGAATGACAGCACGTATGCAAAGGAAGGTAGTTAAATAGATAGATAGATAGATAGATAGATAGATAGATAGATAGATAGATAATTAGTTACTTAGTTAGTAAGTCGACAGTTACTAAGTCAGTTATTAAATCAAGAATCTCTTTAAAGACTGCCTTCTGTTGAACTCAGTTTATTTTTTTTGTGTGTTTTTTTTTTTGTTGTGTTTTTTGCTGCCGTCTCTCCCCCTTTTTTACTCTACACGTTTATATGCTATTACTTATGGTGACAACAGGCTAACAAAACATGTCTTTGTAAATTTCATAAGTAGACATTGTCGGTGTGGCTTTGATAAGATGGAAACAATCATAATGTGTAATAATTTGTCTGAATGAATATGTTTGACATCTGTAGTAAAAAAAAAATAGCCAAATAATCAATTTGGTCTAATTTAACTGTCGTTAGTCAAGATCATGTGTATTATGACGTCATACATGACGTTGTTGACCTAAAATAATGAGATTTTTGTTACATCATAATAATCTATCTTTCTCGAAGACGGATGAGGGCCATAGAAGGCGGCGCAGAGACCAACCCAGAGCAGCTTTCGACCGACGGAAGCCGCGGGACGCTGGCCCGTTTGAACAACTTGGTCTCCGCACGCTTTCTTGCACGTCGGACCTAGCGCTCTGCGACACGATCGTCTGCTACGTGGACTCGCTGGGCACAGGGGCGAATTCAGTGAGGGACGAGGTGGTCGTCACGGTCACTTCACGATTCCGGGCTGATGTTCTCATCAAGGTGTGTCAATGTGTGATGAGATGTGCTCCTCTATAGAGAGAGGGAACATATTGGAGTGAAATATAAGATATACCAGGATCGTGATAGCAAAGATAGATTGTGTATGATTTTCTTGTGCTTTGTTTTTAGTGTGGAATGCAGAGTTTTGTTAAAATGAAAGAATATTGCTTGGTGTTTCCGAACCTTAATGCGTTCTTTTAAAATGAAACGGAGGATGATTTAAACGTTATCTCCAAGCCTGCTTGTTAACAAAAACGTATTTTGCCCATTATCATACCCTAAATCTAAAACCAATTAAAAAGCACAGCTCTGTTGAATTTTCAGAAATTTCAGAAAATAAGAAATTGCACAAAAATAGTTATTGACCCCTAAAACTCAACTCTATAGCTGTTATACACACATTTATTTGCTCTGTGCAATCATCCAATGCGACGGGGTTGGGCAGGTTCTTAACATTTATGCGAGCATAAAAGGTCGTATGTGTTATATCAACTTCTGGTTTTGAATCATGTGTGATAATTTTTCTTTCAAACTCTTTATAGTACGAAATCTATGGTGGTTGGTGGTATTAAATTCTATCATCTGTTCAGTAGACATCGCGTTGGTGGGGTGACAAAACCTCGTATCTCAATATTTGGTGAAAATGAGTTTTCTTCATTATATTGAAGCTAGGAATCATTACTATGTAATTCCCAATCCTTATATGCCCATCTGCAAAAATAAGGTCACAAATGATCAATAAAAGTTGGCTGTTTCCATTGACTTACATGTTATGGCAGCCATGTTTTTTAGCTCTCCTGAACATTTGACATTTTTGAGATACGAGGTTTTGTCACCCCACCAACGCATCGTCTCTTCATACTTTTAATGGGTATTTGTGGTCGATAGAACTCTATCATAGAACTGAAAAATATTAATCATAATACAGCTGTATTAACATTCGATTTTCACGGTTTTTTATCGTCGTTTTCTTAATCCTCAGTACAATGTCACCACATTAAAACTCATAGCCAGCGCGAAGGCATCGGTGATAAAAAGTTTGCATCCGAGAAATCCCTTCAGAGTGCTTCCTTCGAGTTCGATACCGGTGAGTTAACTTTGCTTTTTCAGCTAAGACAGTGGTTATAAAAGTGCACTCCCGTTATAACGAAGACGGTTATATAGAAATTCCGGTTACAAAGAAGTAAAAATTAAGGCCACAACATTTTCCGCTCCACGTTTTTTTTTATCGTTTATTTGTTCGGTTATAACGAAATTTTGATACAACGAAAGAAAACTGCCGGTCCCGTGGACTTCGTTATAACGGGGAGTCCACTGTAATTTCACACGATTGCCGACTCTTCAGAACTGTTTGCGATTCAAAGGTTTTTCGGGACGGTGTATACCCAAATATACCTTCTTCAATATTGCTGTAATGTCTGATTGTATTCTAATATTCGTGGAGTATTGATTTCTATGAAAATCAGAGCTAGCTTATTGTTAATTCTGACGATGATTTGATTTTGCAGTTATTCGAAAAAGCATTCCAATATCAATTCATCCAATTGTCATAAAACTAAGGATTAGGAGTTTAAATGCAATACAAAAGGATAGAAATGATATAGTGGCATAAGAAAACGTATCAATAATGCCACTCTATGCTATGGGAAATGAAGTAGATTCAAAGAAAAGTCATGACTTGTATGATAATCTTCCAAAAATATTGTCTGATAGTTGCACATACTTTATAATGGTATTGTACATATATATTATAACAACGAAGAGGATGTGATCACTTTTATTATTCTATAATCAGTATTTCTCCTCTTGTTTTCATCATCATCTTCATCATCATCATTATCATGATTATCAATATTTAGGATATTGTCGTCTTAATTGCCATCAGTATTATAATCATCAATGTCGTTGTCCTCGCAGATCAGCATGGTCGTTTTGACGGAGCTTCAACCGCCCCCGCAGGCGGTTCTCTACTGGGTGTACGGAGTGGCCGTAGCTGGCGGGCTTTTAATACAACTTGTACTCATCTTCATCTTAAAAAGGGTACGCAGGTTGCCTGCGATGGTCAGAATTTACAAGATAAGAGATCGATATGCATTTTACCTTACAGAATGCCATTCTTTGCGTTGGCATAAAATATTACAGGTTTAACAAACCGGGGCTAGGCCTACATGCGAAAACCACGAATAGTTGTCACAGGTCAGCAATTGTGTGCTTCGAAGCGTGTGCTCATCCGTAATAATAGATTCCAGTCGAGGTTCTTGGGCTGTGTGTGTTAAAAAGGGCTTTTTACACTTGTGTTTCTTAACCCCGGACTTTCTCTGACCCAGGACTATCGTTAGTCCCGTACCAATTTTTTCAGCTTTCTACACTCGCCAATTAGTCCCGTACTATCTCTTGTCCGGGGCTAAGGAGAAAACTGACATTTTTACACTCGTATTTCTTAGCCCCGGACTTTCCAATCCACATGAATATTCATAATTACGCTGTGTACTGTACACGTACACGCACGCACCGGCAGCACTTGATTACCTCGTTTCTGATTGGTCAGTGAGGGTCGGACTTCGTCTCCGTCGCTTAGCCCAGGATTATTTTTTCGTTCTGTTTACACTCACTTGCTTGGCACCGCAATTGCGGTGCTAACCCCTGCTATTTTGCAGGGCCAGATAGTACCGTACTATCGGTGGGGCTAGCCCACTTTGGCAAAAACGAGTGTAAACAGAAAGGGGGCTAAGGATAGTCCCGTACCAACGGTGGGGCTAAGGCCCCCCCCCCCCCCCCCCTTAGCCCCACCGTTGGTCCGGGGCTAAGCAAAATTTTACAAGTGTAAAAAGCCCTTTAGAGATCAGTGATAAATCTGTACATAATTAATTTGTTACGGGGATTCTTGAATATATCCGAAATGGGACTACTCCATGGTATTCCCCCACAACAGAGTCTTTAAAGGGATGGTATAGTATTGGTGGAGACGAGAAGAGGGCTGTTAACTTTTTGTGAGATACCAAGAAACTTCTTATGAAATGGGAAATAGCATGTAAGTTCAAGAAGAATTCAATGTTTATTTGATGAAAATCGGTTTCGGAATGGCTGAGACTCCCCAAAGCAAAGTTAAACAAAGCGATCCTAATAAAAGCTGGGTCCCACCTTTTACTATAAGCCCTATTGCTCTGTTTTGGATATCTCAGCCATCTCAAAACCAATTTTCGTCAAATAAATGTTGAATTTTTCCTAAAATTACATGTTCTTTCACATTATAAGATGTTTCTCATTATCTCACCAAAAAAATGTTAGAAACCTCAAGTTAGGTCTCAACCAAAACTATCAATCCCTTTAAGTCGTCTTCCCATGACCAAGTGCCGATCATGTATACGGTGTCAGGAGCATTAAACCAAGAAAATAATTTGTTGAGACACACCAATTATTGAAACACGAGACTGGTGTTCCACATTGAGATTATGATGCTGTTCTCTACATCTCTGATGCATTTGCTCCACACCCCTCCCCCTGAAGAAAAAAAAAGAAGACAGATAACAAACAAAAAGAAGAAAAAGAGAGAGGAAGCACAATATTGAACAAATTCTCCTTCATTTCTCTTCGGACACTTATGATGGAAGATGTTCTCTGTCAACAGCCGAATGGAATTTAAATTCAATTCTGATTTGCTGCATTGCAAATTGTCAATGACAGTAGTGTAGCGTTTACATTCTAATCAGAACTTATTAATCTGCTTGTTTTTGTGGTACTAGCCTACCGAGCTTTGATTGATGAAGCTGAAGCCCTTATTAAAGTATCGCATATAATTCGTTACCACTGTCATGGAAACACGCTGTTTGATCTACGAATAAGGAAACAAAGTGTCAACCTGATTCATTTCGTGTAGATAGTTTATTTCTTCTCCAAAATACTAGTATTCGAAAGCAGGTGCCTGCTCCAAAAGTGATAACAAGCAGCGGTGTAATTACGTGAGCGAACATTACAAGCTACAATGAATCACTCAGTGCAGGCCTAAAATATTAATGGGGAAAAGCAGTGAACTGTGTCTGTTTTGATTTGTTGTGTGGTCTTGTTGATATTACTAAGTCATTTTTCGGTGATCCAGTACCAAGGGCATAGAACATACAATTCATAAAAGCTTTCAAAGGCAACTATTCAATGAAAAAAAAAAAACACCAACCAACCAAACAAACAAACAAGCACCCATTTCAAGGTCTGTAATGCCAAAAGTATAATCTGGATTGCGTTGGGTATACTTCTCACAGCATTAATCAATGAAGTATATTCCTTGGGACTATAAGAGTGACATGAAGAAGTTTGATGTGTGGTACCCATTTTGTGTCTTATTTCTGTCTGTTCGACATTTCTAGGTTGGATTCTTCAAACGCAAGAAGATATCCCCAAAGCAGCGCAAGGTGTTTATAAGAGAGCCCAGCCAGAAAGGCAAAATGGAGCGGGAATCAACGTTGGAAAAACCGGCACCTGTCGTCACGGACCCGCTCAATTCGACAGAAAATTATGCATGATAAAATAACAACGATATTTTAGTTTTTGTGTGAATTTGTAAAAAGTCGATTTTATATTCTGTGCCATTGCTCCTTATGCGTAGACAGCAAAGCTGTGTAAATATTTCGTAGTCTTGGGATTTTTAAGTTTGTTTATTTGTGTACAGTTACTATGAATGGATTATGTCAATGATAATGTGCAATGTTTGAAAATAGAAAATAAAGGTTTCGATCCAGTCATTATAGCTAATCTCATGGTTACCGTACCCTTCATTTTTAACTCTTGACAAAGATAAATTCATAATGCTATTCAGCGCTGTTTTCCAAGTATGTTTGAAAAGTTTTGATAACGATGGGTCATGTTGATATACTATCAAGTCTGTCGTATTTTATTCGATTCATAATTACGTGATATTTTGTTTAGTTTTATTATTTGTTGTAGTCAATCTGAATCGTAAAGACGAAAACTTATTTTTGCATGATAGGAGCTCGAGTTGTATGCTACGTGAAATCTGATGGTGTGACATCATATCAATGTGTACTAATAGTGTACACAAAATAAGGTGAATTGAATGGAAATATTTCAAAAGTACACACGTTGAATTTTTACATCATACTTTACGACACTCAAGGCCTAAATGCAACATCTTGTTGCAGCTTAGATAGACTCATAGATACCATTGTTATCAATATTTCATTACCATTTTGACAATAACGATGATAAATTTCACCTGTATCACCATCATCATCACCATGTCATCATCATCATCGTCATCGTCATCATCATCGTCGTCATCATCATCATCATGATCATCGTCACCGTCATCAGCAATCTTTACATTACCATTTATTTAATGCTTTACATAATTATTTGTAAGAAATTTAATTTTAAAGTCACATTATTTCAATACAAACAGTGGTTGTATGCATCCTACCCTCAGAAGGTAAAACAAATGTTATGAAGTCCTGCCAACGCTTTTAAATTCATTAAATGTTCCTTATTAGACCAGACGGTATCTTAGTTTAAATCTCACCCCTTGGTTATTATGTGAATTGCAGGCTTCATGTGGCTCATTGTATGTTTGTTGTATTTTGGCTTTAATGAAGTTTTTTATTTGTTTGTTTGTTTTGTTTGTTTTGTTTTGTATTGTTCTGTTTTGTTAGTTGGCTCTCTGTCCATGAACTGCATGGTTATATTGTGACATTATTGCATTGCGACAGAGGATGAAGTAATGATTTTTGGTGTCAGTTTTTAATCCGAGTGTGCCTGCTGGATTTTTGTTGTAAAGATAGTGATGGAGGCACGTTTACTTGTAGCAGAATCGAATTAAAAAAAAATGTGTTGCTTCCTGTAGATACTCCATCATTCCATTGCCATCCATTTCAAATGGACCTAACGGAGTGTGAAATAAAATGACATTAGTGTGTGAGTCAGTCTCATATTCACGTCAGAAGGACTAATAAACATATTTGAAAATAATATTATGTATACATAAGCTGTGGATTTGCTGACTGGTATCAAATTGATAAGCCGCTAATGAATTGCCATAAAAGGATGATATCAAACGAAATTCAGATTGAACGAGGCAATTTTCGACAATAAGTTTACTGCACTGCACCGGTGGGGGCGCTCTACATCTTTACATCTCAGGGCTCTGTTACATCTCCACATAATAAATCTCTACGGCACTGATACTGCAAGGTCGGCTCTTGCTTGGTGATGCCTCCCTTTTACGTGTGAATCGTCTGCTGCCTGTGATGTGCCAGCTCCAACTCTAATAGCATGTATACCGTCGAAACGGGCCGGGGAACTCTACATCAAGAAAAGCAGGATGAAGGGGAGAGAGAAGAAAATGTAAGAAAGATGGGGAGTGAGAGAAAGATGGAAAGAAAGATAGACAGAGAGAGAGAAAAAACAGATACACACACAGACAGACAGACAGAGAGGCAAAGACTAGAGCTAGAGAAGAAGAAAAGAAAATCTATCAACAAGAAAACGAAATTGTCAATGTGTAGGATATCAAAACGAAACAGAAGTGTTCGAAGATTGTTAGTTGCATCGCAGACACTTCAAGAAGGCCTAAGAAAGCAACGAACTACTCGTATAAGGCAAAATCAGTGCAAGACGATAGAGAGAATGGGGGAGAATTAAATTAAAATGATATGGATATGTTTTATGTGTGTATGATGTATATATATATATATATATATATATATATATATATATATATATATATATATATATATATAGGTCCTATATACTGGTATATATATATATATATATATATATATATATATATATATATATATATATATATATACATACATATATATATACATATAGTGCGAGAAGAAGAGCATTCGTGGACGTAGCTAGTGATCAACGTATGTGGTTTATTGCCGAGCTTTTTTTTTCTTTTTTTTACCGAGCTCGTTAGGACCTTCATCAGGGTTGTAATGATACAAAAATGACTCACTCGTATGGCTACACTCGTAACAATAAAAATCTAACTAGCGTGAGTCTATAATGACTATGTCATCAATGAATCCGTATATAACAGAATACAATAATAATATACATAATTAATTTCAAAGAGATGCTTGGTGGTACAAAACTTCCAAATTGCGTTAAACAAATACATACTACTGAACGTTTTCGACGTGCACTCTTCGGAGTAGAACCGCACGTATGAAACAGGAAGCGCAAACATAACAGTATATATATACAGTTTGCTCGTTTTGTACATACTGTTATGTTCGCGCTTCCTGTTTCATACGTGCGGTTCTACTCCGAAGAGTGCACGTCGAAAACGTTCAGTAGTATGCATTTGTTTAACATAATTAATTTCATATTATTGAATACATTATTCAATATATGAATGTATATATATATATATATATATATATATATATATATATATATATATATATATATATATTTGTGAGTGTGCGTGTGTGTGTGTGTGTGTGTGTGTGCGTGAGCAATGTGGCATGAGTTAACACGATTAGTTGACAAAACATTTTTTATGCATACTGTATATAAACATGAATATTCATATGACAAGAATCTTTCATGCCATTATAGAGGTTGATATAATAATGTGACGTTCACAAAGGCAAGGGGGTGATGTTTACTAAACGGGGACAAACTGACTGGCATAAATCCTTTCTTATTTGATTTACTGGTACACGTAGGCCTATCAATACTACGAAAATGTACTCAGACGACGAATTGATATATTGCATGAACATGTACATTTATAGCGAGTCAAATATACACTATATATATCTCATCTGTTAACATTGTCCCCTATGCATGCTAAGACACGGAGAAAAGATCAGTAAAACACGTTTTCTGAGGGATTCTCATAATATCTCCATGTTCAGGTTCCCATTTGGGTTGATTCCCTCAAACCGACGATAATGATATTAATGAAATTTGATATCTAAGGAGAATGTCAGCTGGTCTAAATTCAATATCTGTACGACTGAGACAAGCAAAACACAAAAGAAACGTCAAAAGATGAACTTTAAAGTCCTAATTCGATTTGTTCAACATAATATTGCTTTAGCAGTCAGCAAGTATGCCTATGTTGGTTAACCAACTAATATCAGATTCTAGGTCTCGTCGCTATACTCGCAGGAAACTCTTTCAAAATCATTAGGCACAACACTGAAATAGATCTTGATAAGAGAGCAGCATATCCTGGTTTCGATCGAAACATGGAACGAGTAATTGTATCAATACTCAGTGGCTCTTTGTAGATGCACGTGGGGAACATGTCAATAGACAGAGTCTCAATATAGCAAGAACTCCGTTATACTTTGACCAGTGTCAAAGACCTTTCAAAGAAGCTGTCACAAACTGGTACAAAGCTTTTGACACTGATTTGTCTCTTTTGGGGGGGGGGGGGGGGAGGGGAGGGGGGAGTTCATTTTCCTTCAATAAGTATTTCTATAAAGACCCAAAGATAGGTTTGGGAGTTCCGCAAATATTTTCCTGCAGTGTTTATTTGATTTGCTAATGCGTCTCCTGTCTGTGTTTAATAAGTGTAAAGTTCATTTCACATGAATTACATTAGTCACTTTTTTTTTACATATTCCACGCAAATGTGGTAATCATGCATCACAGGCAGGAACCTCAGCTTGCCCGCACTGCATACTCATAAAGGGGGAAAAAATCATTTATTGTTTAAAAGATGCCTGGTTTTTAGCACTGCTTCTTGGGCATGGTCCTGCAGGTTTCATCAAACTAACAAATGATTTTATTCAACGTATATTTTGGATAGAATATGCTTAATAATCATTTACCGAGAGATCCACGTCTACGAGCTGTTATGCTTTTTTGTGGCTTACTCTTTTCCATCGCTTTATTTACTTCTTAATCTCATTTCTGCAAATTATTCTATACTATCATACACATTCATTCGCACATGCATTTAATACTATCCTTTATAGTGTGTATGTTTTCTTTACTTTTTGTTTGCATACTTTGTATTAAATCGCCTTTTGTTCGATGGAAATGAAGAAATTTAATTGAACCGTGTAACTGTAATGGTAATGTATCACTTGAATTGTGTAAACACTGATGATAGATACTGTGTTATAGCCTGATACATACTTTTCTCACGACGTTGATATGCTTTCATACATTCGAAATCTCACTTTCATACACATCGACAATTTATAGTGTATGGATAATTATAAAAGTGAGTTGAAAGTTGATCGTATTTACTGTATGCATGCTTATTGCACCTATAAATATTGCTGAAGAAATACAACGTCCTAAAGTAGCAAACGCCATAAAATCAACCGAAGGACAGATCAAAACTGGTCTGGTCTATAAATTAGTTGAGAAATAAACTTTAGAAATGTAAGTAGATATTTTGAGCAGACTAAGATGTAGACGTCATAATTTCTGGTATTAAATGTTTTGTTTCAGGGTTTTTTTTAACAGCAAATAAAATTGAAAACAGATACAAAGAGTTCCAACGAAAATAAATTTCAGATCATGTTTCAATCATCATTATCAACAGATGATACTATGCAATGACAAGAAATAATAACTCGCCGCATGTAAATTCCGATGATATTCATAATTCTGTGCAATCAACTCCAAAAATGTGTGTAAACACTCGTCAAATCCTAACCGCTCCTTCGCAATGATGTTTTTTTTCAAATAATAAAACAAAACAAAACAAAACAAATCAACACAAAAACGCTATTTAATCAAAGCAGACCTATATTCCATTATCAGTAACATCGTTAGTAGTAGGTATATATGAAACTATTTCATAATTCGCTATTTTAAGCTAATTTCATGAAAAAAATTAATGTAGAACAAGAAATGGTATACAGCAACAACAGAAACAACTTGGTTTGTGCTCAACGACTTATCATGTGTGAGATAGTATCACTTGCACGTAAGCCTACCAGCAGTTTCGTACGCCTTCACTTCTAGATGTATAAAATAACAATTATTGACAATCAAACCTAATACGAGGTGTACTGGCTGTGTGAAACAGTGTTCAGTTGCAGTGCTGCTAGGCGTGTGAGGATCCGAGTTGGACAGTATGATCTATTCCGTGTAAACTATAAAGCATATTCTGATAGAGGGCGCTCGTAATCAATGTGCGTTGATCAGCGTGTGTGTGAGTCGGGGGGGGGGGGGGGGGGGGGAGTCATGCTGGCAGAGAATAATCAGAGATGAGGAAAAAGAAGAAAGAGGGAAAGAAGAAGGAGAGAAATAAGATGGATGGATTGATGGATGGATTGATGGATGGGTGGATTGATGGATGGATTGATGGATGGATGGATTGATGGATGGATTGATGGATGGATGGATGGATTGATGGATGGATTGATGGATGGATTGATGGATGGATTGATGGATGGATGGATGGATGGATTGATGGATGGATTGATGGATGGATGGATGGATGGATGGATTGATGGATGGATTGATGGATGGATTGATGGATGGATTGATGGATGGATGGATAGATTGCTGGATGGATTGATGGATGGATGGATGGATTGATGGGTGGATGGATGGATGGATTGATGGATGGATTGATGGATGGATGGATGGATTGATGGATGGATGGATGGATGGATGGATGGATTGATGGATGGATTGATGGATGGATTGATGGATGGATTGATGGATGGATTGATGGATGGATGGATGGATGGATGGATTGATGGATGGATGGATGGATGGATTGATGGATGGGTGGATTGACGGATGGATTGATGGATGTATGGATTGATGGATGGATTGATGGATGGATGGATGGATGGATGGATGGATGGATTGACTGAATATACTGACAGACTGAAATATTCTACTCCCATTATTTTCTGTTTTATTTGACTGATAAAGTGCATGCAGAATATAATCAACAGAACAAAAATGCGACCCATCACAAAATGAATAGAACAAAATAATCACCATGCATGTATGGCATTCTGTTTTACTTGAATACACATAACATAATATCGTCACGAAAAAGTGTGTCCATTATGATAAGATTGGTGGAAACTGATAAATGTCGCAAGTGCAATGTCACTTTTATTCCTAATGCACAATAACGAGCAAATTTTAGATTCCTCGTAGGACCTTTCAGATGAGAAACTCTACATTTTCGAATGATTTACCTTGGAATGAGACACAGGATATTGGAAGAAAATCCATAAAACAAAACACTAATCATTCAAACACTACAAGGTGTGGTGGTTGTAAGAAAAATGTTATTCCATTTTATTTTATTTCATTTATTATGAAAGTATTAATGAAAGGAACATTCTGGAATATTCACGGATTATTGTGCAAATATTATATTTCAAATTCTTTTACTTTTCATTTTCAACATAATATGACAAAATATATCATTGCATTTACAGTTCAGCTTATGATTCAAATATAACCGAAATTACTATTACAATGATTATTATGATTTGATGATAAAAGACACAAAGTGTAATTCCCTTTTATCAAAGTAAATGAAATTATGTAGGCTTACTAGTAATCCTCCCCGTAGGCCCTATTTATGATATATAGCATCACAACCCCGCCCCCCCAAAAAAAGAACCCGCAATTGGTGAATGAAGAGGCTGTATACAAAATGATAATAATGGTGATAATGATAAAACAACCACACCGCAGCATTTGCCATGATTCTTTGGTTTTGTCTTGTTGTGCTATTTTTTATAGTAATGGTTATGTGGAATACTGATAATGGTTCCCATATACCTGTATTTTTTGTATTTATTTGTATTTATTCATTTCCTTATTCAACCATTAAAAAGCAGGGTACTAGTAATACAAAGAGCAGAATAAAACAAAAACAAAAACAAACAAAGCAATCTCTAGATGTAGTGCATACAGAGACATTATAGGCTTACATAAAAAGAGAACTAATATATATACATTAAAGGCATAATTTACCATTTGCAGATGAAACAGAAACCCAGCATTAGTGCTTTTTGAATATAAAGTTCTAAAATGTGAGTTAGGGATAGAAACAACCACTGTAAAAATTTGAATTGGTATAATCGATGTTAAGTATTGTTAGATACACAAAATGTGAACAATAGTTATGATAAGAATGCTTCCAGTCTAAACCGTCTATCCAGTTATGGTTTCTTGAGAAAAATGCTGATATCTCATTTAGGATGTTTTGTGATACAACAAACCTACACATATGCATCAAAATAACCGTTGATATCTTGAAGATTTTTGAAATCACTGCTGAGTGCTCCCAAAGGTAAACTGGACCTTTAATTTGGAGGGATTGCCCGTTTAGCTCTATCAACAAAGATACTTAGAAAGTACTGTTGTTCTTCTATGGGGTGGTGTCCCGAGAGAAAATATCCATAGGCCTATATGGATAATTAACTTAATGAAAATGAAGAGTTTGTTCGCAAAAACCGATAAGTCCATGTTTGAAGATTTTGAAGTATGGTCTCTGTCATAAAGTACAAAATAATACCTTTTAAATGATATATTGGTCACTACATATAAAGGTAATTTTTTTAAGTTATGGTCAAAAGAAGCAAAAATTTTCTTATTATTCTCTTTATTTTTCTTGACCTTTAATCGCAAATATCTCCATTTGGCAAATATGGACTTATCGGTTTTTGCAAACAAACTCTTCAAATACTTGCATAAAAATGACTCATAAAATTCAGTAAGAGATATCTGAGATTGGGAATTACAAGAATCAGGATAAAGAACAATAATCAACTTCGTATTTCTATAATACAGATTTTATATCAACCACATTCATAGTACCTTTGCGCTTCCTATCCTAGTATGATTGCAGTAGTATACAATTCTC
The DNA here is from genome assembly GCF_040938485.1 of Diadema antillarum. Lineage (NCBI taxonomy): Eukaryota > Metazoa > Echinodermata > Echinoidea > Diadematoida > Diadematidae > Diadema > Diadema antillarum. The sequence continues at coordinate 267,392 of NW_027271180.1, forward strand.
ACATTTTTTTTTTTTTGCATCTCTTTGGTGCTGTTGTAACCTGTGTGTGCATTTAATAGTCCGGGATCTCACCCATTGTTCGTTCCTTTATTCTCTGAAACGTGTGTACAATATGAATTTTCTGAAATCACGAAATTCGTCTTATTTCCCACACCCGTCTCGCTTGCTTGCCGTAGATCTCCGCCGCGGTTTTGCTATTCAATGATCTAGCGTGACTCACGCGTCTAAAGAACCCAAAAGGATTCCCTCGGAGTCACGTGACTAAAGTTTACATTCATTGGATTCGGCCATCTTGGATAGGTGCGGAAGTGATATCGCGACTGAGATGTAGATAGAGGGGGACGGACTGGCCTGTCTACGAAAAGAGCAAGAGCGTCTATTCGGTCAACCGCGCGATCCCGCATCAGCAACGGGCCGGTGACACTGTATAAATGAGAACATTTTCACGGAATTATCCCCTTCTTGTCTGAGATTACCGTCGGAAATTGAGCGTGGTAATTGTGTGCTTGAATCCTGCTACAAGCAAGGAGATCCATGTCTGTGTTTGGATTTAGGAACTTGTTTTAGGTCTATTATACTGCACCCTCCGTCTCGTTTTTACCTGCATTCTTGTTGGTTTACCACGGCCACAGCGGCCGCGAAGCTATCGCCAGTGAAGTGCTGCTGACGGTCGGGCTCCCATTAGCGGTTTACGTTACCTGTCGCTCCGAAGTTGATTACAACCAGTTGATCAACAGATCGACACTCACTCCAGGTTTGTCTCCTAACCTTTCATGTAGTAGCCACGGATTTTGAGTGAATGGCCTGTTGCATATTATTACTAAATTGGCTAGCCAGCTGATAGAGTTTAACAATTGCTAAGAAGATCTAACGTGCGTGTTAGGTTCAATTTGTAAAAGACAAGTTTTATTGTAGGTGGTCTAGCGTTATATCTTGAAGTGGCTTCTCTATTACAAAAGAGACACAATAGTATCAATACATAACATATCAAGCATACATGTAGGGACCATTCACATTCAGGGTCTAGGTCTATTGATCAGGCATTAATACACAACAGTTCAAACAGTAGAACTAAAATTTACATTGCTAAATACAATTACAGGTTAGGCATGCCTATCATTTTAGATTTACTTGACTCTAGACAAGTAACAAGGAAATTTTTAGACCTCTACAGTTTTGAACTGTAGATACCCTGCTACTGCTAAAATTAGTGCTAGCTGCTCATTAATGATCTGTCTGACCTTGTCTGTGATTTTTTTTTCCACTGATAGGATAGAACGAAACGACCACTGTCTGACTCTGAGGGAGAAAAATAAAAGATTGTAGAAATAGGCAATATTAGTTAGGCATACCAATATAGAACGTCTATAGATGTGTAGTAGGCCTAGTCTATATCTTACACTGTACATCTAGACCCAGGTAGATGACAAATGAATTGGGGCGCACAATGAGATTGTCTGGAAGATAGTGAGAAATACAGTTGTATGTAAAATAGGATTCTATCAAATTGCTTAGTTGTGGAGCTTCACCCTTTAAACAAAACAAACCCCCCCCCCAAAAAAAAAAAAAAAAATGGGAATGTTCTTCATTGTGAATACTAACGAGATAAAATTGAAAAAAAAAATAAAGAGGTAGTTTCTATGTACAGTATGTAATTTGTGTGTTTACTTTGCATGGGTGTTATTGATTGTGTGATTGTGAAGTTTTTCAGATTTTGCTCTCAACCCGTTGAGGATAGACTGATTTTGTTACAACACGCATAAAAGTTTCCCATCTAGATATCTGCCCGAGCTGTACTCATAATACTCGTCCTCAACGGGTTAACCTAGCTGCTCTGGCTAGATATACAATATTTCTTTGTCAAGTCAACCCTGTTGTCACTCTGTGTTTCTTTCAGTTTTATTACGTGACATGAAAATTGAGAATACTTTAATTGTTCATAGCCATTGTGGTGACAATGACATCATAGTGAATCAGGACCCCACTCCACCATACTGGCACATACGACAGACATGCTGTCTGCTGGCAACGCAGCTGTTCTAAAGAGCCAGGAGCAAATCACAATAATTGCAGTTACCATGACAACACCTGAAATCCTCCAGGCTACATGTACAATGTACCTCCAGGTATCACTCTATTATCATCAGCTGCATTTTTCCCCTTTACATGTTTTACAATAATTGTGCACAAATGATTGTATGAAATGGAAGGCATATATGAAGTTTTTCTTGAAAAATGTGTGAAATACAGACTACTTTCCCCTTGATCTGTTTTTGTAGATTATCACACTTTCCCCTGTTTGCAAAGTTCTGTTCTTTGTTTTAAGACTGCCTTTGACTTCACTGATGATACACACAGTACCTATGACTCATGACATGAGACATTGGCAGCCGCTGCTGTGCTGTGAAATGCTGCTTGTGTCTGGCCCTGTTTTCACCATCAATCTCTCCCCTAAGCTACCTTGCCAAGTAGAATAGAATTGTTACACTGTGTAGACATACAGTACATACAATGTACATGTAAATTGTACAATGTACATGTACAGTATTCAGAAGTATTATTTTGTGCGTGTTTTCCCTTGCCAATCAAATTAACTTGAAGGTAAAATGGAAGGATAAGACACACCAACAATGTGTCCTTTACTTTTAGGACTGTTATCTTTTTCATTTGACGTGGGCATGACATTGATAGAGTTTGCGGAAGATAACACAAACTCCATGTGTACAATGTCAGGTCTTCCAGAACAGTTTTATTATATTAACTTTACAGAGAGTACAAGTACACTGTGTACCTGTATATGGAATGGACAGCATGTACATGATGACATACATTTTGTACATGAGACTGTATACCCAAGCACTGTCAGATGACAACATGAATTACATACAATTGGCAATAAATGTCCAGCCTGTACTTTTACATACTGTACACTGTAGGCCTACAAGCATGTATCCCAGGTATGAACCAGAAAATCTTACCAAATAATTTATACAAAGTAGGCCCTATACATAATTTGTAGCTGCTGTAGCCAACACACTAGCCACTGCTGGCTATACTATAGCTTTTAAGTTTGAGGTTCACAGGTGTGTGTATTCCCTCCCATTAGAATGTATCAAAAACAAATCATGTAAATGCAAATCATAAAAGATTATCTGATGGATACACATTTTTTTTTTTGTATGTAAGAGACTAAGACATCTCCCAAATTATGCTATTACCTTGTAGTGCTACCTTCTAGCACATGAAAATTTGTGAGTCAGTCGATACTTTATAAAATAGCCTTACTGTCTATCTTCCATCGTCAATGCTATTAAAGATCATTTTGCTTGCACTGGCAATTTTAGGCTACTGAATGTATTGCGAGTTTGCGACAATACACACAATCCCTTCAAGCCTTTCTGATCAGTGTTAAAATGACATTGTACTTCATGCTGAATGCCTTACTGTAAAGTTGGCTTATTGTAAACAATGTAAACACAAGGTGGAGTACCACTGATAATAGCTTAAAACTACAAGGTATAGTATGGAAGCAAACCCATTTTTATATTATTTTAATGGGGGGGGGGGGGGGTTGAGGAATTTGTATACCCAGATGGCATCGATAAAAGTCTTGCAATGAGAGCTGAGATCTGTCATGTATGATCCTCCGATGCCAGAAGCCACTGTACCCAATGCTTTGTCCTCAGCTGAGGGTCTTCATGCCTGACCCAGATTGACCTCTGTGGTGAAACAAGTGGTTGCATTCAGCTCTGACTGGTGCTACAGGAAGATGTGGTCTACGATCATCTACGGTAATCTGTTCCCACTCCTGTTTCATAATGTGTGCCCATGGTTGCAAAATCTCAAGTATTTTGCCATGCTTGAAATGGTGCATTCTTTTGAGGAATCCAGACTTCTGATTGTATTGTACATTTACAATGTATAATATGGTCTGCTGACTGTATTAGACCTGTAGCTACTTTACATGTACCCCTAATACTTCAAGAGGATAATTATGGTAGCACATGATCTCCTTTTGGCCTTACAGTGTACTGGTATGTACAGTTGTAGACAGATGATGTGTAAAAAGTGTGATGTGGAGCTGTTTTGTTTCGTTTGTTTTTTCATTGATGCAGTTCATAGGTGCTCCACACAGTTGAATATTGTTTTGCACTTTGTCTCATGCATGTAAACATGTGGCTGGAATAGGTAAAACAAAATGTACATTGTGTAAATACGTATTACAGGTCTACCTTGTACAGAACAATTACTAATATTGCATGTACAATGTACAGTATGTAATGTAAGAAGGCAGTTGTACTTGTCCACAGTGAAAGAAGGACAGTTGGCCTACATAGTACAATGTACGTACACTTGTACAGGTACAGGATAGTTTAAAAGTGTAATGTGATATGGTAACTGCATTTACACATTTTAAATTACTCTTGATCTCATTTCATATCCTGATATGAACCATTCTTTCACACCCCAGTTTGCCTGGAATATCATTGAAAAGAGAAATTACAATGTAGTTACTGCTCTTCATTTTCTTTTAATCTTTAATACAGGTGTAGATCATCCCTACGTACAGCCCTGCAACATAAGTTAACTAGATTATTGAATTATGGTACACATTTTGTACATCCTCTCCCTTCCTTTGTGTGCATGATGGCTGTCTATAGATCTGACCTTTTCATGACTCCAGCATGAAAATGACAAATCAGAATGCATCAATTATGCATTAGTTTACCCCACAACATCATACACACTATAGTGCACTGTGCACTCCCTTGTTGTATGCTGTATAGCACTTGATAGGTTGAACATCTGCATCGAATACAAATTGAAATACCAATTATAAACTGTGTTTAGATTTCCATCACTCATTCATGTAGAGGTCTATCTAGCCGGTATCATAATCAAGTAGTCTGTCCTTATAGCAGCGGTGAGGTTGAAAATCAATTTCTAATCGCGGAGGTAGAAACTCTAGACTGACCCCGCGGTGTCATCTGTCGGGGCTGTTGTCTTCTAGCGATTCTCTCCCTCAATCCTTTTTTTTTTCCCCCTTCCCATTCCGTGCCTCCTGGGCATCCTATGTGTTGATTATTTTATAAGGTCAGATTCTTCAGGTGGGAATGTGCGAAAGATATAAGTCTCTGTTGCGCTGAAATGGTTCTCACAGGAATACAAATTGTGTTGATCAGGACAGTCAAACTTGGTAAAGTGTGACCTTTTCCATTCGCCTTGTAACCCAAACTCAGTGTGTTACTGCACTTGAAGTCATGTGTGACAAATAGTTTGAGTTTTCTCAATATTATGTTTTTTCACTACAAATCATCCCAGCAAACTTTATTTGCAGATAGGAAAACCATCAACAACAAAATACTGTGACAGCTGCCAATACAATGTATCTTTTTTTTTTTTTTTTTAAGATGCAGGGACTTGTTTAAGAACAGCCTGTGGCTGAAACAAGTGACCATGTGGAAATAAAATGAATGAATGAATGAATATAATCCTCTCTGTTGGTCTTGCCATCTTGATCCGACAGGGTGTTACATTGTACAATGTACATGAAATACATGTGCGTAGTATGTAGTTGAAGGCCTACATGTTATACAGGGGGGACACAACATTTGCTGCTGGGACAATTGCTGCGGTCTTCATTTTCTCATATTACTTTCATAGGGTTAGGGTTGTGATAGGGTTTTAAGTTTAGTTTGCTGTTAGGGTGATTAGGGTTAGGGTTATATTTGTGGGTAAAATTTATGTTTGGCTTTATGCATGCAGATATTTCATGGGAGAAAATGTCGCAGGAACAAAGATCATGGAACCATATAGGCCTATAGGAAAAGCTTGCAGTTGGGCCCCTATCCCCACTTTTGTACAGTGTAGGGCAAGTCCAAGATAAGGTCCCCTCAGAAGGCAAAATTTCATCTTTGCTCAATATTGACATGTTTGGTATCATTTTGAAGCTTATGAGTTGAAGTTTTGATTTCCATGGAGGAAAAAATGATATTATGTAAATTTATGCAAATTTCAAGGGCTTCATTTGCATAAATGTGAAACACAGCGTTACGTATGGGACATTTATAAAAATTCATATTAATTCAAAGGAAAGCAAGTAATATTTGATTAATATGTGGACATAAGAAGTTCATCGCATAGTTTAACTTGGTATGAAAATTTAGGGATTATGCAAATGATTATGCAAATTAGCTCGTGTCCTATCATGAGATGTCCCATACGTAACAAAATGAGGTCATTTTTTTAGGTTTTTTCTGAAATTGCTAAGGTTATTTTAATGCCCTTTTGGAAAGTTCTAATTTATTGTTTAGAGAAATTAAATACCAGAGAAAAAATTAAAAAAAATAAAAGAAATATTTTTTATTGGGCATTGAAATAATGTTACGTATGGGACAAATGCGTTACGTATGGGACATCCTCATACATATTGCATGTGAATGCATGTAGCTAGCTAGGAAGGTCTCTCAGTACCCAAATGGTCAATCATCCTGAAGAAAGCATCCCAACATTGTAGCTACTTTTTGAGTTATAGACACTTGAAACAATACATGAACTTGACTGAACAATTTTCAGAAAGGGGGAGGGGAAAATGGCAAAATACACAATGAAAAATCAGCATTAAAGGGATGGTCTAGTTTTTTGTAGAAATGGGGATTCAGTTTTCAACATTTAAAGAGATGATTGGAAACCAATTTATATGAATTACTTAAGAGCATAAAATCCTAAGACTAGAGGAATTCAAAGTTTATGTGATGGAGATCCAATTTGAAATGGTTGTGATATATATAGGAAAAAAATAAAAAGTAAAATGATTTTTTTTTTCATTGCAAGTGATACACAAATTGTCCTTATTCAGTTTTCAGTAGTAGCCACAACAAAAAATTCATGGGTATACATGTACATACTGAGTTGTGACTCGAATCAATGACCTGACTGCTAGACAGACATCATATATCTACTCGATCACTGGGGTTTCACACAGCAGGTATTGCTTATTTATTAAACTTAATATTCCTTGCGTCAAGTTGTTTTTTATTGAAACTAAATGGCAAACTGCCCTTCATCAATGCAAGCAAACACTTTAAACTATTCAGTTTTTCAGTAGTAACTATCCTGATAAAAATAGGGCATACATACTCCGGTTGGTCATGAAAAATATAGAATATGATTGAATGTGATTATGATGGTAAATATCTGGGGAATATTGTTCTCTTGTCAATCTGGATCAGTATTTGAGTAACTTCAACTGATTCCACCTCAATAATTATGCAAAAATTTGTTTAAATGGGTATTTTGCAAAATTATTTTGCAAAATACCCATAAACATGGTTCTCCACACACTAAACGAATGGGGGACAAAGGGCATGCATACCCAGGTTGGTCATAAAAATATAAAAATATGATTGAATATGATTATGATGGTTAATATTTGGGGAATATTGTTTCCTTGACAATCTGGATCAGTATTTGAGTAGTTTCAACTGATTTTACTTCAATAATTATGCAAAATACCCATAAACATGGTTCTTCACACACTAAATGAATGGGGGACAAACTGTCCCATACGTAACTGTCCCATACGTAACACGTCATGTCTGTCTTTAATTAGAACCTGTAATTAGAGCTTTTTGCCTAATGACATGAAACTTACCTGTGATAATCTTGAGTGTTGTGACTTTCATCACAGTGAGTTACAAGTTGTTGAATGATATACTTTCAGAGAGTTTTGAGGTTGAAAAAAATGTTCAAAAAAACAAAATTTTTCTGGTCCCATACGTAACGGCACATATTTTCTCTTCTAGAATATAATTGTTCAGGTCATTTTTCTCAATATTTTACATGATTATACTTCTTCTAGATATCAATCACCATGATGAAGTTCAATATGATCAAAGGCCATTAACACTATTTTTCAGGTCATAAAAGTCTCTGAATGTCCCATACGTAACGTGCGCATTATCTTGGACTTGCCCTGTATTAGGCCTACCTTATAACTAAACATAAACAACAGTACAATTTCTACAATTACAAAGTGTATTACTGCGGCCTTCCTTTTTTTTTTATAACCCAAAGAACTGCACATTTTGTTCCAATTATACTGTTTTATCCAAATTGTACAGAATGTAGGCCTACATGATACACTACGTGTATACAGTAGGCCTACACATGTACATATTTTCTGTTGCAGAAAAGGGGAAAATGCTGTTTTCCAGCTAAAAACAGCTTTTTCAGCCCCCTTGGAATACTGCAGTGCTGCTATAAGTTGGCATCCCTGCAATACAGAGGCTTTCAAGTTTTGTGTTTCCTATCACTGTGGTTATGATGAGAATGTTGTACACTGTACAGGTATACCAACTTTCTGTACATGGTATGCACTGCAGCATTTTACAATGTTCATGTACATTATGTACAGTATACTGTACCTGGCAACAATTGTAGGCCCCTCTTGTAGCTTGCAGAGTCAAAATCAAATTTAGCAGAGAGGGAAAGTGTAGGAGAGGGAGAGAGAGAGTTAGCTTGAAGCAGCTACACTTGAGTGTGGCAACCCTGAATACATATTAGGAATTCAGTCAAACTGATTAGTGGCTCGTAATTGGGTGAGCAGGCATTTGGAAGGCAGCACTTACACTACACTAAGTGGGCTACTCAAAGCTGTGCATATGTTTTTAGGTTTACAGTAGAGTGTGTGATATGCACGTCTGTATGCAGTATTTGTACATTATTGTAGGCCTACATGTGTACTGTATCAGCATTTGTAAAGAAGGGAAGTGTACAAGAATTGATAAACAATGATCCTCTGTTCTTTGTTTATTGTCGCATTTGGTATTGTGTGGTCAGCACACTAAACACTTAAAATCAAAATAAAGTCCAGTTATCAATATCGTTACAATCAGTCTGTATCATAGTCTGTATGTGAGATTCCTTAGAATGTAGTAAAATTGTACATAGTACATGTCAGGTCTCAACACTAACTTTTTTATTTGGCACAGGTCAAATTATGATGCTTAATGCTGCAATTGCATACAAATGTACTTGATACGGTATATAAAAATGAAGATGCTTCAATATACAGTATATACAATGTACAATATGCCAGAGTGTGGGTTTGCAATTTAAATTCATCTCAACTTGTTGTACCGACCTCCAGCCCCACCCCCCCCCAAAAAAAAAAGAGAAAAAGAAACAAGAATTCTGATTGTGTAATGTCATTCACCTTTCAAGCTTACACTGTGATGCAATGTAGGCCTATACGAGATCGTGTACAGTATGTATTTCACAAAAGACACTATTAAGTTTTGTGTTTCAAGAGGAGCATACACATTTGTACAATGTGCATGTACTTGTACAATGTACTTGAAACCAAAGTACTCTGCAGTCATGTCAACTTTCTTGTTCTATATGTACGTGAGTCTCAGTAACCACAGCATGTACTGTATTTAATAGTATTTGGTTTGTTTTTGTTTTTATGTGTTTTACTTTTTTGTTCTCTCTTGCAACCAAGAATGTACTCTGTACGTGTGTATTTACAGGGCTGTAAAGGAAATGATAATGTGGAATATTTTTTTAAAGCGATCTTAGGGCTCTAAACTTGAAAAAAAAAATTGCTGTATTTGGGGATAGGCTTAGTGCACTTGTGGTCAGTAGCCGGTTCGAGAAGATGAACTCGCTTTATGTGTTCATGTTATTTACATGAGGTACTTCAATTGTCCACTTACCATGCTGAAAGTGCAGTTCTACAAGAGCCCTCTGTCTTTTGGCCATTGAATACCCAAGTGTCCAGAGGATGCCTGTTGTGTGGAGGGCAGGCCATGTGATGAGAGGATGACAGTGGGAAGCAGTGAAGGTGGAGAGAAAAGAGCGGCCCTGCTGAGAGGAACTTTTCGATTATGTGGACAAGGATGTCGTTTTCATTCTGTAGCAGCTCGTGCCAAGTGGTCGCTGTCTACTCCTTGCAATGTACAATCTGTACCTGTATGTCCACCTGGTCAGAACCCATTTTGATTTTCAGTAGGCATGTTCACAATGTGAACATCATGAACTCATGTCTCCACACACTCCTCCCCCCCCCCCCCTCCCCCCCCCCCCCCCCCCCCGGCCCGATTTACACACTCGATGAGGTCATACGTCTAAGGGTGCGTTTATCTAGAAAATTTCTGAGGCAGAATCACGATCCTGAATTCATGTGGTTGAGGCATTTGGGTGTGTGAATGATGAGGCATGTTTGGTGGTATGCAGTTGACCTAATACTTCATGGGTTGAACGGTGCAAAACAGCTGCGCAGTGACAACACTCAAATCGGGATTGTACAAAGTTGTATGATGGATCTAGATAAACACTGCACTCCAAGAATCGCGTTTCAAACCACATTCGCAAACACCATTCCAAATGCATTTTGAAAAATGATTTTCTCTCTAAGTTAGATAAACGCAGCCTTAGAATCAAGGGCCATCAAGGGAATCATACGCCATTTCTTCAAATGACGTCATCATGTCACAGCCCATTGTGGACATGAAAATCAATTCCAACATGGACATGAAAATCAATTCCAACATGGACGTGAAAATCAAAAAGTCCTTTTCAACAATCAGCCATAACACAAAACCTCATATGTACAGCAGCACTGACTCGAAATGCAAAATATCTTCCTAGAGCTGTCTTTTAATACTTCCCATAGAATCACTGGTACATGTACAACTCAACTTCAGTAATAATGATACAAAGACATTTCAGAGTTCTTTCACGGCTGTACGAGAAAGTACAGATTATTGATGTGGCTGAGCTACAACTATGGACAAGGTAATTGCTCTATGCCTTTTCTTCTTTTATTTTTTTTTTAATAGAAAGTTGGCTCTTTTTCAAAAAATATTCACATTGCTGGTAGATTCGGTCCTATTGCATATCTGGTTTCCAGCATTTTTCTTTTACATTTTATTTGAATTTTCTGTACAACAGGGTCAGCAATAGGTGATTTGGTATTTAATATCAAACAATCAAAACAAACAATTTTTGTCAGTGCTCAGGAAAAAGACCATGCATCATCACCAAAACAACGTACAGAGTTGTACATGTACATTGTACTGGCACTGCTCAGAAAATAGTGGCTCTCTTCAAGAAGTTGTTTTGATTAAAAACCATTAACTACAATTAGTAGCTGATGGTTTGTTGTGTGAAAGTAGGAAGGACTTTGAACAACAAGGAAATGTTGGCTGGCATTTTAACTCTTTATGTGCCACATTCGCACGTCTGGCTCAGTCGACGGCGTGCCAACTTTGCATATTCTGCTCAAATGTACATATATATACAAGTGTACGTACAAACCCGCCCAAACCGGGTGATAAATTGCCAAATGCTGAAGTGCAATGAAAGCGTTCTCGCGATTCCATTCCTGTCACATGTACAATTGTAGTTTGCATTTTACATGTACTGTGGTGATTGATTATCAAGAGGTATTCCCTAGTGACTTTTTAAGTTTCTATTTCTAGTTAAGTTTCTATCACTGTTTTGTGTGCAAAGTTCATGCCCCTACAATAATGTACAGTTGTAGTGACTGGTCATATGAAATGAAAGCAATCATAGATTTGTCACACAATCTACATAAAAAGCAAAACTTGGCATTTCCTCTACCATTTGCTCGCAACATCTCCAGGGTAATAGTTAATATTTGAAAGTTACATCGATTTGATACACAAGAATGTTTTCCCAAAGCATGTCTACGTTACCATTTCAGAATAATGTGGCACACAGGGGGTTTACTTTCATTTCATTTATTTCATTCCTTCTTTCTTTTTCGGCAAACATAACACGAAATGAATCAGAAGATATAACATAGGCATGTTTTCGACTTTACATGGTAGATAATGTTTAACAAATACGAAATTATACATGCATATCGGCAAAATACAAAGTTATGTTTGGAGGGAAAAAAGAAAGAAAGAACTGAGAGGTTCACTGAAAAGCATGCTTGTAAATTGTGAACCACTCAAAGGATTCTTGTGAATACATTGAACTTTTTTTACAAAGACAGGAGAGAACAAGACAGGACAGAACAAGACAGTAGAAACACAACGACTTTACATGACTTTACAGTAGGGTATACCATGACAGTAATAAAACACAAAAGAACAATGGAAAGAAAGGAGAGAAAGAAAAAGGAAGTGAAAGGAAAAGCCAACACGCTGAACATCGGGATCAGAAGATGGAATTGAGGTGCTGTACATCTGGATCAGAAGAGGGAATTGAGGTGTTTCAGCTCGATCAGCCGAACAAAGTTTATACAAATAAGATAATGTAAAAAATACACAATGATGAAATCAATGATTGGCGATGAACCCTTAGGCTGTAAAGACCAGCTAGGTAATGAATCATATATAGCTTGATATGAGTTCAACAAAAAATTTTTTAACTTACGCTTAAACGAATTCAAAGATAAAGAATTTTTTATATCACAACTTAAAGAATTCCAAAATCTAGGGCCACTGTATATAAATGTATTTTGAGCCAATAACGTTCTCAGAAGGGGTAAATGAAACTAATTTGATCGCCTGGTGGGATAATTATGAAAAGATTGATTTCGTGGAAACATTGAATAAAAAATGCTAGGAAGTGCATTTGTGTTATAATTAAACATAAACTGACCCAGCTGAAAGAAAAACAAATCTTTGATTTTTAAAATCTTATATCTAACAAATAATGGATCTGCATGGGAACGTGGAGAAACGCCACAAATAATACGAAGTGCCTTTTTTTGTAATAACAATAATCTATCTAATAAAGTTTGATGGGCACTGCCCCATGCTAAAATTCCATAATTTAAATAAGGTACAATTTGTAATATCAATGAAAAATACAACGTCAGCAAAGAAGACAAAGAAGACAAAGAAGACTTTACATCATTACACATAAAGAGTTACATGTAAATCTCAGCATACTGACGAGAAAGCTGTCGTGTTGTTGGTCTTTGGGGAAAAAAAAGTTGTCTTGATTGTGCATCTGTGATATTTCCTATAAAAAGTTGTCTGCATTGCATGACGTCGTCTGGCATCGCACTAGTCTACTGTTTATGACAAATATGATTGTCCTATTGGATTGCATGACAATAGAAACGTACCTGTGTCCTTAAAATGCACATGACCATGACAATGGCCTTGAAAATGAAAGCCAGATCAGTGAGAGATTGGGAAGCCACCCATAAACTGTTGCCTAGTTTCAGCTGGCTGCAGTCTTTGAAGAAAACATTGTATCAGTATAAAGATGGGAAGAGAGACCTGTTGAAGGTAGCAACCCGAATTACAATACCACAATGAAATAATTGCAATGATACATTTCATCATGAACGAACGATCTATCTATCCAGTAATGCTCAAGCAGGACAAACATTGTCTTTAGTAACGTACAGTACTCAAGTATTAAACACTGCTTGTTTTTTCCATTTTGCCACCCTGAAAATTAGATTTCTTTCACAAGCTGGTACATAACAGCTGTACAGTACATAGCGGTAGACCAGACAAACCTTTTGCTCACAATAGGCGCGGTCAGACTGGCAAAAGATCGAGAAGTTTAAGATTGCGAAGTTTGGGTCATTGGTACGCGCGCAAGAAAGAGTGCGCCGTCCGATGGCTAGTGATTGTGACGTAACAATGCACATCTGTACATGACAATGGCCTCGCGCTTTGGAGGCATCGCCCGCAAACGGATCGAGAAGTTTCGCGGGAAGTTTCGTGGGAAGTTAGCGGTCACACTGGCAAAACTTCGAGATCTTAAACTTCGCAATCTTAAACTTCGCGATCTTTTGCCAGTCTGAATGGGCCTAATGATAAACATACCAACTTCTATATGATGGAGGGGAATAAAATACCATAGATTTCCAGTTAATTTAATTGGGCCCTGAAAATAAAATTGCAACTGTTATTCTCGTTTCAAAAGAGAATGTATTCTCTAGTAACAATGGGCTAGTTTTTCATTTCTTTTTTAAATACTCTCTAGTGCATTACCTCAAGATTTCATGCGTGATATTTATTGGAGACATTACTGTATACGCTGAATATTTTGCAAGGTTTTTATTTTCGCGAATATCGTGAGTCGGCTGCTTTTTGCGAAATTAAAAGCACGCAAAAATATTGACTCTGATCCCGATGCGGATGTGACGAACATTTGTACGCGTGTACATTTCTCTGTTCAGTACAGGACTCCACGATCGCGAATTTAACCACTCGCAAAATCGTCGCGAATTTCTGATTCGCGAAAATTTAGACTCGCGAAATATATGGCGTATACAGTATTGTATTGACTTCAACCATGCAAAATTTTGTGACGTTTGTCAAATACACATGATGCATGCTACATACATTCACTTCAGACAATAAGAGGAGAAGAGAAGAGAACTTTGCAAGGACTGCATGGCGTGCATGTTTGCACTTCTGTCAGTGTAAAAAAAAAGCATCACCTGTCATTACACTGCCATCTTCAAATTCAGACTTCAGACACCAAACTGATGGTTAAGAGAGGGGGAATCAAAACAGTGGAGTCTTTACTGATTATGTGAAATTTGGTGTGTGTTTATGTAGTTACAAGAAGTATGTGTCAAGTAAAAACAATAATAGTACACTGAATTTACACATGTGATAGATATTATGCTACACGTACATGTGCAGTAGTACTAAACTGTACCATGACTGCACATACACTTGTACAACTTGTTTGGCCCACACGGTACAGTGTACTGTAGTACATTGTACATGTACCACCATGTTTATACTTTGGAGCGTGTGAATACTAAACGATTTTGCTGAAGGTTTACTAATGTACCGTACTTGTAATGAACAATTAGACTTTGTTCCCGTAAGTGATAAGCAGGATGGGCCTTTTTTCACTTCCATGCATGTGTATTATAAGTGGAGTTGTTGTGATTACTGTAGGCGAACAAGTAGAATGGTATGAATATAGTGTTAAGTATGCACATACATGTATGTAGTACAGTTGTATGGCCAGTGTCTTATTTGTTGCTCCATTGGTAGTTGCAAAACATTTGTGTGTGTGTGTGTGTGTGTGTACATTGTATTTGTATGTGATGTGTGTGTGAGTTTGAACATTCACACTTGGTATTACATGAACATGTATTCCCATTTAGAGTCCCCTAAAACATACATGTCTTAATGTCCAGGATGTTGTGCCATGTTTATCTGGGCACAATTATAGCACTCTTGAGTGAGTCTAATATCCCGTTTTAAAGAGATTTGGAATGAAAAATGCCAAATAAATCCAAAACAACAAACACAACAACACATAGTCCCTGAACAAAGCTTGTGACATGTTTACCTCATATGCCTGAGTGGTAAATGGACATGGCACAAAACACTGTCTGGAGTGAGTCTTGAGTGACTCTCAGGTAAAGTATAAATTCTAGCACAAGTCTAGGGTAACCTCTGGGGTTGTGCCGTGTCAACCCCTGACAAGGGAACTTTGTGAGGTAAAATAGCGCACAGTTTGGTGACTTGCACTGCTGTACTAAATCTTCACGCTCATACTCAACATTATATGCACATGTGCGTACCTACACATCAAGCACTTCTATAGAGGAGAAATGTGTGGCCACTGGTTTCCATAGAAACGTTTTGTATGCCAATGTCACGCCAGATGACCAAGAACAAGGGGCAATGACATACAATGTATCCGTAATACAATGTATCTGAGCACTCTGCCTTTGCATAAAGTATGCAGTATGTACAGTACACTGTACTGGAAAAATACATTGTACACTACTGTAGGTGATGCATCATCTACATGTACATGTAGCTACAGGACATTAAAGGTAGGGAATCCCATTTGCATGCCTTAAATGAAGAGTTGTATAAATACAGTGGTATGTTGAAGAGAGTATAATTTTAGAAACTCTCATAAAGTATTGAAAGTGGAAGGTAACATTTAGTACATTTTTATTGACCGTTAGATTTTGAATTGAATTGTTTTCGGGGCTCACCGTAAATTCCAGTACATTACTAGGCTACCTTTGCAGACCCATGTACTGCATGTGTGTCCATCATGTATATTTTGTGAAGAAAGTTCATCAAAACTTACAAACATTTCTATATACATTCTTGCCACACACTCTATATGTTATTACATCAGCTCTTGTACTTTTAGATTTGTGTTTATAGATAAAAAATACAGAAGACTGCAACAAAAAGGCTTAAGTGTGGCTGACACACAGAACTACTGAGTAGTTGAGTTTTGTGCATTATTCAAATTGTAGATAACTGTTGACTTCCAAATTTCTCTGCAGTGGCCTAAACAAGTCCCCTGAGGTTCATATTTAGTGTTTTGCTGCATTTTGGGAGGTCTGTAAAAGGTATCCCCTACCTTTAATAGGGACAAATATTTTCACGCTCGTGATGTTCTTTGGGCTTCATCTTTGTTTTTTGTTTTTTAAATTCATGTTTTGTTTGTACTTTTCTTTTTTTTGGGGGGGGGGGGGATGTACGACATTTGTAGGTTGAGAGATTTATGAGCTGAATATCTTCTGATTGAATTCTTACAGTTCAACGGGTGACCGACAGGTACAGTATAGGGCTTTTTACACTTGTGTTTCTTAACCCCGGACTTTCTCTGACCCAGGACTATCGTTAGTCCCGTACCAATTTTTTCAGCTTTTTACACTCGCCAATTAGTCCCGTACTATCTCTTGTCCGGGGCTAAGGAGAAAACTGACCTTTTTACACTCGTATTTCTTAGCCCCGGACTTTCCAAACCACATGAATATTCATAATTACGCTGTGTACTGTACACGTACACGCACGCACCGGCAGCACTGATTATCTCGTTTCTGATTGGTCAGTGAGGGTCGGACTTCGTCTCCGTCGCTTAGCCCAGGATTATTTTTTCGTTCTGTTTACACTCACTTGCTTGGCACCGCAATTGCGGTGCTAACCCCTGCTATTTTGCAGGGCCAGATAGTACCGTACTATCGGTGGGGCTAGCCCACTTTGGCAAAAACGAGTGTAAACAGAAAGTGGGCTAAGGATAGTCCCGTACCAACGGTGGGGCTAAGGCCCCCCCTTAGCCCCACCGTTGGTCCGGGGCTAAGCAAAATTTTACAAGTGTAAAAAGCCCTTATAACCCCCCCCCCCCCCCCTCCCCCCCCCCAAAAAAAAAGGACAGTGTGAAGAGGACCTGTTTGTACATTGTAATCATGTACATATTGTAAGAAAATACGTAATGTGGAGTGCCAGTAGTGGATCTGTATTTCAAGGGATACATAGTGCTGAGATATATGATGCCAAGGTTAAGTGTCACTTTTGAAATTGTAAAATGTAACAGATAGTTTGGTCTCTCCTAGAATTACCGACGGGTAGTGTTCATTTGCTGTTTAATGTGAAAACAATGCCATGAGCAGTATTGACCAGTCCAGCTCTCAGGGTCTTTACAAATTTGATTTTAGAGTAGAGCATCTGCCCCCATGTGTATGTGTGTGTGTGTGTGTGTGTGTGTGTGTGTGTGTGTGTGTGTGTGTGTGTGTGTGTGTGTGTGTGTGTGTGTGTGTGTGTGTGTGTGTGTGTGTGTGTTTTCGTTATACACTGTATATCCTTGGAAGTATTCAGTTGATTTGTGTGGAGTAATGGATATGGTGTGATTTATTTTCCATTATCAATGTTAAAATGGAAAAAAATATTTTGTGAAGTTGCATTATAATGTATAAAATGGAGGAAATGAAACAAATATATCTATAGGAGAAAAAAGTATGTCTGTGTGTGTGTGTGTCTGCATGTCTGCCAGTAGGTCTGCAAGTGTGTTCATGTGTGAGTTTTGGAGTATTTGAATCTTTTTCTGTACATACATTGTCTGTTACAATGTACATTGTACATGTATACAGCTGTACATATGTATGTAGTAAGTTCAGCTCGATAATCTGATGTTGTATTACCTGAATTTGGAGATCACATACAATGTACACATTGTATCACATGTGTATATATTTACAATATTAGATAGATCTAAACACATCCTCCTGTGTGATTGATTACATGCTCTGAGACTATTTCTTCCTTTGTTCTGTTGTAACAGCTATTATCCACATCTCTAATCACTAATCCTTTGCCTTTGATGAGTCATGAAACCATATCAAATCAAATTCAGCAAATGTGATCAGCATTTAATTCCTTCCTTTTTCTCCAATAAAACCTACAATATTTGTTTTCTTAATCTGCATTGTTGCTAATTCTATTCTTATTGTTACTCTACATTTGTACAATTTGTATGATTGTTCCCCACTGTAAACTCCTTTTCATGCGAGATGGGCGTAAGGAAAGACATCTCCCGGAAATTACTGTCACAAAAAAATCAATAGACAGTATAGTGCCCTCGCTGGCAGTGAGCATACAGCTGATTGCAGTCCCCCTAATTGGACGGAGTGGATATACAGGTGTCTGCCAACATCCTGGGGGAATGCCCTATTTTCCCTCTAATTAAATAAAAACAAAGCAGACAAAAAAAGAAAGCACCTTTTAAAGATTCATTGTATTGTTCTCTCTTGGGAATGGTGCCCCCATTTCTGTTTGAAAAGTTGGCTGCCATTCTTGGCTAGCATTGATGCCATTATCTTTTTACAGAAGTGTACATGTACATGTACATTGTACCTTTATCAGGCACACTGAACATATGGCTAGTAGGAATAAAAACACAGCAGCTTAAGAGGCTACTGTGTCACTGATGTCTAGAAAAGGGAATTTCCCTTGTTGAACACATGGGTCATATCTTATTTTCTCTTTTAGGGGGTGGGTGGTATATGATGTGGGGATGGATGAAAAGAGGGAAAAATGAGGAAAGATATTCAACACTATTCAGTGTTGATGGTTGTTCCCATAGTGGCTATATACATTCAGATCAATTGTTAAAGTTTAGTATCATGTGAGAATGGGCTAAACTCTTCTATTTTTTAATATAAAGTCGTTTGCTGTCGACATAATGTTGGGTAGATGATCTCGAACATGTCTGTTTGCTGTGTATACGGTTGCATGAAAAGTGTATTATATACTGTACATTTGTACATGTAAAGTGCTTGTGTGCATCCCAACATGCATGTAATAGCAATTTATTGAGTGTGTTTGTAGGATAATCTGTATTTCTCAGACATACAGTGTACCGTATGCTAAATTTTTCATGAGGTTTTTAATTTTGCATATTTTGTGATTTATTCACGTTGTTAAAAACACATGAGATTCTAACTCTGATCCGGACATGAATGTGAAGTGCACACATGCAATGTCTTCGTTCAGCACTGTACATTGTACTCCATGATCACAAATTTAATCACTTGTGAAATTGTTGGGAAGTCCTGATTAGCAAAATATTAGACTTGCTATTGATATGACATACTATATACAATAAATATTTCTGTTCAAAATGTGTTTGCTCTGACAGTTTGACAACCAATCATAGATGAGAAGACACAACCAAAGACCCCAAAATCTGTGCTTTAAAGGTACTGTTTACCATTGGGAGTAGTGATTTAAAAATGTTTGAGATATCACATTTGATGCATACACCTGTATGTGTAGGTCAGTTGTATCACAAAAGATCCGACCATTTGAACATTATTTTTGCAATAGAGCCTTAAATGTATGGGGATGTTACTATTTTTATCACTAAACCATAGCTGTAGATGGTTTAGTCTAGAAACATTTTTATTATACAATGTAACTATTGTTCACATTTTGTATGTATATTTAACAATACTTAAAATTAATTATACTGATTTAAATTTTTACATTGGTTGTTTCTATCCCTAACTCATATTTTAGAATTAACTATTTTGAAGCACTAAAGCTGACTTTTTGTTTCATCTGCAAATAGTAAATTATGTACATGTACATCAAATTGCACAAAATAGATTGTCTTTTGAAACCATTTACATGACACGCGGCTTTGATGTCAAATATGCTTTTAATCATGATGGTTGATATGCATTACAATGTACATGGTACAATGTACATGTGTGCTTGCCATACTGCTCATTTCTTATTCTAATAGCCATTTAACATGTCATATGACTTTGATGTCAAATGAATCATAAATATATGCTTGCCATACTTCTCATTTCTTTGAGCCCCTGTCAGGGTTGGGGCTGATAGGGACTCTGCTCCTCAGGCCTGATTGATGTGTTTCGTAGGCCGGGTTGAAGCCTGGGTACAGTTCCAGGAAATCCCTTGCAACATTTAAAGGGAAATAACCTCCTGATATTGCTGGGTATGTTGCTTTGTACAACAGCAGAAAAAAAAAACATCAGGATAACAGTGAAAACTTTGAAAAAAGAATGGACACATTAACACAAAAAAAGTTATGAGTTGTAAAAGTTTTGTGATTTTAAAAAGACAAATTGGCAACTGTGTGTTATCTAGGTGTTGAGTAGCTCTCCATTTGTTTTGTACAATATTTGTACATGAAATTTCACTACATTTTTCTCAAATATTTGGGCACACAGAACTTATCCACTAAGGATTTATCATGACATGCAAAAATGTAAAGAATATTACTCTTTATTGCAATACTTCAAGAACAGATCAAGAGAAAATGTCTTCTTTTTTTATCGAAGAAGGAAAATGAAAATTGGTGAATTTTTGCATACAAACCAAGTGGAAAGCTGCTCCATACCTAGTACATCGTGTACAAACGTGTACAGTGTAGATGAGAAAGTTTTTTTTTTTTGAAAAGTAAGATGTCAAATCAGTATTTTTTTCTTGCTATGTAAAATGAGGATAGAATACCCCATATTGTAGTTGTACATGTACATCAGACTGTACATCCAGGTTTAGTATATTTTTAGTGAACGTGATCAGTGGAAAAGTTAACATAATTGTCCATCGGACTTGCTTGTCGAGTTGTGCGAACGTGAAACAAATGTGTGGTGATACTACTGGCCTCTTGATTCTTTTCTCTCTTATCAGACCAAAGCAAGACATGAACCGGGCTAGACGTACTTGATCTACCTCACTCAGGCACGCTGCCACTGAAGTGAACCTCTCTCTATAAAAGTAAACATTGGAAAAGGACAGGTTTAATGTAAACCGAGACAGGAAGTGCAAGCGTTTTATTAGCCGCTGGAGGCTGTTTCCGCGACCAAGTCACTAACAGATTGGTGAAATGCTAGATGTCTCCGAGTTCGCCAATGACAGTTGTGATGTTAGCCAGATATCTCTGATGACTTCGAGTGTTGTAGCCTTCTTTCACACATACAAGAGACAGTATACTTCGGCTAACGGGCAAATGCCATAAAAAGACACTACATTTACACATTATTTTTAAAAATATACTTTGAGATTTGACATGGAATGAAAGTACTAAAAGGTTTTAGTTATTTTCTTGTTTATTTGGTATTTACATTATGATCATAAATTTGAACAGATGAGAGATATAACAGAAGTTGTCTTTTCTTGCCAGAACAGATACTGACAAGCCCATTTGTTGCATTGCTACTAAATGTGGCCTCCAACCTTGAAGAGAGGGTAATTGATTTTTGAAGTCGATGTCCCCCTCTGAATATTGTATCCAGTTCATGAATATGGAATGACCGTTTAGGATTAAATTCTGCAATGTACTTTGTATGGTGGTCAGTGTGACATGCACAAGCTATTAAATTGGATTATGTGCCTGTATGGACTGATGTATGCAATTTGCACAATGGTTGTATGTTGTTATCCATTGTTAGAAGGTTGTGTTGACAGTTGTTGGTAATTTATCCCTTTTCTGACAGAATGGTGTTGATCGTTTCCTATTTCAAGTTAACAAAACTCCTTGACAATTAACAAAAAGCTGTAATCACTAGCATGCACAGAAAAAGAATGCATTTGGTTCAGTTTAGATTGTCACTACATGTACGTGTACAATGTAGATGTTATATGTATTTTGCATCACGTAAGGAAGGAAATTAAAGTACAATGTACATTTTCATGTATGGGGAGATCTTGCAGGGGGAACTTGACTTTGTTGCAGGACATTGTAACTTTGCAAGGTACAATCATGTGAATTTACAACATACATATTATATTAATCCCCCCCCCCCCCCCCACACACACACACACACAGGGAGAAGCAAACACTCCAAAATACAGTCTGCTGGCATGAGAAGTCATTCAAGCTACACATGATATATACAACAAATAGCACCCAGTTACAATGTAAATGGATGTGCGAACATTCAATGATCCATTACTAATTACAGCCATGTGACGGACTACCCTGGCACTGTTCATACAGACTACCCTGGCACTGTTCATACAGTGTGCATGTCCAATGTCCCCTCGTAATCAGAGATGGATTTACAAACCAGAAAGAAAGACGGGAATCGTGATTTAGGTGGGGAGGATATTCAGGCAGCCAGGGTTCGATCGTGCCTGGCTGGTAAATACACATCCATCTTGCTGTCACTGGTTGAAGTCGTGGGGAAAATTGAGAAGGGGTGGGGGTGAAGGGGTGGAGGTGTGTGGTAAAAAAAAAATAAAGAAAGATTGTATGTATAAGCAAAAGACGGGAAAAAAAAGATGAATGTTGCAGGTAGAGAACACGCAGGTAGAGAACACACTGCACTGTACATGTACATATATATGGTGTTCACTCACACTGTGTGGAATGATTGAAGTTTTTAAGGAAGCTTCAAAAAATGTCCTCGTACTGTGTTAATGTATTGAAAGAGACTGAAGAAAAATTAGTCCTGTCTCAGCTGACCTGTAAAGTAGACATGTTCTTAAAAGACCAGAAATTAATGCTTCATAAGGAGCCTATGATTGGTAGACACCTGTATCACTCATCATGCCTGATTCTAATGCTGATTGTGATACACTCTTGAACACTTCTGACATACACATGACGTGTACAAATTGTATACGTACCTGTACATACTGGAATAGAGATACAATCTGTACACGCACTACACAATATACATGTTTGTACATTTGTATCGTGTCAATGACATCCAAAAATGCAGTGCTCTGAAATGGTTACTTGCTTCAGAAATTAAATATTCATGAAAGCTGTGAATTATTAAATGTTCTTGGTAAGTGCTCAGGACACTAAAAATGCTCCATTAACAGGGTTCCTCGGAACGCTTTTTGCATGGTGTATGAGCATCCCATAGCAAGATAATGATTGATGGGTTTAATGGTTGATTGAATACAGAAGTACCCGGTACATGGCTGAGTGAAGAGACTGCTGTGTGATTTTAATATGATCTATTAGGGTAAAGAGACATCATGTTATGTTTAATGAAATGTGACAAATTGAACTACTGTATTTCTCAAAAGAAAGGGTTTTCCTGTTGTATTTGCATCAACCCAATCAAGGATGTGAATATTCTTTGAACAGTATTATTCTATGACTGTGATCTCAAAATCATTCTAAAAATATCAGAACATCATACATATATGTCACATTTCTGGTAGTTTGTGAATCAAGCTAATGAGGAGTTGAAGACTATACACTTGTATAAGTCCCGAGTATATTCGGACAGGTGTCTATGGTACAATGTTTGTTCTCCTAGCAGAATCAGCTCATCCTGAAGTGACTAGCTACCTATTTATATCTACCAAACGATACAGGGTACAGTCATAGCCGTCAATACTTTTCTTTTCCTGTCTTTTTCAGAGATCTGAGGTTTGTCATACGTCAGACAACTTTCACTCCAGACATCACTTCCTTTTAGGGTTCATTCACCTCCGAAGCCCCATAATTTTGTCAGGATAGTTTTAAGTTGTAAACAAGAATTGGACAGGAGAGAAATAACCTTTCAAGGGATGACACTGTTATGTTGCACCACCTTGGAGCTGTGACTCCTAGGCCCGAATTCACGAAGGTGGTACAGTTGAAACTATGGTTTACACCATGGACCATTTGTATGGAGCACCAAGTGTCGCATGGCCTATTTCGTTCCATATGTTGTCATTTCATTACGAAATGATAACATTTCTTCAACAAAACATGACTGATTTTGTAACAAAATAGGCCATGCAACACTTGGCGCTCCATACAAATTGTCCATGGTTTAAACCATGGTTTCAATGGTACCACCTTCATGAATTCGGGCCCAAATGTTTACTGCACATTGTAGCTCCCAGGTGGTTTGGGAAGTGTATTCACTAATACTGTACCAGCGATCTAGAGCAGTGTCCGGTAAAACCAGAAGTACTCACAGCATGAGTATTTTCGCAAATTGGAGCTGACAGCATCTTTCGCGGCATGAAATTTTTGCAAATTACTACTGCTGTTCAATATGCTATGTACATACTTATACATAGTGTCTACAGACAAGACCTTTTGCTTGCATTTTAATTTTGCAAATCTTGGCTCCTTGCAAAATTTGCAAAAATTTATAGTTTTACAGTACATGTACAGTATTATATTAATATCTTTTGATGTTTGTTTGTTTGTTTGTTTGTTTGTGTGTGTGTGTGTGTCTGTATGTGTGCAATTAGCAGTTCTCTATGCACCTGCGTAGTTATTTGTACTCAACCTAATAATAACTTTACCAAATGCTGCACTTGATTTGACATCTCCTAGTGATATGGCTCATTTCTTCCAGACAATCAGATTTGTTGTATTGAAACAAGTACATACTGTTATGAATCTTTCACTATAACTTCTTTCACAATAAATGTGAAACGTTTGCAGATAATTCAAAATGCTGATCACAGCAGTGAAGCAGACGAACACACACAAATCAATCCATGAGGTCGCTGTAACTATTTATTGATGCAAAAAGCATAGACATTGGGAAAACAAATGTTTCGAACAGTTTTATATTAAGCTGAAGTTAAAACTTAAGTGTTGTGAATGATTTATGAACTAGCTACAAGGTTTTACTAAAGAGCAAAAGCTTTTGTAAGGGGCCATATGTTCTACGTGACAGCTGTGGTCTTACATATTTTCCTTGTTTGCTTGTTTGTTTGTTTGTTTGTTTTCTTTCTTTCAAGTGGGGGAAGGGATGTGGTACTAGTAATACATCGCCATTGAGGTTGTGTTGTGTTCCTTTGGAAAATAAACATTTGATTAGTTTGGGGATTAAGATTTTGTTCTGGACAAACTTTTGTTGGAATGACCTAATACTTGGCACAGTGTGAACACACCTTAGCGTGATGTCTTCTACACACATGTTTGTTGTGGGCTTTCATCCAGAGCAGTGATCATAACTTTTAATGGTAGAGTAGGTGCATTCACATCGGAATTTCTGTGGTATTAAATACCATGGTGATTTGTGTGCATTGTTTTCTTGGCGATATAAAGTGGTAGGAGATACCGTGGTAATTTGCATTGTACCATTCTCATTCATAAAAACCCGTTTTATTTTTGGTGAGCATTGTTTACGCACATATTTTGTACAGGGAAGAGACAGGAAATGTATCTGGTCATGCGTGCAATACACCACTTTTATGATCGGTGGTATTTTTTGACACGATTCACACTCAAATCTTTCACTATTAAATTAGCACATACCATGGTACATTTGTGGCATACTTTGTGGTGCACCCACATTCACATGACATATTACCCGACGAAATACCACAGTATTTCGCTTTCAATGTGAATGTACCTACTCATGTCACCTTCTGGAAGGCAACTGGTTTTATAGATGGCTTGGGGCTGGGGAGAGAGTAAAGTTTGAGAATGTGGTTTAGTTGAGATTGTCTGAAGTGCATACATGATGTGCTCCAGCCCACACTCTGTGCCACTGTGTGGAAATGCCCAGGGTTCTGCTTTCCCATAGACATGTGAACAAATAGGGAATAAATTGTCTTCGACTCGGCTTGTCACACCTCCCTCTCTTCCTCCTCTTTTCTCATCCTGGTCTCGTCTCTCGGTTGACGACGGTGGTTTCTTTTACTTCCCTTCTGCGCACGCCCCCGCCTCTTTCCTCCCTCTCTAACCTCTCCCCCTTCCCTTTGCCTACAACATGCTAAACATTGAGCAAACTGGCCACAAATTAGCTTGATCAACATTGATGTGGGAGCTTTTCCACTGACTGCATCTTCCACTGCCTGGGATCGAGGGAGCAACATAACTTGTTTTTTTGGTCTTACATGTGAACGAGTAGGCCTACTTGACTTGGAGAATGCTAGTATTGTTGCCTAAATCAATGTAAAGTACTCTAAAAAGCAATGTAAAGGCATGTTCGCTATCACTATCAAATTCGTGTGTTTGTGTTAGATGTAGGTGTGCAGGATCTAGAATCAGTGCTAGAGATGGGAATAGGCAGGACAAATTCTTTGATCGTTTTTAAAGCTTTCAAAACACTTTCATTTTCATTATTATTATTATCATTATCATTATTATTATTATTATTATAATTATAATTATTATTATTATCATTATTATTACTATAGTATTTTTATTTCATTATCAATATCATTATCATTACTACTACTACTACAGATGTACTACTACTGGACATGTACTACTGGCTGTCATTTTATCAATATCATTTTTAAGTGATAATTTTGCAGGCTCCATTCAAAAGCGTGTTTGTGTAAAGGAAAATGTTGCAGTGATTCCCCTGAATGTCTCACACATACTATAAAACAAGGAATGTTTTCGTGCATTTAAATTTCGCGAGAGCCAAGATTCGCAAAATTAAAATGCATTGTGTGAAAGTTCTGGTCTACACTATACGCAATGAATGTTAGAAGCAACTTCAGAAAATTTCAAGCCGCGAAAAAAGGCCGTTGGCTCCAATTCGCGAAAATTTCATGCCATGAAAATATTGTGTTTTTCAGTAGTAGAGAAGTGTGAACATGCTCCAGCAGATATTTAGGTATACAACTCTTTGAGATGGAACCAATCACTGCACGGGATTCACAAGATTTGGAGCAATTTGGCTCATATTGCACATTCCCACACTGAATCCTCTGTACTGGCAGGGAGGTGAGACGTTCCTCTCACCTCCCTGGTACT
Source organism: Diadema antillarum (assembly GCF_040938485.1). Lineage (NCBI taxonomy): Eukaryota > Metazoa > Echinodermata > Echinoidea > Diadematoida > Diadematidae > Diadema > Diadema antillarum. The sequence goes on from NW_027271180.1 coordinate 294,323, forward strand.
GGTGAGGTTCCTGAGTTTCTTGTCCCCCACCCCCACCCCCCCCCCCCCCCCCCCCCCCACCCCCAAAAAAGAGAGAAAGTATAAAGACAGAAATTGGGAAGTATCAAAAAAGAGAGAATAGTCCTGTCTTCTGTTTGTACACTCACAATTCCAACTGTACTAAATTTGATTGAAGGTAATGAGTATGTAATGACCTGATAATCCATTGAGGACTAGTCCTGAGTATTCTTGGGCTGGGGTGAATAAGGAGTGTGTGTTATAGGAAAATCAGTCCGTCTTCAATGGGTTAAAGATGTCTGCTGAATATTTACTGTCTTTCTTCTACTCTATTCTTTCCCTCTTTCCTTCCCCTCCTTTCTCTTTTCATCTGTTTGTCTGTGTGTCTCTCTTTTTGTATTTCTTCATGTTTTTATGTCTCTCTTTCGTACACTCCATCTCCTCCCACCTCCCTGCTCTTACCAACTCTGCTGCAGGCATGGGGAATTGGGTCAGGTGAAAGTACATTGAAGCATTGCTATGTCAGACTGTATCTCTTCTTGCCTGTGGTGTGCAGTAGTGTGCCTGCACTTTCCAACACTTTTGACAGGTGCGCCATGTTAACACATACTCTCCTGATGGGAATACCTGGAGTCTGTTGGTTGGAGGTTTGCCATGTTGGTTGGTTGGTCGATTGGTCTGTTGGTTTGGTTTTTGCCAGCCAGCCCGAGGGATGCCAATGCCTGCACATTGCTGTACGAAACCCCCAGAGGATGAAAGAGTACAGAGGAAACTGCCCACATTCAGCCATTGACCTTTTTATTTTTACAATGTGTTTTGTGTACTTGTGTACACATGCATACACTCACTCATGTAATTTGTGCAAACATATTCCGTAGAGTGGTGCATTCACCAGGGACGACTTGCTTGATGTGTTGTGTTGGCCTCAGAGTGGGTAGGCACTGGCTCGCTGCCCATCTTTTCCCAATCAGTGTCATCACCTTTCTCTTCACCCAATTTAATTCACAATCACAAACTCAATAATAAACAGGGGAGGAGGAACATTTGTAGTCTTGTCTCCAGCAGTTTGAAAAAAAAAAAAAGCATGTTGGGAATGGAATGGTTCGGTGTGATACATGTAGGCCTACCTGGGCCATGTTTTATGAAGAATTATAATTGATTATTAGTTGATTTCTATCATGAGTCTATGGCAGGGTGTGTTGTAAGGAAATTTATAATCGATTATATCTCTGAACAAAGCGGTGCCCTGGTGCTTTGTTCTCATACAAAGATTTGATGGCGCTCCAATGGCATACATACTATATTTCGAAATGATGCCAAATTTAGTAATTCTGCTAGGCACCGTCAAAGTAGGTGTTGCACTTCATGTGCACATTGACTGATTGTAGGCCTACATTGTCAGTACGCACAATGCAGCATGGCTGTGTGTTTCTTGTAGTTACGTACCAGGGAGGTGGAAAAGAGAGACCCTGGTTGTACTACTGCACTGCAGGCCTGTCCAGTTTAATGTTCTTCTCCATCTGTTGCTATACTCCAGGATCACTGAGGACATTCCAGTATTTGCAGGCTGTCTCTAACCTTGTTTGTATCGATGTCCTTCAAGGGACATTCCAGGTTGATTGCCAGGAAGAAACGCTTGACTTGACAGTGAGAGTTCAGATTACAAGGTATACTGTCTTCATGTGTGGAGTGATAGGGGTGAATACTCTCTGAGGTCTTTCAGACTGCAAAGACTTTATTAGTAAACATGTTTGCAAAGATGTTTCATGTTCAGGAAGTAATATTTTGAAAGCAAACGTTAACCCATTGAGGACGGGCTGATTTCCCATAGATGCTTGCCGGAGTGTACTCAGGATCAGGACTCGTCCTCAACGGGATAATCATGGTTCTCCAAAACATAATTCTCTCATCTTGTATGGTCAATCATGATCCCGAGGTATTTTCCAGTTGAGTATTGCTCAAATCTGAATACCCACTTCCAGTCTACGCCTTCATTTGAGCAAATTCTAACTACCAGTTTTGGTGCCCTTTTTTTGTTTTCTTTGTGCAATTGGAAATGTAATGTTTATGAACTTGTGTAGACCAAGCATGTTCCCATGAAAGTTAACTGTGTGTACGTGTACAAGGTAGTTCTCCCTCTGCTCTGTTAACAACCCCTTTTCAGATGTGTCTACTCCTATTCAGTCTGTTCTCCATGTTGCCTAGCAACCACAACCAGGATTAAGGGGATGGGGATGAAAAGCATCTAGGCTTTAGGACTACTGTACATGTAGTGTCAGCTGGATCAGGACCATGAGTGTGGATGTGACTCTTATAAGTGAGTGCAGTGTGCATTACACTTTTAGGGAGTAGGCCACAGGTAAAGTTGGGCCAAATGGCAAAAAAAAGCAAAAACAATATAAGCCAAAGCAATTCCAAAGTGATGTGATATTGAATATTTTTAAAAACTTAAGAAATATAGGCCCAATCCGTCCATGTCCAAATCATGGACCAGTTTATATACTGCACTGATAAATCCTCATATACAGTTATATCTGCATGCAAAGATTGTCCATGATAATCTAAAGCTCACAAAGTCAGTTACAACTGAAACATATTCCCTCCACCTGAAAAAGATCAAAATTAGATTAAAAAATGCAGCTGTCAAGAAGAAAGCACAAAGCATGTAAAAGCAAGGATATTACATTTGTATGTACCTTACCAAGAATTTCGGCATGAAACACCAGAAGTTTCTGAACCCTGATAATCTACTTTATGTCTGTGATACAAGTTCTGGTACACAAAGAGCAAGATATATCGGCATGCATGACTCAGTGTTCTTAGCATGTGTAGGCCCTATTGCCTATGATAATCCCATCTCCCTTAACCCGTTGAAGTCCCGAGTTTATTCTCTTCAGGTATCTATGGGACTGTGTGTTATTAAAATAGCAAAATCAGCTCCTACACAACAAAATAAGATTTAAAAATTGTGTCAAAGAGGGAATGCAATATGTACCTAGGTATATGAGTGGTACACTTTATGTATTAACCCTATCCCCTCCCTCCCCCCCCCCCCCCAAAAAAAAAAGATAAGTTTGAAAAAGTTTGTTATATTTGATATAAACACTTATGTTTGTACAATGCACCAAATTTGTAGTAATCAAACAGTTATTGGTATTTTTCTCTCAGAACAGAAAAAAATGTCACTTGTAATTTTAACATACCACGTAGGGCCCTAAGTAGTAGATTTATTTGATTACAGCCACTTGGATTGTTCATGGTCTTTCAAGCAAGTTTCCATAATTTTTTTGCATTGAGAAATTCAATACAATCGTATTGAAACCATACACTTTATGGCATCATCAATCATGATGAAGACATTTTAGACTTTTCTGGAGAAAAGTTTCGTAGAAAAATTGTGCCAGGCTTTCGAAATGACTCAATAAGATTAAAGGACAAGTTCACCTTCATAAACATAAGGATTGAGAAAATGCAACAATATTAGTAGAACACATCAGTGAAAGTTTGAGGAAAATTGGACAATCGATGCAAAAGTTATGAATCTTTTAAATTTTTGTGTTGGAACCGCTGGATGAGGAGACTACTACAGCTTGTGAGTCATATGCGTACAACAGTATAAAGAAAATATAAAAGAAAATTCAACATATTTTCACTTTTTTCGCATAATAAAAGAGCAATTGACTTGCCTCTTTCTAAAGGCAGGGGGAATAATATTACCCATAACATTTATCGGTAACGAATCAGGGGAATGTGTACTTTTTTCAAAAGATGGAATTTTGTGAAATTCTCTTTATATTTTCCTTATATTGTTGTACGCATGTGACATCTAAGTTATTCATACACTGCAGTAGTCTTCTCATCCAGCGGGTACTGCAAAAAAACTTCAAAAATTCATAACTTTTGAACGGATTGTCTGATTTTCCTCAAACTTTCAATGACGTGTTCTACTAATATTGCTACATTCTCTCAATCCTTATGTTTATGAAGGTGAACTTGTCCTTTAAGAAGCGAAGTCAGTATCGATTTGACTTGTAGATGCAGATATCCGTGGAAATATGATGTACGTTGGCTAATGCCACAAATTAAGTGTGCTGGGAGAGTTGGAGCGGGTAGGTTTTCCTTTAATGACGTAATGGATGCGGGGGCATCAGTATTTTTATTATACTAGTCGGCCGCCCAGCAGCCAAAGCGGACACAGGCGACGGAGACTGTTGCCCCGTTGTGTTGATGGACTCGGACATCTGGTGTGGTGATCAGAAGTGACAGGAGAAAGCAGTCCTCTAGTCTCTCTTTCTCTCCCCCTCTTGGGATTGGCCGAAAGACTGGGAGATAAAATCCTGAAAGATGGACCGAGAGCGAGAGAAGGTGGCCAGGGGGAGAGGTATCGGTGGAGGGGAATTCTGAAGATGCCTTCGGCCTCAATAAGGACAATGCCGACTTTTCAGTCCTTGGTTCGATGATTTTCGGTGGATGTGCCATCCTGCATTTTTTAAAGGGGGAGCTTGAGTGTTGGGGACATTTTTTTCACCCAAACTCTCTCTCTCACGCATTTCTTGTGAATGCAAAAAGGCCATCCATTTTATATCTTCCTCAGTTGTATCTCCCAGACCAATTTCTTCTCCTTTCGATCAGATTTGATCAGTGCAAAGATGCAGGGATGTCTCACTGAAGGCTTTCTCACTGTCGTGATGTGAGGCTAAGCTGCAGTGTCCTCTAAAGAGTATTACCCCCATTGAAGGTGAAAATGGGCCGTCCTTGCTCCCTCTGCTATGCCCAGTAAGACGTAGGTAAGAAAGAGAGAAGAATCACCTGAGACCATTATGGCTGTTTTCACCTTTCCAGACTCGTTGAGGGTCGCAGGAGACATTGCGATAACCCACAAGTGCGAAAATGTAGTCATCAGAGCTTAACCCGTTCCATACTGAATTCTGAAATCCCCATAGGGTTAATACGCAGATCACCAGGTTCCTGTATGAAACGGGTTAATTGTAGGCTGATGATGAGTCATCTTTGTGTCTCAGGGTGTGCAGGTCTCTGCTGCAGCGTGACGGAAGGTAGTCTAGCTTTCAGGCTTGTTCATTCAACCCTAGAGAGGTACACCAAATTAGAGTTTGGAGGTGATGTTGCTGCGATATTGACAGAATGGCCTGCACCTGTGCACAGACCCATCTTGCAGCATTCAAGTAGACACGCAATGCCAGACACACTATGTGACTACAAATGTGCATAAAAGGACAAACGACTGAAGGTCAGACCAGAATGGAACTAATCGTGTGGAGAGTGAGCATAACGTGAGCGTATCAAAAGCCAAATCTATAGGGAATTAAGGATATTCAATAAAGGATGCTCCCATTTTCAGCCTCATCCGGGTTATTAGATAATGAAAATGAATTTCAGAAATACAATAAGAATCATGAATAGGATTTTGGGCAGAGTTTCAATATTAGTAAGCGTAACCAGCTGAAAAGTAGATTTTGTGTTATACACATTGTAGTACCAACAGCTAATCATACATTGTATGTTTAATGCTACAAACGTGTACATACTTACATGTACTGATGAGAGGGGAATGATAAGGAAATGGTCAGGCATTGGTTGCATCTGTTAATCAGGGCTGTGAAATACAAGGTCATCACTATAAAGTCTATGCCAAGTTTTGATTGTATCAGATAGGCCAATGCTTTGTAGCTTAAAAAGTGGATTGCAACATTGGAATCAAACATGCACTAATCCAAGATGCCCTATTCTGATTGGTGGAAAGTTATGTGTGAGTTCACTCTGGATTTCAAACTTCACTTTCTCTGCAACAGGGATCAGGGGGGCATTTCATGTAGGAACTTGTCGGATAAAATGTCCGACAAGTCAATTATATCCGACAAGTTCAGAGAAATCAGCCAATCAGACTAAAAAATTTCTCAAAACTTGTCGGATATAAATGACTTGTCGGACATTTTATCCGACAAGTTCCTTCATGAAATGCCCTCGGGGGGGGGGGGGGCATTTCATGAAGCGTTTTGGTCGGATATTTTTCTGGCAAACTGTTACAAGCTACTGAAATCCTTGCATCTGACTGGCTGAGAGCAAATTTGTGCGACAACTTTGTCGGACAAAATGCTTCATGAAATGCCCCCCAGAACCGATAGAAGACGGTGTGTGAAATGCAACAATTGTCCATTTCTTGCAACTTTCTGGGGTACATGTCAAAAGGCTTTACCAAAGTTGATTTGTTGGTACCTGGATGGCTACTCAATATCTGCAAAGAATAATGTACACAGCAAACCAGCATCAGTCATCTCTTTAGTCTCATGCCCTGCATTCAGTGAGTAATACGTGCTGTAATACAGTGACAAAACACACACAATCAAGTAATTATCATCAGAATGCTGCAAGCATCTTCAGTCATCAGCACTTACATATTGTAATAAAAAGAAACAAATGTCTGTTCCATATGAATGCCGCATTTTGAAGAAAAAAAAATCTCTTTCACATATTATGTAACTGTCATTTTACCATATTTATGCATACACTCACCCCCAAGGTCTGTAAATGTTGATTCTTGCTGTTATGGTGTGGTTTTTTAGGTGAATAAAGCTGAAATGAAATGAAATCGAAGTAAATGACAAGGGCGAAGTTTTCTTTGGTTTCTCTATTGTATGTTTCATCTTCACTTCTATTAATTTGATGTTTTTTCTTCCTTACTGAATTCTTTCAGATTAGCCAACTGAGCGATCCATCAAGATTCTGCGCCCACAAATCATTACGGTGGCGGGGCGGCTGGGGAATAATGGCCGCGCCCCGGCCGGTGGCAGTGGGCGGCGGGCTAAGGCGACCAACAGCGGCTCATACAACGTGCGTGCACATGAAGTCGCCCGCGACAAGCAGGAGCGGCGAATGAAATGCCTCGTCGTCTTTCTGGACGACTCAGAGGAGATATTTGAAGTCGAGGTAAGTTTCATTCTAGAACTCACATCTTGACATTAATGCTATATAATGATTCTAGCCAACAGTATACAATCTTCCAGCAGGTTTATCGGCGCTGGAATCGAGTGATGCATGGTACTTTTTGTTAGTGTTTTCAAGATCCCAGGGAGCTGTTCCAGTAAGCGGTTTTGCGAGCGCTCATCAGTTGCAGTAATTACAGTTACTGTGGCAGCAGCCAGACAGCAACCAATTGACTGCAAGCATTAAAAATTATTGCTATGGTAACTGCAATTATTACAAGCTACAAAAATGATCAATATCTTCGTGAAATGTGCTGCAGATTTTAGTGTAAGAGTGTTGTTGACAAATTAGTATCAGAAAAAAAACCCAAAGTGTTGGGGAGTGTTAGACTTATTTTGTCATTAAGAACAGCTCTTTCTCTAGTCATTCTCTTGGTTCAAACTTCCTAAAGCGTAATACTCCTATTCCCCATTCCTCCACAGTGCCTATGCAGGCCAATGCTATATTATCTGTACCAAGGTTAAAAACTCAGCAAGAGCCTGCATCTTACAGCAGGTCGGAGATTTGTCACTGTGGGAGATTGTAGAAGCGTGCTGTACCGAAAACCGCTGCAGGTAACGCTGGGATGATTGCCATATGTGAATGACACACTTTTGCCCCCTGTTCCCCCCAGGGCTCCATACAACCATCAGATCATAGCCAGACTTCTACAAGACTGGCAATTCCTCACCCTTTCATGTGAGTTTGTGCGCTGAGACAGGCTATATAATGCACATTTGCCTTTGACTGATGACACATGCGTGTGTGTGTGTGTGTGTGTATGTGTGTGTGTGTACACTTACCCATGGTTGAAAACCAGGACACACACACAAACTTTACATTTAAACCGAGGACACACAGAGAACCGAGGACGTCCTAGTTTCGCAGACCATTCCAAACGGTCTGCTTTTGCATGGGGTACATGTTTGTAGGTCCTCAATTAGCATTATTGTAATACACGTGTAAGTCCTCAGTTGTATAGTAATGTACGAATGAGTCCTCGGTTGACAAGAGTCCTACTTACACACAGGTCCTCGGTTATGTGGTAAAATTCTTGTGGGTAAAACAGGTCCTCGGTTTCCACCATAGATGCGTACGTATACATGTGTGTGTGTGTTTACACTTTAAAATTCCCACAAGAGAGGAAGAAGAGGGAGGGGTAGAGAGAGCCAGTGTGGGAAAGACACCCCCCCCCCCCCCCATCCTAAAAAGCCTTCAATTCTGCTAAAACCCTATGGATAAAAGTGAGTGTTTGACAGTGAAAGGAGGCAGGCAGGGTACTGCAGACCTATTCTTGGGTGGGGGTGGGGTGGAGGTTGAAGGGCTAAAGGAAGGACTCTAGCCGATGTAGGCATTGTATTCATTGTGATGCAGGGGCATACATCATGGGAATAATGTTTAGTAATGTCTGAATGAGCATTCTGAAAAGATGGGTGTGATGTAGTCCCCATTGATGTCAGGTAGAATAGAGATCTGGAAAATGAGGGTTAGGTGTTGATTCACTCATTTGAAAATAAATGTAAACAGTGCATTTGCATGATCTCTTTTTACTTGTTGTTGTAAAAAGGGGTTGTTGGAAAGAAGACAGGCGAGGCATTTATTCATACTGTACCTCCATCAGAGAAAAAAGCTGCCATGCATTTAAAATACCTTTATTCTGGCACAGTTTATATGTACGTAGATATACTGATGAGTTCAATGTTTCACACACAGTACCATTTTTCATGCACAAAAACATGGGAACTTTCTGAGAAGGAAATACCGTTTAATGTCTTACACCTCATATATATGCCTTTATAGCAATTAATATGACAATTATGTTTTGTTTGGCTTAAGAGAAATGATGTTGCAATATGATTAAGATATACTCTATAAAAGTTTCTACATTGTATACGCTTACTTCAAAATTGTTCAGTAGGATACCAGGAGATAGAACCATAAATGTCATGAGTATGTCTTGCAATATGTTGAAAAAAAAAGATACAAAAATTGATAGTGAATGAGACCGAATCGCAGCAGTGGACTGCAAAAACAGAGAATCATTTCTAAATGTCACGGCGAGTTATGTGCAGTTCCCTTCTCTATGGAGAGTCCACCCCCCATGACTTAGGCCCCCTTTCATTTTTTTTTTTTTGATACTAAAACAGCACCTCAAAAAGCAGCAGCTCAATGAGGTCAGGTACTGTAGATGTGAGATTCATTGTAAAAGTCAACAGTAACATCCAATTCTTGCTATCACATATATTCTTGAAATTATAAAACTCAAACGACAGCGGTACTACTTATTTTCCATAACAATGAGTCGGCAGTGCTGTGCCAGTGCACAGCGTGAGATCTTGAAACTACAGTACAATAGTTTTGTATGTTTATTAGAAGTGCTATAAGTTGGGAAAAGAAATATCAACTGTAAGCTCTGAAAATACATTTCTATTGTGAAGTGAGAATATTTTGATCATGAGAAAAAGGGCAAAATCAGACATGATTACGGCATAGAGGCGCTCTGCCCATGCATGCTGCACAGTAAATTGGCATTTCAATATCAGAAGTGCACGAGTGAACCGCGAAAGTGTGACTCTGTGTGTTGCGCTCAGGTGCGTGAGATCACGTCATTCATTTGCACATAGTGTATGGCCAGCGTACAGATCCGCCACAAGCAACGTGATTGTTTACATAATTGATATGCGGTCCATCGAATTGAGATTCCTTTATATCCTAGGAGAATGATCAAAATGTTGTTTAACATACTGAAACAATCATGCTTCGTGCAAAGTGTTAGAAAATGTGCATTTAAGAAGAGACATTACAAACTCTTGTATAATGCATGTTAATACAGAACATTGCAAATGTCATGGTTTGCTGGTCGATTAGGCATTGTGGATGCATGGTGTGTGCATTGATGTGACCAGAACTGGGGTTTGGCCGTGAAATCTAGGGTAACAAACACTATTTATAGCTCAAATTCCAGTCTTGACGAAAAAGGCTGCCCAACTCGAATGCATTCATCGCTGTGGGCTATCAGAGAATCTCACCATAGAGTTGTTATTTTTCTTTCTGTTATTCTTTTTCATTCAGAATGTATGAGTAGTGGTTGAGCTTAAAAAACAAGTGTGCAGTTACCAGGGCAACACGTCACATGGCTGATACCCCTTGACCCTGTAGAGTCTCTCAGGAGAGTGGACTAAGCTTCTGCTTGCTTTCTGACATTTTTGCCTCTTCTGTTTCTCCCCCAAACGAGGGGTAAAATGGATGATTTGGAGAAAGTGGTGAATAATTTGGTACCTGGTATTCAGTACTCCAGTTGGATTACCATTTTTACTGAAGGATATGTGCATTTTGTTTGTGCGTATGTATGTATGTGTGTGTGTGTGTGTGTGTGTGTGTGTGTGTGTACATGTTTTGATGTCGAGAGGCCTAGTCAAGTCAGTAGGCACTATTCGAGTTTGCAAGTTTCCTTTGAAGAGTTAATAATGTAATACATTCCTTATCATTTTGGATTGTTAATACTGTACATTGTGTTTGCTTTAAATCTTCAAAAGAGGTGACATTAAAATTTTTGTGGTATACACAATAATCATTGCACAATCAGAGCCATGTATTATTTTATGGAAAAACTATAACCTGATAGCCATCATGCAAGTTCCATGTATAAAAGGGAAATATTTTGAAATAGGTACATTGTGTATTTCAGTTTTTTCCCCAAGCAATATGCTTCATAGGAAATAGTAAGATGGGAGGATAACTTTGAAAGTGACATGTGTGTGTGTGTCTGTTTGTGTGTGTATGTGTGTGTGTGTAGGAGGGGCTGGAATGTCTTGATGCTTCAGATTGAATACTCAACAATGCTAATTCAATATTTGGCCCATTTTCAGATTGAAATATCACGATATTGTTATGTTTCTGGTGCATTCTCATTGCAAATTGTGCCAACAAACTTCCTGTGACGTTATAGAAATCATACCCCCAGTATATGTTGTTTCTAATGGTGTTTTAAGTATATGTGGGTACAAGTAGTTGCCAAGCAACTTTCACTTAAATGTCATTTTTTCTTTTATCGAGATATTTTAGTTTGAATGGCCTCGATGCCTGCCATAATGTCCCCCTGACAATCAACATAGTGAAATGCCTTCGATTTGTGTATAAGGTTTCTGATGGTAATAAAGGAGTTAAATGAAGCACGTACCCCACCAAGAGAGCTATGTACAATGTTTATTTTGAGAAAGGCAATGAAACCAAAGCAACAGGTAACTTGCACACTATGATAAATCCAACAAATACAATGTATGCACGTAATGAGGCTTTGACTTGTGTCATATAAATTGTAGTTCATTTAAAGGTATAATTTACCATTTATTGCAGATGAAACAAAAAAGTAACTTCAGTGCTTCAAAATAGTCTAAAACGCAAATTAGGGATAGAAACAACTAATGTAGAATTGTTAATCAGTATTATAGTATGTGAGCAATTGTTTTTTTTGTTTGTTTTTTTTCCAAAGAATAAACCTTCAACAATTATGGTTTATTGAGAAAAATAGTGATATCTTCTTTCTGTTATTAAAGCTTTATTGCAAAATGTTTATACAGTAGGATATTTTGTGCTATACCTGACCTACACGTATGCATCAAATGTGATAACTTGAAATTTTAAAAATCATTCTTCCCAATGGTAAACAATACCTTTAACATCGCAGTATGCTGACAGTGTGTTACTATACATTGTGTTTAGGAAGCTATTCTTCATTATAAGACTTGAGATGTGATGAGTTGTACCAACAGAATTCCCTATGCAAAGCACAGAGACTGACTTTCTTCGCCAACTAGAGATGAGTAAACTACTTTTGTTACTGTTATGAACTTGATGAAACTGCGCAAGTCTGTATTTTTTGTACCATCTCTATATTATTCCTGCAAGCAAACACACACACACACACATATATACACACACACGACACACACATCTACTAAGACACTGTTATTGAGGTTAAATGGTAGAAACTTGGGGGGGGGGGATAGAAGGCATGCTTGGTTTACCACCCCACTGTATGGCCAAACTTGTAGCTTCATGGTGCGAGGGAGCCCTGTCTGATCCCAGTTTATTTTGAAACTGGAAGTGAGTCATGGGTGCATGAGTATGGCAAAGACAGGAGTGGTGATAGGGGTGGGGTGGGGTGTGTGCCCATGTAATTTGTGTATTAACCATAGACAAAAGGGGATGGGAGGGGGGTAGTGGGATGTGTAATGTTTGCTTTATTTATATGCCATGCAAGGGGAAAGACTTTTTTAATTGGTCATGATTTAATGGAAGTGTGTGAACTTGTGGAAGGGAGTTGTAGGGAGTGGGGTTTACAGGTTTCCTAAGGATTTAGTATAGCCATAGGCCTACATTGTAGGAGGCTATGTGAGTGTTTGAGGGCTAAAAATGATAGGGTTTTTGAGTATTAAAGAGAGGTGATTTTTGTAAATGTTTTGCCTGTTGCATTAAATCTTTATCCTGCATAAGAGATATGGGATGATATACCCAATGGGACAGAGAGAGAGAGAGAGAGAGAGAGAGAGAGAAGAAAAAGAAGAAGAAGAAGAAGAAGGAGGCAGAAGGGTTAGGAGTGGAATGAGTTTACCCCACATGATGAAATGATTAGGAAGTTCCCGTAAAACTTTACGTCAACCGACACCGCCGACTGACGGAGTTCGATGCCTGTCAGTGTGTTTGTGTGTGTTGCCAGAGACTGAGGTGACTTGACGATGTGAGGTTTGCGAGATAGAAATTACCCATTTCTTGAAGGCGGGTGGTTCATAGTGAATCATCATACAGTGTAGACCTACATGGTGCTTTAAAGGGAAATATCCCGTCTGCGGTCAAGTTGACTTTGGCAAATGTAAAAATTTACACACAAAAGAATAAAGAAAGTAATGATATATCACAAGTTCTTGTTAAACATTGAATTAGTGGTGACCACATTACAGGCCTATTTACTATAAAAGTGGAAATTGTTGTGCATTTCGCGTGACCAGAGACTGGCGCCAAAATAAAAGCATGCAAATATTTAGCTTGTTGATTTCTTGATTCTGCTGACGTAAAAAATCGTGAAATTTATCTTACCCTTTAGAGTGCAAAAAATTACTCATAATGTAAAAATACCTAGGCCCTACTTTTTATGTGATTTGGTGTGAAGTCATTGTCTCACAATTCTCTTTTTCACATTTGTGTGTTTGTTTGTTTGTTTGTTTGTTTGTTCATTTGTCTGTTTGTTTGTTTGTTTGTTTTTGCATTTATAATGATGTAAGACTTATCTTCTTCCAATACTGTGCAGAACCTCCTTATGGCACAGGTTTTAGGTGGGTCATTGATTTACAGTGTGTATCCTCTATAAAAGTAGAACAGTGTTTGATTAATATAACCACACAATAACTTAAAGGGACTGTACAGTACTGGTTTAGGTGGGGATTCATGTTTTGAACATTCCTAAGTGAGATAATGAGAAACCTTTTATGAAAAATGAAAGAGCATGTAATTTTAAGAAGGATTCAATGCTTATTTGATGAAAATTGGTTTTCAAATGGCTGAGATATAAAAAAAAGTGATAATAATAAAAGGCGACAGGCCACGCCTTTTTATTAGGACCTCTTTGTTTCACCATGTTTTTGGATATCTCCGCCATTTCAAAACCGATTTTTATTAAATAAACTTTTGATAGCCCTTACAATTGCATGCTCATTGACATCTCATAGAGTGGTTTCTGAATATCTCACAAAACGTTAAAAGCTAAATCCTCACCTCGACCAGAACTGTACACACCCTTTAATATGAAGTAGCGAGTATTATGTCAGGAATTCATCTTTGCTTCATTTTTATTTTAATTATTTTTTTTTTTTTGGGGGGGGGATACTGTTTACTTACTGTTTATGAATACAAAATGTATTTATGAGAAATGGAAAACAAGTAAACTCATTGATCTGTTGAATACTCAAATCATAATACTGGTTTTAAAAAATGGAACAACCAACGGATTATATTCATCTTGGGTCTCCTTTGAAGCACTTCCCAATGGGCCATGGAGTGTGTAATATACAGTACGTGTTTCCCCCTCCGTACATGTGTAAGGCAGTCCCTACGTCGTGTTCACTTGCTACCTCACTAATTATGGCCTATTTGGGATAATTTTATTTCGCTGGGGGGCCCCAGGACTGGGTAATGAGAATCAGGCCCCGCAGGTTGACGATGGCAGAGCTGACAGTGTAGGAAGTCTGGAGATATATTGGAAATGTCTGCGTAAGAGAGCACTCTACACTACCTGTAAATTTAAATCCAAATCCCCGTCTAGAATCCTGCAACATTTTCTATGGATGAGGATGTTTGTGATATAGTCTGTATTTGTAAAACCAGAGAAACAACAATTCATTTGTTACTACAATTTAACCAGGCTAGACATTGCTGGAAGATATCTGTAGCAAATATATCCTGGAAATAACTATCACAGATTTGTTTTTTTCCTTGAGATATCACATTGGTATTAAACCATGAAAACATAAATGTGTAATTTGATGATAGGCCTTTCTGAATGCATCATTCATGTAGCAATTACATTAGGATGCAGAATGACAAAAATAAAGCATCCAAGGATAAAGGTAACGGACCTTTAGATGTAGAAGGTGGGTTTGATACTAGTTATAAGTATTAAAAACAAATAATGTAAAACGAGAAATGTTCGCTTGCATTTTAATTTCGCGAGCGTGAAGATTCACGAAATTAAAATGCACGCAAAAGTTCTTTTGTACACTATATGCACTGAATGCCAGTGGCAGTTCGCGAAAATTTCATGCCGCAAAAAAGGCCGTCGGCTCCAATTCGCGAAAAATTCATGCCGCGAATATATCATGTTTTACAGTAATGAATGTGCATTGAAAATGTATATGACCATTTCAGTTATAATCTATGATGTGTACATTAATCTTATGTTAGATATTTATTTATTTTTCCCTTTGTGATAGAAGCCTATGTAAGAAATAGACTTTCAGATATATCATGAGCATTGATGATGAAACTGATTAGATACTGTAAATGCCCACAAGGTATTACCATTGATATTTCATCCAGGCAAGGGTCTCATACTTACAGCTGTACTTGTTAAACCAGGGCCCCGTTGCTAGAAACTTTGCGTTTAAACGCAACTTGCAACTGATTGTCACTGGCCAATCAAAATCATTGTTGCATGCATGTCTTCTTAATAGGGCAGACCCTGAGCCAATCAGAATGGTTGTTTCAAAATTAGCAATTATTTGCAATTGATTGCAACTTTCTTGCAACGGGGCCCTGTTCACCTCAGAGATATGATTTCTTATACAGTATGTTCGATACATGTCACACTGGATTCCCCTGTACTGTACAAAGGGTTAAGAGACAAGTGGCCATACATTTTACTTGCCCCACAGTGAGTTTTGATTGCCCATGGCAAGTTGGCACGTGGGTTTGTAGCACTCTGATGAAAATAGCATTGAACTGAACTGATGAAAATAGCATTGAACTGAACTGAAAGGGAGCTGAAAGCTGATGGTTGGTAGGAAGAGGGGGTAATGATAAGGCAAAGCATTCTTCATTGTGCATGTACTGTTTGGCCTGTAGGAGATCATTGTCAGCTTTTGTACAGAAATCTTTGACAAAACCAACAAATGGGCAGATCTTAGACTAATCACAGCATTTAAAGCATTGTAATGAATGCACTAATAACATAGCAAAGGTGTTGTGAAGCGAGAGTCGACTATCGCTGCACAAAAGAAGCTTCAGCCTGGCTGAGATTGCTGGCAGCTTTGCTCCGCTTGCTTTTCTCACCCTTGAACAGTAGAAGGAAGATAGCTTTCAGCAGGGAGTTGTAATAGTAGCTCGTAATCAGATTAAGTGGATTGAGAGTTACTCTCAGTTGGCAAAGCAATACAACGATTGACAAAAGGAGACAGGGATTAGGCGCTAGTGTATTCATCAGCTCATAGACTTGGTAAGAGCGAATCACTCTCTTTAAACTTGGGGGATTTGTCATTATACCAGTCCTGAATGCATCAAGACTTTCAAGTTGAGATTGCTCGATGACGCTTATGGAGAAAGTTTTGAGTTGGCTGCGATGTATAATCAAATCTTTTGCTGTCTTCGTTCTGGTGAGAGAGACTGTTCTGCACAGCCAATTTATAAAACTCCTGAAATTGATAGGAAGGAGAGGAGGAAGAGAAGGTTTGAGTGGAGGAAAGAATTTTCCTTGCCAAGAAAGGAGATGGTCTGATACAGACCTGGTAGAGGGACCTTGGAGCCGACATTTATTCTGTAAACATTCCACAGGAAGCTCTGGTAGGTATTAATATAAACAAAAATGATTTATGACATATTTCCATGTTTTATGAAGGAAGAAAAATCTGTGTGTAGCACACATATTTCACAATCTTTCTTTCGTCCTGTTCTTATCATTCAAAGGCATAATTTTTCTTCTCATGCTACTTTAGCCGTAGGCAGAAAACTCTGATGATATAAAATATTGCATACCAGTCAATAACATTTAAAAAAATGCATGTAGACTAATGTATTACAGTAGATACTTTTACTGTCTTGTTGAAGACATGTATGGTACTTATAGTTTATGCTTACCAGCCAATCTGCTAGCCAAAATCTGACGAGCATTGCTTAAATGTAAATGCTCTTTTTAACTAGACGTGACATTCCAGATTTCTGATGGTAGACTTGATTTCATCCTTAGATAGATCTGTGGAATGACATGTTCAGAAACTTTTTCAAGCAAAATTTTCAGAGTAGTTGGGAAATCAGACTTCTTACCATAGAAGGCCAAGAATTGAGAGTAGAATGAAAATATCTAGTATTACTGCACAGGTAATTGAAAACTGTGTCCCTTTTAACAGTCAAAATGTTGATCCAAGCAATGAGAGTGTATCACTTTCCAGTCATGCCATGAGATGTGTTGCAGGTGCCAGATGAGTTGCCCCTTCAAACAGGAATACATGTATCACATCACCTTTTCATGATCAGATGTTCATGTGGCTTGTTAAAGAGATGTAAAGACTTTATGAATGGAGTCTGGCGACACGGCAGCCGAGTTGCCCCCGGCAACGCTCTGGATGGTGTCGGGTGATGTCTTCCCGTCTCTGGGAGGAGGAAATTGTGCACTCTCTTCACACCTGACTGACCCTAGAGGCTGCACTGAGCTGAAGTCAAGCTTGCAGTCCTCTCAGATTGAAATTAAAAAAAAAAGGTCTTGTGTGATATGAGTTTAGAAACACATTTCATATGAATCAGGTGTGTGTTACTGTTTTTTTTTTCATAATCATGAAGTCTGAAAGCAAACTTGGTATTTAAATCGCAACTGATTCTCTTGAACATTTTACTCAGATGTTTGGTCACTTGCTGGACCAGTGGTGTTTTCCACTTCAGTTATTCTAGGTGAAGTATCCTGAACAATTCAGTCTGTACAACATACATTACATTCAAGATGTCAGTACATACTTCTCTTCTTCTAATAGGTGTGATGCTCTGCCGTGTACTCTGATGACAGTAATGATAATGAAACAAATGCGATTTGTAATGTTATGGAGGATGAATGGAAACTTGTACCACACATGCGCAGTACAGAAACAAAACAGAACTGTCAAAGAGTGGCATCTTTAAACCTGAAATATTTGTCAAGTAGACCAATATTTCAAATAGACACCTACCATCATACTCCTTGGCAGCTGGGATCTCAACTGAAAGCTCATGAAAAATACACACTCACACATTATGCATACGTTTACACATGCGCCTTGAGCACATCTGCGCCTTGAGCACATTAGTCATGTGGAATTGGCGCGTTATAAGTACCCGTAATTATTATTATTACAGCATACATTCTAAGCATGCAAATCTAACCCAGATGGGACAACCTTGTCGGAGTAAGGGTTGCCCCCTAAACAGGAAATTTTAAGTAGTCATAAGTCCATTGCAGCACTACTAGCACGGAAGATTAATTTCAGAATATAGTGTTTAGTAATAGACAAGCGAGTTCTGAAGAATTTTCAGGCAGATCCTACTGATGCCCTGACTTGAAAATCAATGTCACGTGTATGAGCTTGAATACAAGGCATCACACGGTATATTGCATGTGACTGATCACCCTCGCAATGATGCCATGCAGTTATGGAAACCCCAA
Source organism: Diadema antillarum (assembly GCF_040938485.1). Taxonomy (NCBI): domain Eukaryota; kingdom Metazoa; phylum Echinodermata; class Echinoidea; order Diadematoida; family Diadematidae; genus Diadema; species Diadema antillarum. The sequence goes on from NW_027271180.1 coordinate 312,477, forward strand.
ACCGGGAAACTGACCGTGCAAAGATATTTTCTGGTCTGGCCAAGTGTGAAATGGCATCAGGAATCGTACTGCAAGTCTGACGGATCATTTCAGAACAGTTCAGTTGTAACAGGAGATGATGTTTGCAGTGTAGCAGAGATGCAAACTTAAAGGGGTCGACCACCCTCGGGGGAAAAACGTTTCAGAGCTCATGAATCAAAACTGATGAATATTACAAACTGAATATATTGCCCTGTGGTATCCCATAACCTTTTGAACAAAGTCAATATGTGAAATTGAAGGTTTACATTTGAAGGTTTTATCTCCAGGTGCCTGAATCAGTAATTAAGCAAATAAACAAAAAATGGCGTGAAAGGGTTGGCTTTGAATCCCATGGCTATCCCCCCCCCCCCCCAAAAAAAAAAAAAGCAACAACAACAACAACAACAACAACAACAAGTTGAAGCCATGCTTCAAGATACTGAACATAATTTTGAAATAAACGTGAGTGGAAAGGGAAAGAATTTGAAAAGGGGGAAAAAAGAGCGTCACATGCAAGGAGAGAGCTCAGAATGCTCAATTTGAGGATTTTTCTTTCTCATTTTGATGTCTAACCAGGGATGTGATAGAGTTAATAGCAATCAGAACCAGCCTGTACACTTCCTCAGACATATTTAGATATTTATAAAGCAACGTGTGTAGTCTTGCTAAAATCCTCAAAGTCAGCCTTCTGTTGCTCAGTCTCGGGATGTTCAGGGTGATTTCTGGTGAATATTATACTGCTATGTAAATGTATACTCTCCATAGTATGGACTAGCATACAACTACATACAATTATTACAATGTATATTACAATCAATGTACAAATTCATCCCGCTGGTCTCTTCATTATAAAGATGTACAATTATCTATAACATATATCTAATTAGCAATACAATTTTGTACATCTTTTTCCCCTCTAAATGCAACCAATCTGTCAGTGTCAAATCAAGATCAATATCAATTTACAGTGTCATTTAAAATCATTCAAAAGAAAATCCAACATCTTTTCCAGTGATTTCCCAGCTGTCTCCTTAGCATCCAGTAGTAAGCACTCCTCTGTTGGATATTAACTGTTGCAAATTTTTCATGAAAAGTTTTTAAGAGATCCACAGCCACTACAAGTAGTTTAGTGACCCAGTGATGATAGAAAAAAGGCCAACGGCAGCTGTCATTTTTTCCTTTCTATAAATATTCCGCAATCTCACGTATTTTGCCTTCCATAATCAAAAGGTGTGAGAAACATGTCCAGTGGAAGAAATTGATATGGGAATGACCTTTTACTGACCTCTCAGAAACAGGATTTCATTACTCATTTTCCTCTTGCGACTCTTGTATCATTGGTAGGTATGATGGTGCCCTATCACTCCCACTGAAAAATAAAAACATGCTCAGTGTGTTTGTTTAAGTGTGTGTGTGTTAAAGGGATCGTACAGTTTTGGTTGAGACCTAATTTCAGGTTTCTAACATTTTTTGGTGAGATGATGAGAAACCTCTTATGAAATATGAACGAGCATGTAATTGTACGAGGAATTCAACGTTTATTTGATGAAAATTGGTTTTGAAATGGCCGAGATATCTAAAAAAGAGTGATTCTAATAAAGTGTGGGACCACACTTTATTACGATCGCTTTGTTTTACTTTGTTTTTGGATGTTTCAGTCATTCCAAACCCGATTTTCATCAAATAAACTTTGAATTCCTCTTAAAATGGTATGCTCTGTACTATATCATAAGTGTTTTCTTGGTATCTCGCAAAAAGTTAAAAGCCCAATTCTCGTCTCCACCAATACTGTACTATCCCTTTAATATCCACACAGAAAATAAGATGTATATAGATCTCTGTACAGTGAGATGAGTATATTGTCAAGATCGCTTATGAACCAGGAAGATTGTAACTTTTGTTTACCTTTGGCATTCTTTTATTTGTTCCTGTATTTTGTAACACCATGGTTAAAACTTCTTGCAGTGTTTGTCAGTTATGTTGAAAAAGAAATCATGGATGCAGCTTGCAGTGTAGTATTCATCTCATAACTTCAACTACACCTAAAAATGATTCAATCCTATGTCTAACTAAGGCAACTTAATAGCTTGTTGTGTGAAACAGAACTAACAAAATATATAAAGAAAATAAAATTGATAAGCCAGTTCAGAAGAATGTGAATTTGTGACAAATGTGGAATGAATTAATTTCCATCCATATCAATTAGCACTGCTTTTTTTTCAAGGGGAACAATGAATTTTTGATATACCCTGTACATCGTATTAAGGGACACTGTAACCTTTTTCTGTTTTGAGTGACCTTCCATGCTTCTGTTTCCATGACAACATTCTAATTTCAAGATAGAAATGCCACAGTCAAGATGACATTTAAGAGCAATACATTGTATGTTGCGTTGGTCAAGTATTAAAGAAAACTGGAGTGTCGTAATTTCCATGATTTTTTTTTTTTAAGCTTACCACACATTGATAACCGCCTTGTCTCAGATCCGAAGTAAAGCTTTAGACCTTCTTTGTATGGCTTCAGAACATGAATATACAGTAGCACAACTGTTGTTTAAAGGTCCTATATTATATCTCTTCAGCAAATGTCATGAAATTTTGCATGGTTGATGAATACTGTCTCCCAACATTGTGTATGAAATGTTACGGTAGTACATTGCAGAATTTGTATTTAAAAAAGGGAAATGAAAAACTATCACCATGTCACTCCAGAATATGATCCCCTTTTATACCGAGACCGTTAGTTGGATTTTTTTTTTCCAGGGTCCAAACAAATTTACTGGAAATCTATAGTATTGTTTCCCCTCCATCATTAAGAAGTTCCAGTTGTATCATTCTGAGGAAAGGTCTGAATTATTTACAGGTCTCTAAAATATTCCAGCTGATGAAATGAATACCACTTTTCGCGGATGCAAAAGGGCTCATGAACCTATGGCTGGCATTCATTGGTCGTGCAAATAGAAGGATACTAATTGAGAATCATACTAGGGAGATCACATATGTTTTGATGCAGATATGCAGTTATTTGCGCCCTTCTGCAGTTGAAATGGTTTGCCTTCTCTTCCTATATATCTGTTGACTTGTTTGCATAATGAGTGGTAGGACCTCTCCTTGGTCCAGACGACTTGAAGTACAGGTGTAGTTTACATTTTGATGCAGAAATGAAAGTGGCTACAAGAAAAGGTGTCTATTTTCCCCCCTTCATCTCTCTTAAAGATAGAAAGTAAAAATGACAGTGGTGTCACAAGGGAGATGAAATAGCTCCACAAGCGAGGCCATATCAGTGATTTGAAGATGTTATTGATGAGTCAAAGATAGTATGAGTAAATTTAAAGTGATATGATAAGTCAAAGGTGATATAAGTACTTTTATAGGTATATTATTAGGTAAACAACATGTAACAATTTGAGCTTATTCCTTCCTTGTTCTTATTATGACAAAACCGACTAACAGTCTAGTGTAGACTGAAGGCCTTTTTTTTAGGTCAGTATAAAATGTATTATGATATCACAGAGAGCATTAGTGGATAATTTGAATTGGCTCAGAGGGTAATTGCTCAATTCTGCATGGATTTGTTCACTTTCCAATTTATTGTGAAATGGTGGGGGGGGGGAGGAACCTCTTATTGAATGGCAAAGGAGATAATGATTTCAGCCTCAAAATGCATTTAGAAACAGTATTAATAGTGCTTTGTTATCTTACATTTATATACAGGATGCATTGTGTTTAATCATTTCCCCCTTTAATCTTTAGTGTTTTCAATAAAAGAAAAGTTGCTACATTTTAGCATTGTGAGTAGGGGGCTGTAGCAATTTGTGTTGGTGAGTCAATGAATCAATCTTATTGATGCAGAACATCTGTTTTTATAATCTTATGAGAAGGTATATGAGAGAGGCTCACTATCAAAAATATTGAATTCATATTGATAAGGCCAAGTAAAAAAAGAAAGTAGTTTCTCGTCCGGGTTTTTTGAGCAAGGCGATGAGGGAGGTCCTTACTATTTGATATCTTACTATTTTTTCGAGGATTGTCAAAATGAAAGTAATATGTGTTTATTTATGTGTGATATAAACCACTTATCATTTGAGTGATGCACAATTTAATACCAAATCTGCGTATATTGCTGTTTATGCATGACAAGTATACCAATTTAACTACACTGTGACTGTATTCATTCAGTCATATCAAGGGTATGGAAAATAAAACACGTTTTTTTAACATAAAATATACACATGTATGCATCACTTGTTGAACCTACACCGTATGAATCCAACCATTATCTCTGGAAATGCATAGCATTATTTTTGCCTTTCAACACAACACAAACTTACTGAGTTAGATCTTTTCTCATATGAAAACTTATTCGCTCAAGGATTTAAAATGCCGCAGACAGTACTGCCAATTGTCAACCCTGTGAAACAACCACCTGATTTCCTTTTTACTGAAAGACAGAATACGAACCAGTTGAATATTCACTATTTAAAGCCGTTCGCTGTGCACACGTGCGCTTGAGATCGGTTCTCTCCATCACTCCACGATTTTTTTTTTCCAGCTCCAGAACGCATGCTATGCTGGCTGGCTGGTCTCCTCTACTACAGGGAAACCCCGTTATAACGAGTTCGGTTATAACGAGGAACCGCTTATAACGAGGTGATTGCGTCGGTCCCGTTTTCCTGTGCGTGTAATGGCAGAACGAATCGGTTATAACGTGTTCGGTTTTAACGAGATTCCGGTTATAACGAGGACAATTTCGGTAAATCAGTATAAAGAAAAACATAAGCAATTTGATCGGATATAACGAGGTTCCATTTCTTGACCAAATTGCCGCTTTCAAACACGCGACAAATGAAACATTGGAAACCGAAATCTCGCTATCCACGTCTTTTCCCGTTTGCAGAGAACTGTTCCTTCCATGTTTTCTTCTTAATCACGCGATAAGACACAGGAACACCTTCCGATGTTCCGACTAATTATTAAACATAATCATTCGGTTGTCTTTTTCGCGAGAAACGCGTGCGTGATATGAGGTCAGACCACAGCGCAACGAGAAAAAAATAGATAACGCATTCAAAAACTTTTCATGTAGCGACAATAAAATTTGACCAAAAATGGACAATTGGAATGCGTGTGCAACTCATCATTATATCCTTTCCAATTTTAGTTCCGACTTCCAGTTCTTTTGCTGGTTTTGAGCAAATATGAGTTTGGATGATTAAAGCCGAAATGATAAAATCATCGCCCCGATCCCGCCGGGTGATAGTAGCGTTAAAATAGTTGAGTAACGCATGTTAACCTATACTTAATCGGTGTTCAGAAAAAGAAGCAAACGCATTTATTAGTTTGAACAGATCTGGATTTGTTCATTATCATTTAACAAAATGATAATTTAAATATGAGTGGGTATGATTAAAGCAGAAATAATTATTGAAATCATCGCGATCCTGCCAGGTGACAATAGAGTAAAAATAGTTGAATAACGCATGTTAACCTACTTAATCGGTGCTCGGAAAAAGAAACAAACGCATGTATTAGTTTGAATAGATCTGGATGTGTTCATTATTATTTAACGAATGATAATTTAAATATGAATGTGTATGATTAAAGCCGAAATAATGAATGAAATCATCGCGATCTTGCCGGGTGACAGTAGCGTAAAAATTGTTGAATAATGCATGTTAACCTACTTAATCGGTGCTCGGAAAAAGAAACAAACGCATGTATTAGTTTGAATAGATCTGGATGTGTTCATTATTATTTCACGAATGATAATTTAAATATGAATGTGTATGATTAAAGCCGAAATAATGAATGAAATCATCGCGATCTTGCCGGGTGACAGTAGCGTAAAAATTGTTGAATAACGCATGTTAACCTACTTAATCGGTGCTCGGAAATAGAAACAAACGCATTCAACAGTTCAAGAACGGATGTACAAAACGCGAAGAGATTTTCGGAAGAAAATAAAGAACGCATTTTTAATCCCTTCGAGCGCAACGATCATACATTGCATAAAATTACAGCCAAATGATTCACGAAATTATCGAATTCCCGCTGGGCACTAACAGCGTAAAATACCTCGCAAGTTAGCGGTAAACAACTCACGTATGTTACTCTGAAATCATCGCGATCTCGCCAGGTGACAGTGGCGTAAAAAAAGTTGAATGACGCATGTTAACTTAAATCAGAAAAAGAAACAAACGCATTTATTAGCTTGAATAGATCTGGTACAGATTTGCGTAAACAGGATGACAACCTCCCACATTCAATCCTGTCACATATTTTCAAGAACGGTCGTACAAAACGCGAAGAGATTTTCGGAAGAAAATAAAGAACGCATTTTTAATCCATTTGGGCGCAACGATCATACATTGTACATGTGTACAAGATTACAGCCGAAATGATTCATGAAATCATCGCATTCCCGCTGGGCACCAACAGCGTAAAAATACCTAGCAAGTTACGGTAAACAAGGCCTGTATGTTACTCTACAGTATATATTTGCCCCCATATTTGCGCTGGTGTTTAGAAAAAGCTTAACAAACAGCAATTACAATAAAGAATTAACTTATCATTTCAGCCTCTATTTCTTCGTCTAATTCACAAATAATCTCCCTTTATTCTCTCAATAGTAACGCTCAATAATTGTGTAATAACAACGCAAAGGATATGTTTAAGTTTCATTGATGGGTATATGACGTCATGCTTATGTTTTTCTTTGTTTTTAAATGAGTATGGTTATAACGAAGTACCGGTCCCAACGAGGTAATATCACCGGTCCCACGGATCTCGTTATAACGGGGTTTGTGGTTACATTGCGCAATCAATCTAGCAGCACATGAAGCGGGCAACAGCACGAGAGAAATGTACAGAAGGTGCTCAACGTCCTGTCTACATCACGACGTACCGAGTGCGCTGTACATCACAGCCCAGGCCCGCCCTTCCAACTACAGTTCAACTGCTTTGTGGGTCATTCCTTCTTGCCGAGCTCGCAGTGTGAAATGCATGCGTTATTACATACGCACTACAGAAGCTACAGCTGTACTACAGCTAAGTAGAGGACGCAAGGCGTAATTAGAAATAAGACATCACGATTGGTAGGTGAATTGTTGATTTTTTTTTTTCGGCGGCCGAAAAAATAGTAAATATCAAAAAAGTCGATGCGGCAGCTGAAAATCGATGCGGGCGGGGAGCGGGCTGGGACGAGAATTATGAATTTCTTGGTATTTTCAGCGCCATTTTGAAAATAGTAAATAGTAAAAAAATCGATGCGGCGGCCAAAATCGATGCGCGCGAGGACGAGAAACTGGTTTCTTTTTTTACTTGGCCTAATGAATTTCCATTGTCATAATTATATATCATACTTTTTAAATCAACATAGATATCTAGTAACTATCCTTTGGTTTGTTGATCAATATTTCTTCACTGAAAACCTTGTCCAGATGTTTTAATGCTGTGTATGACATATCAAATTGATTTTTTTTTTCACAACACGCTTGCAAAAGTGTACAATCCTCGCGTTACCCCATCGTCTCACGCATCTATCCAACATGGGGCCTCCTGTACAATGTGGAGTCTTTGATGTGTGTAATGCTTGCGTGTATTGTCAGTCAAGAACTGGATAAGCAATCCAAAACTCAACACCGATGCTTAGCGTGCTGGTGAAACAGAGTGTATTGCTTATGTGTTCTTAATCATTAAAGATATTTGTTTATTGTTTATATGGAAAAATCAGGGATTTTGTGTAGATTATGGGTTTGTTTTACGCAGAAGTATGTATAGTATGAGTCACATTAATCAATATCCTATGCTTCTTCTTCTGTTTGAAGCTTTTTACAAGTTTATGTGTGTGTTTATGTGTTTGAGTTGATATGTGTGTGTGTGCGTGCGTGCATGAGTGTTGTGTGTGTGTGTGTGTGTGTGTGTGTGTGTGTGTGTGTGTGTGTGTGTTTGTGTTTATAGGAGGAAGGGAGAGGGAACAGAATAGGAAAGGGGGAAGGGGGGGGGGGAAGGGAAGGGGAGGGGGGGAGGGTAGAGGGATATACCAGACTAGGAAGTGTAGTATAAACAGTTCCAGAAATACCTGTCACCACCTGGGACCGGCCTGCGTTCTGAAAGGCGATGGTAAAGAGCTGGAGAAGACTCTGTCGTCAAGAATAGCTCTCTGTCTCTTCCCTTCATGGGTCACAGAGTCTGCTTCCGCTCTCTCGTCTTCATATTATGCTGAGTTGTACAGACAGCCAACTGCACAGACGTCATTGTGAGAACCGCTATATTGTATCTCTGAACAGCGCTGCAGTCTCAACAATCTTCTTGAGGAACTGAAGTCGTTGCTAGTAGTACTTTACTACACAATTTTCATACCAAATTGCACATGCCGTATTATTCTAGAAATGATTTGCCATTATTTTGAATGCCGTATTCCTAGATTTTCTGAGTAAGATATTATTTAAATTGCAAGCATTAATATTTTTGTCGCTTCTTGATCAAAATGTTGCTTGTTATTACATGTTTTCGTAGCTTACGAAAGTAAAGAGCAGTACAATATTACAATGTGCAAAGTACAGTGTTGCAGTACATCCTGTATATCTAGCATCTTGTACAGCAAATAGTTTTGTTTAAGGTGTGAATTTTGTGGAGATAGCCAAATTAAAACCATGCAGAAAGCAGATATTAGATCCAGAAGTTTTACACACTTTAAAGATCTCTTATAGTTGTACATAAGAGCCTGTAAGACGGGCTAAATTCATTGATGGTATTTGATGTTTGATGTGGTCTTAAGTTTTATGAAATTATATATATATATATATGCCCTATATTATGTATTTTTGATATTCTAACAGAAAGTAAGAAAAACTGGTAATTTAAATGTTAAGTACAAGACTAGCACAGGGTCATCCCACAAAGTTGACCCCCCCCCCCTTACACTTATACTATAGGTTGTTTGGTTGTTTTTGGTGGTCTTGATTAGATATGAAAACAGTCTTGCATCATTGCTCAATGTAAACTACATTTGTCAAGGGACTTGCCCCTCCCACCCCCCACCCCCCCCCCGCCCCCCCCGCCCCACCCCTTCATGCACATGCACAAGGCTAAAGTGCTCAATTGAGTATGACGAGGTATTTTAAACCTGTGTAAAATCAAGCTCACAATCCAGGTGAAGATTTGCTTTGCAACCATGCTTTGTGGCCACTGCGATAAGGACGATAAATTCACGCCATACCTCACCCCCAAATTCCATCCAACCGCCAGGATGTTTACAATACCTTTCCATGCTGAGATGGTCGGTGATGCGTTGCCATGGCAGAGGCAAGGATGTTAATGTGTCTGGACAGCGAAGACATCATTATGATGCAAACCGACCATGATGCCATTTCCACTGGCTCCTCTTTTATTGGGGGGGGGGGGGGAATTTGTTGCCTTTGAGGGAGGCTCTGCTTCGAGGAAAGTCGCAATTTCATGCAACATTAGAGAATGTTCATTTTACGATGTTGACTCTGTAACTCGGGGTTTGATTGGTGTATGTGATGGTGTTATGAGGGGCAAAGCAAATGGAGCGAGAAAAATCATCCGTCATAGTCGGTTGCACATCAAATCGTAGGTCTCCTGACATGGTTTAGTGTATTTGTGGCGTGTGTTCTTGCCTGATTTCACAGAGCACAGTCTTATCAACTCAGCTGAGCCAATTTGGATTGAAGCTCAGGTTTTGTGTCATGCAAACCCCAGGAGTTCTTCCTCTCTATAGCTCCTATCCCCTCTCTCTCTTATTTCAGTCTCTGCATGGCTCACTGCATTCCTGGTGTACATGACATTGCCTAGATAACGTATTGCTCTTATTGTCCAGTGAAATCAAACCCTTTTCATAATGTTCTCACAAAGCAGTCACAAGGGTTCAGAGTGGCCCAAAAAGATTTAAAAAAAAAATATTTTACCACTTCCTTGATAACTGAGCTAATGTCATAAAATTTGAATTTTGCATTCACTTTGAAATACCCAATCTTCTTCCCCCCTCCCCCCCCCAAAAAAAAAAGAGGAAAAGAGTTACAATACACACACAAAATATGTATTTTACATATATAATCCTAAATATACACATACAGTGTGCGCCATCACACACACACTCATACATAAGCGTATGTTTGCCCAGGCAAAGCAAGCCACCTGCTAGCAAGACAATACTACACATAGACTTGACTCACCTGTGCCATAATGAAAGAGTTTGTGTGGATTAGGGTACCTACTTCCTTTTATACATACCCACATGTGCATAAACCATGGGGACCAGAAAACCGCAAGGTCTTTAGAAGTAAATGCAGTGATCCAATTTGTGCCTGGTTACTGACATATTTAAACATTTTGCATTCTCCTTCCCATTTTGGTAGTCATGGCAACCAGATAAGTCTGCTTTTGCCTGACTTGTGTAGACTGATTCAAGCAAGCTGAAATCTAGCAAGGGAAATATGGCACAAAGGACATATTTTACAGCTATTCTCTGCAGTTGGATTCATTAATGAAGTTTAATTATACATCGGTATGAAGCAGACTTGTGTTATGACAACATAGGACATCAGTGTTATAAGCATTTTACTTTTGAGTAATTGAAATTACAGTATTGCCAAGACTTTTTTATATTTAGTGTAAATAACATGAATGATAGAACGGTAGGGAATATATGGCCAACAAGTACTGGCATCTGCATTTGCAATGAAAACATTAAAAATGAACTAAATACTACATAATCCCAGATATTCTGAGTAGTTATATTGTTATGTAACTCTCGCAGCTGCATCTGCAATGAGAATCCTATTCTCTGTGTTCAAGGAGACTTTTCTCATCGTAACAACTCATTACTATTTGTGGGTTTTTTTCATGTTCACTATTTGCAAAATTTATAGGACATTTGTTAAAGCCATTTCTAAATACATCCATACTGATACTGTATGGTTATAATGTACAAGCTCTCAGTGTGCAACTATGCAAACTGTTACATGTAGTGGAAGGGTGCATGGGTCCAAGAAGGCAGGTGAATTTGGCCAAAGTGATATTCACTACATGCATTAATGTATGAATATGTGTGTGTGTGTGTGTGTGTGTGTGTGTGTGCCAAAGTGTAAGGGTATGAAGCATTGAAACTGTGCCCATTGTTGTGGCCCTTCCCTGCCCTGATTGATTGTGTGTGTGTGTGTGTGTGATTGTGTGTGTGTGTGTATGTAGAACAAAAGCTTGTGAGAATGATTCACCCTAATTGAGTGGGGATCCCCCCAGAGTGCCAGGGAGCATTTTGTCTGCCCGTCTGCTGTGACTCATCATATTTTTTGCTCTCCTCGTCCTTATACTGTAACTCTGCCAAAATTTGGATGCCCCACGGCACAGAAATGGCTGCAAAATACAGCACTTCTCAGCCAAGATGCACTCACATTTATGCCTTCATGTTGAATTCTTTGTTTTATTTTGCCTGTGCCAGTTAGTTTTTGTAAAGGCCTACTGGCATCTGCTATTAAAACTGTTGTTCTGTTTTGCTGTCATTGTTTTTGGAACTCTGTTACTCTTATGTTCGAAAACAAAAATGTAAATGATGCCATACAGAGAATAAATCAAATCAAATCAAATCAAATCAAATACAACAAAGCATTGTTTCAGACCTGTTCGTCTCTGTAGTAGTTGTTTTGTGTATTACATGGTACACAACGCAATCTTTGTTTTCATCCTATACTACAGCTTGTAGGGAGACTAAAAGCCCCAGTTAAAGGAACCCAGAATCTTGATTAAAGGACAAGTTCACCTTCATAGACATGTGGGTTGAGTGAATGCAGCAATATTAGTAGAACACATCATTGAGAGTTTGAGGAAAATTGGACAATCCGTTCAAAAGTTATGAATTTTTGAAGTTTCTGCTCAATCATGGCTGGATGAGAAGACTACTATAGCTTGTGATGTCACATGTGTACAAGAATATAAAGAAAGTATTAAGAAAATTCAACATATTTTCACTTTTCTCGCATAACAAAAAAACACTCAACTTCTCTCTTTCAGAAGGCAAGGGGAATAATATTACCCTTAACATACGTCAGTAACAAGTCAAAGAAATGTGCACTGTATTCAAAAAGTAAAGTTTTGTGAAATTCTCTTTTTATTTTCTTTATATTTTTCTACGCATGTGACATCACACACTGCAGTAGTCTTCTCATCCAGCAATGATTGTGCAGATACTTTAACAATTCATAACTTTTGAACGGATTGTCCGATTTTGCTCAAACTCTCACTGATGTGTTCTACTAATATTGCTGCATTCACTCAACCCACATGTCTATGAAGGTGAACTTGTCCTTTAAAGCATTGATCAGCTGCATACCCCAGAAAAGACTTGAATGAGAAGTGGTAGATGCTCCATTTTCTTTTGCCTTACCCTCTCTCTCTCTCTTTCTATATTTCTCTTCTTCTCTCTCTCTCTCCCTCTCTTTCTCTTCCTCTTTGTCTTTGTCTTTCTTTTCCCCTCTCTCACTATCTTTCTATCTTTCCATCAGTCTACATAATATCCTGTGGACGTTATTTAGCTACAAGTTATATGTATAGCGTATAACAACCTCGAGAAGAGCAATCTTCCTGAGACCCAATTTTCCGGCAAGTTCCTAATTGCAATTAGTTTCAAAGATGGTGAGAAGACTGCCATGCTTGTTCATACTCGGTTAATTGTCAAACCTTGTGTCCACTTTCCTGAGGATATGATAATGAGAATTGAGCAAATAGGATCAAGCACATTATCAAGTTGATTAAGCATTTGTTACCATTTTTCATACGTGTTTAACACAAGATTTTAATAGTACAGTATGTGTTAGTATTAAATATTATATGCCATGTACTGTAAGTTTTGTGGTGTGGATTTTAAACATCTCTTCCACGCTGATGTGTTTGAAATTAGAAGTCACTTTCTGAATTATTTGTATTTCAAGTTTCAAGTTTATTTTTCCACATCTCATAAAAAAGAAAGAAAATGAAATCAATTTTAAAGTCTGTGTGCATTTCATTGCTATCAAAATTGTGATGTCTCATATAACATAAATGGCAATTAGCTACACAATTCTGAATGCATTTTGAATTTTGTTTAATAATTAACTGTCTTTATTTTGAAGTCTCTGGGAGATACAGCAATGTGCAACATAAGCAGTTGCCCAGGGCAAGTGAAAATCAAAGTCGGGCAAGTGTTTTGGAACAAAGAGAAAAAATGCAGACATCAAAGTGACCATCGCCATGAAATTTGTACATTATCAAAGTTTACTTCTGATAACAGTGCTAGCATATATGTGCTTTTGAATTTAGAAGAGAAAAAGTTGTGATATGAATTCTGTGCATGCAGAATAGTATAATACTGTGCTCTCCAAGATCTTCGTATATACTGTGATGCATTGATGTGTGTGTGTGTCTGTTTGTGTGTTTGCATTAAGGTATGTTGTTTTGAAAGTCTTGCACATATTTTACCCTGTAAAATTCTCTTATCAGTCTTCCCAGCAGTTACTCATCCTGACATGTTTTGTCTAGTCTTTCATATGTTTGAGTGTGTGTGTGTGTGTGTGTGTGTGTGTGTGTTCTCTCTTGTGTAACATAATGCTATCATCTATCAAGACATGAAAGTCTATCCCAGCATGCCAGGCATGACCTTTGAACTTTTTGACACTTTCAGCGCAGTGCTTTGATAACCCCCAGGGCTGGCAGGTTTTTCCATCTCTTCAAAAATTGTTTCATCTCCATGGCAACGATCTGACAAAGTGGTTCAGTGACAGCGTTCATTATTTCTTGCCATTTGTCATCCTCTCCGCTCTGTCTAGAATCATCAACCTGTTCTAGTCTGCAGATTCAGCCCCATAAACGTGGCGAGGTAGTCGCTGGTTCAGAGATGTTAAATAATGTCTAGAAATCCAGACTACTAGTATTTACTAACTAGGTTTCATTGGTATTTTTGATGAGATCAAATTTAACGTAGTTGATTACATATGGGTATTTCTTTTCTGTTTTCCAAGCTGTACAGCAGTAGTGAGGAAAAAACATGGGAATAAATTGTATGGACAGGTTTATAAATTTATTTCCTAGCTCTCATTTCAAATGCAAAGACTATGTATGGTATGGATGGTGACTTTGAACAGAAATGGAAATTCTCATAAATTAATTGTTTCAATAAGTCATTTGAACAAAACAATAAATGCTTTATTCTATGAAATCAGAACATTACAAACCTATTTACCTAATAGCTGTATTCACACACACCAGAGATATGCAGTTTTTTAGTAAATGAATTTCAGCAATGTAATGCAAAAACCACTCATTCTTGTGTTTGGATACATAAAAAACAAAAAGGATCGTTAATTCTCGCAAAATGCAGCATGATGCGAAAATCTATTCAGCTTGATTTTTTTTTTTCTTTTTATGAACTCATGCTATGTGTCCTGCATGGTGTGTTTGAATGGCATGCAAAGAGGTTTTTTTTTTTGTTTTTTAATCCCACAATGCACTTGCCGCACTAGGTTCACAAACTCAGGCACCCTGGGTCATGCTCCCGTCATTTGTTACGACATGTATGCACTGTCTGTAGATTTAACAGCTTTGTTTGAAGGCGAGTAAGCTTTGTTTTTGTGTTTTGTTCTTTGCTGTGTATGAATGGTGGTAAATAGAATTGATTTTTTGCATCACGATGCAAAAATCACAAACTCTTGTGTGTGAATGTGACTATTATTGAATTGTTACCATTGAAAATGAAATACAATGCAAAGACTCAAGATCGTACTGCCAAATCATGTTCACACCTCGCTTGATTGTCAGTCTGTACAGTACAGGAAATGTCTTTATTCACATTCTGGCATTGGTGACAGTTTAAGATGTTTCCCACCTTGCTCTGATGAGGAGGAAAAAACAGTGCAGAGGTGACTGCGCTTTACGATGATACATTTCCGCGAGCCCCCAAACACTTTCAGCCGTCGCCACCATGCAAGTCTTACATTCCTAAATCACGCATCCCTATTCATGGCCCAGCCGCGCAAACCAGGGAGCCCCGCTATAAATAGGGAGCCAGTCATCAACTGTTCAAACTGGGAGCAACAGTTTGGTTTATTACCATAAGGTCCAGTCCAGTCTACCCCGAAATCGTAGCAAGAGTCCCATCAATACGATGCATCTTCAAAAACCTTCATGACAGGTCGCATGTATGGATGCCTTGGCATGAATTCAAATTGTTTGTATGAGTTTTGGGTGGTATATTTAAATTTTGTGAATTTATCAAGTAATGATAAACCTTAACCCGTTGAGGACGAGTCCCGAGTATACTCGGGCAAGTGTCTATGGAAAATGCGTGTTGTAGCAAAATCAGCCCTTCCTCAACGGGTTAATACAATATAGGAATATTTCCATAATCCATTGAGGACAAGTCCCAAGTATAAAACACTTGGGCAGATGTCTATGGAAATGCACATTGTAGCAAAATCACCCGCAACAGGTTAAAGATTTATGTGACCTACCACCATGAAGCCTATCACAAAAAGCTGGTATCAATACTCAGATATTGGTAGTATTCATTTTTCAGACTTTTTCAGACTTTTTTTTTTCAGATTTCCAATGATGTACAATATACTGTATGATATTCGTCCCACTTTATTGCCAAAATCTTACAACTGAAACTGTAAGAAAGCTAGTTACAGGTAAAACGTGGTTGACTCAAGAAAATCAGCTGTGAAATTTAGATGCAATTATAAAGCATGCTTTAAGATATGGTCTTGAATAAAACAGAACAATTTAAATCACCAGAGTATGCTTCATAAAATCATGATCATTGACAATTACTGTATAAAATCATTAAAATTCAGACAAATTTAAGGTAAGACAAATTTAAATGCAAAAGTCTACTTCTAAATTTTGATGAAATAAATCTTTCTGAGTGATGAAGCAAACTGAGGGTTTCTTCTCTAACATTTAAAATACAAGAGGTCTTTTAGTAAACATGTGTGTGTGTGTGTTTGGTTTGGACAAAAAGTGAATCTAAAATAACGGAAAGAAAATTAGAACAAAGCCATTAAGGGTTACAGAAAATTTCTCTCAGCATGTATGACTTCATCATTAAACTAAAAATGGAATTATGGATGATATCTCCTTACCTCCAAAGAGGATATAAATATTTCCCTCCATATTTTCTATGTACCCCAATCACAGCTGCTGACACATACTATCCTCAGTTGGCGTAATTACTCTACTTTCCTGGGTTTAAGCCATGGCTTACCTGACGTTTAAAGGCAAAAACCACAAACCTAAACAAACAGAAATGAGCGTCCTCATGCCAGTGGAAGTGTGAACTACCACTGAACTTTGACCCAACCACTTACACTACCCTTGACCATCCCCCACCCCTCCCTCCCCCCAACAACAACAAAAACAGAAAAAACATTATTTTATTTTTATTTTTTTGGTGACATTCATCATGAATACGTACTATAAATCTCCAATAACAAGATGTGAGATGTACAAGAAATTGGTTGTGAAATTTCAGGGTGAGATCCTCTGGCGTTAAGAAAATCTTCGTTATGACTAAAATACAAAATGTTGAAGTGTGGCCATCTCATCCTACAGAGGGTTGAAGCTGATAAGATGCTGTTACGGTCTGCAAAGAGGCATATTTCTCTGCAGAATTTGCCTTTCAACCCACACACCTAACTCTGAATTAGTAAGCCTAAGTATTCTTATGACCATACAATCATGCTATTTAAGCTTACACACTACTCACACCGGTTTACAAGAGCGGCGATATTCACACACACACACACACACACACACACACAAATGTTTGCGTAATATGCATTCTGCTTTCACTTTCATAACTTTGTTTGGATTTCTCTTTTTGGGGGAGTGAAATCTCCTTTAAGTGCTCTTCCTGGAGTTAAAAATAAAAGAGGTCTTTGTTACGGAGCTCTGCATTTGTTCAGGTGCTCTCAGTGTGTGAGAGCATGACTGAGTAATCAATGAGTGATAATTGGTTAGCAAAGTCATGAATCATTCACTTATTGTCTCTGAAAGCACAATGAGGCGAGTAAGGGTCTTACAAACCTTGTTTCTTTATTGTATAATACATCAAAGGCAAGTGGGGCATGTATGGAAATTACAAAAAGGAAAGCATGAGAACTACATACAAACTATGTACATTGTATATCAACCATGGTACACGTATATGTTCCATTCATCAGAATAAGAAACAGAGTGAGATAAAGAAAAGTCGTGCTCTCTTTCTGAACTCCCATTCTATCAATTCTCAAGTTATATTTCATGGCACATGTGCTTTAGACTAAGGCTGCATTTATCAACTTTCCCATGCTTGAAAGATATTTCAATTTATATTCATTTTTTTTTACCAAGTTGTACTTAAATGTTTATAACTTCAGTTTCTAGCCAAGTTAGAAATCAGTTTTATGTCTTTGAGACATTCCTTTGCTCTGCTCATAGCCATAGATACACCACCATTTGATGTAGAATCCATTTTGTACAGTGAACCTATCCTGAAATCAATGCACTGCATACAATACATAGCATGTATTGATGAAATCAGAAAATGTAGTGTACAATGACTATGGGATATCCTCATTACAAAAAAAAAAAAAAAAAAAAAAAAAAATTAATGAATTTAAATAAATTAGAAAAATCTGAACACATTTTTATGCACATAGGAACAACGCATACACTTTGTGAGTGAGCATATGCTACGTTCAAATGTAAACACACTTTACATTCAAGGATGTGCACAAGTGACCGCAGAACAAATAATTGTCAGAAAATCTGAGGAAAGAGGGGTTTTTTTCATCAAAATGAACCATGGGATATATCTTTTGTGTTTGAAGGAGGCTGAACTAACAAGTGTGACATTACATTTTTTCTTGATGGGACATTCAATCCAAATTATGACCTTTTCTCATAGATATTTTTTCACACAATTCAGTCAATACACACACAGCCCATTGTGTCTGTGTAGAAGATGACAGTTCTCATAACATTGCTGCGATGACAAGACAGTGGTATGTGTATCTCAAATTTTGGTGAAAATCACCCTTTTTGGATTAATCGTAAGATAATTCTGTTAAACGGTGTTCTGTTCAAATCCTAAATATCTTACCCAAAAAATAAAGCCACCATGGCATGTCAAAGGAAAGGCGATCCTATTTGTTATTGAGTGCTTTGGCTGCCATGTTTTTTCACTCTCCTTAAAGGGATAGTACAGTATTGGTGGAGATGAGAATTGGGCTTCTAACTTTTTGGGAGATACCAAGAAAACACGTATGATATAGTACAGAGCATACCATTTTAAGAGGAATTCAAAGTTTATTTGATGAAAATCGGGTTTGGAATGAATGAAACATCCAAAAACAAAGTAAAACAAAGCGATCGTAATAAAGTGTGGGTCCCACACTTTATTAGAATCGCTCTTTTTTGGATATCTCAGCCATTTCAAAACCTATTTTCTTCAAATAAAAGTTGAATTCCTCATAGAATTACATGCTCTTTCATATTTCATAAGAGGTTTCTCATTACCAGTATCTCACCAAAAAATGTTAGAAACCTGAAATTAGGTCTCAACCAAAACTGTATGATCCCTTTAACATTTTATAATTTTGAGATACGAGGTTTTGTTCCCCCAACATCTGATGATAAAGACATGCCAAGTAAAGACTTGTTGTGTGGTACATTAGCCTCATTTTCTTGTATAGCGTAAACTTGTGGAATTGCCCCACAATAGGGCTTTGCTATAATGCTTACATCCTGTTTAAGTTGCCTTCAATGGCATGGCATATGATGAGGAATTGTTTAATTGTTTTGGCTAGAATTCACACAAACAAAGTAAGTTTAACCAAGTACATGATCTTTCCTTAATGTTTTTTTTTTTAATCAACATATGAATACAGCTCTAATTTGCATTGTGCCTTTAGATACACTGTACGTGACCCTGCATTAAATCACCTGTGCTGAGCTAAATGTCCATACACTTCAGTGATGTGGTAGTCCATTAAAAAATTCCATCAACAAACATGAAATCGTCCCCTTTGTTATGGTGTTTTGTAATCGTTGTTTTGAAAGCTTTGGACCATGTCTCCTGAACTGTGTTAGACAATTGTGTGTCAGTAAAGGTAAACAAGTTGTCTCTGTGCAAATATTTTCTGCGATGAAATTATATTTTCTTTAGTACATACACTGTATATTCCATGTTATAGGCCTACATGTTGAACAAATCCCTGTAATGGTGAGGTCAATTCAATTTTGCATTATAGATTTCTCATTTATTTATCTTTTTTTCTCCCCTTTTTGTTTACTATAGAGGATTTGATTATGTAGTAAACAAAAGTCCTACTATAGTTTACAGCAGACTTTATGGAGTATTCACAGGCAAACAATACCTGAGGGGCATTCCTCCAGGAACTAACTTGAATTTAAGCATGTGGGACAATTTGTTTGTGATTATAACTGCTGTACAACCTCTTTCGTATATTTTAGGACTTCTTCAAGTTTATGGAAAAATGAAGAGTGCTTTGGAATTAAAATTTGTTCATTGTCCCCACAACTGAACACTTGGATAAATTTCCAGTAAAATGGTACAAGAAGTGTTCATTGCATTTTATTTCTCCTCTGTTATGAATGAAGTGATTACATGACAAATCAACAATAATCACATCAATATTAGTATTAATTTGTGTAATAGAAATTACAATTCAGCAAGGTACAATTTCCTAGTAGCAAACTGAAAAAGAAATATGGCACAACATTAATTGACATCAAAATAAAGTAGAGTTAAAAGCAGACCCAGTAGATCGATGGCACATTACAAGTGCTGTACTTATTAATATCAAGACATTGGTCTTTTAAATGATGTCCTTCACAGATTATTAAGTGCAGCTCTGGAAGAATCTATTTCTTTTTGAGAATATATTCATCCAGTCATATTGTTTCTTGTTTCTATGTGAGGCTTGGAGGATTCCACGCATGTATTCTAGAAATAGAGATAGATTTCCACATATGGAGAAACACTTCAGTATCATTGCCTTATCCCATACCATCACACTGTAGCCATTAAACAGACACCGACTTCTAATCATGACGACATTTGAGATCATAAGTACCACAGGTGCAGGGATGTTTTTACATTAATGCCACCACATCCTTTTGAAATGGTATAGAACCTGCTGCCATGAAATTGACCCTTTTCACCTCTCTACACGTGTCTGCATTCGAGGTTGCAGATCCGTTTCATCAGGAAGAATTCATAATGAAAAATACTCTTTACGTGATTTCGTCTTAGTTCTTTCTGTATCATTCTTTTAAAGTATTATTATGCACTGAATACTTGTTACATTCATTAATTCTTGACTTTAGAAGAATTGATCATTCATTCCCATTTACACTCAAGTACTAAAGATAGCTCAAATTTTCCATGGTGCCATATGGCAAAGCTGTATTTATATCTATAAATACTTTTTTCTTAAGTCAAAAGCAGAATGAAATTAAATTTCATGTGAAAACTGGTAATCCGGTGAAACTGATACTTCCCATTCCCAGCAAAGGATGATTTGTACCCTCCTTAAGGAAAAAGAGAAGAAAAAACATACATTGTATAGTATCTCTTTCTTTGTCATTTTTTTTTTTTTTTTTTTTTTTTTGCTTCTTGCGCATGTATGTGTGTTTAAGTTTTGCTATCATCGTGAAGGCAAACGTGAGCATCTGTTTTCCCATCAGAACATCTGCCTCTGTTTGACATTTTCATCCCGGCAACAAGAGTCGTCGGTTTGGTAACGGAATAGGCTGCCATCTTAGAGATGGGATGGATAGGGATTCTTGTGTCTCTTGTCTACCGGGCAGGTAACATGTCAGCCGCTTAGGAGAAATCAATATGAAGGAGGTGATGGGGGAGGATGGGGTTGGATGGATGGGGGTGGGGTCTCAGTGCCATTTCTTCGTTACCATGGAATCAGCCTCCTCCAAGACTACATGTAGTCTCATATCCAAACATAAGTTCAGTCACAAATACCAGCCGGGGTTACGACAAAGGTGGCAGCAATGATTCCTTTTCAGAAGAGGCATGGGTTTATACCTCCCTTTTTTGTAGAACAGTTATAACAGCAATACTGAAATGAATGAAAAAAACAGAAAAGAAATGAACTTAGAAGCCATTTCCCTCAAATAGCAATTATAGTGTGTATTAACCACTTTTGATATTTTTTCCTGAAAGGTAAATTCAAGTGGATAATCTCTTGGAGAATTCCTGTGAGTTCTTGTGTCTCTGCATGATATTGAGGATATTTTATTTGAACATCTATTTAAGGTGCAGTAATGTCAGTGGCTTAGAAAACACTAAGTAAATCATTTGTTTCTTAACGTCACATTTTGTAGGTTTTCGAAACCATTTCTGTGCATCGAGACAAGAATTATGATATGTGTAAACTTTTCTATGAAGTGAACTTTGTGCCCTGTTTTGTGTAGCGTGATAAGAATTTAAGCATATGAAAGTCCAGGGATAATAAAAGAATAATTATTCACCAACCATTTATGTGCACTAATACAAGATTTGCAGGAATTTGAGTTTTCTTTCTCATTTTACATATTCCATGCCTTGTCCTTCATTTGTATATTTGTATGGAATGTCCTTCCCAGTTTTCTTTTGCTCACATCTTTCATATTCAGGAAGATAAAGAAAAGACAATATAAAGATAGATATGCTGTGAGTTGATATGTTTTGGTTTGAAGCCAAGAAGATATCAGCTGGGCCTAGGGATGATGGAGAAGACATACATGATGGAGATCAATGTGGGAAGGATGTCATTGTTTGATTGATTGCTGGTCTGGCGGGGCTCATGGCACAAACCTCCAACGATGACAGTGATTCCCATCCTAACCATTGCAGGGCTCGTTTGCCCGACTCATTGATTTGTTTGATGTTGATTGATGGCATCTCCTTGTCGGAGACGTTCATGCGATCCCCGAAACTGGAGACATCTTACGGTGCGTTGGTAAATAGTTCGGGCAATGAATCTTTGCTTTATAGCTTTATGAAGCATTTGATGTGTGTGTAGGTTGTATCTGTAGTGCATCCTTGCTCTCTGTACCTGCATCAGGCTCAGCAAGTACATATAATTATTTGTTGTCCATTTGTTTTGTAAATAATTGTTTCTTCTCCAAATAAAGCCCACAAAAAGAGGAGAGAGGGGAGATTGTAACATGTCTGCAGTCATGTTACATGTACTTTAACATTACCAATTCTATTTGGTACTTCACTCCTCCTGAGCTCTCTCATTCATGGGTGCTTCATGTGATCTGAACAACTTCCTTGTACATGAATACCATATTAAAGGGATGAATAGTTTGCTAATAACTATGGAGTTTTATCATGTCTTTAGAACTGTATAGTGATCCCCTCTATTCAATGATCCTGCCAGGTTCCATGGGCCATAAAATGGAGACTGTTGTTAGTAATGTGGCAAACATGTGTACTCCTCTGAGAATTCTCATCAGGCCTTTGTAAGTTGGCAGTATGCATGGTGTAATAAAAACCACAAGGAAAGTGGTATCAGTCCTTGAACTATTGTATTCAAACTTGAAAAGAGTATTGTCTTCAACTAAATAATCTGTAGCAATACATCTGTACCAGTGCTAGCTCCCTTCCCATGGATAGTGCTTAAAATCACGAGAGCAACATCAAGGCCGGTCTATAAACAGGGCTTCATAATTAGCAGTGGCCCAGTGGCCCGAGGCTATTGAAAATTGATGCTGGACTACCAAAGTCATCTTTTGGTGGCCCGATCAAGCAACTACATTGTAAGATTCAAAATAGATTGTTACTTGTGCTTTTCTTGGCCACTTCATGTCTTTTATAGGCGACCAAAATTTCAGATTTAAAGATTTTAGTGGCCTTTATGGGCCACTTGACAAACAAGTTAGTGTCAAGCCCTGCTATAAAGTAATGGTAGAAACCCATGTAGAGTAGCCTGCAAGTGTAGCAATAGTAACAGTTTTCTTGAGAGATGTTTCTAGTCAATTGTACCTAGTGTTGGGCTCCTTCGTAGACCTGTTCATGTCGAGCTACAATGCAGTTCCATGGTTGGAGTTTACTGTGTTTACATTTCAATAGTTGTTGCTAAGTGAAGTAAGTGTAAGCAAGCTTTTGAGTTGCCATGCATGCCTGTGTGTGCACACACAGTGCACAGAATTTGAAGATGTGGATAGTGGACAGGTTTTCAAACATTTCTTGGAATTGATGAGGGAGATGAAGGGCTCATTGCAAGGCAGTCAGTGCATAAACTAGGTTAAGTTGTCCAATCTAAATCCCCGTTGTTGGAAGTTTGATAAATGGTCACTACTCGCAATGCTTTCTGAATTTGATTCTAAAAGATCAGTGGCAAAACAATTGGAATATCTTAGTGGGGATTTTACAACAAATTTGCAGCCGTATAAAGTCACCCCTAGGGGTTTTTTTAGCCACGGGTGTAATGTGCATTATTTTAGTCATTGCAGCTGTTATAAATCCTCTGATGAGGCTGAATAAAAAAATATGCAAAAATGAAGCCTGAATGTATAGACTATGAGGTTTCTTCAATTTTGTCCAGTGTGAAACTTCCATTATATTGTGCCCTGTGTTGTAAAGTTGCCCACTTTATATGGAGAGTCTTAAATTGCTGTGCAAACACCTCCATTAATCAAGGCTACTCAGCGCAAGTAGAGCTACAAGGTGCAAGGTAAAGGATTAAGTTCTACCTTTAATACTTCAGAACACTGGAACCTGAAGATTGCCATCCTTAAAAGCATCTTGAGATGGCCATCCTTAAAAGCATCTTGAGATGATTATGTAACTTATATTTGAGGCAGGCTAATGTCCTTATGACATGCATATTAGGCAGTTATCTCCCTCTTCCCCAAACAAAGAAAATCAATAATAAAATAAAAATAATTAACATACATTATGCGGCTGTATCCATGGAATTTCATGATCAGCAATTTTTGCATGTGAAAAAAAAACCCACACAATATAGAGACAGCATGCAATATGTCAAAACATGTACAGATTAAATCAAATTAAGTCATGAGGACCCACATTTCATAAATGACAAAACTGGCTCATTATGAGGTCACAAAGGGGATGTGTTACCGAAGATGCCCACAATCAATAAGTTGACTATCATGGCACTAGGGATGTAGACCAGGCTTAACCTGTCCTACATTGTCCTACCAAACTGATATTTATTTATTTTTTTAAATCATGTGTGATAATGGACGATTATTTGCTGATCCTTGACATAAATGTGTCAAGGGTTGAAGCAGCCACTACTTATGAAAGGCTGTTATAGTCCTTCTTGGTCCATGATGGACCATAAAGGGATCTAGTGGTCTTCTTCGCAATGATGATAATTTTTTTTTCTTTTTGTAAGTAATGTGGGTTGTAAATAACTACTGTAAAACATGATATATTCGCAGCATGAAATTTTTGCGAATTGGAGCTGACAGCCTTTTTCGTGGCATGAAATTTTTGCGAATTGCCACTGGCGTTCAATGCATATAGTGTAGACAAGAACTTTCGCGTGCATTTTGATTTCGCGAATCTTGATGCACACTAAATTCGCAAAATTAAAATGCATGCGAACATTCCTCGTTTTGCAGTATACGAGTACATGAATAAAAAGGCATCATTAGTTTCTTCTATGGCACTCTTCCAAAAAGAGAGCAACATTGGGTTTTAGGCACAATGTAATTTAAATGAAATCAGTGCAAACACCGGTACTATGTTAATGTATCGTATGTGTGTACAGGCTGTGTACAGGCTGTGTACATATTTGTTATGGTTTATATGAATCAGCACTAGGAGTGAAAAAAAAAAAATCCAATACATATACATGTAAATATGCAAATACATTTAAAGAGGAATATGAAAGAGAGGGATAGATTTTACGATTGAGAGAGAAGAGGGAGACACCCTGACACTATTCTCTGCTTTTGCCACAATTTAAATTCAAACATCATCCAGATGACACGATGTAGATCAGATCATGAACCTTCTTTTTACATCCCCCCCCCCATTTCTCCGAAGAACTAATCTTTTTCACAGACATGAACTTGATATGGCTCTACCATTCACTCATAGACACCAAAGGGAAAGTATGTGTGTGGGGGGGGGGGGGGAGATGAAGACTGGCAACAACGCGGATGATGAGGGGATACTTCATTCCCCAACATCACACCGGTGATGAGCTCAATGCTGTCCAGGAGAATACTTGTGCTGGTGATAATCTTTACTCCTTGATGGGGTATTTTCATGAGTTTTGATCGTTTCTCAGGCGTCGGTTCCCCATGAGGCTGGGCGATTAAAGTCTCAGGGCCCTCAAAGAGTGTGTTTGATCATAAAAGTGTTTTCTGGCATCGCGGGAGGCCCCCTGCAGCTTCGGGTCTCCGGAGGCAAAGCGGATGTGATCTATGGAATGTGCTGTGGTTTATTCCCTGCCCTGTTCTGAGCAATTATAATGTTGACATTTCGGAATTCATTTGATTTTCTTTCCCACGTTGGTATACCAAAGTATGTATGCATTGGTAATGAAATAGAATGTCCACATCATGATGATAATGTGCATGTCTCTAAAATAATGTCGGTCAAAATTAAAACCTGTTTTTAAAAATTGTGTATTGATGAGAATATGTTCAATATTAAGGAAAATTGTCCAGATAAAGTGTTGTGTATTTAGAAGAAAGAAATGGTGTGCATACAAATGGCAGATAGTTTTGTGGATTAACTTTCAAATGTATTCTAAAATAACATTTTTAAGTGTGAAAATTCGTCCTTGTTTTCATTGAGCTTTTCTTAGTATACTGTAAAATCAGAAATGTTAACATGCATTTTGATTTCGCAAAATTTTGCAAGAGCAAAGATTTGTGAAATTAAAGTGCACGTAAAAGTTCTAGTCTCCACTATATGCATTGACTGCCAATAGCAATTCATGAAAATTTCATGTCGTGAAAGAGACCATCAGCTCCAATTGGCAAAATTTTATGCCGCAAATATATTATGGTTTGTAATAAAAGATACGTTTGTAGATTTCATGCATGGACAGAGTTATACAGGGAAAGACAGATTGTGCATTTCTTTGCACTTTTAATGATCCTCTGAAGATATGAATCAGTGATGAGATGAAAAGTTGTGCAACATCTTGAGAAACTGCCAGATACAAAAAAACAACAAAAAAATATTATTAAGAAGTTATTCAGTGGTACTGGCATGTTGTATATCATCATATTTTCCTACACTGGTCATTCTATGTTTTCTGATAATAGAATGAAAAAGAAATGAAGTATGAATCTGATGGAGGATCTGAGGATCAAGGTTCAAGTGCATTCATGCCCACTTAAGACCAGAAATCTTGGCATTGCTGGTGATTCATGCCCATGCCATTCGTATCCAAAACTCCCCTAAGCCTGACGCATGCAATCAGCATAAATACTTGCTCATATTTGTAGGAGAGATTATGCTGTCTTGGGTTGATGTACATGTGTGTTACTGGCATTTGGAAAGACCCAGTAATATGTGACCTTGCCACTCCTCTACACTTTAAATTGTTGCTTCTTTTTAATTTCTTTAGGATTTGATATCAAAAATTAATGGGAGTGGCAAAGACAGATAAAAAAATAAAAAGCCCCAATTCATCAAGTATTATACCTTCACATGATGAGATCATCATAAATGTACAATGCATGACCTCATGTCAAATATAGTTTTCCGTTTATTTGTATCAGTTTATATTTATTTTTCACTGAATTTTCATTCATTATGGTCTTTTTGTTTGATTCTAGTAGTATATTTATCTTATTGTATTGCTGGTTGTCTTGTATGATTGTGAACGAAAATGAATGTGACATTTCAAATTTAAGATTTGATGTAAGATGGATCGAAATGCCTTGTTGATTACTTGTATGTCTCCTGTAGATGATAATGGCCCTTGCCTATTTCTCAGTATCAGTAGAACTGCTATTTAACATCTCTGCATGATGAACAATGTTTTTCAAGCGGAAGTACAGTACGGATTTATCAATAGTGCATTTCATAAAGATAGATAGACGCGCATCATAGTTTAAAACTACGAGCCAAGCATCAAAATTTTAAACTTTAAATATTATATGACAAACGTTGTATCAACGTAGGGGGGGGGGTACATACATGATTTGCACATGGATGTATTACGTGTCTGATGGATGCAGGTCAAATAGAAAAATATACATTCCTTGGGTCCTTTCTTCCTATTTGATGAGGTCAGGGAAGCCAACAATGGTACCTGTTTGTTACACAGTGTCTCTGTGTACAAAAAGACAAAATCTGAGAATGGCATGTGACTTCAGTCTTTCCGTCATGACCTTATACCTTGAGATGTATGTACCAAAAGTATGCTTTTTTTTTAGTCATTACCATTCTCTTTACTTTTATCTGTTTTCACCTCGTAGAAAGGTGCAAAAGTATACTAAGATAATTCAAAAGCACAAAGTTCATAGAACCAATATAGCATACATTAGTAATGTGGAAATATGAATACATAAAAAATACACTTTAAGGTATAAAGTTTCTGAATTGATAAGATTGTATCTCAAACAGGAAAGAAGACATTAGTTTATTTACTGACATTATGTGGCTTCAGATGGTGTTCAGTGGTTGTTGATTTTGTGTTGATCATTAAAGTGACCTTTTTTTTTCCCCCTTTAATTTTTTTTTTTTTTTTTTTTTTTTTTTGCGAATTGGCACCGGCATTCAATGCATATAGTGTAGACCAGAACTTTCATGTGCATTTTGATTTCGCAAATCTTGGCTCTCGCAATATTCTTAAAGGAAAATGCACGTGAACAAGTCAAATCCTGTTCTTGTTCAGAACAGAGAAGAAAAAGAAAGACTGCAGTTGTTTTTTTTTTTGTTTTTTTTTTGTTTTTTTTGCTTTTAAGTCAAAGATATTCAGCATATTTGAAGGAAACTAATGTTTAATAGCTTTTGGCTATTCTGTGAAGACAAAGAAGGTACCTTTCAATTCCTTCTGAAAACCCAAGTGTATCATTTTGCATCCATTTACTGCTTATGAAATGAATTATACATGGGGCCCCAACCCACTAGACTATGAATATAAACATGGTCGACAGAGTGCCTCTCAGGTTAAAGGGCCTTATTCTGTTCGATACCACACCAGATACCACTTCTTGGTTGGTGCTGATAATGTTTCATTGTAAAAATGCTATATATTTCACAGAATATTTAAGTTTTGTGAATTTCATGAGTTTGTTGGTATTCATGAATTTAATAATATGCGACCATAATTGTAATGCCCGACATTAAAGCAGCGTGCACACTTACAAATTGTACATAAGATTCTCTGTTCATTACTGTACTCTGTGATTGCAAATTTAATCACTGACTAAATTGTCAGAAATTCCTGATTCATGAAATATTAGACTCACTAAATATGTGGCATATCATGCCAAATTTGAAGCGGGATAAGACTCATATTGGATCTATCAAAGTTTATTTGAAGGACTTGGGCTCTGTGATGATCCTTTTTCAAACAAAAGGTTGTATGAGTTATCATGTGATTGCTTGTGTCTCGTAAAAAATTTGAGTTAAGTCTTTACTGATTACCCATTAGATAGCCATATTTCTGTGAACTCTCCTCTGAAAATTAGTATCATATTTGCTCTATGCATCAGGAGCCCTTTTCACATAGATGATTACTGAAAGTTGCCATGACAGCAGTCACCATGGGAACAGCTAGGAAGCAACCAATCAGTCACAAGCATTTAAGTTGCTGCTGTGATAAAGGCAGTTATTGCCACAATCGCAAACATCTCAGTGAGATATGCCCGAGGTCTTTGAACAGCCATGTCCACAAGAGAGTGACATAGAGCCACATTGTACGACACACTTTCCAAAACATAATGTACTGACATTGAGTGTCTGAGACAAAGTCCGAAGTTGTTACTATTTAACAATGTGCTTAAAGGGCGCCTGGAAACATATTGCTGGGGGAAAAAAAGAAGAAATTTTAAAAGTTTACTTGTAATGCACAATTGAATGAATGACATCTCATACAATATAGATACTATAGACTCATAATAGAGTAGGCCTTTAAAGATGACAATTTTGCCCTTCTGACTTTTGTCCTAGTGTTCTTCAGAATGAAAACAAATTTCACCTACACGTTCGCCCATATACGTGCCCATTGCATATTCCCATGCTTTTTGGCATGCACCTCGTAGAGCAAGGTTGTAAGAATTTGGTTTATGTTGTTTGTCATCTCAGCATATAATTGTGTACCAATATACTGTATCTGTAGAACAATGTAATTTGCCACTTTTTAATGAAATGTAGCTGTATTACCAATGCTGGAATTGATATTTAAAGTTGACAGTCTTATTGTAGACCATCAAAATTGAGCAAAATTGGGAATTGATTTGCTGACAGTAAGCCATTTTAATTTGCTCTTCTTAGTGTGTGGTCAGTATTGAAATAAAAGAATTACTATGTCATTATAAGTTCATGCTCTCTTGGGAGATTAGGTACCTCAAAAGCTGGTTATTACATTGTAGAAAACTGTTTAATGGCAAGGAGAGTTACTTCTCATACAGAAAGGGATTTAGATTGGCTTACATTATATGCCATTTTATGCATGAAGCCTCACCACTTTGAAATCACACAGTGACTTTGCCTTTCACCCTCTTCTGGTAAAATGTAGCAGAGTTTTCACAAGTTATGTCTAGACGGAAGTATATTACTACATAGGTTAAACTGCTAATTGATCTTATGGGGCCTTCTGAAATGGTGAAAATGTCATGACAGATTCCTTTTGTGTATCCACATGAACTACCAAGGGGCACATTGAACTGAATTTAAAAAAAAAAAGATGGTCTTTGTGCAGGGAATTGGCAAAATTCTTTGTGACTCTAAACCACAATTTTATTGGACAAAGGAGACCTCTTTTTTTCCCCCCTAATATTATTATTATTATGTCTGCTACTCTTTCTGTCAAGAGTTGTATACTTGAAGAGAAACATGTGGTTTGAGACGGTCTGAATTCATGTTTCCAAGTACCTCCTTTTCTTCAATCTTTTGTTTTCAGCCATTTCCTGTTTAAATTTCATTCTTTGTGTCTCTTATTCTTTTTCTTTTTTTCATAGTAACATTGTTCGGCACTCTCCTCTCCCATTTTTTTTTTTTTTTTTGTTGGGGGGGGGGGGTCATTATTCCTTCTTTGTGCTTTTTTTCTGTTACAATGTACCTTCTATGCATTTTCCCCTCTGCCCTTCTTTTGTAATTTTCTTCTCTTATATTTCTGATATGTCTGTGCTTGAAATTGTTATCTCAATAGAAAATGTATTGCACAGAATCTGTAATAAGCCCTGCGAAAAATTCCATAAAAACATTCAGTGATCAGTAGCTCACATTTTGTTTTTAATAGATACAGGTGTATATACATGGAAAAACATAGACAAGAATGTAACATTCCACATGTTGCTGTAGAACATCCCTGAACACAAAAATATAGCCATTACAAGCTGCATTCACACACACAGGAATTATCGTGTAGGCTTGTTCATCGCGAAGCAAGCATAAATTTACTTGCTACTCTTCACAGATACTGACAAATTATCATGCGAGTTAAAAAAAAGAAAAAGAGAATAAGTCAAGAGTGACCGGATTGTGACCCCATCAGGCATCCGTGTATGCTGACCAACTGTGGCAGGTTGCATTATGGGATTTAAAGGCTGGATACAGTCTTCACTTGCTGTTCACACACACCATGCAGAGCAAATTATCATGATAAAAGAAAAAAATAAAATGGGACAGATTTTTGCATCGTGATGTGGATCATGAGAATTAACCATTTTGTGTGTGTGTGTGTCCACACACGTGATATAACACTTTTTACATCAAGTTGCAAAATTGAGTTTCAGAAATGGTTAATTTCAGGGTTGTGTGTGTGTGTGCATACAGAGTACTAGAGAGTTCACTAGGGCATGAAAAATGGGAAAGTGTGAAATATACTGTTGATAAATGTTTGTGATCACACTGGATGTAAGAATATCATAGCCACCCAACGGGCATTTCCTCTATATTGTGCTCCTAAAATGTCTCATGGTGCTAACTTGCATGAAGCAGGAAATAAAAGCAGATCCCTGCTCCAGTTTTCTCACTTCCATCAGGAAGAGTGATGTGTCACTTCTTCAGATTGTCGGAAGGGAGTGGGGTGCTTTCCCCTTACACCATAAAAAAAACCCAAAAAATGAAATTCAAAGAGGGATAAAATACTTGGTGACAGGAGCATGTGATATTTTGCTTCCCTTTCCAACAAATTACTTAGTTTCCAGGGCCTACTGTAATTGTAAAACCAGATATACAGCATGAAAATTTTGTGAATTTGAGCAGATGGTCTTTTTCACTTCATGAAACTCTCCCGATTGTAGCTTTCTTTGTTTTTTTTTACTGCATGAAACTTTTGCAAATTGCCCGCTGTCCTGCCGATGCATTGTGTAGAACAAAAAAATTGCATGCATTTTACTTTCACAAACCTCAGTTCCTTATGAGAAGGTGAAAGTTTCATGCGCACAAAAATTTCTGGTTTTGCAGTACTGAGCGTATCTTCATTCATTCATTCATTCAAGCGATTCCTCAAACTTCAGATATCCAGAATTCATGGTCCTATTGTACACATCTAGTTTCTGCATTCATGGAATGTGCTGTTAGAAAACAAAGCAAAACAAAACAAAAACGAAAGCAATTTGATACAGTTGTATGCAGTATGTTTATCTGAACCTCCCTTTTCCATGCTATGACATTTTTTAGTGTGAATGGGACTACAACCATTGTAACATAGGCCTAATGGAAGGAAAAGTGCCAGTTACGCTGACTTCATTTGTAATACATCCTATGTCTTTTTAGCACAGTCAACATACACTACATGTATACCAGGATATATGGGCCATGTTGATTCAAACAGATCATTTTGCTGGCACTTGTTTTTGTCCAGCCTGCGTAGGAAACAAGACGTACACTTAAGCGTCTCTTTTCCGTCATCATTGTCGTTGGTCGGTAGAAGCGGTGGCGTCACTAACAATTTGCTGTACATACTCTCTATGACTTTCCACAGCTTTGAGCTGTAACCACCAAATTCACAGTACAAGTACATCAAAGGTACTTCACCTAAAGATGCTGGTCAAGATCGAATATTGGTGAAGTCCAATAAGGTCAAAGGTCAAGAGACCAAATGAACTTGTACAAAAAAAAAAATGTTATACTAACAAATTTCCACATAAATCGCTTGGTGTTTGCCTTGTTTCAGTTGGGACAGTTTTGGCTTGGGCTCAAAATTAAAAATGTTATACCTGAAACATTTTGACTAGAAGTGCTGTGTGTTTGTTTGTTTGTTTTGTTTTGTTTTTTATTCTGTGCAGTAATACTCAACATGTACACGTGTTGATAGTACAGTTGATAGTACAGTCCCACATATGCATAATATGTGTGTGCTGTAAAGCAGGGTAGCACTTCTTGCAGCAGGGCCGAACCATTCTGTTTTTCCATTTAATATGCATCATGTGACAGCACACGGCACAAACTTTAATTGTTGTAAGTGAATGACAGGATGAAGTGTCTAGATAGAAACTAAGAGTTGTCATTCATATGGCTTAGTATCTAGATGGTCATGATCTGACAATCCCCGTCTTCTCCATATTTGTTCTTACAGAGGAGAGCCAAAGGTCAAGATCTACTGGACAAGGTCTTTGAGCACCTCGAACTCCTGGAGTGTGACTACTTTGGAGTCCGCTACACAGAAATGGAAAACTCAGTGGACAGTAAAAGGTGGCTGGACCCCAGGAAATCCATCAGGAAACAGGTCAAAGGTCAGTGATCTTTTCCCTACTAACCCCCCCCACCACCACTCACCCCCATTTCATTAGGGACTTTTAGATTGTGTGGACATGACAGCGGTCAGGTCGCCCGAATGTGCAAGCCAACCGTTCCCGGCGACTCCCGTCACCAGAGTAAAACTATTTTAGATTTCAGTCGACAGTGAGTACAACTTGACAAATGTGGTGACATCATAATTGTCATGCTAAATACAAGCTGCGCACGCTGCTCATCCTCAATCTGGGAGGACATGAAACCCTTTGAAGACACGTTCTTGATTCTAGCGCTGGATGTGCCAGAAAATCTGGAGCATGCGCAATATCATGAAATGACGTCATCACGTCGCAGTCCACGTCGTGGATGCCAAATCTAAAAAAAGTCCCTTTTTCCTCGAGTGGAGGGCAGAATGCATTTGTCATAATGATTTTTTTTAAAGATGGAAAACAGAAAGGGTGGAATTTTGTATGAGTAGTTTGTTGTGCTCTTTTGGGTTTGATCATTTTTGTGGGATTGTGATTTCCCTCACTTTTCTTGTATTTTACATATTAGTGTTGATTGTTTTGGACAAAATATGGTAAACAAAATAATCTCCACATTTTGATTTTTGCAACGATTGATCACGCAGTACAAATTGAACAAAAATTCCCTCACATCAAAATATCCCATGTATACACCATGCCCTCTTTGTTGAGTCAACATAAACTTTTATCAGACATGGTGAAAGTGAAAATTGTTGTTCTATTTACTGTATAAAACTATTTGATAGAATACAGTCAGTGATAATAACCATTTCCGAGAAAGTTAATGTTTATGTTATTAGTTCTCAACTGTCCACTGCAAGTCTGAGAGCAAAACATTCTTTTGGCCTCGACGTTCAACCCATAATTTTTTGGTACTTCAAATCTGCAAACTTGTGTTTAGCTAAGATTCATTTCTTCATGTCGTATGTCCATCACTGTGAGGACAGCGAGACTGAAGAACAGTTTATCTTCCAAACATTGAAACCCCATACCTTTGAGAGTCTAGATATGTTATCAGTTAATTTTGTTAGTGCAGTGTTTAATATTTCCGCCACACACTTTACATCATCCAAGATTGAACTGTAAAAAAATCTCAAAAATTTGACGAAGTGTGTTCCCTTTATACAAACACAAGCAGACTTGCAATTGTTCTGCTCAAGTGTTTTGGTTTCTTGTGTTTCAGGGGAGGAAAAAAACCAGTACTCCAGACTAACAAACACAAGGGTTGTTGAACCTCTAGTGTTGCAGTAGAGGTTGGCTCTATATCAAGAGTGTCCTATTTCACTGCAGCGTTGAAGCACTATCAACATTTCAGTGACAAAACAGCCACACTGCCTCAGTAATTATGCCCCATGAAGTTCAAACGAAGTCTAAACGAAGTTTGGAAGGGTAATAGGAATTAGGATGTGATAGGTCAGTAGGGCTGTTGGTACATCAGTCTGTTTCAAATATTGGGGGTTAAACTACTTCTCCAGTTTCTGAGTGATTCAAAAAGAAATTTAGTGCACATGTTGAACTTACATGTAGTTGTGGAAGACATTTTATCACAGCAGTGGAAAGTGCATTGCCATGGTAACAGCACATTTTGGCCCCCTAATCAGAGAAAAAGTTTTTATATGGAATTGCCTCTCCAGTTTTTCAGTGATTCATTAAAAAGATAAATTGATAAATAAATGGCACACAAAAAAAGATTCAATGTAAAGTTGTGTAAGACACGTTTCAATAGTACTGGGAAGTGTGTTACTATGGTAATGCATTATAACCCCCAAATAAGAAAAAAAACACCTTGTCAATTTAATCCTATCCATTTTTAACTCAATTTAGAAGAACTTTGGATCATATAGTGATTGTGATATAAAGTTCAAGTCAATTTACATTTGTTTCACATCTCTTAAAAATGCACAAATGTAGACATATATGTATAATATGTACAGAACATAACACGGAAATATACACAAAACAAAACAAAACAAAACAGTACAAGGACAGTTACAGTAAAATATAAACACAGTAAAAACAGTAAGAACTGCAGCAGATGTGAGGGAATGACAAAGGCCATTGGCACAAGACACATACCATTCTGGCACAAGAAATATCATTCGTGACTGTGTACCAGTACAGAAATGTCAATCTTTTGTCAAAGTGCTTGTGAACGTGAAGTGGAAATACACTTTACATTGAACTAGTGCAGTTTTACAAGTTACTGGACATCTATTCTGGACAAAATTCATCATCTTCAAGAAACTCCTTGGAGGTGAGGATTGTTTGCTAGAGAAGGACAACTTCCTGCCTGGGATCCCAAGGATGCCTGCATTGAGAAAATAAGCAGAAAATTGAGGAAATGGTCAATTTCTCATCATATGCACAAAGTAGAAATTCAGGGAAATGTTCACTTTCTCAGTAGTTGAACAAGCTAAGGGGGGCGGGGAGGAGGAAAAATGTTGTATGTGGTCATGACTGCCTATGTCACAGGTCTAAAGTACGAGGCTTTTTTCTTTCAGGAATATAGCGGGATTTTGAAATATTGGTACTACACCTGTACCTTCAATGACAATCCCTCCTCTGATGACAGTCCAAGCCACAACAAAGAAAAATTAAAAACCTCAAACTTTCCTTCCCAGTTTGATATACTCTCTCTCTCTGCTCTCAGACAAATTTAAAGCTAGAAATCATTTGTGTCACCGATGTACCCCAGATTAGTCTGTAGTCCTTCAGACTCTTTTTTTTTTGTGTGGAGAAACTAACAACACCTTTTAGTGTTGATATTGGCTCAACGAATGATTCAAAATAGATTTTCTGATGGGATTTGAGCTAAATTCAGGATCGTTTGTGGTCTGATTTGTTTAGCCATTTATCTAAGACTATAACAGGCGGTACCAACGCAACATTGCTGTAAAGCATGATACCATGTATCACTTAAAATCTGGCAATATCAAGGATGTCTGGAGGCAAGACTAGGCAGGAGAATGCTTTGTACTTTTGGGTTTCACATGTGATAATCTGTGGGTATGAATCTCCAACAAAAAGTAATGTTCGTACGGTTTCAGCGAGGAACTCCCCGACCGCCATCCTAGCTCATCTCACAGATCGGATGACGACAGATATCCTGAAAATTTGAATTAATTTTGAAATTGGATATGAAAAATAGACTTTTATTGGGGGAGAGGGTGAAAAAAAGAATTACCACAGTAGACACCATGTATAAGGTGTAGATTTTGAGCGAAAAGCCTCAAATGAGGAAAAAGAGTAGATTAGGTTTTACCTGTGCATCCTGCTCCTTGAGTCTGAGATGTGGCTGGTAGGATATGAAGGAAGAATCGATCTCTCCAGTAATCCAGATCTGGACAAAGTCAAGAGATTATTTGTCGGGCACAGGATTCTCTATATTTCTCTCTACTTTCATTTGACTACTGTCTCTAAGCTCATTTATGCCTTAGATATGAAATTGGTGAAGTGGAATAGATATCTCTATGTGCAATCATAATCATGAAGCAAAAAAGTGGGTTTGTCTTGGACTAGAGGCGCAAGCAAAGAAGATTGCAAAAGCAATGTATAACTGCGCTATAGACATTGTCATGATTTAGATGGAATATATTGCTGTAAATTCATTTGATATCATAGATGATGTGTGTTTTATGTTGTAGAGCATGGATACTGTGGTATCAACTTTCAAGATCTTTTGAACAGGGAAGCAAAGTACTGTGGCTCATTATTCAGTCTTGCTAGAGACGACCAAATTCCACCCAGCCTTAATACATCATGTCTGGAGAAGACATGATAATATGTGATGCCTCCTACAGGCTGTAATTTATTTTTAATCTTAGTGAGACCAAAACAATAGCACTTGCAGTACAAGAGTTCTGGAGAGTGTAGTTATGGGCAAGGGATGATGAATTATGAATTAATATTCGGCCCATGATATGAGACTTTTTTAGGTATCCCGTAATAAGTTTCTTATGAATCTTGTCAAATTTTTGTTGCATTAGACATTAACTTTGCCGGCTGGAAGACTGAAGTTGCTTGTGCATAAAGTTTCTTAAAGACAAAGGAATGCTTAAAGCCACTGTTTACCATTGGGAGCAGTGATTAAAAAAATGTTTAAATTATCACATTTGATGCATATTTATTGTTCAGTTGTATCAGAAAATATTCTACCATATATAAATTTGGCAATAAAGCCGTAAATGTAAGGAGATATCACTAGATTTCTCAATAAAGCCGTAACTGTAGACGGCATATATTCTAGTTAATAAAACTATTGTTCACATTTTGTATACTTAACATTACTAAACATTGATTATACTGATTAACATTTTGATGTTATGGATGTTTCTGTCCCTAACTCACGTTTGAGAACTATTTTAAAGCTATTAAGCTGTTGTTTTTTTTTCATCAGCAAATGATAAATAGTGGCTTTAATGCCTGAATAGAATATTTCACATTCAACTGTAGCCTCAAATTTAAGACACTCCGGAAGCTGTCACTCAAAAACCTGTTTGAACACCTAAGCATGAATGTTGACTAATTGAGTAAACAGACATAAACCATTCGACAGTAATGATTTGACGTCAGTTGTACAGTGTATGTTTAAAGGTGCGTGGTCCCCGTATTATACAGTAGTCAAATGTGTACGCGGGCGCACGGCGCAAGTTTCCTATAGAGACCTACGCTATCGACTCCTCTTTAGCGCTTACGCTTTGGCCCACTTCCCCGAGTCTGAAGAAGTCTGATTCATTGTAGTCAGTGGTCCGATCACAGTTCGGCTCATGATTCGGCTGAGGGGGATGACAGCTTTAGCAAAGTTCTTTTGTGATGTCATAATAAGAAGCACATACGCACGCACCCTGGCATTACTACAGACTGCGCGATGCGCAGAGAAGACAACAAAGGCAACGTTACTTAGCAACACCTACGCACTTTACTCTTGATGACAGCTCAACTTCGGTAATCTTCGTATCAATGCTAACGGTGATCGGCAGTATCATCAACAGCGCCCTCTACACTACCGGGACTATGCCCCTTTAATGCAATGACTTCTTGAGATAACATATTATACAAATGAGAGATAAGAAGACAGAGACAAATTATCAAACAGCAACATTGAATAAATTGTGCATTGTGAATGCTTTGAATGATTCATTTACATGTACATAGAAAATGATATTAAATGATTTGATCTTGGTAGCCCCTGTATTAGAGTTGGTCTTGATGCAAAATGTTTGCTGTACTTTTTACCAAATTCCCACCTAATTAGCCAGTTTCCAGTTGCGGTGGGTTTGTGTGTGTTTCTGTGTGTGCATACTGTAAAAGTGGAAATTTTCGCAGTGTGAAAATATTCGCGCATTTCGCGCAACCAGAAGCTAGCGCGAAAGTAAAAGCACACAAATATTTTTTGCATGCCATATGTTCCAGTAATTTGTATCCTAATTCGGCGGAATTAAAAACACACGAAATTCATCTTATCGGGCCAAGCGCAAAAAATAACTCGCGCGAAAATATCCACTTTTACAGTATGAATATATTTTTTGGTTTAGTAGCTACATGAAGAATTCCAGCAGCCCTGGTGTACTCATTGCACTTAGACCCCGTTTACAGTGCGGGGCTGGGCCGAGCCTAGCCTCAATTGCGAGGCCGAGCCCCGCAATTTTGTCCGTTTACACTGCCGGGCTCGGCCGCGCTTTTTATTCAAACCTTTCAATATTTTGTCGTAGTGGCGCTCTGCTTGTAAACAAACGCGATTTGGTATTGTTTGGTTTTCAGACCCTTTGCCAACTGAATTCCGTGGTGACAAAGTCGCCGTTTGGGCAAAGGTCTTTGCCGAAGGAAAAAAATCCTTTGCAAGACAAAACCACCATAAACTATACTAGTTTTCGACGTTGTGGGGATTAATATCCTGAATAGCGAAAGATACAGGCAGAGGGTTTGGAAGCCAGACTAAAATTGGCCGCGCATTTGGCCCAGTTTGCGTTTACACCAAGAAAAGGCCGGTCTCGGCCGCGGCTCGGCCGCGGCCGAGACCACCTCCAGAGAGAGGCCAAATGCGAGGCCAATTTTGGCCTTGCGTTGGGCCTTTTGCGCGTTTACACTGAACCGCGGCTCAGCCACGGCCGAGCCTTGCACTGTAAACGGGGTCATATTCTATTACATTCTTGAAGTAGAGTGCAGATAATAAGCACAAGTAGTTTACAAATATTTTGTTTGTGATGTGAACCTGAAAAAAAAAAAAAAAAAAATCTGATAAGGAGAGTGTGTCACTATAGGTGCACTGACATTGATAATGAAATGAATTGCCGTGGCATTTTGTAAGTGAGCACAAATTCACCCCAAAATACACTGCAAATGATCTCTAAATACCATGGTTCTGAGGATTAAGTTCAAACTTTGCACAAAATATGCATACAAGATTTTAGTGTGAATCGTTTCATGAAATACATTTACCACCGATTGTACAGCGATGTATATTACTCACCTGACCCTGTAAACACACTCTGTGTCTTTTCATACATGTGCACATACACAATGCTTACCTGAAATACCACGGTATTTCGTGAATGAGAACGATTCCAAATGAATTACCATGATTACTTCACAATGGCATTTCGCCAAGGAAAACTGTGCCAACAAACTACCGTGGTATTTGATACCACTGTTTATGGTGTAATCTTTCATGTGAATGTACCTACACAATTTTCCAGTCATGCATGAGATATCATACTTGCCAACTAGTAAGATTTTATCAGATTCAGTAAGATTTCTTCCGTTGAAAATAGCAAAATCAGATTTTCTGTCAGAGAAATCAGATTTTTAAAAAAATATTTAGATATACCTTTCATGTGTATTTTCTGAAGATTTGACTGAAAGTAAGATTTTTAACTTCAGTTTGCATATAAAATAAGATTTTTGCAATCCACGAGTAAGATATTTCATCTTGAAATGTTGGCAGGTATGAGATATTTGTGTCTAAAATATCCATCTGATTTTCATTTCCTCTTTCTTTTCCTTCCCGTCTGTGCTCCAGGGGCCTTGTATTTTCACTTCCAGGTTAAGTTCTTTGTAACGGACCCCAGCAAACTCCTTGAGGAGTATACCCGTTATCAGTACGTACTTCAGCTCAAGAAGGACCTCCTCGAGGGAAAGTAAGTTATACTCTCCTCACACTTCCTCTTCCCCAGCCAGCCTGTTTCTAGTGAGAGAAATAAAGGGAAGTCCTTGTTTAACTGTCATGCTATATAATATACCAAGCCCTCTCTCAAAGTGTCTCTCAAAATACATTGATTTTGAAACTTAAGAGATTGAAGTACCAAAGTGATATGTTTGAGCCATTCAAAGCCATGGAAACTGGTTCTAAACAATTTCACTTGGCCCAAATATCACATTCTGTGAACAGTATATTGTTGCTCACTATATTCACACCTGGTTCCAACCCGAGCTCTTGCAAAACACTTATGACATCATCACTATGGTACTTTATTGTTGCTTTATCGATATGTTCATATGTTTTAGTGAGCAAACAAACATGAGCCTGCACATTTTGTGATGAAATATTGCAGAGGGAAAGTTATGAACAAAAAAAGAAAAGAAAAATAATCCTGATACTCTCTACCTCTCCCCAGTCAAAACAGATAAGAGGAAACATGAAAGAAAGAGAATAAGAGGGGCGAAGGTTGAAGTATGAATTTTCTTAAATTTGTCTCCATCTTTCATTTGTGGAGGAAGACAGATTGAAGAAAATTCACACCTCAAGAGGAAACATGTTTCAAACTTGCATGAAACGTTTGCTAAATTGTGAGATTGGTCTTATCTGGATCAGCATGGATATACGACAACTTCTTCATCTGTGAAAGGATTGATGTTCTGGAGGATTGTCCAGGGCGAGTTCTGCTCCTGTAGGCCCCTGCCAGGACATGCCCCTGTGTCAGATGGCATGGTGTAACGCAAACTGCCCATGCTAGTATTCTTGACATCTATTCATGGTGATGATGGTGATGGTGATGATGGTGATGGTGATGGTGGTGGTGGTGGTGGTGGTGGTGATGATGGTGGTGGTGATGATGATGATGATGATGATAATGTTGATTATGATGAGGATGATAAGAATGATGATGAGGATGATAAGGATGATGATGATAAGGATGATGATGATGATGATGATGATGATGATGATGATGATGATGATGGTGATGATGGTTATGATGGTTATGATGGTGATGGTGATGGTGGTGGTGGTGGTGATGATGATGATGATGACGATGATGATGATGGTAATGTTGGTGATGATGAGGAGGATGAGGAGGATGATAAGGATGATGATGATGATGATGATGATGATGATGATGATGAGGAGGAGGAGGAGGAGGAGGATGAGGATGATGATGATGAAGATAATAATAATGATAATGATATGGTAGTAAAGATAATAATGAGAATGACAACAACAACAACAATACTATGATGGTCTCCTTCACCCACTGTTCTCCCAGAAGGTGCCTCCATTATCATTACCCCAGTATTACCAGGTGTTCATCTTACTAATGGGTCAAGGGGGACATAGAGTTGGTGAAGCACCTTGTCCCAAGATTGGTCAAAAGTCCAGAGCTTTGTCTGCTAAACCATGATGGAAGCCTCCCCCCCCCCCTTACATCGTATATATCTTGTCATGTCTGTGATGTAGATGGCAAGTGAATGCACTCAGAAATTGAATGCAAGAAATGGAAGAATAAAGAACCTGAACAAGCACCATTATTGAGCTCCGTCACTATCCATTGCAATATTTACAGCTCTCTGGTTAAAAGAAGTCTTACTCAAATGACTTTGCACAATCAGAAAATTGTCGGCGAGTCCGCGAGGAGAGTGGCTGAGCTGGGAAACACGCAGCAAGCTGCATTTCCCTAGAGCCCACAGCTGATCAGTGTTGTGTAGACACTGTGATTGATTCTGACATGGCATTGGTTCAGGTGAACAAGCTGAAATTACTCGCTGACAGTTCGTCGGCATTCCCTGACATTTCCTTACCTGATTTCTTCTTGTTTGCTCTTCTTGTTCGCTCTCTTCTCTCTTTTTCTGTCAGTATGTGGTACTTATTTCACAGATAAGTGGATGCTCCTTCATACTTTCCACTTTCATTTATGAAGACATTTTCTTTTTCAAAGAGAAAAATGCAGACATGCTTCATCTTGCATGTCTAGATTTCTTGGGAACAAAGCATGGACCTCAAGAAACCACTTGCACGTACAGTAAAGCCTAGAAAGAAGGTTATTGCAGCATTCTCTTACATTTGGTATCATGACTATATTGGCGAGTACATAATCATAACATACGATTTCCATCATGTCCATGTTTTGGCGAATATATCAAGCCTTCTGTAACTGAGTCTTAGTTGCCAAATTTCTGTTTTATCATGGAATATATGACTATAAAAAATGATAGACTTTTTTTCTCTAAAAATATATTAAAGAAAAAGGAATTAGTAATGGTATTTGTACAGTCCAGGAGAAGACAAGTGAATTGTCACTATATAGTAACCTCATAATTTTGTATAAGACTTTGACCAATATCATTGTTCTTGTTATCTTTTAGTATTTTTGTTAGATGTTAATGAACCTTAAAGAGTTACCTCTGAAAGTCAACCTAAATGGAAGAGCCTTTAAGATGTATGGTTATATATTTCAATTATAAGACCATATAACCTTACCCTGTTAAAACATGAGCATTTTGATATTTTTTGACAAGGCCCGGTAATTAACCTCCCCATTTTTAATAGAGAGCAGGCTAATTGACTGGAGAAAATGATGGCCGTCAGCCCATATAACCACGATAATGTGGTATAGACATACTTGTTCTGATAATCCCTTACGGTGGAAAATCCAGCAATAACAGGGCATTTTCCAAATCCTGTCACTCACAGTTTGCATTCTTTTTTCTCAGGATGATTTTTCCCCTTCAATCATAAGGCTAGTTTGTAGATAATGCACTGTTTCTTTAAAATGCTCTGTATTTGCCTATCCCACCCCCCCCCCTTATGAAATGGATTTTAGCCATCCTAGACAAGCCAAGCCAGCGGTTTCCCATGTGAGCCAGTACTCATTTCAAGTCTTTCCTCTGAAATCTGTGATTGCTTACTTGAGGCGAGCCGCGAGATCAGAAAATAGAGGCAAGCTATCTCACCAATTGCCAGTTGCTGAAAACCTATGTTCTGTTAATCAACTGCTCCATACTGAACAAAAAAGCACTGAACAAGAAAGCTCTATACTCTCTATTTGAGAAAGTTTCCCTTCCCCCTCCCCCCCCCCCCCCACTTGTGAGGTACTTGGTGAGAATGCGTTTTCAGAACAATGGTAACCGATACTTGGTGAAGAGCTGAAAGGGATTGTCTTTGTATCTTATGAACAACTGCCAAGAAAATGGTAGAAAGGAAACACAAGGGGGGTACCCTCTCATTATTTTTGCTGCAGTGTGAAAGGGCAGTTAAAGCAGAAAGAAAATGTCACAAAACAGAATCTCCAATGGTGAAATGTAATCTTAGGTGGTTTTTGTGATTGTTTGAAGCTGTGTTAAGCTTGCCTCTCGGGTTGCAAGCATTGTGGAGCTGATTGGGTGCTGGAGTTTCAACCAAACTACTTTGCAAGGGTGTCAGAATTGGTTCAATCTTTTTGATGAAGACATTATTCTAACTATGAACTGAAATGATGTTGGCATCCAAGCAAAGAAAAGAGATCGTTGAAAATCTTATTAAAATTTGATTAAAAGTAATTAAGATGTTCTAACTTTTATAAAAAAAGTGTCATGTATGCTAACCCTTTCTGTTGTAAAGAAAATGTTTGTTTGTGTTCGTGTTTAACCCTCTTAAAATCTACACTGCCGAATGGGATTTCCAATCCATTAGTGGAAATAGATACAGGAAATGAGTGAATAAGTAAATACTTCCAACCAATGAAGAACAGAGCATGGAGAGAAAGGCACACTACACATGTGTCCTATGATTGCAGCTCAGCCTCAGCGCGTAGCAACAGCAGCACCAGTACCGCTACCCTCTGCATTAGCGGTCCACGTATGAAAATAAGGAATCAGGGGCCTAGTTTGTGGAATAAAATGGTCTCTTTATGAATTCTGTCAAAATTATGATAATATTTTTACAAAAGACAATTATTGTAATGACATAAAACAAATCATAGCAGAATGAATTTGCATTTGGATTGTCATGTTAATGCAGCCACTTTCTGAGATAAGGGACTGTGTCTCCTGACCCTATAGCTGAGACATGAAAAGTGCTGCCAAATTTCAGGCAGGAAATATTGCATGGAACAGGTGCGTCACTAGGTGAGAAGGAACGAGGAAGGAAGTGAAAAAAGATAACATATCTTTTCCCTGTTTGAGCTTATATCCCGTGTTCACATTGGTCCCCGCAACGCGGGGAAAGTCCCAAGCTGTGGGACTTTCTCCTCCAAAACCATAATGTGAACGCTCGCTGGGACTTGTCCCCTCGTCCCCGCCAAGCAAGTCGGGTACGGGGACAAGATTTGGAGGGGAGAGAGACCTTGGGGCGAAATTGATAGCATCCAGCTGTTGTCATCAAATGTGCGCATGCGCGTTGCCTGGTTTCAAGTGGCAGAGCTCGCCCCAAACCCAAATTGCCCCCACAGCTCGGGGACAGATGAGATACCAATGTGAACGGTCAGTCGTAAAAAAGATAAGATCTCTTGTGGCTGTCCCGCGTCGCGGGGACCAATGTGAACACGGGGTTAGTTAGTTTTCTTTTGTTTTGATTGTTTGGTCTCCTTTCTTACTCTTGTGTTGGCAGCAGGAGAATCAGACTTTCATTGCAGAGAGCAGATTCAGGGAAAGCACCAGAAGAAAGGAAATGCTGTAAAGCAAAATATTTTTTGTGGTATGAAATTTTCGCGAATTGGAGCCGACTGCCTTTTTCGTGGCAAAGAATTTTCACAAATGTGTACAGGCGTT
Organism: Diadema antillarum; assembly: GCF_040938485.1. Classification (NCBI taxonomy): domain Eukaryota; kingdom Metazoa; phylum Echinodermata; class Echinoidea; order Diadematoida; family Diadematidae; genus Diadema; species Diadema antillarum. Next base: position 357,389 of record NW_027271180.1, read on the forward strand.
CGATGCACATCGTGCAGACAAGAACTTTGGTATGCAATTTAATTTCGCGAATCTTTGCTCATGCAACATTCGCGAAATTAAAATGCACGCGAACATTCTGGTTTTACACTGTCACAAATGTGTACTTTTCTTCCCCATGCTCTCATTAAGGAATGTTATCAATTCCAGTTTAAACCGTTGAGGAGTGCCGAGTATACTCGGGCAAGTGTCTATGGGAAATGCATGTTGTAGCAAAATCAGTCTGTCCTCAACGAGTTAAGTAGACCTGAGCAAACACCAGCTGTGTTATTTTTTCCCTTTCATTCTTCTTATTACTTTTTAATTTTCAGGTTTACATAAAGTAAACACCTGAAAAAGGTTGAAAGGATCCCTTTAGATATGGGATTTGATTACAAACAATCCAGGAAATAAATGGATTTTCATATTTGGCTTTTCATTTGTTCCTAGAAGATATAAAGCATGCAAAATGTATACATAGGGGTACATGACAAAAGAGAAAACAAAAATAGGTCCAACCTCAAATATTTTGCAACTCATTCGCTCCCTCAATATTTACTTAAGTAAAATGTGATTATAGTAGTGATTGTACCTAATTATGACATTGTTTGCACTTGACAAGGTATACACATTTTATCAGCCATTGTTCGCAATTTTCTTTTAATTGCATGAGCCTACACCTGTAAGTGATCAGAATATATAGATGAGATTTTGCATTATCAGCCATCTCAAATAACATGGTTTTTAAAACCAGTTCTTCATGCATTAAAATTTCATAGCTGTAACGGTATAGGGCTTTGAATTTGATATCACAAGGCCCAGGGGATTAGGCTCAGGTCCAGACAGACAACTATTTCCCCCTAGATAATTCCCCTGTAATTGATACAGTGTAAAGCTGGCTCCCTCTCCCTCTCTTTCTTTCCTTCCTTCTCTCTTGATCTTTCTCTCCTTCCATCTCTCACTCTCTTTCTCTCTTTCTGTCTTTCTTTCTTCTCCCTTCTCTGTCATGCTGCTTTCAGACACACTGAGTTATCATAAACTGTAATACCAGAAATTTTCGTGTGCATGAAACTTTCAAAAATTTTGCGAGGAACAAAATTCATGAAAGTAAAATGCATTCAAAAGTCTTTGTCTACACTATGCATTAAATGCGGCTGGCAATTCTCGAAAGTTTCACGTCGCGGAAGAGGCTGCGGCTCTAATGCATCAAAGTTTCATGCTGCACATACACCTGTGGCTTCACAGTATCCATACGTCATGATGGATATATGACATAATGATTTGTAACCATTCACGCCGAGCAAACATATATTTATATGATGCATGGATGTACAACATATTGATACTATAGAGCATTCAGACACAACGTTCCGATACTATGTACATGTATGGTAATCATATGGCAACATGAGACCTTGCGCACTGACCTGTTTCATGGGAAGACTCCCTTGTGCAGTACAAATGCTGTTCGGGCTTTGCACCTTGTGTTTATACTTGTAGTAGTGCATTCCATTCATCTGGCAGTTTATGTTAATCCTTTTGAGCATCGCGAATGAGCCCCGCCTTCTCATACAACTTACAGATACGAGAGCATTCAAGCATGAATAAATGTCATATGGAGACAGTGTATATCCATATACCACAATTCAAAATATGAGCATTCAGACAAATAATAACGTCCTATATCGGTATGAGAAGTCTCGAGTCTGAAAGGGAGGTAATCCTAGTTGTCTGTCTGTCTTTCATCCACATAAATTCTGGTCAACCAAGTCTAGTCCAAGTCTTAGATGATTAAGGCCTAGGCCTAAATCACAAAAGTAAGGGGTTACAAGGTACATGTAGATACAGCATGTAGATTGATAGGTTGAAATTGAAAAACAGGGAGAATAAGTGAATGTATATTTTACAGTTGTATCTATATGGGTAGATCAATGAATTATATAAAAAGGTAAAATGGATTAGTGCATGGTTTAATAGAAAATAAAAGTAAATAAAAAAATGGATGAGTGGATTATATAGATATATTAAGGAATAAAAGAATAAAAATATGAGATGATATCTGTGGGTGAATATAATGATGGCACATGTTCTGTAATAAAGGAAATAGGAAAGAAAAGTTTCAGATTCTAATTTGACATCAGTTGTATTTGACATCTCACAGAATAAAAAAACAGATATGAAAAAGAGGAAACATTGCATTATGTGTACCTTTTACTGAAAGTGCAGAAATTTTTTAGTCACTACAGATTAATTACTTCATGAAATGATGAGCAGATGATGACATAAGAATTGATTATACTTTTTACTAAAGCATTGCACTGAGATAATATACACATTTGGTGGATGTGGCATAATGATGCCATTTATTTGCTGATGTAGCAAAAAGCAGAACATATATGGCAAATTTTGTACACCTGCACTACATGTAGATTCTTCCCTTTAAGCTGTCACTGACGTTCCACCGCGGGTCATATGTTTCAATTTATTACGTTTGTCAGTATTCCAGCCCGCACCGGTGTTCTGGCAGGAAATATGGAATCGATATTTTGCCCCAATTACCACCCATTTCATGTGGAGCATAATTCGGTCAGCGGTCGGTAGCGGAAGAGCCAAGCTGGCCCCTCCAACTAAATCCAGCAGGTTTGCCCATAGATGGGACTAAAGCTGGACTGCATTGGAAATTAATTCATGGCCTCATCCCAGTTGGAAAAATGACCTCACTTTTCCAAACAAGAAATAATTGAGGGAAGAGAATTTAAAAACTGAGCATTTTAAAGGACTTCAAGTAGATGAAATGATGATTGATGCTGTGTGAGATCCAGGGATGGCGTGAATTATTCCTCTCTTGTATTCTCATCAAATTGATGACTTTGATTGTCAAGGACAACTAGAATGAAGTACAGAATAAAGCCCTACCTATTAATTTTGCTTATGAGCATTGTGATTAGTCTACTTTTACCTGTTTAGGAGTATTGAAGTAGATCTAGATACAGTAGCTTTATGATTTGTGCATCCCTGTGTACAACCTTTTGGTTAATTATGTCTGCATTGTGAACATTTGTCTATGAATTTGTCTGAAAAGTGTGTCAGTACAGTACAGTGTCATTCATGTTTACATTTATCTTTCCTACTTCTTGTATTCATTTATTTTTTGTCTACTTTTACTGACATATTCTTTTGAGTTTCTCTCTTACCCCCCAACCCCCCCCCCCCCCCTTGATACAATCTAAAAATACAGTTCGACCTCGATTATCCGGCCATGTCGGGACCGGCGCTCATCCGGATAAGCGAATTGGCTGGATATGGGAGACACAATGTTAATGTATAGCTGCCGTCCAAGCTGCCGTCCCAGTGCACTGGCAGCTAGGCAGGTAGCGTACCCCGCAATGGTGGTGTAATCCATGCTAGCCTGCGCAAAATTGCAGTCCCTTCTTCACAAAAATAAAGTATATCTTTGTGTGAAAATCATACATGTTTTACCTCATTAGATATTGAGAAACCTATCATGTACATCTTATGACATTAATGAAATAGATCCATGAAAAGATGTTAAAGTCACTGTTTTTTCTCAATTTTTGGATGAAAAGAAAAAGTCCTTCACTGCGTGAACACATCCGGATAATAGAGATTTCCGGATAAAAGGAGGCCGGATAATCGAGGTCGAACTGTAAAGAGAAAAGTATGGCTACCTTTAGATTTGAATGTATTAGTATCTGCCATTTCAGAAAGCAAGAAATGTAGATTTTAGAAGTCACTTCTGAGATGTCCGCTTGTTTTACAAGCCACTTCTCTGTGGTATTGACAAATAATTGATAGCAACTCTCTCTTTTCATATCCCGCAAATTTCTACCACTCTGTATTTCAAGCATGTATCATGTTTGCATTAGTCAAATTTTAACCCCTTGAGGACGAGTCCCGAATATACTCGGGAAAGCGTCTATGGGAAATGTGTGTGGTAGCCAAATCAGTCCGTCCTCAATTGGTTAAGCAGCAAACCACCTGTGCCTTGATGGTGAAAATCAAACAGTGTTCTTTGAATATTCCATATATCTCTTCAAGGGTGAACACTTAAAGCCTTCAGGACCCTACGCCTCAGCGTTGTTTTGTTGCAGTGGTCGTACATAACGTAACTTATTGGCATCTTATTCTTGTTATCCGCCAGTACATGTATATTCATGCAGCTTCGTTTGTAGTGCCTTTTGTGCGTTTCGCCACCCCTCTAGTAGAGTGTACAATCTATATCAGAGATGCATCACCATACTAGCCACGTACATGTTTTTATGAATAGCAAATGCTTTCTATAATAGCTGGGGATTGTGCTTGGAAGGAGGAGGGGGGGGGGAGCATAATAATATCCCTGTGGTATTATAGTTTGTATTAATGACAACAATCAGGAATTGTTCTCCCCTGTCATGATCATGCTTAATTGAGCATGAAATTCCCTCTCCATTCTCGACGTTGTCTCCCAATGTCATTGCGCCGCCGACTCTGCGGCTTCTGTACACCAACAGGACGCAGATCCTTATCGGGGGCAGGCCTTATCTCTCTTTCCTGAAAGAGGAAATTTTGGTGATAGCTGCGGTAGATAGTGAATTCCTGATTGCTCTTGTATGACCGTTTTCCGATTGGTGTCATCATCAGAGATAATTGCAATTCCTGCCTTACTTTTTCCCTCCCCCTTTTGTTGTAGTGCCTTTGTCTGTCCAATGCATCTTCCACTCTAAATGATGTCTATCTATTCCCCATTCTACTGGTATTATATCCACATGTATCTGTCTGTTGCAAATTGGAATCACACATGGAAGACTTGTACGCAAGGACATGTCTTTAAACTCACGAGGACAACTGTATGGTACCTGTGTTCTCGTCACTTGTCACTCAGTGTAGCAGGGTTAAGATGGTGTAACTCCTGAGAACTACTGTAATAGTTAATACCTTCTAAGGACAACTTCCCTGAGGAATTCTCTCTAGATTCATTGTGAAGGTCTAGACTCACCCTTTCATGCACACTCACATATTTCAAAAATATGAATCAAAATACTCTTTCGAGGGACTTACTGGTATGCAGTGTCTAGTCCTTTTTTTAAGATGATGATAACTACGCAATCTGTAAGACTTCCGCACGGGGGTGGTGTAAAGTGTAACCCTAGTCGCAGGCTATGTGAAGAATAATCACTGACATGCATCAACATCCTGTAGATGGTCGTTGAACTTGTGTTACATGTAGCTTTGACGCATTTTCTCCTGTCACCTTCACTTCCGAATGGTGAGCCCTTGAGAGTGGGTGGTACATACTGTAAAACACGATATATTCGCGGCATGAAAATTTCGCAAATTGGGGCTGACGACCTTTCTCGCAGCATGAAACTTTCACGAATTGCCACTGGTGTCCAGTGCACATTGTGTAGGCAAGAACTTTCCCATGCATTCTAATTTCGCGAATGTTGCCGCTCGTGAAATTCGCAACATTAAAGGTCCAGTTTACCTTTGGGAACAGTGATTTTAAAAAATTCAAGATACAATATTTAATGCGTATGTATACGTCTGCTGTGCCACAAAACATCCCATCATATAAGATTTTATTGATAGAGCCTAAAACACAAGGAGATATCTGTATTTTTCTCAATAAACCGTAACTGTAGACGGTTTAGTCTGGAAACATTTTTATTATAATTATTGTTCACGTTTTGTATATTTAACAATACTTAACATCGATTTTATGGATTCAAATTTATACAGTGGTTGTTTCTATCCCTAGCTCACATTTTAGAACTATTTTAAAGTACTAAAGCTGGGTTTTTGTTTCATCTGCAAATGGCAAATTATGCCTTTAAAATGCACATGAACATTCCTCGTTTTACAGTTTACAAGCAAGGGCAGCATTGTGTCGGATCTGCTGAACACACAAAGCCAAAAAGAGACAGATTATGAAACATTTCATATATATTCCCAGTAGTTGATCCTTAGCCAAAATGAGATAAGTTTTGACAATAAATCCTAAAATACTCAAAGTGATGTATTCTAGTCCTCACACTTCACACTATAGGTTGTAAAAAGGATCGTTTTCTGCTCCCTCATATTCTTACACTTATACATGTCCCTAAGGTTCAGCAAAAGTTACTGATAATTAAATGTTTCTTTTCCATGGCAGATAGTGTGAACAGCATCTTAAAACTCAAGTTGCACAAAATTGCATTTTACCTTATTGGTTGAGTTTTGAAATTAATGTTGTGCTAATTATTACAGATTTATCATCATTACCTAAAGTGTGATTATTGATACACTGCAGATCTTTTGTTTGTTGGTTCCAAATAAACAATTTCTTTTAGATTATGAACTTGCTTTTTGTTATTTTTTCAAGTAATATCACTTTTTTGACATGTTGTTCCATTCTTCTCTATTTTCTTTGCCCCTCACAGCCTTACATGCACCGCTGAAGTCGGAACCTTACTAGCATCATACCTTGTACAAGGTAAGCACACAAGCATTTGTTATGGTCTCAGCTTGTCTGCTTAAGAGTGTTCTATCTCAAGTATTTTTTTTTAACGAGGACTTATTGTAATATAAAATGAAAATGTTAATTGTACACTGTGTTTATTATATCATTTGTGACAAAACTGGAAGTTCCTTTTGTTGTATGTTTGTTTGTTTGTTTGGTTTTTTTTTTTTGTTCTGAAATACCAGGTTTGATTATTTTATAAAACTGACATTAATTCCACAAGAGGATAGAGTGAAATGGAATATGCTTACCAGCGCAATGTATGCCAGCCCAGTTTAATAGAACATACGCTTTGGTGGGGGGGGGGGGGGGGGGGGGGGGGGGGGGGGAGGAGGAGGGGAGACTATAATCATCTATCAAAATCATTTATATTGTTATTGTTATTGTTGTAACAATTATCAGTATTGTAAAGCGGTAATCACTCGTTCATTTTGATCAGTTCTTTGCTGGTGGAGATTCCATATCATGTCATTGATTCCCAAGCATGGTACATTGTGACATCCTGGGAAGTATATAATAGAAAGTGATTTTAGCTGACAATGGCCAGCAGATTGCGGCTCATGTTGCATTTTCCCATGGATGCAGTCAATTTATATTTAGATTAAGTGGACTGTGATGGTTACAATGTCAGAGTGATAGCCTGCGTAGCATCCTGGTGATCCGTTTACGTTCAGTTGAGATCACGCTAACATCCAGCCAGCTTCCTTCTGTTTGTATTAACCATGATACAGTGAGTTGAGGCATCATTCTATGTTCAGGCTGACTTCAACTATTTAAAAAGAGTCAATTAAATAGAATTTTATTGTAGCTGAACAGAATCCATGAAAGAAACTAAATGTTGAAATCTCACACATTTTCGTATAGTTCACGAAGCACTGCTTGTTTGTTGGTGAAAGTAAATATCACACTTCATAGTTTAGCTAAACTACAATGTCTTCCCTATGAAAAGTCATTATTACCAACTTATTACCACTGACTCTCAGCAATAATTTCACGTGATTTATTCTTTGCAAGTGGAAATTAGGTTCAGATTTATAAGCACGTTAGTGGTAAAGCTTTGAAGTGATCACAGGGTGGCAAGGTGGCTCAGTTGGTAGGGCATCTGCCTTGCAATCAGTGGCTTGGGTTTGGGTGTGGGTTCAAATCCCAGTGAGTCTTACTGAGAGATGTTGTGTGTAATCATACCATCCCCTCTAGTCTAGGCAAAACACTCTCTCCCACAGATAGGATGCAAAACGGAGATCCCGTGTGTGAGAGAATCACAACTCATGCAATAAAAAATCCTGCTTCATTCATGCATTCATCGCATGGAATAGGATGTATAACCTGGTGAAGTGGTCTACCCCAAGTACTCACACTAGACCTCATTGAAAACCTATACAAGTGCAGCCGAATATGGGCTATCCAGCCATCTCATCAGATAGAAAATCTAAACAAACAAAAGGAAAACATGACTGCTATAGGTGATTATATCCAATATCACTACATCAATATTATGTGAAACAGGTCTCATTTTAACAAAGCATCCACCATCGTACTGATTTGATTTTACTCTCTGTTCGTAAAAGGATCACAGAGTGATTTGTTTTGTTTTTGTTTTGTTTTTTGATAATGTGGGTTCTAAGTTTTGTACTACGTGCTGGTACCTCTCATAAGTCCTTCAACTTTTGTACAGCTTGTGCTAAGACTCAAATATATTGGTGACAAATCGGTGTCCTACATGTCTCGTGATCATGTGCTGTATTGAATATTTATACCATCACAAATTTACTTGTGTAGATCTAGAACCTGTGCCTTTTACAAACATTTTTTTTTTTTTGCAACCCCCAAACCCTAGTTGTTTTCCAGAAATGTAATAACTTGCAGAAATGTGATAACTTGCAGAGTAAGTAGGAGATAAGTGAAATAGGATATTTACTATAAACAAAAATAGGTATATGGTTTCTCGTGAAATTGTCCTCAAATATTATCACAGATATTTCCTGTAGTTGCTATTGTTTTGATTAAAAACAAAAGAAAGTAAAAACAAGTTTGATACATTGCGTCCATGCCGTCTCCACTTATTTTCTGAAGGGTACATTCTGTGAGCAACTTAGATATTATTTCTCTGGAGACTGCAGTGCTATAATAGTGAAATATATTTCTGGACTTTACAAGGAACCATTGTTTCTCTTGGCAGTTGACAAAGTGTGTATTGACAGGAACTTATTTTTAGATCATAATTTATGTAATCATATTCAAGTAATGGTTTATTTCACATAAAACCATAATTATCAGCCCAAGAGCTGAAATTATCTTGTTCAACGTATAAAGATGCATAAAGATTGATCATTGGTAATAAAAGAAATAACATATATGCACATAAGAATGAGAACATATAAAACATAAGAAAATAAGTTAATATAAAAGATGATTATGATGAGAATATCAAAATTAGACTGAAAATCAAACTGAGATGGAGATTAGAGTGTTAGTAACATAATTCTGTCTAATTACAAGAAATATATGAAAATCACTGGCAATAGATTGAGTAGATCTATGAAATGTGGTATGGCACTACTTCTGAAGTGGACCATTTTGCATTTGAAAATCAATAGAATGTGGACCTATACAGCACTCTAGAGAGGTATTCAACAGGGTGTACTTTTTTTTTTCTTCTAGCTGATTTTGATGAATTCAATAAATCTATGTGATTTATTGAGAGAATAGTATGCCATGCTCACAGCACACCTTGTTAGGGGCATGTCTTTCTTTCTTTTTTCCCATGAAATGTATGAAGATACAAATGTACATTGTCATTGCGGACAAGAGAGATCATTTGCTAACATACTTTGAAATATCTTGAGTAGCATGGTGAAGAATGTGTTACTTCCTTGAGGAAGTACTGTCATTGATAGTTCATTTATGAAACAGTACAACAAGATCAATATCATGTGATGAAGTGGTAGTTTTGTGACGTAGGAGAAGAAAGACATACAACATGATGCAGCAAATGTATTAAATAATGTATAACCCATGTTTATATCGGGAGTGTAACGGTTTGCAAATTGGAAGGTGTGTATAAAGACAACTTTAAAGGTGGTTGAATTCATCATCGAAAAACACACTCGTACCCTACAAATAAACAATTATAAGTGTTTCTCCCTTTCATGAGATAAGTGTGTGATTTTCACATTGGAGGTGACACAATGCATACTCGATGTTACAGGAGGAAATACACTGTATATTTGCAGATGACTTGCAAAATTCATGAAAGGAAAATGCCACAAAATACACCATGTATACAATAACATCCATCTTGTTTGTTGGATTTTGTGCCAGTTTTCACTTTTCTGTTGCTTTCAATAGATCTACAATTTGCACCTCTGTCATCAGTAATTTTATCATGGTGTTAACCATCTATTTAAAGTAATATAACTTTGCTCTGATGTCCCAGTCACTCGGCTAAAAGGGGTATTTACCAAAATATGTGATTGACAAAAAAAAAGAAAAAAGAGAAAGACTCTAGATGTGATTAAATCTTTCAGTGACCAGACACTTTATGATAGCTTAACTGGCCAAGCTTTTCCATCACAATAGTAATCCTTCTAAACCTTACAATAGCTGTTAAGTTAGCAAACCCACTCAGGTGTAACAGTGTACCTCAGTCTATAACAGGAAGGCCTAGGTAAAGCAATAGGGATAAGGAGGATTAGTTAATCTCCATTCAGTGACAGTTCATTCAAGACACATGTGCCTGTGCCCAACAATGACCAGTATAGGTTAAAGATGATGACATTGGAAGCCTTAACCCGATGAAGACTAGTCCCGTGTATGCTCGGCAGGTGTCTATGGGAAATGCATCTAAGCAGAATCAACTTGTCCTCAACGGGTTAAAAGAATGCCAATGATATTGAGAAAGACAATATTAAGTAACATGTATCTTCCAGACTTCTTGGTGACCACAGTGGTTTGAATCGTAGCAACTAAGAAGAAAATCTTCAAAGTTGCATCTTCTCTTGGTCATTTAATTTGTAAGGAGAAAGCCTTCTGAAAGACGTTGCCCTGTTACATATACTGTGTATTGATCTGAGTGAACTTTAGATTTCCTATCTAAATACAACAAGTTCACATCTCGAGTAATTACGTGAAAACCCTGCCCTCAGGGATATAGTCTTTACACCGATATGTTCTATTATAGAAAGAGACAAATGGTCATGACCCAAAAAAAATATGATGTAGGCAATATACAGAAATTGGATATTTTCCAAGAGCTAAGCTTTGTCTTTTGATCAAACTAAGCTGTCATACTGTATGTACTTCACTGGCCACCTGGATACTAATATACACACACCCCTAAAATCAAATAATTCAGAATTTGATAAAAATCTCCCAGCCAACATAAAGTCCTTCTAGGTATGGCCTTATTAAACCAACAATTCTCTTTTCTGATCCACATGACTCATAGCTCTATCCAACCCTCAAGATACGCTAGAATTGGAAAGTGCAAAGGCACTGCGCATATTATTTTTAGGGTTACAGACGGTATGAATTTTGATTAAGAGGAGGGGATGTGTGTTTGAACAGGATTCACCACCAGCAACTGCTCTGGAATTCTACTGAGGCATTGTTCTCTTTTATTATCCCCCTTTAAATAGTCAGGGACAGTTAAGTCTGAAATCATCCATTTATAGAATACACACATATACATGATATTGTAAAGCGTATAGGGAATATTAATTTGTTTTTAGCGCTATAGAAGCCATATCTTTGTTGTTGTTGTTGTTGTTAGTAGTAGTAGTAGCAGTAGTAGTAGTAAATATTATTGTTATGATTATGATTATTATTGTTATTATTATTATTATTATCATTATTATTACTACTACTACTACTACTACTACTACTACTACTACGTGTATCATCATTATTATCTAAAATCCAAATATTTCAATAACCTGCAATTGTTTAGCATGTGTGTGTGAGAGAGGAGGGGGGGGGGGGGGGATAGTGGGAAAGGGAGGGAGACAATATGTGACCCGCTACAACAAAATGATCCTAAAGTCGGGCGAGGTCGATTATTTGAAAATTGCATGACACAATTCCCTAATCTTTCTGCTTTAAATTGATATATAACACATAAAAATAATCGGCTGCGGAGATATCGATGTTTAAAAGAGAGCATGTCGAGACGTCTGGGAAATCACTGTTTCGAGAAAAGCGCCCTAAAAGCTCTCCTTGCGAGGCAATCACGATCAAGGGACACGCAAGTAAGTATTCACCTCCGGACAATAGAAGGTAAGCCCTAGCAACCCCCGAAATGCTCATTCAAACACAGTGTCGGCGGTCTCCTCACCGACCAATCAGTGACCAGGATGCCAGGAGAGGCGGCTGGGCATAGCGCACCCCGCCACCACGCACCAGTCGACTTGGGAGTGTGCGAGCTTCACGCTTCGGTTAGCGTCAAGCAGCAAACTGACCAATGAGATCACTCTGGTCGTTGTTAGGGGCGGAAACTATCTGTGGCGCTCAATCCAAATGTTCGAACCAGTTTCTGCTTCGTTGAAACGCCAAAAAACATGGCCCAGAAAAACGCTATTTTTTGGTCTTTCCTTTCATCATCTTGCTTCAAAATTTCGACAGATGATAGAAGACATGTCAGACTCTAATAATATGTAAAATTCAGAAAATCGTAAGTTTTAACCAATTTTGGTGCTCTGATTTCAAACTCGATTTTCACGGCTTCGACCGTGCGCGACTTTAGGACCATTTTGTTGTAGCGGGTCACATATGACTTTGGTAGGCCTCTGGCAAATCAGAGCATTCATTCATTGAGGATTTAGATGGCTAGAGAAGGTGTTGTTTTAAACAGAAGAGCTGGATTGTTTGGTGCCTTGTCTGTTCCAGACATTTGCAATCACTGCTTTCCATCTTCTTCCGTCTGAAGTCATGTAGTAGCATCTTTGCATTACTGATACCAGTTAGCTCAAACCAAATCAATTCATCTATCTAGCTCCAACTCTACTTCTAATTCCCTGGATTTCCCAGGCAATATTTATTTTCTTTTTAATACCGTCTGTTCTCATAGGTATCTTTATTATATGTGTGATTTTATATGTATGCATGTACCAATGTAATGTGTATGCATGCAAACAAAACAAATTTCCAGAAATGGACAATAAAATTGAATTGAACTGAATTGAATCATTTGACCTTACAGTCTGATCTTGCCTTTTACCTAATGATGTTTAAAAGTGATCTATCGACACATGCCTCACCAAACACTTTTTCATTTGGTAATCTCTTGGTTAGTAATATCCTGAGCATTCTTCTTGCAGGAACACATTTCCTTGAATTTGATGAGTGTACATGAATTTCCTCAGTGTTCAACTCACGTATACTAATACCAGTAGATTAACATACCAAACACAACATTTCAGCTGCCACATTTTAAGTGTCATTCATAAATCTGTGTAGTGGTGATGAAATGATTAATACAATATGTAAAGGACACATAGAAATTTAACAAGAAATAATGAAAAATAATGACTATCGGAAATATAGATGTCAAATGTAAAACCTTTGCGCTGCAAAAGATTCACTTTGGTTGCATGGCTAGAGTAAAATCTGTGAAGACCATCTATGTTTTGCATTATTTCACAAAACATTCTTCTGAGGATCACTGAAGGAAGTAATTTCTTTTGTCCTTGTGAATAAGAGAGAATATGAAGATTGCAATATACATTGATCGAAGTCATTGAGAATATAAATGCAAAATAAATTCCATTTTATGATATTCAAGTTTTACACTGTAACTGAGCAATATTTCAATCATGTGACCAAAGTAGAAGTCATTGGTTGCCATGTTAGGCAATGACTTGCAAAAGTTCTTTAAGTTGTTATTTTAGTATCACTGAATTTTTCTATTGATCTCAAACTTTAATGTCACTTTCTCATTCCAAAGAATTTTTTTCCAGGGGGTTGGGGGCATAATCCCTAAACAGTGAAAGCAGTTTCCCCTATTTACACATGCATGGCAGGTAAAATTTGAATTTAGTTCCATTCACCCTTGATATTTTAGCTTCGCTGTGCAGGAGTGCGTGGTTCATCAAATTAGGAATGAAATTTCAAATCAAATTTGGTCCCTAATTTTGGACCTTAATTAAAGTTGGCATCTCTCTGTGGACGGTTGGCAGCCTGTGTGCTTTGCCAGTGGCATTCTCTATTCTCATCCTACCTGGAATGCCCTTCAGAGAACTGTTGTGGGATTCACACTGACACGAATTAGTGGGGTACAACTCTCGAGATTTTCATCGCAATCCAGATATTTTTTTACCTTTGAGGACATAAACATCCCACTAAATAGTGTGATCAGCGTTGTGATCCATATCTCAAGAAATCTTGCGATTGTTTCAGAATTATTACGATAATTTGAGAAATAGCACAATAATTTGCACTGCAATGAGTGTGTGAACGCTGGAGCAAATTATCTTAAGATTTTTTAATCCGTCATTCACACATCGAAGCACATGAACACAAGGGCATGGGTCACCATTTTTATATAGATTGTGGGCGTGCGCAGTTTGGTCGACAAATTTATCACGATCAGCAATTAGTGGGGTATATCTGTCCATCTTGGAATAGGTGCAAACAAATCTTGGTATTTGGATTGCAATTGTTATCCTGCTATTTTGTGAGTGTGAATGCAACTTGTGTCCCAAGGAAGAAATTAATGACTCACTGATACAGTTGACACCGCGTAATTGTTGAAACTTAGGGTTAAGAGCCCCCCGCCCCCACTATGCACTTGTCTCTGTAAAAGGGGTCAGAAATTAACAGGGATTGATATGCATAGTTGCAAATCATAGCACATTTCTTCAAGGGGTTAGGCTGGGTACAGCATGCAGGGTGGGCTGCCTGATATTAAAGATACATTGTTGCTGTAGATCCAAATCTACATTTTCATAATAAAGGAGACTCCATGAATACCATTTGATACAAAGATGTTTTTGTTTTCTTTTCTTTTGTTTTTTGGATGGAAATCTGACGGAAAATATGTCCCATCAAACTGATATTTTGTCTCATTTAAGCAGTGTATATAATCTGGTTTGCAAATGATGTTTTGGTATTGGACAGTTAAAGAGGTGTTCACGTTTTTCCAAGACCCAAATAAATGAAGGTCACTTTCTTGTATATTCTTTAAAGCATCCAATAGAGCATTATCAGTGATTTCCAGGGTTTGTTTTTGTATTTTTTATCAGTGGTTTACCTCTCTACTGCATAAATAGTGTCTGCATTTCCCCCCTTTCTTTTCAAAACAGGGTGGTTGGTTCTAATTATGAAGCCTGCACATGTATGCAAAGAAATAATGTTTTTTTTTTTTGACATAAGCACTTAATGTGTATAGGACATAAACACTACACAAGTCTTGGATTACTAAAAGAAAAAATGCAGCGATGCCTCAAGTGGCACTTGAGTGTTTTAGCTCTGATAAAATTCTTCATCAAAAATTCTTAATCGAAATAATCTTGATAAGATTCTTGATCGAAACAGGTTACGGGCAATTTCTTATGTTTTGGATGTCATTTTCAATCTCAAATGTTTTCTGGAGAAAGCAGATAGTGTATACCATCATATGAAGACATCACCCCCTCCCCCTAAAAGGTTTTAAAAAAAGAAAAGAAAAAAACAACAAAATGAATTCACCATTTGCCTGCACATTTGCTGGCAAGGTATTGCACAGAACTGACAAGTTCACTTCTTCAAATAGAGTTGTGAGGTAAAAGGTTGTATCTGAAGACTTTTAGGAGTATAGAGGACCCTGGATGAAAAGCTAGAGGACTCTCCATCATCCTCCAGGAAGAGGAGGAAACCAGAGAGGACTGTTGCCATGGTAACACCCCACATCCCAGCCAAGGATGAAGCAAGCAAATGAAACAACATGAACAATGGTGATGAATTCCAACCCACAAAGAGAAAAGGAGAAGAAGAGGCAAGCAATGAATTGCATTCCTGGTGTTTGGCACAAGCCAGAGTACTTCATAGGTATTTAAAGGGGTATTTTGTTTCTTACAGCCTTTCATGCATTCAGGATGTTCTGTATGAGGTGACAGCAAATCCAGACATGCTTGAGACAATAGGGGTGATGAAATGGCAGTAATTTGACTGATAGCATGCAGAAGACTCGATCAAAATGGTAGAAAGAGACTGAGATGTGATGTAGAGAAACAGCTGTTATGACAAAAATGTTGAGTGTACTGGGAGGACGAGAAATGCACACATTCTTGTGTACATTAACTCTTGCATGCACATAAATGGCTCTGTTCCCCCGACATCTTCCCCTCTCTAACACTCCTCCTTCCCCCCCCCCCCCCCACCACCACACCCACCAACACCATCACAGCCATAACCAAACAAGGCAAGTCTTCACTAAAATAGAGCGCATGGTGGCAAAATCTATCAAGGAAGTTCTGATTTGTAAAGTCATGGCGATGAATAGATTAATTACATGGTTTCATAACATGACTCAAGTTGTATTCATCAAAATATGTCACTGAAACCATGCCAAGTTCCTCGACCCACTAGCCATAAAATGCAAGCGTATGTTCATATCTTATGAAGAAGACAGACTCAACAGTGTGAAGTCTTTCACTCATGATGTGCAAATTTGATGTGTAATTTTTCTCTCCCGTGTCTTTATTTCTTTCTAACCTACTCACATGTGTTTGATAGCATCATGCTACAGTAATGTCAGAAATTTGGTCAGTGTGTTTGTACACAGAATCTCCTACCTGCTTGGACATTACCTTCTTTTGTTTCTATGCTAAATTGTGTATAGTTGCACAATCAGCTATAATGCCTGTACTAATTCAAAACAGCACGTAGAATTTTGCAGATACGATGTACATTTGTATTGCCGATTATATTTCTATTGCATCGTGATTCCGCATGAAGGTGGCATTTGGTGTACAAGCCACCATGCATCAAATTTCTGCTCAAGATGCTTGCGTGTCATGCATTTTAACAAGTTCAGCAAATTCTGAGAATTTTGTAGTACTTTTACATAATGCATACAGCTTTGTGCTTGTCATTTGAGAGAAACAATTTACATTACCCATTGGATTCTCCTGATCATGCAATGAATGTTGTGAATAATGTTCCATGTCAAATGTTGATTTTTAAAGGGCAATGAACCCAATTCTCCCAGACCCCACCCCACCCACCTTACTCTCACCTCCCAGTAGCCAAGGTTCTTCTGCAAAGGAAGCTGAAATATTGTGGCATCTATTACTATGGTAATTTATCAATGAAAATGATGACAACAAATTGCCGTGGTATCTGTTGCCATGGTAACTCCAGTGTGAATGTACCTAGTATGTTTACATCTTTCCACAAAGACACAAAATTGAAGCACTGAGGTTTTCCATGAATATGATTTGTCATCTCTTTCAGAACAGAAATGGCTGTGAGTCAGAAGTCAGTGTTTATAGTGGTAGAACAGGAAAAGTAAAATAGTATCGACATTATTTCTTGTACAATGCCATTCTCTGTACTTTGCATCTATTCTTCATTGCTCCCAACAAAGATACCCAACCTAGCAGCAGCTTTCTGTCAATATCTCCAGCACTGGAATGCCCCTTAGAGTCATGTCTGTGTTGGCCACAAATGGATACTGTACTGAAGCTCCTGAAAGGGCTCGAGAATTGGAATGGGATGGGGGGATGGGGGGGGGGGGGGGGGAAGAAGAGGGGTGGTGGCAGGTGAATATAGAGGTGAAAGTACAGAGTAATCTGTCTGATCATGGAGCAATAACCAAAAATATCTGGCAATGTCATCTGACAGGGAAGATCACTGAGAGAAAGAGAAGGGGAGATAGAGACAGAGAGTGAGAAAGAAGGAAGGAAAGAATTGAGGAGGGAGAGAAGGAGAAGCAGATGTATTTGAGAGGAAATTAATCAGAGAAAATGAAGGAGAGGGCAAGAAGAGAACGTGAGATGAAAGGCAAGAGGACCGAGAAGGATACAGGATAGAGGAGATTCAGTCAGAGGGGAGGGGTTGGAAAAGGAGAGTGGGAAAGAGTAACAAAAGAAGAAGAAGGAGGAGGAGGAGAAAAAAGAAGAAGAAAAGACTACCATTGCTG
The DNA here is from genome assembly GCF_040938485.1 of Diadema antillarum. Lineage (NCBI taxonomy): Eukaryota > Metazoa > Echinodermata > Echinoidea > Diadematoida > Diadematidae > Diadema > Diadema antillarum. The sequence continues at coordinate 375,001 of NW_027271180.1, forward strand.
GGGGAAGGAGAAATACATGCACCCTGATGAGGGCAATTAAAAGAATAAGACCACATGAGAAAAGGAAGAGATGAAGCACAATATGAGAATAAAAAAACATGGAAGAAGCCTTGAGACAGACAGAAGAACAGACACAGAAAAAAATGGAGGTTGTAAGAGATAGAAAGAAAGAGCTGCATGTAGAAGGAAAGAGGTTGGAGGAGAGGGAGGAGGAGGAGATGGAAGGGGAGAAAGAAAGAAGAGATGAGAAGGATGGAGGATGTTAGAAAGAAAGAGATGCATTCATAAGGAGAGTGAATAAAAGAGAGTGAGGAGAGAGAAGCAGAGCTCATATGACAGATCAAATCATTGTGAGGTAGGGGTAATGAGTCCAGATTGGATTTATGAGGGGGGAATCGGGGACGATGCTCCCTCCAGAATGGCCAGCTTTATTGGACCTAAATGATTGGAGTCACATTTATTGATCAATGGTAACCCAGATGAAGCCCAGGTTGGGACGATAAGAGCAGGAGTCAATTGTCCGCTCCGGCTTTGCAAACACGCTCGTTTGTGGTACGGTCAGATCTACTTCAGGATTGCAAGCCAACAGGATTTCACATAGATAGGGACTGGGAATATATACACACACAACAGTACATATGATGATACCAAATGCATTTCAGTATCTTTAGTATCCTGAATGATACAAGATACTCTATTTCATACAAAATGACAATGTATAAAATGTATATATAATCACATGGGAACAGTTGGTCTTAGATTTTTAAGATTGCTCTCAATATATTGCATGCATACAAGTTTTGTCTAATTGTTAAGCCATCAGAAGCAGTAAGATTCAGTTTTCTCAGATGCTTCTTCATTTTTTTCTTTTTTTATTGCCTATAAACTGAATATAAATATGGCATGTATCTTTTTAGGACAGTGATAAAATTCCCTGTAGGACTTACTGGTATTATTCCTCATTAATATCTAGGTAGTCTTTATGTTTCCCCTCCCCAAGGTCGCAGAGTGGAATTTCGACACTAAAAATTTGACTCCTGAAATGGGAATGCTTTTCTTTGTTTGGCCCCGCCTCTTGATATTGACATAAATTTATACAGTATGATTGTTATGTTCTTTCAGCTCATGAACGTACAAAACGTGATTCATATTTGCTGCCAAGAAATGTGAAACTGTTCTTTCACCATTATCTGATCAGATTTCTGCATCCTTAAATAGAAGACTGAAGAGATCGGCATCCATAAATAGAAGAAAATGTCTTAAGTGAATCAATAAACTTCGAACAGCGAAGTTGCTAAATTTAGGTGAAATTACCCTCACAGAAGGCTGTTGGAGATGTGATCATCAGACTCTGCTGCAACCTTCAGCCCAGACAGTCTGGAAAAATAGGCCCAGTATTTCTCCTATCTGCTTGTAATTGTTAGACGAGTTATGAGAGACAATGATCAGCAACTTATCTTGTCTTTCTGATGTAACCATGGTAACAGCAGCCTTGCCCAAAGCATTTTTGTCTTAATGTGGAGAACATTTGTTTTTCCCCTTTTATTGCATGGAGAAGTAATGAAGCTAATGGTGTGCGGTTGTAGAATTAGGTCAAGTCATATTCTGCATACAGGATATAAAGTGTGTTTGCAAGCACATATCAATGTATGTATAGTAAGTATACGTACGTATGTCTGTATGTGTGTATGTATGCAATCATGTGTGTGTGTGGGAGTAATAGTGTATACTGTGCGTGTGTGTGTGTGTGTGTGTGTGTGTGTGTGTGTGTGTAGAGAAAGAGAGAGAAGTGAGGGAGAGATCTATGTGCTTGAAATACAATATACAAGTCAACCTCCTCGCTGTACATTTCAGATGTTCAAGAGCTGGGGCCCGTTTAATAAAACTTGTCATCAGTGACAATTGCCACATTTCTATGACAAATTTGCTCTCAGCCAATCAAATGCAAGGATTTCAGTAGCTTGTCACATCTATGACAACTTGTCACTGGTGACAAGTTTTATGAAACAGGCCCCTGAAAGAGTAGAAACTCTGTATAAGGGGGGAAAATGCATCAGATGGAGGTAGGCCTGAATTAGCCTGATGTACCCTGGTATCATATTTGTTCTCTTTTTTTCCTTTTTACCATTGGAATAGATGCGACATGAGAATGCGACCTGTATTTTGTTTGTGACATGAATTGGAGTACAGTGAGAACAGCCCCACCCTGACACCTCTAAATGTTTTTCAAATGGAGCCCACTGACTCCTAGTTCAGTGAAGCCTTGTCAGACAGACCTATAGTCAATGTATCGATCTGGCCCCTTTACTGAACTCAAAAGCCCATTATGAGTGTAGGATTAGAGCCCTTTCAGATTGGCAGGAAAACCTGTTTGAAAACGTGCTTAGAAACACATTTCATGCTGACAGAGTAACTCTTTGAAAGACAGAAAGAGAATTTAAGTCATGTTTCTTGAGAACATTTATTACTGAAGTCATGCCGTGCCATTCTAAGTGTGAAACTGTTTTCTAATCTGCTTTTGCACAAATTACAGGTATGTATTTGCAGTTCAAAAAGTTTGGCTTGTAAATAGTTAACTCTTCAATACTGTGTTTGATTCCTTGATTGATATGTATGCTGGACTGCTTTCTTGTTGGTACAGATGTCTGGAAAGATGTCTGGAAAGTAATTGTCCATGAATAGATTAAAACCTAATCCTCCTAATCCCTTGTGTGTCACCATGGCCTTCCTGAGAGACTAAGGAACTGTGCTACACCTGATGAGTGGGCTTGCTAAATGTGTATCTAGGGTCAGGTTTGAAGGGATATCAGAAAACTAATGTAGAAGCTTGTTACGTTAACCCGTTGAGGATGAGTCCCAAGTATACTCGGGCAGGTGTCTGTGGGAAATGCGTGAGGTAGCAAAATCAGTCCGTCCTCAACGGGTTAAGCTGAGTGTCTGACCACACAGAGATGAAACTTGGTTTGGTGCGTATAATTAGCAAACCTCCCAACCATTCTGATTTTTGAGGAAAGAATCTCAATTTTGACCATTTTGTATATTTAACAATACTTACCATTATACTGATTCAAATTTTTACATTGGTTGTTTCTATCCGTAACTCTCAATTTAGATTTATTTTGAACCACTAAATCTAGGATTTTGTTTCTTCCACAAATAATAAACAATGCCTGTAAAGAGAGATTTAAAGAGACGTCAGTGGTATTTGTGAAGAAAGGGGAATAGATTCCGGAAAAGATAAAAGGCAAGTTTTTAAAGGTGAACTGATGTAGAGTTGATGAAGATGTAATGGGAGAGAAAAAGATCTCTTGAAAAAGATTCCTCAAAGACTTCTGCTTTTTGTGTGTTTTGAGCAGTGCAAAGTTACACCATGCAAACAAATCCAACCCCTCTACCCACACACAGGGGAATCATGTGTGTGCTGAACACTTATACCGAACAAACAATATACAGCGCTATAAAATGAAACCGAGACGGGTGATGGATCACGACAGAACTAGATTTTCAATCTGGTGGATGGAGAGAGAGTAGATAGCCAGAGGTAACCTCCTTGATAGGAAAAGGGAGAGATGGCATGGGTGGGGGGGGGGGGGGGGGGGAGGGAGAGCATGTAGAGAAATGGAGCAAGATAGAGAGAGAGACTTATAAGTAAATGCTAGTGAATTACACGATGAAAAATCTGTCCCATTTCTGGGCCAGGGTTGCTGCATGTAGAATCCAATGTAATATATGTGATTATCATTTCTCAAAAGATCAGTGAAGTAAACAGAAGACCTGTCTGAATTTAGCCTTGTTTGACAAGAGCTAGAGGGACAAGAGGGTGGGGGGGGGGTGGATGGAGGTCAAAAGTAGAGAGACACTAAGACGGCATGCAGTTGGTGGGACTGTTGGTCCTTATCGTAATTAAGTGCAGCGACCTGTACATCTTAATCAGATGTGAACATATTTTTGACTTCCCACTCTATTTAAATCCCTTGCTACAGGGTCTTTGAGTGAAATTCCTCAAATGTGATTGTTACAGCAAAGACTTCTCATATGATAAATTCCTGAAGGGAATGTAGTAGAAACAGGAATGTGAAATGGAATGAAAGACAGAAGGTCTGAAGACAGCATAACAGATATATAGGATACATTTCTATAGATACACAAGAAAGAAAAAAGAAAGGATTATGATACAGAAACAGATGTTAGAGATGGCAGAAACAATGACTAAAACAGGGAAAGGAGAATTCAGTGGAAAATTAGAAAAAAAAAATCACCAAGTGTTTTGACAGACAAGAGTTGCAAGAGATTTAACAGAGGAAGAAAATAGTGATGAATGTAATGTTTATCTCCCACCGTATGAAGAAAAAAAAAAGAGGGAGAAAAATTCTACTCATTATTATTCCAGGTATAGAATTCTGAATATCGCAGATTACAATGTATCTGGTGCACAAGATGCCTTGTGTCTTACTGGGAAGGAGTCATCAAAAACTGGGTGAGCCTGTTCCCTGGAAATAGTGTCCTTAGTGTCCCGTGGCATTCTGACCAGACAGGAATGGTGAAGACTACCTCCCATGTGATGCATTTATTTTGTAATCGATGACACCAATGTTTTGATGGAGTGTTTTGAATGCCATGGAATCTTTGCTATCTGATGATCTTTGTAATGTACCCCTGAGCACACCTTCTGTTGGAAGTACTGTACTTTGAAGTCGGTCAATAGATTATGATTTTTTGCTTGTATTTTTCCCCTTGTATTAACATGTATCTCAATCTTATTTATTCTCTTTTCTCTGTCTTTTTTTCCCTGTCTTTCTAATCATGCTCTACTTTCACTTATATCTATCTTTCTCACACTCATTTTCCTTCTTCTTCCTTTCTATATCTTTCATTTCAATATCTTTTCTTCATCTCTGTCCTTCTTTCCATCTCCTCCTCCTCTTCCTCCTCCTTTCTTCGTAATTCTTCTGCTACAGCTGAGCTTGGAGACTACGACCCCCAGGATCATCCCGAGGGCTACCTTAGTCGCTTCCAATTCGTCCCATTCCAGACACAGGAGTTCACCGACACTGTGCACCATCTACACAAGGCAAACTTGTAAGTACTCCATTTGACCCGATGCATTCTGATCCTGGTGCTAGCATCATCTGCACCATGACGCTTTCATCATCAGGCTTTACTTGTGTCAAAAGAGAGAGACAAGTCATAGTGGTAAACATGAAAGATAGAGTGATGATAATATCATAGTGTTTGTACTTTGGTGGTTTATTCAGACTTTGCACTCATTTGTAAGTCAAAATTTGCTCATTTACGTAGTCAAACTGCTCAGAACTGTAAATCACTGTGAATCGGTCTGAACGACCACAGACCACTTCAAACTAAACCTTTTTTTTTTTTAGCATCATCACATCGAGAGGGTAGCCAATATTTGCCAGTCTTGCATAAAATCTCAATACATTCTTTTTGATCTGTTTGGAAATGTATGTGTATAGTCGATGCGACTAGCTGTGCTTCATTGATAACTGCCAGTAAAATTACACACACATGACTCTTGACTATCAGTGCATAATATTGCAAAGATGAGTCAAGGAAACCCTCTGTAATGATCCTCCAGCCCAGCAAGGCAAGCAAGGAATTGAAGGGACCCAACAAAGAGCACTGCCTTCCCAAAGTTCCCGTGAAACTATGGAATAAACCAAGGAAACAAATCAAAATACATGCCAGCCTTGTGCTTTCCATGAAGTATTTATTATTTATTTATTGAAAGGTATTTATTAAATAACATCTCTTGCAGCCAGGAGGCTGAATTGCGGACATTTTACAAGGATCATCATGAATACATTCAAATATACAAACATACATTAGAAATATTAACTATTGCACAATAAAATTGACCTTTACCATCAACAAAACAAAAAAATACAATTATTCACATCTCTGTTCTTATTTACATAAATAATCTCTTTTATTTAATAAATAATCTTACTAAAAATTCAACTTTCTTTTCATCTACTCATCTTCTTTTCCTCCATCTTCTCTTTTACCCCTCCTTATAAACTTTACCATCCTCATCTTCACTTTCACTCCTTCAACCTCTTCTTATTCCCTGAAATTATCCGTATCATAATCACACATTATTATTTGTCATCATTAAAAATCAAAATACCCTTTACTCTCTATAACAAAAAACAATCAGTATACATTCATCAAAAATATACTATTGCACTGTATTATATAAAACATTGGTTTCGTATCAATAAAATTATTCAAACTAAAAAAATTTCTTATTTCACATAACATAGAACAGAGGAACATAGTATGGCAATTAAACTGATCTAAAAAATCTGATTAAGACTAAAAAATTCTGGCAAGTGAAAAAAAAATTGAGATGAAATCAGAAATAAATGAATGAATGGAGGGCCCATAATCAAACACATCATGACTCAATCGCATCACACACAGAGCTACATGTGGGGGTGTATCGTGTCTTTACTCTAATTTGAGGGATTGGTCCATGGCTTGAGATATTCATCTTGTCGATAAAGACTGAAAGAGGGTTTATTTTCTGCTATTTGTGGCTGCAAGTGTAGTTCATACATGGGTCACACACCACAGAGAGATACTGTATACACAGAGAGAGCAGAGAAAGTATGTAGAGGAAGGGTAGCACTTACTAGCCCCCCAAACACAAACTTTACACCCCTCTCTGTCGCTCTTATAGTCCTCATAGTCTAAATTTTTTCATGAGTGCCTCTTTCACTGTTGATGGAATTTGAACAAAAGGAAACAAATATGAGCAATGAATGTAATTATTTTACTGTCTAGTTTTTATATGAGTTGTACACTTGGAAAATTATATGAACTGTCGAACTTGCAATTGGTTTATGAGGATATCACATTTGTAGATGAATGAAGAATTTGAGTGAAAAAAAAAGGTTAGTAGTATTGCACATTATTATTATGTACATGGGATGCATGTGGTATTACAAGGAGTATCATTGTATGAAGGCTTTTCAGTGTGAACAGGGCACGGGCTCCTTAATTACGAAGTAATTTTCCAAAGTGAAGCAGTCCTTGAGCTTCCGTCCCCCAGGCTCCCTCATCTTCCAACGTCTTCTTTCCTCCCTCGACAGTGGGCAGCTTCCTGCCGACGCCGAGTTCAACTTTCTCAACACCGTCAAGAACCTGGAGCTCTACGGGGTGGATCTGCACCACGCAAGGGTGAGATGAGATGAATTTTATTGCTCTATCAGATTTGGGGGGATGCTCCACCACCCCCCCCCCCCATCCACCCCCATATGGAGGAAGTTCTCTGTTTAAATTTAGAACTGACCAGACCTTCTTTGAGTCATATGGATGGCCTTGGTAAACACGATTCTTAGATCATTCAGATGCAGCAGTAGGAACATTACATTTACAGATCTCACTTTTAAGTCACACATTTTTTTTTTCTCTCTCTCTGCCACAAGTAAAGAACCAGCGTCATTTTGAAAGGTATAGATCAAACGAAGGTAGATGTACTTTTGGAAGAACGTTACATATCTGCTGATTCACGCAGAGCTATGTGGAGACTGTGATATATTGTCCCCAGCAAGATATTGTATCTCAGATATCATAATCCACCCAACTCAGTTCTTTATATCAAAAAATGATTTCAGTTTTAGACCATTACATTTTTTTTATTTAATCCAAAGCAATGTTTCAACGTTATTTGATATTATTGTTGTTCTTATTTTGCAAGTATGGTACAAAGGTTTTTTAAAAAGTGCTGTCCTAAATTCATGATTTCTTAGGTAAGAGGCCTTGTTATGCCAGGAACAATGTGGAGATACTTGTACAAACTTTCAAATAACATTGTACCACAAACTATGTAATTGTACATTTTGTAAACTATACTGAAGCTTACTTTGGTAAAGATAACTCCATCCTTTCGTTTTAGCTTTCTTTAAGCCTACCCCATGGCCACTTCACAGTCTGTGTAGGTTCATTATAGGCCTGATTGTTTCTGTGTATTCTCCTTGGCATTGCAACATTTTGTCACAAAAGCTTGTTCAGATCTGATAGTTGCCATTTCCTTGGGGCAGTACAATTTGTGGAGCTTTAAAAATCCCCAACTCCTGTTTTCAACTTGAAAAGGGTTTATTTTGCATGTCTGTCTTTGATAATTAAATATTAGAATGTTATAGCTTGCAAGCCCAAGCAATGGCTTTGGCCAAGGATGCGCCCATGAGATTTAGTGTACTGAGAAACACAGTTTTGAAACATGGTTTTGAAACACGGTTTTGAAACTTGGTAGTGAAACATGGTTTAAGAGCTTATCGCGAGGGTGTTTCTGGCTTGCTTAGGCTAGGCCCATTGTGCATCTCATTATGCTTAGCTTGTCCCATAGCAAATTAGATTAAGTAAATAGGGCATGTGAAGCTATGATGTCATATAAACTGTGGTTTCAAATCACGGTTGCATTTATCAGACTTTCAAAACCTTGTTTTTAGTGAAACAGTTTTGAATTACTGTATACGTCGAATGTTTCGCGAGGTTTTTATTTTCACAAATTTTGCGAGTCAGGTGCTATTCGCGAAATTAAAGAAACGCTAAAATATTGAATCTGATCCCGATGTGGATGTGGCGTACGCGTGTATATTTCTCCGTTTAGTACAAGACTCCATGATCGCGAATTTAACCACTTGCAAAATCGTTGGGAATTCCTGATTCGCAAAAATTTAGACTCGCGAAATATATGGCGTATAGGCCTACAGTACACCGCCACGGTGTGTTTTAAAACCATGTTTCAAAAGCTGTATTTGTAATCATGAGTACCGGTACTGTTTATAGCAAAATTTTGAAACCACAAAATACAGTTTCAGAATCATGTTTCTTCCCAGAAAAGTTTGCTATAAACGCACTCCAAAAGTCAATTGTGTTGCCAATTTGCTGCCAGAAGAAACTGGGATAAAGACGATGATTTCTGCCCAGTTGTGTGACCCAGTGTGTGGAGACCTAGTTGTGCACTGCCTAGATTCGTTATGTAACCGGCAGCCTCTGCTAAATGTAGGAAGCGAGTTTACTGCTTCTGTGTTCGTCCGTATTTTTGTTTCAGGCTGTTCCAAAAATAGGCCTAGCCACATGAGTGTGATTCTACACATCTTAACAAGTGTCCATACTGACCTCTTAGCAGAGATGCCAAATGCTTCATTTTTGCAATATTTACCTCCGCCAAGGGAGGAGATTATGTTTTCATCACCGTTGGTTTGTTTGTTTGTCTGTGCACAAAATAACTCCAAAATTTGGGCACGGATTAGGATGAAACTTGCAGGAAAGGTTGAGAATGATACAAGGAACAGATGATTAAATTTTAGAAGTGATCCGGAAATTTTTATGGATCTTAAGCAGGATTTTTGATATTTTGAGAGGTAGGGTCAATGAACTTAGGAGTTCAAGCTGCGCATTGTTTGAGGTTCTTATACGGGCACTGAAGTGCGTGCTCTAGTTTCTGTTAGGGCAAGGCGCGCCACGCAGCTGAAGGTTTGTGACATAACAAAGGCTTCTATATTGGGAAATTGAGCAATTTTTCAGCGTGCATACTAGTACGTATGGGTGGAAATCACTGATCTCTGTGGAAGAGTAAGATCATCGGTGGAAGTGAAGTAGCTGCTTGGCGGAGGTCTGTGCTCTCAGAGTGCTTTTCTAGTTTCTACTGTGTTTTTTTTTACCACAAATGTTGCAGGTTTCATGGAAAATACTAAATACTGTTTTTCCCATTTTCTATTACTACACACATCTATTGCAGAAAAGGTGAAAATAATGTTTGGTATTTTGTTGTTGTTGTTGGTTTTTTTGCCAAGAATTTGCTTTTCCAGCCCTCAGAACACAGCAGTGTTATTCACAAAGTTGGCATCCCGCATATTAGTGCTGTAGGAGATGCGTATGTCCCAATATTGGAAAAGGTAGGGTATAATGTATATATGGTCTGGCAAAAATAAGTGGTCAGTCTGATATCTGTGCTCAAACACTGTCTGACTGTATGAATTACCAGTGAGTGACTGCTGTAGTAGGCAATATGGAAGAAAATAAAAATTCACGTCCCGTCAAATCTAGCCTTCCATTACAAGTAAACGCGCTTGAGTGAACAACACTTGTTAGGATAATAGACCGAGACAAGACGTATCGTGTGTATGATGGAGAGAGACTCAAAATAGCAGGCAGGCACAGCAAGCATGATAACAGGAATGGAATGGATTGATAACATAGGACATTTATCAGAAGAAGAAATTTTATCAGTATAAGAAATTTATCAGAAGAAGAAACTAGAGAACAAAAAAAAAAAAGCAGGAGATGGGAAGAGAGCAGAACAGAAGATGAAGGAAAGAAGCATACTTTTTATTTCTGTGTCATAGGAACAAAGAAGAAATAACCCAAGAGAAAAATGGTGGATGGATAGTGAAAGATGATACTTATAGTTGTGATTATTAATCACTTATATCACAGGAGGCATCGTGATTGAAAGTTTGAGTAGGAGAGTTTGGTAACCCTTTTTGAAACTAAGGATGTTATACATTGTGTAAAAAGTAGGCCAAGTTATGTGTATGTGATATCATTAAGGAAGTCACCTATCACCAGGACATATCTTTGCACAAAGGCGGGAAGTTCTTCACAGGAAGTCTTAAATTTCACTGCATTGTGGGATTGGTCCTTTCACTTCTGTTTTCTTCCAACCTGCCCTGGATGAAATACATGATACCTGATATATCTTCTGTTTCAGTTTTGATTCAATGCAGCACCAATATGTCAGTTGTGTGTCTATCAGGATTTGAACCAGCAACCTTTAGACCTAGTGCCTAAAGCCTTACCACTAGGCTTCTTCATCTCCTGGATCATTAGTGTCTGTGTTCACTTCTCTGGGTTCACTTCTCTGGAAGTTTCAAGGAGAGTTTGTGCAGAACCAAAATGTCAGTTGTGTGTCTACCAGGATTTGAACCAGCAACCTTTAGATGTAGTGCCCAAAGCTTTACCACTAGGCTTCTTCATCTCCTGGATCATTAGTGCCTCTGTTCACTTCTCTGGAAGTTTCAAGGAGAGTTTGTGTAGAACCAAAATGTCAGTTGTGTGTCTACCAGGATTTGAACCAGCAACCTTTAGACCTAGTGCCCAAAGCTTTACCACTAGGCTTCTTCATCTCCTGGATCATTTGTGTCTCTGTTCACTTCTCTGGGTTCACTTCTCTGGAAGTTTCAAGGAGAGTTTGTGCAGAACCAAAATGTCAGTTGTGTGTCTACCAGGATTTGAACCAGCAACCTTTAGATGTAGTGCCCAAAGCTTTACCACTAGGCTTCTTCATCTCCTGGATCATTAGTGTCTCTGTTCACTTCTCTGGGTTCACTTCTCTGGAAGTTTCAAGGAGAGTTTGTGTAGAACCAAAATGTCAGTTGTGTGTCTACCAGGATTTGAACCAGCAACCTTTAGACCTAGTGCCTGAAGCTTTACCACTAGGCTTCTTCATCTCCTGGATCATTTGTGTCTCTGTTCACTTCTCTGGGTTCACTTCTCTGGAAGTCTCAAGGAGAGTTTGTGTGACCAGCCGTCAGCAAAACATAAATAAACCTTATCTCTGATCGATATGTTTTGAGACAAAACACTCTGCACTTCCCCTGTATTCCTCATATATTTACATATAAATCTATTTATTCTTTTGTTCATCTGTCACTTCATTCGTTCAATCATTAATTTATTCTATTTCTTGCTTAGTTGATATGATTAATTTCTTGGAGGGGGTATTTCACCATTGCAAGAGTAGCAGTAATGATATGCAAATGACTTTGTGCATACTTTTGGCGCCAAAACTGACAAGCAATCCATCCTTACAGCTTTTCTGCATTTACATTGAAAGATGGATCATTTCTTTCTGTCGCGAAAAACCATGCAGTTTACATTAGGGTATTATGTGTCTGAATCCTATTAGGAAGCCAGACATCCTGTTTGGTTTCCATTCACCCAAGAAAGATGATCGGATGCAGCGTGGAAAATGGAGGAGTATCTGTCATCTCCGTCAAGTCGTGGAGGCGCTGTTTCCATCCCAACACCGTAACTCTCCGATCACGACGGCCACAAATTCCTTCATGGGACATTCTCCCCATTCGTCATTCTGCCATGAACACGCTAGCTATGTCATCCATCCCAACTATTGTGATATTCACATATCTTTCTTTCATTTGATATGTACATAAGTAGGTGGGTGGGGCTTGACTACCAGTCCTCTGTGCACAGTTATGCCACATCTGGTATAAGAGAGCTAAAAAGGAGTAACTCACTCTTCTGGAATGCTGAGGTTTGTGTTGTTGGTTTGTGTTTGTCTCTTTTTTTATACAACCTCATCGATAAATCAAAAACTCTTCAATATTCTAGTTACATTTCTGTGTGATTGTAACTTGGACATGAAAGGTCAGATTCTAAAAAGGAGAGGGGCATGATTTGGAAGCAGTCATTTGGCTCTAGAGATCAAGGGGCCCTCCCAGACGAGACTCATGGAAACATGGAAAGGAATCATGCATGCAAGAAAAATGAACATTTAAAAGCGTTGCAACAATGGATTTACCAGAAACTAAACACATTGGCATCAGTGCCCTTTTTGTATTCAGCCAGTGATGTCTATGAAAATAGATTTGTCATAAATATTGCAGGACCCGAACTTGGCTGCACTTATTGCAGGGTGACCCCCATATTACATTTTTTTATGGGGTGATAGTGGGGGGTCCCAAGAGTAGAAAAAAAAAGGGTTAGATTTATCATTAAGGCTTTCTGCGCGCCCTATGTCAGATGTTGAGCTGGCTGGAGAGGCCCCGAGATTTGCCTCCGAGAGATTTCACTGCAATTGATGAGGCTGTCTGTTTAAATTGATCTAGACATTGACATATGGAGAGAAGTATATCCAGGATTGACTTTTTGAGATGAGCTTGTTTGAAACAAAACAATGAGAAAGGGGGAGGGGGGGGGGGGAGGAGGGGAGGGGGAAGGGGAGGGGGGAGTCAGATCAAACAGAAGAGGAAAAGGAAAGGTTGCAGAAGTGGATTGCATGTTCACTTTCAGGAGGAAAGTGCATGAAATTGGAGACATATCCTGCTGGCTGAATTTTGGATGACATGTCATAAACTGTCCTTTGTTCCACAATTGTCTGTTTAATCAAAGAGTGGTCACAGAAATTCACAAAAGAATTAACATACAGAGGAGGCATAGCTTGGATGCCATGGACTTCATGTGCTTTAGGATGCACAGAGGGTGTGTTAGCATACAATATCAGGCTGACATCAACATTAGCATGCCATGAGTACTGGCAGAAAGAAGCTTTGCAAATGTTTGTAATGTCTGTCCCTTGCATATCCATAATTTGCTACAGTGCATTATGTATGAGAGGAGAGAGCACCCTGCCAGATGGTAAAATGTTAGATCAAATCAAGCTTTTGAGTGATGAAGAGAGTGGGGGATGTCTCCTACCTCCAAGAGGAAAGATACCCAAGGCAGGAACTCATTTTAAATGAAGAAATGATATAGGAGCACCAGATCAAGAGAGAATAGAATCATGCTTAATGAATAGAAAAAGGAAATTACGTTCATTTAATGGTTAATGAGTCGGTTGCCTCAATGCCCCATGGAGAGTGTGAATGAGTCGTTTCAGTGACATTACGGGTGTGAAACTCCTCGTAATTTCTTGTGGTTCGTGAAATGGTATGAATTTTACGATTTCATGACAGAAATATTTCCCTGTGCTCTATTTATGCCAGTGACAGTATTCTGCCTAATTGCATCAGATATATTTTGTTTGTAGACGTAACCGAAGATGCAGGAAGTTGAATCCTTCATGAGTGTTAAGGAAAAAATGTAATCTTAAATGGTTGTTTGGGTGTGAAGTGGAGGAAGATGTCTTGTGTTAGATGGCAAAAATGACTGTCGAGAGAGAATTCTGTGAAATGCTGGGTGTAAGAGATGGAACATCATAAATCTCTCATCATATGTCTCATTTTGCTCAAATTCCACAGATTCCATACAGCCTCTGTCTCTGCCTATATTTAGATCAACTTGCTTCTTTTGTGTTTTTTCGTGGTGGTTCTCAGTTGATTAAAGTCATGCAGTGCATAATAACCATAATTCGGCAGTCTACCTAGTTTGTCTTAAAGGGGCATAGTCCCGGTAGTGTAGAGGGCGCTGTTGATGATACTGCAGATCACCGTTAGCATTGATATGAAGATTACCGAAGTTGAGCTGTCATCAAGAGTAAAGTGCGTAGGTGTTGCTAAGTAACGTTGCCTTCGTTGTCTTCTCTGCGCATAGCGCAGTCTGTAGTAATGCCAGGTTGCGTGCATACGTGCTTGTTATTATGACATCACAAAAGAAGTTTGCTAAAGCTGTCATCCCCCTCAGCCAAATCATGAGCAGAACTGTGATCGGACCACTGACTACAATGAATCAGACTTCTTCGGACTCGGGGAAGTGGGCCAAAGCGTAAGCGCTAAAGAGGAGTCAATAGCGTAGGTCTTTATAGGAAACTTGGGCCGTGCGCCCGCCTACGCATTTGACTAAAACACCGGGACCATGCACCTTTAAACTCTTTCAGTCATTTGAAACACTGTCACGGTCACGGGTCTTCTAGCTCACCTGATAAAGCGAATGATATAAGACCCATGCCTGTAGCAGCAGCTGTCCTACAGCTGATTCTAGGGCTACTCGTAGCTGGAAATAGTTAGCCCTTTACCCAGTGCCAGGTGGGGTTGTATGGGGCTGGACATCAATACCTCTGTATTTTTGCATCGTCTGTAAAGGACCAGGACAACTTACATCCATCACCACACTGATACTTACCTTCTGTATGCTGCATGTCACACGACTACCATTCTCAGTGCATTCGTAATACTGTAAAATGAATGTTCGCGTACATTTTAATTTCGCATATTTTAATCTCGCGAGAGCCAAAATTTGCGAGAGCCAAAATTTGCGAAATTAAGATGCACGCAAAAGTTAGTGTCTACACTATATACAACTCTAGAGGCAACTCGTGAAAATTTCATGCCGCTGAAAAGGCCGTCAACTCCATTCGCGAAAATTTCATGCCGCGAAAATATCATGTAATAATACAGTAATGCATTATTGCGGGTGGCAATGAGGATTGTAACCCAAACTTTGAAATTTTTTTTAAGGTTAACAGAAATAATCATATTTTGTGAGATTTGGATCTTGATCCAAATTGCAATAATTTGTGTGATTTTTTGTTGTTGTTGTTGCAAAAAGACATGAAGCTGTACAGTTTGAACTGTGACTGCCAAAAAAAAATTGGAATCTTAAAGGCACATGGTCCCGGTGGTTTAATCAAATGCGTACACGAGCGCACGGCACAAGTTTCCTATAGAGACCTATGCTGTCAGCTCCTCTTTAGCGCTTACGCTGTGACCCATTTCCCCGAGTCCGCAGAAGTCCGATCCACTGTAGTCAGTGGTCTGATCACAGTTCGGCTCATGATTCGGCTGATGGGGATGACAGCTGTAGCAAACTTCTTTTGTGATGTCATACGAAGAAGCACATATGTACGCACTCTGGCATTACTACAGACTGCATAATGCGCAGAGAAGACAACGAAGGCAACGTTACCTAGCAACACCTAAGCGCTTTAATCTTCATGACAGCTCAACTTCGGCAATCTTCGTATCATGCTAACAGTGATCGGCACCATTATTCAACAGCGCCCTCTACACTACCGGGACTATGCGCCTTTAAATCCCACTCTACACTGCATGTGTTTTGCCTACAAATGTAAGTGCTATTTTTACCAGCTTTGGTGCGCATGAGGTATTAAATTGGCATTGTGACGCAGTATAAAGCATACCATTATTCATGTACAGACTGTACATGCACAGGTAAGCTCTTCGCCAAGAATCACGACCCTAGTTTGATTATTATTATTATTTTTTTTACAGCGAAGAACGATGACTCGAAAAGACGTCACTCAATCGAGATCCAAATTTCAACCGTTTTTGCAATGATAATGGTATTATGGTCATAAACCTGTGCTGCTACAGTAACATACAAAATCAAAATCCAGATTTCCTTCTCATCCCCCAAGACTGCGTGTATTATCTTTCCTATGTTTGAAACATGTTTCAATACCCACTATCAAAATGCATTTGCAAAGGCCTATCGGATTGCGTTCCTCAAGTTCTTGCCCTTATCATCTCTGTAGAGCCTATTATGAGTCGAAAGGGAGGCCTTGTCAACTCCATTGCGCCGTTTGGCCCGAGGAGCGGAGATGTGTACTCTAAAAGTGGATATTTTCATGCGACTAATTTTTTGCGCTCGGCGGGGTAAAAAGAATTTCGCATTTTTTAATTTTGTGGAATCAAGACATCAACTACTGGAACAAATGGCAAGCAAAAATATTCACATGCTTTAATTTTGCGCTAGTTTCGGGTTGCGCTAAATGCACGAATATTTCAACACCATGAAAATTGCCATTTTTTACAGTAGTTGGCAGTGGTTGGTATGGGCCAGATCCAAAATGACTTTGAGTTCATCATCTCCAGAGAACACATCCCAAGATACTTTGTGTTTTGGTCAAGAGTTTGGCCACTGAAGCCCCATTTTAGCAGAGCCTTTCAAACTAAAGTTACCATGGCAACATCAAGGTAATCTTCTTTTTTTTTTTTACCCTGCCTGTTAAAACAGTTCTCGCAAAAATGTTGCCCGTGGTCATTTTTGCCAAATTCTACCCTACCCCACGAGGGTAATTGGCACGATATTACCCTGATGTTACCGCCACACTACCCTGGCAACTCTCCTATTGGAGCGCAACTGGTAATATTCCTTTGATACACTCAACCCTCATGCACAACATTGCAGGCAGAGAATGATTGACATACTGTACTCCAATTGAGATCAGAGATTATAACCATGTTTTGAATGTTGCACAGTATAGAGCAATAGGTGACAGGTTAGTTGCATCAGTGAACACACCCCCTTCATGGAAACCTACCCAGGTAAGGTTTTCGGTGTGTGTCTGTTCATATGCTACCCCTCACTCTCTCCTGCGGTCTTATTGCCCGAGACGAGGAATTTTGTTCTTGAACGTTGTCGCGACATTGCCATGATGAGGTGTGTTAGAACAGGGCTTGAGGCAGACAATGAGCCATTGTTATGCCTGGATGGGGTGTCAAACACTGCACTTGAGATCAAGTTTTAGAGGGATTGTTTTTTAAAGGCCTTTGAAATTACTTGAGAAAGATACCACTATGTTTATGGGCATGTAAAGGGTTTATATAATGTACTATAAAGCATGGAAACTGAGAGCGGTTGGCAAAGTGTCATATTTTAATGACGTGATGATCTGGTTGTTATTGTCAATCTAAACCAAAGAAATGTATGGTCTTATGTTGGCAAAATGACCCTCAAAACAAATACTTTTCTTTATTTATAAAGGCCACTTAAGATGATCACTATATTATTGCATACATGATATCAATACATTTGACCACATTTAACACTCAAAACCAGGTACTATTTCAGTTCACAGGGAAAAACGAAACAAGTGAAACGACAGCACAATTTAAAGTCGTACATAGTTTCCAGAAGTTCTACCATTTGAATTTGCTTGCAATATATCAACAGGCTCCACTAAGAAACTTGTGTGTCTTCTTTTGCAATTTGTCAGGATAACAAGGTGTTTTGGAGTATTATAAGATCAAAAGTGTGAAAAAACGTCGATGCACCCAACTTTCATTCTTGAAGGGCTGTCCTCGTTCAATAGTGATTAGGTAGAATGTTACTGATAATGTAAAACGAGGAATTTTTGCATGCATTTTAATATCGCGAATTTCGTGAGCGCCAAAATTCGCGAAATTAAAATGCACGCGAAAGTTTTTGTTGGCACTACATGCATTGAACACCAGTGGCAATTCGCAAAAATTTCATACCACGAAAAGGGCTGTCGGCTCCAATTCGTGAAAATTTCATGCCGTGAATATATCATGTTTTACAGTATGTGATGTACGAAATGTGCCCAAGCAGTAGTATTGAATTGAAGCTACATGTGTGACACTCTTGCGCAATGGATATTACTTTGGCCCAATATATTTTAATTGATTTTAAAACGTCACATGATTGGCATTAGCAACAATGATCAAGAATGCTCAGAGATTGCAATGCTTCTGGTGTACCTTAGTGGGTATTATTTCACATTTTCGTTGTTACCCAAATGAAATTGTGTTACCACAGCGATAGTTCACACATTTCATTGATGTTTCCATTTCAGAGCAAAAACCAACATTTTCCTCTGTAATATAGACACTATAATCCAGAGGTTGATGTGCTCTTTTTAAATATTCTCATATAGTATGCTGTTTTGATGATCGTAGGAAAACAAAAGTCTGTCTTGCATCAGTGCAGTCAGATTTAAAGGGGGTGAAATAGGCTGTCTTCCTGATTCTACATGGAATTTATTAAGAATGTAATGCTGTGACATATTTTATAGCATGAGTGAAGTTAATTTTTTTTTTGTACAGATTCATACTTTGTTATACTTTGATCTTCTTGCACACACAATTTTAGAGTCATGCCAAAAATGACTTGTTTAGCCTGCATATCAATGCCATGTACAATAACTTCTTGTTTTTCAAATTGTCATAGCTGTATTTATATCTGTTTGATTTTATACAATTTTGCAATGAGCAGTTACTGTGGTTTTCTTTAAAGGACAAGTCCACCTTCATATACATAAGGATTGAGAGAATGCAGCAATATTAGTAGAACACATCAGTGAAAGTTTGAGGAAAATTGGACAAATCCGTTCAAAAGTTACAAATATTGTAAGTATCTGCGCAGTCACTGCTGGAAGAGAAGACTACTACAGTGTATGATGTCACATGCGTACGACTATATAAAGAAAATAAAAAGAGAATTTCACAAAACTTTATACTTTTTGAATAAAGTGCACATTTCTTCGACTTGCTACTGACGTATGACAAGAAAAATGGAAATATGTTGAATTTTCTTTATTCTTTCTTTATGTCATTGTACTCATGTGACATCACAAGCTATAGTAGTCTTTCATCCAGCCGTGACTGCGCAGAAACTTCAAAAATTCATAACTTTTTAACAGATTGTCCGATTTTGCTCAAACTCTCACTGATGTGCTCTACTAATATTGCTGCATTCACTCAACCCACATGTCTATGAAGGTGAACTTGTCCTTTAATGTTGTCAGTTGTCATTCCATTCAGTGCACTTTCTCCGTGCAGTAAATTACCCTTGAATGCCAACTCAGGCTCCCTCTCTCCATTAGACCACATATGGGTCATTATAAATATCATCAAAAGCTGCAGGGTTTAATTTGTGTTGAGCTCATTGGGGGGGGGGGGGGGGGGGGGCAACATGCGCTGTCATTTCAAGCCCCAAGAGTAGCAAACAGCCTTGTCTGATGAGTCTCAGTAGGTTTTGAACAAACTGTATTGACTGCAATGTGACATGGTTTCGCGGATGCATCGCAAAGGAGGAAATGTGAAAGATCAAATATCTTTCATCTTTAACATCTTTCATCAGTCTTTGTGAATTTTAGTTTCTGATCACTGTGAATTTAGTTTATATCCTAAAGTTGAACTTGAAAAGAGAATGAGCAATCTAAAGGGCTTGTATCACACTTTGCAAAGGAAAGAAAAAAACTAAACAAACAGAGAAAGTGGAAAGCAACTTGCATGTTTTGATATGAATGTCCTAGATTTATCATTCTATTCTTAGCTTGTAACCGATAGAATATTTAAGTAGGTCAGTGTATAATAACATTGAGATGATAAAGGCACCTTTTCAATATATTTAACATTTTAACCAGCAATAATGAATTTCACATTTAAAAAAAAAATGTAAGTCAAGGTGCATTTCTCCCATATAATATCTCATTGATAATGTAATTTTATCTTTAATAAAATTTGCTAGCCTGACAACAATTAAAAGAGGGTTTTGATTCATTGGGTTATATTTATTTCAAGCTCTGTTCAGCTTACATTGCATACTTACAAATACCATTCTATGCCTCTGATATCGGATACCAGTGCACATCTCATCACTGATCTCTTTGGATTTTTTTTTTTTTTTGGGGGGGGGGGGAGAGTTGGGATAGAGAAAAAGATAGCCATGTTTCTGTTTTTATTTTAAAGTAACACTTTTCCTCTTTATTAGAAAGGCGAGTGAGATTTACAGCTTGTTTAGAGTAAGATAAACTTGAGGCTCTTCCTCATGATCCTACATAGGACTTATAAGATTTCACCCGCTGGCTCTAATTTGGTACATACCATGTGAGTAGTGAGACACCCAATATCAAAGCGAATGAGTGGGACTGAGGAGACATGTTTCATGTTGCTTTATTCAGGGAAATGGGGATAACAGAGATGCCAATTCTCACCAACTCTGTAGGAGGATTACCGAAAAAGTGAATACTCTCTCTGTCCTTGCAAGAGAATGTGAAAGCCTCTCTCTCATTTTGGAATTCTTTTGCTGATTGAGATGTGCGCAACAGACCAAAAGACAAGAACATTATATCCTGATTGCTTGGCACTTCTGGATTCAAGAGGAATAGAGTGTGAAGTGAATAGGAAGTGTGTGTATCTTTGTATGTGTCTGTGTTTGTTTTGTTTTTATGCCTCCGCCACGAAGTGGTGCCGGAGGCATTATGTTTTCGGGTTGTCCGTCCGTCCGTCCGTCCGTCCGTCCGTCCGTCCGTCCTTCCGTCCGTCCGTCCGTCCGTCCTTCCGTCCGTCCGTCTTTCCGTCCGTCCGTAATGAATTTTGTGGACAAGGTAACTATCAAAAGCTGTTGAGGTATCCTAATGAAACTTGGCATGTATGTGTATTAGGGGGTGAAGTTGTGCCTATCAACTTTTGGGTGCACGTGCTCAAGGTCAAAGGTCAAAAGGTCAAGGTCAAATACATAAAATTTCACTATTTCCACCATATCTATGCAATGCCTGAAGATATTTTCTTGAAACTTAGTGTATGCATGTATTACCCAATTTAGATTCTCTGGTGAAAGTTTGGGTCATGAGGTCAAAGGTCAAAGGTCAAAAGGTCGAGTAAAAGTATTAAAACGTCTTTTTTTCTCTGTAAATTGGAAAATTGTTCAAGGTATCTTCATGGAACATAGTATATATACATGTACTGACTGGCAGTGATTATCTAGAGAATGTAGGGTTCATGGGGTCAAAGGTCAGGGGTCAAATGTCAAGTGCAACACTTCAAAATTTTACTATTTCCCTCATGTTCATGCAATGCCAGCAGGATTAGTATTTTTTTTTACACTTGGTGTATGCATGTGTAACCTAATAGAAATTCTCTGGAGAGTTTTTTTTTCTCTTTCTTTTTTATTGCCTCAAAGGTCAAAAGGTCAAAGATCAAGTGAAAGTGCTGAACTAACTTTTTCCTCCATATCTCGGAAGTGGCTAAATTTATCGTGAAACTTACTGCATATCTATGCATGTTCTACCTGAAAGTGATTATCTTATGAATTTTAGGGTCAAAGGCCAGATGAACATGGTAACAATTTACTATTCAGTACAGAAAATTCCACTTTTTCTCCATACCGGTACCATGAAAATTACTCAATGCATAAATGTATGAATGGGTCAAAGTCAAGTTTAAGTCCTTAAATCCCCAAATACATGCTCTCCTATTCATCCAATTAAACCAAGGTCAAGGAAGGTGAACATTCAACACATTTGTGACAAACTTGTCATTTCAATATTTTGCCAGTTTTGTGAAAATGTAATCACACATTGTCCACATGTACTATCTAGACCTATTAGGAGAATCATGCATTATGGCGGAGGCATAACAGTCGCCATAGCGACATTTCTAGTTGCTTTTTGTTTTTGCTTTTTTACAAAAGCAAAAGCAAAAAAAAAAATTTTTTTTTGGACTTGGAGAATTAGATGGCTGTCTACCAAAATTGAAATACAAAACACAAAACTCCTGATATCATCATGGCATCCCCTGTTTAGTAGACTAAAGAACACAGCATTTGTACAACATTGTAGACATTGAGTTTGCACTTTTTAGGTGTATGAAAAAAAAAATCAGTCATCTTAAACTTTTGGCTATTGTTGTTGCTGTTGTTTTGGTCAGTGTGTGATAGGTATGTTCTAATAAAAAACAACAACAGATAAATAAATATACAAGATGTAGAACTAATGAAGATCCTCCTGGCCTAACTTAGTGATGTCAATCTTGTTAATTTCATCAGGATCAACTTGGGACTGAAATCGACATCGGAGTGGTGTCAGCTGGGCTGAGCATCTTCCAGAACGGCGTCAGGATCAACCAGTTCTCGTGGGCAAAAATCGTCAAGATCTCCTTCAAACGCAAACAGTTCTTCATCCAACAAAGGAGAGAAATAGTAAGGATGCCTGTTGCAGTGGCTTTATTTTGTTGTAGAAGTTGTAGGGGTGGTTGTGGTGGTTGATGGTAGTATTAGTGGTAGTAGTAGTAATAGTAATGGTAATAGTAATTGTAACAGTAATGGTTATAGTTATAATTATGGTTACAGTTATGGTTATGGTTATGGTTATGATTATAGTTATGGCAGTAGCAGTAGAAGTAATGAAGTAGTAGTAGTAGTAGTAGTAGTAGTAGTAGTAGTAGTACAATGTAGAAGTAGTGTGAATAGTTGTAGTATTAGAAGTGGTAGTCATAGTAGTCATAGTTGTAGTAGCAGTTGTAGTAGAATTGGTAGAGGTAGGAGAGGGAGGAACAACAGAAATATTATGGGTTTTTTGTGTAATATGAATCATATCAACTAGTAGCTGCAGGAAAAAAAACAAAGTAATACCAAGTGAAGTAGAAGTTGCAGTAGTAGCCATAGATTTTTGTTATTTTTTGTGAAAGTGCTGCAATTGTTTGTTTGTTGGGTGTTTGTTTTTGTTTTTGTTTTTTTTTAGAAAACTGTGAAGAGTAGTTTCATCTGTATGCAAGCTCCAAGAAACCAAATTAGATATGTTTACAAGTGCTCACTTTCGTCAGTGCTATTAAACACTGGCAAGTTCGTACTGCTATAACGAAAGCAGTGGCTGCGGGAAATCACAATAGGTATGTAATGCCTCTTATCCAGTGAGGGGGCCATACAAGTGTAGCTTTTTATTTTTAGCTCAGCCCCCTTACGGAAGGCAATACATCTTGCGCTCACGTCTGGAAGGATTTGCCTAGTAATCTCTCCACGAAGGCCTCGCTGGGAGAGCATGAATGAGTTCGTAGTGTCCTCCATCCGTCCGTCCATCGGGGTGGATTGCGTCTCAGTTTTAGCTGACTCAGATGGGGGCTGGGAGGTACAGCTGCTGCCAGGGGGCTTTAACCCAACTCCTTTCTCTCTGGAGTCAGTTTGTCTGGATGTTAGCAGAGCAAAGCAATCATGATTCAGAAATTTGCAACCTCCCCTACCCCTTTTATCCTAACAATCCAATGATATAGGGGAGAGAGGAAGTTACTTTGTCTCAAAAACAAATAATGATAATGACAGAGAATTGGCATGAAGCAACGAAAGTGCTGGGAGCCACACTATTGAATGATGAGCATCGGTCACATAATTCTTGAAGGTTCATTGATATGACAGGTATTGACACTAAGCAATTAATTTTAAAGGATGACCCCATGTAAGATGGAAACCTCCATCCAAAGTTATTAGTTATCTACAAGTTTCCCCACCCTCTTTTTCCCAACATTCAAATGTTATGGAGAGAGAGAGAGATTACTTTGTCTCGAAAATCCAAAAAAAGAAGAAGAAAGAAATGATGATGATAATTGCCAAGAGGCAAGAAAGGTGCCGAGATACACACTATGGACTGAAGAGCATCGGTCACACAATTCTTGATGGTTCGCCAATCTGATGTGTTATTGACACCAAGGCATGATATTTAAAGGATGACTGTATGTGGTACTGAAACCGCCATCCAAAATTATCATATACACCTATCTACTTTTTTTGAATTACAAATCCAGTGTTCAGGATAATGTGACACCTTGCTCTTTTTCTGTAAAGCAAGGCTTGTCTTTAATGCTTTTGTATTACAACTGAAGAATGTGTTAATGATGAAGATGATTTTTTTTATGGTTAAAATGACCATTTTACCAAAGAAAGTGTTATCATTTTCACCTGAACTCTTCAACTTTCCATTTCAAATTCAATAGTAGTATTAGACAAGTTACTCATGAAAATTTGCACAATGTATTAATTAACTACAAAGATAAAGTTAACGTAATTTTCTTGGTTCACTCATATGTGATATTATGGTCATTGTAAATAATGTGTAGTTCATTTTCAAATCATTATAAAATATCATTACTTTATATTATGATATTATGGTCATTTTAAATAATCTGTAGTTCATATTTGAATCATTATAAAATATCATGACTTTATATCATGATTATTGTAGAAGCATTTTCATCCCTTTTTTTATACTGCTTAACACAGGGTGAGACAAGAGACATGGTAATAGGTTTCAACATGACCAGCTACCGAGCCTGTAAGAATCTCTGGAAGTCCTGCGTGGAGCACCATACGTTCTTCCGCATGGTGGACCCACAGCCCCCTGCCAAGAGGAGAACTTTCTTTCAGCTGGGGTCAAAGTTCAGATACAGGTCAGTGAGCAGAATCTAGACATTTGAACTCTAGTTTACTGCACATGTTTTAATTGGCAGCCTTAGTTACAAGTAGTTCATTAGTTAGTTACACGTAGTTCGTTCGTTAGTTAGTTAGTTTGTTCGATAGTTCATTCATTCGTTTGTTCGTTCGTTTGTTTGTTCGTTCGTTTGTTCGTTCATTCGTTAGTTAGTTAGTGCATTGAAGCTGTTATTTTCGCATACAGATATTGTCGCAAATGAGGAGGTGACAGACATTTTCGTGAGATGCTGTTTTCACGAATTGACACCAAGGCTGTTGTAAAATGCACTATTACCCTAGCGCATGGCAACATTTTTGGTGTTGTTAAATTCGCACTCCAACTGTGATTCGCGAAATTTGTGATGATTAAACCCTTACAAAAATAACAGCTTATACGGTAGTTACTTTTTTGTTTCTTTGTTTTTTATTTGTTTGTTTGTTTGTTTGTGTGTTTGTTTGTGTTTGTTTGAATCAAGTTAACAAGGCCACTGAGGAGGCTTTGACAGCTTATTAAAAAGCTACAGGATGACCAGTGGCTTCCCTTCTTGATGACTACAAGATGAATATAAGAGTCTTGTGTAGGGGCACGACCGCTGCTTTCAGCAGGCTCGAACCAGACCTGCAGAATTGAGAGTTGTTGATGCTTGAAGGTGGAAGCCTCTTACCTCTCTTGTAGAGCACTTTATTGATAGCAAACAAAATTTGATGTTAAATCACACCGTAACATTCGTGAAGTTTCAAATTGTAGTCATCATATGTTGATTACTTGTACCACTCTGCCAACACAGTAGTCACATGCGATCTATGAACTGATGAATTTTAGGCAGACAGTTTCCTGCTCAATGCGTACTTCACATAGAATTTAAATTGAGCTCCAAATCTTCCAATCTGATCAAACTGTCTCTTAGTGCTGCTGTGAAAAGAGAAGAGATGTTCTTATGGATCGTTTTGTGTGTGATACAAAGTTTTTTTTTATAACTGTGAATCAATTGATAATTTTGCAAAATTGTATGTTACGATATCTGTTACGTAATGAAGTAAGTGTAGATCATGGATGAGTGATTAACTCGTTCCATGCGGGAACCTGGTGGCCTGTGTATTAAGTCTATGCAGATTTCAGAATTCAGTATGGAATGGGCCAATTAGAAGAGCTCTGTCTCTTTTCTTCTCCTCTACTGCAGCGGGAGGACAGAAACACAAACGATGGAAGAGACGAAGAAGAGATTAGCGGAGCGAGAAATTTGCAGGTTGGTGTGTCATAATACTAACATGTCTTCATGAGATCTGTGTACCTGGCCTACACTGAAATCAAGACAGCATTACTGAAAGGCTTCCACAGTCTTCATTTAGATTGGTTGCTCTTAAATATCCATGAGTTTAGTTTTTACCACATGCTGAAGCTTTCAGTTGACTATTTGCCAAAAGCCTTTGCAAAAGCTTATTCTTGAAGGGTCCTACTTAAGATCCTGTTTTCAATTATGCTTTTAGAATGCGTTTATGTACTTTTGAAAGCTGCATATAATGCATATGAGAGTGTCCACGAGATAAGCATAGGTCTTTCAAATGCATTGCTTCAAAACTCAATTGAGTTTTTCATTTCTTGACATTTACATGTATCCCTGTGACAATACAACACTGAAATTATGAAACAAAAGGAGGACTATTAAATCTGTTTTATGTGCGATTCCAATTCATTTCCCAGCACCCATATATCATACATTGTATGACTCTCGTTTAACACCATTACCCATGCAGCAACAGGAATGCTGAGATTTTTCTCAGCTCTCAGCCGGAGTCAAAAGGGTAGGCCTCTCCTCACTCTTTGCCCCCCTTAGCTTCCCCTGCCGTGCTTGAATGTCTGTTTGTTCCCCGATTCGCAGAATCCACAATTTGCCAAAACTCTGCGAGAGTACTCGTATGCGTCTACACCGTATGCCTTCTCCCCCCACCCCCACCTTCTGTAGAATCCAGCGATCGTGTGCCTTGCTTTGTTCTAATTCTTGAGCTGTTACTGAGAGAATGTGATGTGACTTGCGATTAAAACATTCTGATATCTAATGATGCTTTCTAGTTGCCTTGAAATCACGGTATGAGCTGATATGAAGTGAGCAAGTCACCTATTGCTGTGCTTGTTTTAACCCTTTTGCTTCTAAATATGACAGCCCCCTCTAGAGTTATAACATGCCAGTCCAGCCTCCTGAAAGTAATTGGTTATTTATCATTTGACATTTTCCATCACACTGTTCTGCAACCTTCACTGCCAATTTTGCTGTACTGCCTACACTTTTGCTTTATCATGACATCCAGTGCAAATCCGGTTGCGAAGTGTGCAGTATTTACATTCTACATTTTCCTATTCTTAGCCAATCTGTGCTAAAAGGACATTGTCCATAATGAAGTGCTTTTTGATTGTTTTTGTCATTATATCCTATTTCAAATATTTCCCTGACTCTTGTATCTTTTCAGAAATGGAAAAAGAAAGATTTCTGAATAATAAGACATTATAGATGTTTGAAAGAAAACATATCATAAGTTCTTGAGCAGACCTGTAACATCTAGGTGAACTCCCTCCCCTCCATACCACTCCCCCTCCCCTTCCCCCTTCCCCTCCCCTTCCCCTCCCCTTCCCCTTCCCCTCCCCCCCCCCCCCCCCTCCCCCTCCCCCTTCTTCTCTCTGCTTGGAACCTCCTTCCCTTTTCTCTAGGCTGGTCTGGATTGTAGAACTTTCTGGTCCTCATGACTGTGCTTCGGTAGTCTACCCTTGTGTTTCCTCAGACTTGCTTGTCTCTGTAAACTTAGTCTGCAGATTATGACTTCTTCTCACTGTGTATTTGTTGTTGTTTCATTTCCTGGCTTGTGCTTGATGTAAACTGTTAGACATGATTGAAGGGGGGGGGGGGGTGGAGGACATGTTTAGGTGGTTTCAAGAAGGTAATTTCTGTGCAAAAACTGTCGATAGCCCCCTTTGGTCATTGACCTTGTTCATTGATGAATGGTTCACATCAACCAGCCACAATGTGCCACAGGAGGAGAAGAAGATTGTCTCATGTAGTCTAGGACACACACACACACACACACACACACACACACACACACACACACACACACACACACACACACACACACACACACACACACACACACACACACACACACAAAGACAAGGAAAGTGTGCTAAGCCTTGGAGTGAGGCTACATCTGCCCACCCCTCTACATCTGTTTAAAAGACAACTAGCCATCTATAATATTGCAATGATATATAAATGTGTTCTCTCAGCTTAAAGGTGTCCTGCTTGTCTAGTTGTAAAGGCAAGAGAACTCTCATTTGTGCAAGAAATAGAAAAATTTTACAAGTAAATTCATGTTCTCTAAAGCCCCATTTTCTACCATTTGTCATCTCCATGGAATAGTAGTCATGATAAGATTGCTTGTGTTATGTTCTTTGTCTAATTAGCAATGCAGACTATGGACATTTGTTTGCTTTCAGAATATTTGCTTTTGAGTTTTGAGTCAAATCAATTGTGTGTATGAAACAGTAGAAATAGTGTTTAAAAAAGTCTGGATGGATGGATAGAGTTTTGTCAATGTCAATTTCAATTTATTTAATATTTCTCAAGAAAAGTGAAATACACAAAAAGGAAATACAATTATACAGAGCTATACAGAATTTGCAATGCACAAATTAAATGAAACATTCACCAGAATGTACAACTATCCTGATGTGAAGATAAACATAATGGTCAATTTACAGTAGTATTGGTGACTATAATCTTACAAAGTAGGAGACATATGATTAGGACTACACAGAAGGAAGCTTGTTGAGTCATTGGTCCCAGAATAACATCAGTTATAAATGTCATTGATGAACAATGATGACATTGCTGAGTTGGCCCTTAAATGAGAATTGAGTATTTTGTTTGTTTGTATGTTTGTTTGTTTATTTGTTTTTGTTTTTAAAGAGCAGACCATTTCCTCTTCCTTTCCCATGGTGTAAAGTCATTCATTGATGTGCAGGTCTGCAGGTATATATATTTCCCCCTTTTCCTTGAATAGTTTAATATGTCTTTGACCAGATCGTGTGGAAATCCTTCCCTTCTTGCCATACCTCGGTCAAAACAGTCTGTATCCTGTGGAAACTGTAGGAAATGTAGTGGAACAATAAATGTTCCATGAGTACTGGGCATGATACCATGCTCTAGAACAGCATTTATGACGTCAATCTCCTCTTCTCAGCTGACTTAAGAATCTTTTCCTCGAAACAGCCTTTTCAAAGTTGGTGGGATTTGGGGGGCATTTCATCAGTGATTTGTTGTGATTATTCAATCAGACTCCTTCTTCTGCCCTACCTTTACACTAGCAACCTTTGACCCGTAACATTTGAACCCGCAGGTCGTCGCCAAACAAGCGTGCCTTCCGGCGGACAGTGGGCGGTACGGTGGCGGAGATTATCCGGACAGAAACGCGAAGCCTGCCCTCAAGGACCACCCAAAAGTACAAGCCACTCAAAGACAACCAGTGAGTGTCGCTAGCAGAATCCCAATCCCCTCATCCCAGCTGCCTCTACCAAACTCCAGTTCCCTCCCTCCTCCAAGGTCCCCCTTGCCTCCCCCAAATTCCTTCACCCTCCCTCTCCCCTCCCTTTGGTCCCTTAACCTCAAGCCCTCTTGCAATCATCACTATTCCACTCATAAACCTGGGAAAAAAGGACATTACATTATGGTGCATGAATGCAAAGCTTAAATTGAGTACTATACAGCGACAAAACACTAATCATAGCCATAGCTGCAACAAGTGTATGCTGCCTTTTTACTTTAGTCTTGCATCAATGCACTCTCTCAAGTTTTTCTCAAACTTTATTATAAACCAAAAGAAAAGCATCATCACATTGCTTTAAGTTGTTTTTTAGTACCTTAGATGGATGATTAGCAATGCTTCGCACAAAGCAACTGCTGTGTGTCCTTCACTATGCAGCAAATAATACATCAGATATGTCAAGATTAAATGGATAGTTTAGTCTTACTTCCATAGGATTTCCTTCAGCCTGTCCCTATGTAGTTTATTCAATTCTGCCCATAGACTTTCCTGCCTTTGACTGCTTTTGTGGAGATTCAACTATCTGCAACTGATCTGTCCATCCACGGACCTGGTCTCTCTTCGCTCATCCTTCTTTTTACTTATATCTGCCTCTCTATCTTTCCTATCTATCTATCCATCTATCTCTCTATCTCTCATTAATTTACAGTCTCATAGCACTGTATATTTGTCATTCTCATCATTTTATCTTTCTCTGTCTTTTTCTCTCATTCATTCTTTTCTGATTTTCACCATTAACCCATTGTGCACTTTGAGTGCTGATAGGCCAAGAAAATCCCATAGTGTTGTACACACTGTTCAAAGTCTGTGGCACAGAAAGGGTTTATCAAGCTATCACCAAACTGTTCTTCTCCTCCTAGAATTGAATGCATGTGTGCCTCACTTCTTTGATACCATTCCAAATTTTCTTTCCATTCATTCTCTTGGAAATCTCATTTCCTTCCAAGCCCATCCCTACCTCAACCAGTTTGTCTATTTTCTATGAGTTTCCTGCTGTGGCCCTTACTTAATTAATACCTATGTTTGAAATTCATTAGCATACAGAACACAAATTAGGATACATGTAGGTGTGCTAGTGAGTTTAAGGAGGGGGGGAGTTCTTAAAGGGAGTGGCGAGAGTGAATCCTGCAGCTAATGATCCTACCTTCTATCTCCTTGCATGTAATATATTTCCAGTGAATGTGTGGTTTCGTACTAAGTAATGGGAGCTTTGGGATCGCTTATCCATCTTACACTTTGCATGGTTGTTTGGGGATATTCTTGTTTTCTTGAAATCCTCTTTGTTTTCTTGATCGGGTCATAGGTGTGAAGCATCACATTTAACATTTGCACACAACTGTATGTCTTTGTCATTTTCTCTTATTTCCTCTTGTGTCTGTAGGCATTTTGTGCTCATGCCATTGTGCCACATTGTTACAAAAGTTGCAGTTTTGTTTTGCATACGTTGTTTGTCCTTTATTTTGTAATTCCAGGAAAATTGCATTTAAACAGAGCAGTTTTAAGAGTGGTTAACGTAAATCATAAAGATGTACAGAAGGTGCTGAAGTGGCAGAGTTCACAACAGATGCAATGGAAATGCAGACAGTTGTGTGAAAATGCCTAAAAACTTTGTGAGATATGACGTGATCAGATGTGATCACTTTTGGTTGCCATCCTGAGTGGTGATGTTCAAATATAGCACTAGTGTTACTCTGTGCATGTGTAAACAAATTGAACAGGTGGCTTTTGCACAAACATGGACATATGCAAAGTTGGATGCAAGCTTTCTGCCAGTTAACCTATCCAAAGCTGCTCTGCATAGCTTTAAAAAAAAAAAGATAAAAATCTGCATTGAATGTTTTTGTTTGGTTGTCATGGTGAAAAGGCATTTGTTGGCATGGTGATGTGGTATGCTAAGGGTTAATGCTCATGCACCGTGGGGTTTGTTTGGCTTGGTGCTGCACTCATCTCTTCTCTCACTCACCCAGCCGAATGCCCAGTTTTGATGGCCAGGTTCCCCCTGCCTCACCCAATGGCCAGCCTAGGTAAGTCCAACCCAACCACATACCCAGCGGGGAAAAGAGAACACCGTAGCATCAGTAACTTTTTAACTTTTTCCACCTCACCAACCACACAGATACTTGGAGAGACACAGACACAGACAGACAGACACACACACACACACACACACTGACCCACAAATTGATATCAAGCTGATACAGGCTACAAATTCATTCAATGGAAACTATGCTTTACAAGTTGGGAAGAACTGCAAGAAGTCTACAGCAACACTTCTACTGTACCTCATATAACGCTGCTACCACTTCATACTTATCCTGCTATAAATCTTGTAATTACTGGTATCCCAGTGTAATGATATGTCAACCATGAAAGAAAAGTTTCAGGGAAGCAAACCATTATACACTGTGTACCATGTATACGTGGTATACATAAGAAAACAGATGAGTATATGCATTGATTTCATCCCACAAGTACAATTTGATAGGAACTATGACCTTTGTCGCACTTGGTTTACTAGTCTTTTTACAGTCAATATCAGTTTTTTAAGATTTCGTTACAAGTAACTACTACTCTAACTTCTCCTTCATTTACAACTGCCTGTGATGTAAAGAAAGTACAAAATAATGATTTTCAATTCAATTCAAAGTTTATTTCATTTTTCGACAAAACATATAAGTTACACTTCTTTTGACAACAGAGAATAAGGTAAACAGAACCTTATGTATCGAAAAGAATGTAAAACAATTGAGGAGGACCTTATAGTAATTATACATTGTAGTTTAAAAAAACCCAGAAGTGATCGAAATAAAGTACATGTATAACTTTGCTTAAAGTGATTAGGGTGATGATACAATAATATGATATGATATGACATAATATAATCAGATTTGATATGATATAATGATTATAATATGATATGATATGATGTGATATGATATAATACTGTATACGCTATATATTTCGCGGGGGTTTTATTTTCGCGAATTTCGCGAGTCGGGAGCTCTTTGCGAAATTAACAACACGCGAAAATATTACCTTCCAAAATGAATCCCTTGCCTTGATGATACGAACATTTCAGTACTAGTATACCATGTCATGGCTTACCGAACAGACCATGCTGGCTAAGCTTGTTTACGTACATATAGCACGTCCACGTCTACTTACGAATACTGTAGAGAGCCAATCCATTATCACAAGGGGACCACTCGTCAGAAATCTAGCGCGATGGACTTAACCACTTCAAAAATGTTGAATTCTAACTTACTAGTTCGCAGAGTTTGGTAAGTTTTTTTCATGCAGTGTATAACTAGTATCATTCTTATTTGCTAGTAAGTTGAAAATTCACACTTTCTTTGCCACTTCATATTTTCTCTGGTCCCCCAATCACAAATTTAACCACTCGCGAAAATGTGTGACGGCGGCAATTCGCGAAAATTTATGTACGCGAAAATGATAGCGTATACAGTATAATATAATATGATATAATATGATATAATATAATATAATATAATATAATATGATATAATATAATATAATATGATATAATATAATATAATATAATATAATATAATATAATATAATATAATATAATATAATATAATATAATATAATATAATATAATATAATTATATTTGATATAATATATTATGATATAATATATGTATCATTTCAAGAAGAGGAATATAATGACATCTCTGTAAGCTATTTGCAGTAAGTGAACACAACTTTTTTTATGCTGCTGCCACTCTGAGATCTACTTCACAGATACTTCTAATTTTCTGCATCTTTTTCTTTAAAAAAAAGCAACATTTAAGCAACATTATTTTTAAGATAGAATGGGACAGAGATGCTCAGAAATTAAAGAAAACAACAAGAGCTTGAGGTAATACACTTTGATGAAGCAAATGTGAATATGTTTGTGAAGACTACAGAATGTAGAGTGGGAAGCAAAGAGGGTAAAGACCTTCTTGTATGCTCGGACAATACATTGACTTTTAACCAGGCATTGTTCTGCTCTGTGTGTGTGTGTGTGTGTGTGGCAAAGCCTCTTGAAGAAGGACCCTGGGATTTTCTCCTCAACCTCTCCCCCCTCTGACCGTCACACGAGGGCCTCCTTCTGGTCAGCAGAGGTTCCCTCCATAGATTATCTTCATTCTCACTCCACTCAATTGACTTTGCTTCAAGCACTCTCAGATCAGTTGCGGTTGAATAAAAATTCAAGGGTGTTGTCTCTATTTTTGTCTCCCTTTTTATCTCTCTATTTCTCTTTTTATCTTTCTTGATCTCTTTATCTTTCTGTTCTACTATCTCTTTTTTTTCTCTCTCTCTCCCTTTCCCTATCTATTTCTCTCAATTTTCTATCTCTATATGTCTCTATCTCTTTTTTTCTATCTATCTCTGTATCTCTCCCTTTTTGTCTCTTTCTGTTTTTCTATTTATCTATCTTTCTATATCTATCTCTGTCTCTTTTTGTATCTATCTCTGTATATCTCTTTCTATCTCTATCTCTTTTTCTATGTATCTCTCTATCTCTTTCTATATCTATCTATCTCTCTATCTCTTTCTATATCTATCTATCTCTTTATCTATCTATCTATCTATCTATCTCTCTCTCTATCTCTCTATCTATCTCTCTATCTATATCTCTATCTATCTATCTCTCTATCGCTCTCTCTATCTATCTATCTCTCTATCTCTCTATCTATCTCTCTATCTATATCTCTATCTATCTATCTCTCTATCTATCTCTGTCTCTATCTATCTCTATCTCTTTTTCTATGTATCTCTATCTCTTTTTATATCTATCTATCTCTCTATCTATCTATCTATCCCTCTATCTATCTCTCTATCTATATCTCTATCTATCTATCTATCTCTCTATCTATATCTCTATCTATCTATCTATCTATCTATCTATCTATCTATCTATCTCTTTCTCCAGCTATCTCTCTCTCCCTCTCTATTTCTTCTTATCTCCTAGTCTCCTCTTTTTCTCCTTTTCTTGCCCGCTCTGAGTGTTGAAGCAAATTGTAGTCATGTGTTTTGCTATTTTAACTCACCATTTGCAATTTTCACTTGCCTGTGTCATATTGTATTTTCTGTTTGGTTTTTGAAAAATAAAATCCATGTGGCAATACAAAAATTTATATTTTATTCTCCATGCATCTATTTTGGTGTATACACACATCCACATTGATCATATGCAAATTTAATTTCCTTTTCTCACCAACATTTTTATTTGTCTGTCTTTGTGTCATGAAAGTATATATGATGTAAATTTGTGTCATTCATGAATTGTGCTCAGAAGTATCTTCTCACAGAAGTATGTTAGGTCACTTTTATTTACATGTGTTTGTGTTAATACATGTTATATCTGTACTCCACCTTATTAAATGTAACGGAATAATGTTGTTAACAACATTATGAAGTGGATATGTGATATGTATTGCAGGAATCATGAGAACTTTTAAATCATTATCCATGCATAGCTATTACTGCTTAGTGAAAATCCACCCACACTTTAATTGCAACATCAAAGAAGGGAAGATATTGTAATATGAATGAAACTTTATACCAAAGAAAAGAGAGTGTCTGTGAGTTACAAGCTGTTGTACACACTTATCGATTTTCTGCAACCCATTGATATTTATTGAAATTCATAGAAGGTAGACTGGAAGAAATGGTCAACAATTGAACAGCAGTCAATCTGGTTCTGCAAGGTTGACTTTTGACTATCATCTGACCATCTTACTATCATCTGACCATCTTACTATCTTCTGACTGTCTTACTCTGTTCTGATATTCAGCAGTGAAACTCTAGTTCTCTTTTCATCCCCTCAGAGAGAATGGCCTGTCACGGAGCGCTGAGATGCTGAACGTGCCACCTCACATGACGTACATGGACGATAATGGTGGGAGTGATGTCAGTCTGGGTACTGGTAACTCGTACGAGTTGCTAGGCAACGGCTACAAGACGGTAAGTCTTTCCCTACTTGGGAAACAAGATTCCTTTTATTAGCTGCTCAAGAAAATAAGGAACAAACGAGCAAAAAAGAATTTCAGCATGATTTTGCTCTTTGTTGTGAATCAGAGGTGTTATGGCTCAGTGGTTAAGACCAAAGACTGTCAGTCCCAAGGTCCCTGGTTCAAGTCCCCTTACTACCGAGGGTTTTGTGCCCCTGGGTTTAAAGCACTTCATCCTCATTGCGTAGTCTTTCGTGAACTCCAAGCTGTCAGTCTTTAATGCTTCCTTCATGGTCACATAAAACAAGTCATCTCAATATATGTGCTGTC
Organism: Diadema antillarum; assembly: GCF_040938485.1. NCBI lineage: Eukaryota > Metazoa > Echinodermata > Echinoidea > Diadematoida > Diadematidae > Diadema > Diadema antillarum. The sequence goes on from NW_027271180.1 coordinate 410,539, forward strand.
ATATTTTTATTTTTTTTTTATTTCATTTTTTACTTTTTGCGGGGGATACATCATAATCAACATTTCTCTCATTGCATCTTTGCTGTGTGTAACCATAGTAACGAAGCTGTGAAGATAGTTGGTTAGCATTTCTGGATGCAGGAATAGGTGTTACAACAGAGGAAATTACTTGATGTGACCTCCAGTGTGTTAGAAACAGAGAGAAGGAATTATGAAGGAATTTATAATTAAGGAAGCAATCAGAGAGAAGGAATTATTGCGGTTTCCTTTCGTGTTTCGATGTGTACGACTTTTCAGGGTCCCCTGGAAGGATTGTCATAGAGCTTCATTAATCTTTCTGAACTCAGTGTGCATATCATGTGGGGATGTAAATCGAAAGTGAAAGAAAGTTCAAAGTGTATGTCTTGTTCAGGTTGTCATTGCGATACAATGACCCTGCACGACATGATATGGATTGACGGTCAGATTAGCATCAGTCATTTTGTAAAATCAGAAATATTCGCGGCATGACATTCTCATGAATTGAGCCACAACCTTATTTGCGGCATGAAATTCCGCAAATTGCCACTGGCATTCGGTGCGTATAGTGTAGACAAGAACTTTCGTGTGCATTTCAATTTCACAATTTTTTTTCCCTCACAAAATTCATGAAATTAAAATGCATGTGAACATTTCTGGTTTTACGGTGTGTAATTTTTATCGAGTACAGCAATGATATTTTCTGTGTTGTGTACCTCATTATGACTACATTACATGCAGTGCACTTCTTAAACATCTTTGATCATGTAAGTATGTGTCCAAGAGTACTAGAACTGTATTCGCCATGTACATGTATTCAGCAGGTCTAATTTTCCACATATTGGGACTTGCCAATAATTTCGTAAATGGTTGACGATTGTGAAGTGCAGTAATGCAGAGAGAAATATATATGTGTACACATTGCATTTATGACAGGATTAGAGTTGATATTTTTTAATGTTGTATAATCTGCAAATAGTATCTGACTCAGGAAATTCGCAAAAATAAAAACCCTGCAAAATATATGGCGTGTACTGTAATCAGAAGTTGACTATAACCTAGAAGAAGATGGAGTTAATTTAACTGATATGTTGAGAGCTTCTAGACAAAGCAAATGAACAAGAAAACGGCTTGTTTCATTTCTCATCTGTGATTATATCTGTGTAACAGCATAATTTCCAATGTGATTAAGATTCCAACGAGAACTGGTTTTTGTTTGTTTGTTTGTATAGGGATGGAGGTTGAAAATATCACATCTATTTGTCAAGTTTGATACCATATTAAAAAAGAGACAACAGGTAAGGCAAAGGAAGTGAGGAGACATGAAATTAATCAATCGCATTTGCCTGAATTGCCCAGCTGTTCAGTGTATGCCATATAGCGTGATACCTCAAAGCATGTCGTATGAGTTGCGTATTATTTCAAGCTTTTTGTACGATGATTTGGTTTTGTTTATTCTCAGTGTTGATTCTGTGAGCATACACAAAGCGTCCCATTCATGCATGGTTGATTGTACACACACAAAAGAGCATAATCTCCATTTTTTCATCAGCAATCAAACGGTGATGCCTTAGTAGTGATACGCATGCTGCCAGACGACAGAGGGCGCTTTGGCTTCAACGTGAAAGGCGGAGCAGACCAGGGTGCCCCGATCATTGTGTCGAGAGTAGCGCCAAACACACCGGTACGTTACCTCAAGTTTTGCTGCACAGGATTGGCATGTTCATCAACACAATCTGTGCAAATATCATTACCATTATCAATGTCATAATCATTATCATAATCTTCATGATCATCATCAACACAATCTTTTATCTTTATCTTTGTCAGTATCATTTGCATTATCATTCTCATTGTCACAATCATCAATCATCATCATCATCATTTTCATTGTCATTTTCATGCCACCATCATCGTCTCTACCATTATCATGATTATTTGACTCCAACAGGCAATTTTCCATCAGTTATCATTAGAAATTACAGTTCAAGCCATTATGGTAGTGTAGAATGTTCTGCAATGCATTAATTTTTTTTCCCCAGAAGATTAATCTTTGCTGAACTATTGAGAAAAGGAAATCGCATTGTAGGTAAAGTGTCTCACAGAGATTCCAGAGCAGGGCTTGCACCCTTAACTTTCTTATTGTAAGCACGTCGTGCAATACACGAGTCCTCTATACTTTAGACAAGACTTTGTGCAAGAAGATAATTTCATTTACAGGTAGAGGATTACTTGTGTAGAAAATGGTAATCAAGACGCTTTGGCCCGAATTCACATAGGTGGTACAATCTTTGTCCATGGTTTAAACCATGGATAAAGATTGTAGTTGTGTATGGGGTGCCAAGTGTCGCATGGCCTATTCCGCTACGAAATGTTAACATTTCGTCGATGAAATGATCATTTTGTTAATGAAATGGTCATTTCGTACGAAATGACTGATTTTGTAACAAAATAGGCCATACGACACTTGGCGCCCCATACAAAACTACAATCTTCGTGAATTCAGGCCTTTTAGTCTCTTGAGCCAACTTGTTCTCATTCATAAATGTTGTTACCACACTACTGTGGACTTGGCACGTTTTTTCTTTGCCATGCGGGAAGGCGTCGGAAGGAAGGAAGTGAGCTACAGGAGAAATAACAGATACTATCCTCTTACCCAAGCTCCCTCCTCCCACAGATCCTTGAATAGGATATATATGTCACCCACACTCACTGTTCATCTCCTTTAATATCGAGAATGAAATCTGATATCCTTGTGCGATTGTTTACACTCCCCCTTTCATCCTACTATGTGGCGATGTATTTTTATAAGGCCGTCGCTACCTGACCTCATGAGCAAGGTTTGCATGATTCATTGCTGGAATATAGATGGGAACATACGATAGATTGCATCAGAAATTTATTTTCTGAATAAAGTCTGAATCATGGCAAAACAGGCTTGATATTGTATCTGGGATAGAGTATTCATCTCTTAGAAATGAGAATTTATCAGCATGTTCCAGAAATAGAAAGGAACTTTCTTTACTTGATGTAATAAGGTCATTTCTTGAGTTCAGTGCGATTCCTTATCAACATCACAGGGTTTAGTCATTTCTCTGTGGAAAATGAAATGAGGGAGTTTGTAGAGGGCTAAATTTGCAGATAAACATTTCCTTTTCTTGCTCATTTCACTAGGCTGTTCATTTGAATGATACTGGTTGATTTTGTGGCCAGACTTCACAAGCAGCAAAATGGACATAATTGCAAGAAATAGAAAACATGAAAGTAGCAACCATATTGATCATTTCTTTCATGTCACACTTCAAGATGTAGCAGATGAAAGATGTATTATGTATGCCTCTCCATATTTTTCTGGAGGTTTTGCAGACCAACGATAAAGACACAAATTTTATTCTAGATGTTTTACATACATATGCATGACATCAAGAACGTACACAGAGGAGATATTGAAGAAACTATGAGATTCTATGATGTTGGTGCTTTGGCAGAGTAACCTATTTACTGGTTGTGCTGTCCCTCCGTTACAGGCGGACCTGTGCATACCTCGATTGAATGAAGGAGACCAGATTCTCAGACTGAACAACCAAGACGTCTCCTCATCAACTAACGATCAAGTGGTTGCAATCATCCGTGCCATAGGGGATGCCGGCAACAAGGACTTGGTTCTGACTGTACGACCAAATGGTGGGTGAATAATGAAAACAGGATAGCGAAAATACAAAACTTGTAAATTTTTAATTTGAATTCTTTCTTTCCTAAGTAGATTGTATGAAAAGTAAGCATTATAAGAGACTTCCTATCAATTGCATAAAACATTGTGATATCAAAGATGTTTGGTCTCTTTTTAGAAGTGAAAACAACTGTGATGTAGAGATATTGTGTGTGTTGCTGTTGAACCCAATACATGCCACCTTCTTTGCCAGATATGTAGCTCTGTCTAGAGAACAAAGAAAATATCTTCACATGATACTCTGTCAGAAAAACATTTTTTTTTTCTTCTTGTCCACCTGTTCTCTTTCTTCTGTCAAGATGAGATATATTAACTTCACCACAGGATGTTGTGACTACAGCCATTGCCATGGTAATGGCACCGGCGGCCTTATTCAGAGTCCCCCATTCATTGGAAATCACATTTTATGATTATGTCATCCCGTTCCAGTGAGGATTTCCTCCAAAAGACAATCCCAGCCAAGAAAATTTGGACGTTCCTGCGAGTGCCGGAACGTTTGCCTTACATGTACATTGTCAGGAATCAGATTTTACTCCCAAACACATGACATAGGCTGAAATCCACCCTTCACTCTCCCAGTGAAGGCTTAGGTTTTGAAATGGGTCTTTGAGCAGCAGAACCGTGTTGTCTCCATGAAAATTTGTCTATTGTATAAAGCATTTTTCTGTTACATACATGTAACTGATTGAAAAAGTGTAACAGCTTTTGTGTAAGAAGTACACTGTATGAGATCTCTTCCTACCTCTTGGACAGATTTACAGTACATGTAAAAGTGGATATTTTCGCGCGACTAATTTTTTTGCCCTTAGCAGGGTAAGAAGAGTTTCGCATGTTTTTAGTTCCGCAGAATCAAGACATCGACTACTGGAACGTATGGCAAGCATGAATATTCACGTGCCTTTATTTTCGCACTAGTTTCTGGTTGCGCGAAATGCGCGAAATGCACGAAAATTTCAACACCGCAAAAATGTCCACTTTTACAGTATATAGAAAGTAGAATATTAAAGTCAAGTCTTTTTAGAGAGACAGAGTTTCCATGCAATGAAAAACACTAATCAAAGTGGGTTTTTTTTTTTGTTTTCTGTTTGGGGGGCGAAGAGGAAAAAGCTGTTTCTTTGAATTTGTGTGATACTGCCTGCGACAAGACTAGCTAGCAAAACTTGTAAGTTAATACATACAGTTTTTAGAAGTGAACTGCAAACATAAGTTACACGGAAAATTAACTGCGGATGAACAATAACTTACTTTCCCCTCTCTCTCCTTCAGAGAATGTAGACATTAATTAGACAAAGTTAAAGTTAACATATACATTGTACTTGCAGTGATCGATCATAAGCTATTTCCTTTTTGCAAGGCCATCATTTTTCATACACTGAATATTTTTTTATTCCCCCCAGACAATGAATTGTGAGAAAGAGCTGCAGCTAACAATGCTAGTTGATGCATGTGTGTAAATTTTGAGCCCATGATGAATGAGAACCCATAATTTCCTCTGTCACTCACCCTGTCAGAGGTCTGTCGCTATGGCAACAAACAAGCCTCAGTCGTGAGTCATGCACCGAGTATGTTGGCTTGCGTCAATGTCACCTTCAGTGTTTTTCAGGAAATTATATGTGTTTGTCTGTCTGTCTATAGGGCTTTTTACACTTGCAAATTTTTGCCTAGTCCCGTACCAACGGTGGGGCTAAGGGGGGGGGGGGGGGGCCTTAGCCCCACCGTTGGTACAGGACTTTCCTTAGCCCACTTTCTGTTTACACTTGTTTTTGCGAAAGTGGGCTAGCCCCACCGATTATCCTGTACTATCTGGCCCTGCAAAATAGCAGGGTTAGCACCGCAATTGGGGTGCTAACCCCGCAATTGCGGTGCCAAGTAAGCGAGTGTAAACAGAATGAAAAAATAATCCGGGGCTAAGCGACGGAGACGAAGTCCGACCCCCACTGACCAATCAGAAATGAGGTAATCAAGCGCTGCCAGTGCGTGCGTGTACTTGTACAGTGCACAGCGTAATCATGAATATTCATGTGGTTTGGAAAGTACGGGGCTAAGAAATATGAGTGTAAAAAGGTCAGTTTTCTCCTTAGCCCAGGACAAGAGCTTAGTACGGGATTTATTGGCGAGTGTAAAAAGCTGAAAAAATTCGTATGGGACTAACGATAGTCCTGGGTCAGAGAAAGTACGGGGTTAAGAAACACAAGTGTAAAAAGGGCTTATCAAGATGTAAAGATTATTATTGTGTGTTTTCTGACTTAGGAGACAAAAACAGAAAAGTAGGTGAAATTCTTCCTCCTGCTTTTCCGCTGAAACATAACACTAAAAGATACTTATCACGAAAGGAAGAAAAAATAGCAATGGAACTATTCAATGTCAGATTTTGGGGGATGGGGCAGGGTGAGGAAAGAAGCATTCACAAATTCTTTCAGGAAAGTCATAATGATTTAGTATCACAGACATTGTTTGCTAGAAATAATTTTACCAGTAGATACTTGGCTTTTCCCCTTACATGGTGTTTTGGAGTTCTCAAACTTGATATAACGTGTATTAAAGGGATCATATAGTTTTGGTTGAGACACAACTTCAGGTTTCTAACATTTTGGGGTGAGATAATGAGAAACCTCTTATGAATATGAAAGAGCATGTAATTCCAAGAGGAATTCAACATTTATTTGATGAAAATTGATTTTGAAATGGCTGAGATACCAAAACAGAGCAATCCTAATAAAAGGTGGGACCCACCTTGTATTACGGTCGCTTTGTTTTACTTTGTTTTGGACGTCTCAGCCATTCCAAAACTGATTTTCATCAAATAAACTTTGAATTCCTCATAAAATGGTATGCTCTGTACTATTTCACAAGTGGTTTCTTGATATCTCGCAAATAGTTTAAAGTCCAATCCTCATCTCCACCAACACTATACCATCCCTTTAACTGATATATTGCTTAGAGGCTTGTCATGAATCAATGATCATTAGATCAAACCCTCTGCCTAATGCTACCGTAGAGTTGCAAATACTTTATAAAGGGCTTAATTGTCATATTTTTGTTACAAATCACTTTTTTGTTTGTTTCTATGTTGTCATCCTTAGTTCAGTATTTTGTCCACAGCTTGTGAAAATTGTAAAGCTTAAAACATACCCAAGAGTTTAATTTTGCACTTTCTTTGGGATTCCACTCTGAGTTATATTGTGTTGACTGCATTGCAAATGCACTGCAGTCTGACAGAAAGGTTGTGGACAGCCTTCCAAACAAAGATGCCAGCTTATGTAAAGAAATCCTGAAACATTAAATGAAAAAAAAAATAGAAGAAGAAGAAAGAGAGATTTATGTAATCACCATGGCAAATTTTGAAAATCAGAAGCATTGTAACTGCTTCCCTGTAAAATTGCTTACCTTTTATAGTACTACACAAAAGTTCATGTTCAATTCACATGACGAGCTCAGATCTATTCACCCTTTCTGTGTTTTAATACTGTGGGGAATATCTCCTTGAGGTAGATGCAATGTTACTCAATTTCAGTACACCATACACCGGATTGGAGCAAAGCATACGGTTTATTCTGTTTAGATTTGTCTAAATACTGAATCATGTGTGGTGGAGATAGGGTAGATCACATTTTGTGGTCGATTATCAGAAAGCAAGCTTGATAAATATGTTGCGTTCAGGGGAAATTTCATAGGAAATATCATATTCTAATTTCAGGCTCAAGTTGAAAATGAATACATGTATGTAGTTTTGAGAACTTGTTTAATATGCAAACAATTTATATGTAGGGTGTAAATCAATCTTGGTAATGTGAGAGATAGTGTATTCCGAAGTGATATTGAAAGCATACTGTGGTTAGACCTCAACACAAACATCATCTGTATGCCAGAATTTTTTTTTTTTATGCTCACCTGTGAAAAGAATCTGCAACTTTGAAAACTGATGTGACTGTGCAAATACCCTGTATGCAGTGTTAACTGATCACAGTGACTTAATAGCAAAGAGATAGCGTATCCAAGAGTGATAACGAAAGCGTCAGATGGTTAGACCACAAAACAATCAGGAAGTCTGCATGCCTTAAACTGGTTCAATATTTGCTGAATAGTGCTTAATATGACCCCTGACTGCACAACGCAGGATGTTGTATCATATCAAGTCCACATCTGGCATTGTTGAAATAATGTTGTGCAGAACAAGAGTACTGACATGTGCCTGCCATCACGCAGTCAGTTTACACTGTAGCGTAATTACATATTTCCAGTATGAATGTGAAAATTGGACTCATTTCCAGTATGAATGTGAAAATTGGAGAATATCGTGGTTGTGGTAGTGATTCATTTTATAATCCTAAGTATGATAAGGTGTGAAACTTGAAATTGGATTAGCCTGTAGAAAGTTTAAACTTCTCTGTTTATATATACTTTCATTTTTCAATGAGAAATTCTTGTAAGTATCTATGGATATTTGTTTTATTATTGCTTGTAAACTGACCCTTTGTGGACATACACGAGGTTGTAATATACACTTTGTACTTCCTTTCTTAGAAGAGTCTAACCACTTTCATGTTTTTACGATGTACTTTCAAGTTTTTTTCTCATCTGGCACTGCACATTTGTGTTTCTCATTTTGATATTGAAATGCAATATCTGTGTATCGATTAATCCAACTATCAGCCTACGTGTACAATTCGCTGTTTGTGTATTTGACCACTATCTGCTCACTTCTGCGTGTTTAAGTTTATCCAGTTGATCGTATTGTTCTGTCTATCTATCTCTTTCTATTAAACTACTTGTTGGTGGTCTATGTACAACAAATTTTTGCTCTACTCCATGTTCTATATGTTCATCTTTCCTCTATCTTATCAATTGCTTACCTTACTGTAAAAGTGGAAATTTTCGCACACTTGGCGCAACTGGAAACTAGCACAAAAATAAAAGCATGCGAATATTTTGCTTGCCATGTGTTTCAGTAGTTGATGTCTTGATTCCACCGAATTAAAAACACGCTAAACTCGTCTTACCCAACCGAGCGCAAAAAATTACTGGCGCGAAAATATTGTCTTTTACAGTATCTGATTATCAGCTTTTATCTGCAGGTGTATCAACACAGTCTAATCTCAATGTATTCATGCACAAAGCCTTTGCTTTTCATGTTCTGTAATTTTTCGCATTCTGCGGGGCAAGAACAGTTTCGTGTGTTTTTAATTCCGCGGAATCAAGACCTCAACTACTGGAAAATATGGCAGGCAAAAAAATTTCCGTGCTTTTATTTTCGCGCTAGCTTCTGGTTGCGCGAAATGGGCGAAAATTTCAACTCAGCATAAATGTCCACTTTTACAGTAATGATTGATGTATCCTCCTGTATTTGAGCATTTCATTCACCAGGTAATTCTGTTACGTCTGTCTGTCTGTCTGTTTGTCTTGTAGTGTATGTCGGTGAGGAGGTGGAGGAACCCGTCTTTCAGTACATCCCAGAGAGTCCTCGCATCATCAACGGTGAGATCGACTCTCTAACAGAATCCATTATGCTGCTCCAGGAGGCATTGGATACAGGGATGGCACAAGCCCAGTTTGATGTGAGTCTTTCCGTAGTGTTCTCTCGTGGTTTGTCTGCTGAAGAATTAAGAACTGGTAGAGCACCACATCAACTCTTCATGTGCCATGGTGGAAACCCCCTGTGTGCCACATTATTCTGAGACACCAACGTTGGCATGCTTTGAGAAAAACATTCCGTTTTTCAAATCTATGTAACTTATATAGATTTCTGTTGAGCCGGACATGTAGTGAGCAAAGTTGCAGAGAAAATGCCAAGTTTTGCCTTGATGTATATTGTATGACAAATCTATGAGTCTTTTTCTGTCAAATGACCAGTTAACTGCATTACTGTAAAGGCATGACTTTTGCACACAGAACAGTTTAATACAGAAACTTGTAATTTACACACAAATTGGGTAGGAAACACCGCTTGCTCATCTGATCGCTACACAAAATACAAGCTATGTATGACAGGAAAGGAATCGTAAAAAAACGCTTTCATTGTACTGTGGCATTTGGCGATTTATCGATCAGTTTGGGCGGGTTTGTGCGTTTTAGCAGAATATGCGAAGTTGGCACACCGTCGACTGAGTCAGGCATGCGAACATGGCACAAAAAGAGTTAAAAGGGCTCAAAATTCATCTTCCACCACTTGAACTTTGCTTGTAATATCGAAAGGGTCTACCAAGAAACTTGTCTGGCTGACGTAATTTGCCAGGATACTGAATTGTTTTTGAGTATTTCGAGATCAAAAGTTGAAAATAATTTCGAGCGGAGTACCTGTCTTGTTCCTGAAGCACCCTCCCCATTCAGTAGTGGGTAGGTAGATACGTGATGATAAATCATGCCCTAGCAGTAGTATATGCCTGTATTCACTGGTGTGGAAGATCTATAGATAATTCTATGGCCCAATTTGTAATCGATCACAAGATGTTACGTAGCGACTATGTTTGGATGTGTTGTCAGATTCAAAGACTGTCAGCGCACCTTTTTGGCTAATATTTCACATTTTCGTCATTACCCAATTGCAATTGTGTTATCTCAGCATTACTTCACACATTTCTTGTGCATATGCCTCCATTTTAGAGTGAAAATCAACAGTTTCTACAGACATGGAAACTATGTTTAACCTTTAACCTGCACAGTCCTAGTTATTAAACCTTCCAAAGTTTCAGGAGATTTCATCTTTAATTTGCAATTGACGTCAGCTTGGCTTTCCATGAACCGCAACCCAAGCTTCCTCACACGATGACATTGAGAAACAAACCCTTTATTAGATTATCCTGTGCATGAAAACAGATGAATGAATTATGTGTGGTTCATGTAGCATTGTGGCCATGAATCAAATATGAATTCCAAATAGAATAAACAACCAAGCCACAACAGACTTTTCCTGGAAAAATGCTTGTTTTGCCATGGGTTTAGGGCCATGACTTTTGAGAGACACCACTCCAGTGACGTAGTGTTTGACATTGGAAACAATTAGAATTGAGGCACAACATTGACATGGCAATTAGCCATTATGAATAAATTCAGATTAATGAGAAAGCAAGGTAGTTTTGAATATCTTTTTAGTAGAAATGGGATCAGCTTGTATTTATTTAAAGGGGAAGTTTACCCAAATTCACACGTAGATTGAGGTAATGCAGCAATATTAGCAGGACACATCAGTGAAGTTTGAGAGAAATTTGACAATCCATTCAAAAGTTGTAATTTTTTTCCATGTCTGTACCATAATGAAAGAGCAATTGACTTTCCTCTTTTGGAAAAGCAAGGTCAATAATATTACTCTCAGCATACATCAGTAGCAAATCAAAGGAAGTGTACTTTTCATAGAAATGAAATTTTGTGGAACTCTCTACGTTATATTTTCTTTGTATCATTCTGCAGTGACATCACTAACTGTTGTAGTCTTCTATCCAAGGGATGGTAGCACTAAAACTTTAAAAATTAATATTTTTTGAATGGAGTATCCGATTTTCCTCAAAGTTCACGAGTGTATTCTACCAATATTGCTGCACTCACTCAATCCACATGTACAGTGTATTTGGGCCTCATTCTGTCTTCAATTTGTGCAAAAAGCAACATTACACAATGCCCCAATTGCAAGGAAATTCAATGTGGAAGACGTCACTGGTTGTAAAAACAAAACAAAACAAAACAAAGGTAGCAATCATAGCAGTAATACCAATATGGTTTTGCTTACCCAAGGTATCCTCCTATGTCATCATCGTGGTGAAGATGAGTAGATTTCATCCTTGAATTCATGGAAGGAAAGAAAATATCTGCAGGCATAGCTGTGCATGTCTTAAAGATCTTCACACACTCCTACCAGGAAGGAAATTTGATTGGAACTTCAGTTCCTTTAATCAGTCTGTGACATAATGCAGATGGCATTTGGAGAAATGAGATGAAATCAGGAAATAGAATTTGTCGGTTTTCTTGACCAAATCCAATATCTGATGGTGATGTGGCTGGCAAAATCTTTTAATGAGAACCATATTTCCTTTAGAGGGGAGATATGTTATTTGACAAATCTCATTCACAGTTTTGCTCAAATTATTTGCCAGTTTTTGACATCATTTCACATATGTATCAATAATCAGATAGCTCTGCTGAGAAAGATGAAAGATGCAGAATCATACATGTATGTATAAATTTTACAGCAGATTTTAATATACAACTGTATATTCCCATTTATTCATATTTATTAATGGTAGCTGCACATGCTATCCTGTGCACTGTACTTCCACAAAGTTTATACTAGTAGGCATTATTTTGCACGTGGTTTATTTTGTTTTTATGTTGCCTTTCAGCAATTGTACAGGAAAAAGCCAGGCATGACGATGGGTGCTTGCAGACTTGCAGAGAATATTGCCAAGAACAGATATAGAGATATTTCACCATGTGAGTATGCTGCTTTCCAACAGTGTGAAACATAGAAACCAACTATATAGATGATATTAACAGTTGTCTCAATGTATGTTAATGTTGTTATATTGTTGTTAGTGGTATAACAAACCATTTAAATGGCTCTGAATGCAAATGTTATGAAGAATTGTGTTTTATATATATTTTTAAAAAGTACATGAAGAATGGTTTCTGTAAAAAGACTTCCCTAGTGTAAGATGAGACCTATAAGGAATCATAGATGATACTATTTAATGCATATGTGAGTATTGTAAGAAATGCGTTGTAAGAAATGCATTGAAAAATAAAGTCGCAATACAATTGTGAATTTTTTTAAGTGATTAGCCATCAGCCTATCAAATGTGTGCACACTGTCTGAGTTCCTAACTACAATTTTATGACTTAAGTGTTAGGGCTTTTAGCAATCAAATTGAACTAAAACATTGTGGAGTCGCAAAGACGTATACTTTCTATGCATTTATGTTTTGCATCGATAGGCCAAAAATTGAATAATGCCATCTGGTCTTTTGCCTCGCATGGCCTTTTCTTTGCATCTATTTCCTGCATGTTTCATTACTTTTCAACCCCTTCCTTCCTTTTGTTATGCCCAATATATGTTTATATATGAACTGGCTTTTCCCTACCCTCTCCTTCTCGGTGAATCTAAATTTGTTTGTTTTTCTTGTTAACCATCTCTTTTTCCTCTTCCTCTTTTTCTGATATGTTTTCTCTCTAATTTCCTCTTCTCTCCATCTCTGGATCTTTGATCTGTTCTCCTTGCTCTTTATCTCTCTCTCTCTCTCTCTTCTCTCTCTATCTATCCAATTCTTATAATCTCTCTCCCTTACTCTCTGATTCTTCTCTATCTTTCTTTGTCTCTCTTTATGTATCCATTTCATTTTATCTCTTCATTTCTTATCATATCTCCCTTCTCTCACTCTATGCTTCTCCCATCTTCTCTCTCTCTCCCTTTCTATCTCTCCGTGTTTTCCATGTAATTCTATTTCTCCGTATGTTTCCCTCATCTAGACGATGCAACCAGAGTCATCTTACAAGACGCCGACACGGGAGACTACATCAATGCAAACCTCATTAATGTGAGTACCAAAAACACTCCGTTACCGCAATCGGAGAACAGACGTATCTCTTTCTGCAGGTATCTGGGCACACTGGGTATGTGCTCTCCTCTGCTCAATCCATTAACCCCTTGAGGACGAGCTGATTTTACTACAACACGTATTTCCTATAGACACCTGCTCGAGTATACTCGGGACTTGTCCTCAATGGGTTGAGAAGGATCACATCATTTCTTCTCATGATGACTGTTATGGTATATCAAATATTCCTTCTCCGGTAACACATGTTTCATACATTTATGTCATTATCCAGACGCTCCTCAGGCAGTGATTAAATACCTTTAGATGTTATATTTCCTGTTCAATCACAGTACAAAGTAAATCATTCCAAAAAATAAGAAAGGTTAGTTTTTTTTTTTGAATTGCATTTTTTTTAATGCATGCTCCTTATTCAGTGGTGACTGTTTGTTTTATAAAAGGGTCATATTAAGTTCTCAAACTTCTAACATATTTTTCTTTCTTCAAGGAAGTTTGGTCTTATCTGGTATTTTATAAAGCTGAGCATAAAAGAAACAAAGAAACTGGTAAAGATGGAGGATATACATGTACCATGTTGGTTCTTATATCATGCCAATAAGAAGACACCTGTTGCTTTATTTGATTGAAGATAAAAATTGTGATCAGTGAAGCCCCATTATCCTCAAACTCTTCACCAGTTAGAGCACTCGTAGGCAAGCAGTGCTGCATGGTGACATACATGTAGAATATAACGTGATACAGTGTACCACACACTTATTATGAAGGGATTGGGTGGGGTCAGTTTCAGGGCCAGTGTTTCATTGTGAGCACTCAATTACTACATGAGAAACAAAGTTAGGCTCTGGACAACTGGGTCTTGATGTTATAGGCAGATTTCCCAAAATTGACTTTGACACAAACTCTTTCTCCTTCTATCAACATTGCTCTGCTTCTTGCAACATGAATCTCTTTATCAATTAACTTTCAAAGTAAAGAAATGTTTTTGACAAAATAACCACATTCGTATCAGGATAATTCAGTGTATTTTAAGCACAATCAGACAATTATTCAGTATTAAAGCCAACAGCACATAGGTCCTACCCACTAGCATCTGGTTAAAGGGGAATTTGTGGCTGAGAATGGTGTTTAGTACATTTGTAGCCAACTTAGAAAAGGTTGATTCAGTATGGACTGTGGAAAGGATATAAATCTTTGAGATGTATCATTTCTGTAGTAGTGGATGTTTGTTTTTTTGCACAAAGACAGAAAAAAATATATATATATTTTTGTTTTTCTTTTTCTTTTGTTGTTGTTTTTTAAGAGCCTTGATCATCTGGGTTTCCAACTCATTTAAAATATCATAGACGTTTAATCATATTTGCAAAGTCAAAGTGATACTTGTGGTCTGGAGTTTACTTGTATACGTGTCAAAGAATGACACCAGCCCGTTTTACTGATTTTTGTTTTTTTCTAAATTTGTAATCAGATTAGTGATGTCTACATGTATATGTTTCTCTCAAGTGCTACTCATTGCACTTGTATCACTGTATCATTGACTTTTAATTTTGTAAACAGATCTGTAATGTTGCTGTCAGTTACAGGGGTGATTATTTTCCATGCCATTCCATGTCATTCACTCGCAAAATGTCCATGTAGTCTAGGTTGAGTATTCCTTTTTGCATAATTATGTTTATGAATCCTGTATCCTAACTCTCCTTTTGAACAGATGGAAATTCCGGGCTCAAGTCTAGTAAATAGGTACATAGCAGCCCAGGGCCCCCTTCCCAACACCGTCTCAGATTTCTGGTATATGGTGTGGGAGCAGAAGTCAACACTCATCGTCATGCTTACCACCAATGTGGAAAGGGGAAGAGTAAGTATGCTGTATTCATGGCCAAGCCACCAGTCGGTCAAGTTTGAATATCGTGGTCTCACAGTGCAATTTCACACAATGTTCTAAGCTAGGTAAAGTAAATTCAGAAGAGTAGAGTGGTAGATGTGTCAGTAAAATTGTACCCCAAGATCAGAATGTGATGGCATTTTGATGATTCTTATGTTTGATTGAATCGAAATGGGACTGAGCTTTTGATCTTAATAGCAGAATCTTTGTCAGAGGCAAAATGACCAACTTCCGCAGTATTCGAAGTAAGCACACACATATATAGACTACACATAGCATGCACTGACTTGGGAGGGGCTAGGGACACAGAACAAAGAAAACAAAAGGGGTAGATTAGGAATCAAAGGCAGGGGGCCAAACAGGTATGGAGGACAATTAGAGCAAGGGGTTGAACAGACAAAAGACAGAGGAGGGTCAGTAAAGATCCCAAGGATAATAGGGGACAACCTGTGAAGGGTAAAGTTGAATAGGTGGCAATGTCACACAAGATTTTAGATCTGAAACAACACAATGGTGAAGGTAGGAAGGGGTTGAAATAACAACAGCATGAGTGAAGAAAAGGGGAGGTGGTAGATAAGGCTATGTAACCACCTCTCTGTGTTCTCTGAAGGTTTGTATGGTGAGAGACTCAGACTTCATTGGTTTGTGTTGCACCATGAAGATTCCTTCATGGATGAGTGTCATCCTGGCCTTTTTCTGATCACAGTCATCCAAGAATGAATCGGTGTGATTCACTTCATACCAACAGAGCTGAAGCAGGTCTTATCACGCAGATATCACAAGCAAAAGGACATAGAGAATGCTGATGTCTACTACTACCGAACACATCGATCGTAATAACCAATGTCTGAATCATGCTACTTTACAACCAAAAGTATTTGTGTGGATGAAACTTCTGTGAATTTCTCAAAGGAGCCAAGGTTCATGGAGGTAAAATGCATGCAAACATTTTTGTCTGTACAATGCATTAAATGCCAGTGGCATTTTGTGAGAGTTTTGTGCCTTGAAAAAAGCTTTTGGCTTTATTCACGAAAATTCATGCTGTGAATTTTTCTGGTTTTACAGTACTCAATACAGAGAGTCAAATACACACAACTTGCCAGATGCTTTGGAGAGCCGATGTCTCTTCTATGTTGAGTCTGTGTTGAATCTGATGTCTCAATGTTTGTTTCTTTCTTCCTTTGGTGTACCTGTCCAGGTCAAATGTCACAAGTACTGGCCAGACTATGAAGACACGCTCAAGTTTGGTCCCGACCTTGAGATCCGCTGCACACGCTGCGACGAGACACCGTCCTTTGCCTACAGGGATTTCATCATTGCCAACACAGAGGTGTGTTTGTAGCTTCATTCTTGTCTCCATGGTGATTCGTGGAAGATGGTGGGAGGTGAAATTTGATGGGTCAATTTGTTGCTTACAATAATGTCATTTCTTAATTTTTGCATTACATTGTGCTAAAATAGATGCAAATATGTAACTTATTCTTTATATATATAATTTTTGTTTTTCGTGGCCCAAAACCAAGTGATGCTGAATGCTCTAGATTTCTTACAATTTTTGTCTGTCCTCGTGAGCTGCAAACTCTTCAGCACTAGTTGGGAGATTCTTTGAAAGTGTGTTTGTGATCTGAGTCCCTGACCCAAAGTGATGCTCATTGTGAATGTGGAGCTTTTATTTTAGAAATCAGTTTAATGTGGGCTAGGGATTACCTTTCTTTATTCCAGCCTTTACACTCATATGCTATATTAGGTATTTACAAGTATGTACATACATATATATTTTTAAGCATAAAGATAGTGAAGATAATCCCTGATCCATTTTCAAATTGTTCCATTATTCTTGTTCTTTATAAGTGACCCTTTTAATATTCAACCAGAGTGTAATGTAATGACCTAACTCTTGCATCAAACAAATGGAAGCCTGCAGAGACATTACAGTTTTCCTTGATGAGTTCTCAAGGATTTGACCAGAACTCGGGCACAGAATGAGAATTAAGAGCCTCATGGTTTCTCTCCTGTCTCCCACTCCTCACCCCATCCTCACCCCATCCTCACCCCTACCCTACCCTACCACCACCCCTCCCCACCCAAATCTCTCCCCTCTCTTCTTACCTCATCCCACCCCAACCCACTTCACCCTACCCCACCCACCCAACCCTTCCCCTCACTCCCTAACTCGCCCCACCCCACCAAACCTCACCCAACCTCACCCCTCACTCATTACCCCAACCTCTCACCCCAACCTCTCACCCCAACCCCTCACCCCAACCTCTCACCCCAACCCCTCATCCCATCCCACCCCTCACCTCACCCCACCTCACTCCTCACCTCACCGCGACCCCTCATCCCATCCCACCCCACCCCTCATCGCACCCCACCCCTCATCCCACCCCACCCCTCACCTGCAGACAAAAGAGGAGAGAGTGGTCCTCCAGATGCAGTACGTGGCGTGGCCGGACCACGGTGTGCCGGACGACTCCTCCGACTTCTTGGACTTTGTGCTGCGGGTCAGACAGTGTAGGGTGGGCATGGAGGTTCCCACTGTCGTCCACTGCAGGTCAGTACTGACCCCAGACATCCTTCCTGAGCAGATGCTCTCAAATTTCATAGATTCACCCATATGATGGCAGCTACCATTAAGGTTTACCCAAGTCTAGTCAGTGTCAGAGACCCTCTTGCTCTAGTGAATACAGGAGAAGTAAGTGTCCGGAGTCAAGCCACCTGCAAGAGTGCCTGTGGACACCCGTCCCAATTTACTACCTACTGACGTAATCACCTTAAATTACCAAATTTCTAATCCAGCACTTTGTGGCAAAACTCGCTACTAATAAGCCAGTTTATAGTTCACCTTTGAGCACAAGCAGAAAAAGGTCATTTGTACTGACAGGCATGTTGGTTTTTAGATTCACTGCGGAAAGCATCTGTGATGTAATGGTTATTCATGTAATCCTTAATATAAATGTTGCTTGCCAGCACATCCACCTGTTAAGTATAGCCAAGCACTGTATTTAGCAATATGAATAGAAAATGTTTGTTAATCAGAAAGCATTCAATTTTACAAATTCTGAAGGCAGTATATCTGTGAGAAGTTGTTCTGTTTTTCTCACTTTAGTGTAGTGACAGTATCAATATTCCTGTCAGGTACAATATAGGTGGTTTTAAAAGAGAAAAGATGCCATTATGATAAAGCAGAGAAGTTGTCCTAACCTGGCAACTTGTGCCATTGTACCAGTAATATCAATAAACTTCTCATGGTAGTTTGTTTTCTTCTTCTTCTTTTTTCAGTGGTCTTGTTGAATGTATGGAACTTTGATTTCAAAGTGAAATAAAAGGAAGTAAACTTGAAACAAAAGATTATTCCTGTTATGCAGTTATCTCAGGTGAATCCTATCTTGCTTAAATAAGAAAAAAAAATGGGTATTTACAGCTTTTTTTTCTAACTTATGACCTTTTAGCGCTGGAATAGGGAGGACAGGTGTGCTAGTCACCATGGAGACAGCGATGTGCCTAATAGAGGCCAATGAACCGGTCTACCCACTGGACATTGTCCGGATGATGCGGGACCAACGACCGATGCTCATCCAGACTGCTGCCCAGTACAAGTTTGTCTGCGAGGCCATCATCCGAGTCTACATGGGTAAGATAATCTCTGACAGCTGTTATGGAGTAAGAAAGGAAAGATGTTTGGTTTTTTTTTTCCCTGGTGATTTCAGTGAACAAACTAGGATGACATCCTTCTTTTCATCTCATCCATCGACTATTTTTGTAGGGTGTTAGATGGGTGTACAGGTGAACCTGCCCATCTAATGCAGTTGAAATGAGTGAAAGACACGTGGTTATAAACCCTTAACCCATTGAGGACAGACTGATTTTCCTACAACACGCATTTCTCATAGACCTCAGAAGGTTGTTGAGGATTTACCAGTGGTATTCTTTCTTTTCTTTTTTTTTTTTGGGGGGGGGACATATATTTGTTCTGTTTTGATAGCAGTGAATCAAATAATGAAGAGAGCACAAGGCAGTTCATGCTCATTCATGCTTGCACTTTCTGCTGCTTAACACTTCTTACAAAATTGTAGGTGCCAAAATCTAGGTCACATGTCTTTTCACTAGAGATGAAATCATTCCTCAAATTCTGAGATGCTCCTTGAATGTCTTAGTTAATATATCTGCTATCTGGCTTTTACTGAAAAAAGATGGTTTGATATCACCAAAAGTTAACCATTAAGATTTGTCTACCTCCACAAAAATAGATAAACAGTTATGTTTGAGTAATTCCTGCTTTAGATCCCCTTGATGCAGCTGAAATTTGCTTAATTTTTTTCACTGCTCCCTTTTCAAAAACTACAAGCCTTATATTATAAGGCTTGCAGTTTTTTAAAAGGGAGCAGTGAAAAAAAAGAAGAGTAGGGTGAAGATGCAGCAGCTGACCTGACACCGCCTCCAAAGTGTGGAGAGTCCATGAAAACTAGAACTAGCTTCCTATCATTCCGTCCACCTATTGATGGCTGCAGGCAGGCTTGAGGCAAACCATAGTCTTCCTAATTGTGGATGTAAATCTTTCCCCGTTTGATGCTAGCTTTTCACACATGTGGGACCTTTCATATGCCTCTATATCTCCGACTCAAAATGCCTATGCCGAGTTGATGTAGAGTTTCCAAAGTCTGGAGCCGAGTATGTGTGAACAGTCCCAGAGCTTGGCCAGGATCTGCCTTCAGTGTATATTAGACTAAGATCAATGATTAATGGACCATTGTTGTATTGTTGCTCCCTTATATTTCCATGCAGATGGGATCGTGAGGCCGCTGGTAGAAGAAAAGTCATGAGTCAAGCTTCAACCATCCAGTCTTCCATGGTTTTATCAAACATTTGTCGTTTGCCAGCCAATTTTTCCCCTGTTTGTTTGCTTGTCGAGTCTGCAATCAGTATAAAAGGAAGGATGCTTCTCCCGTGCTCCCCAGCTCTGCTACCCCGCATCGTCGATACCGATGGCCAAAGTTCTGCGATGCCTCTCCCGAGCTTAGGATGAGGAGGGAAGATGAGGGAGGATGAGGTCAAGCAGCGGAAACGAGCGACACGCCTGGTGCTCTACATCTGTCTAGATTTGCTCCCCATTTTGATAAAGAGTAGATGAGTTATTTTTGTGATAAAAGAAGAAAATAGAAATCTACTTTTGGGCATGATTTGTATATTTAAAAAAGAAGAAAAATATATATCTATGTATATTTGTTGTGTACATGTCTGTTGTTTGCTAAAGAAGATGCAAAATAATGAAGACAAGATCAGATATGTAGATTTTTGCTAGTGTTCAATGTAACTAATGCAATGACGTATGCGTTGTGCGTATGACCTTGTTTGCTTTCTAATAGATTGTACTGAGTTTATTTCAGTTGATATAGGAGAGGTGAATGCAACACATTTTTGGAGTACCTTTTCACACCATGCAATATTTTGTTGTGACGAGAAATTGAAGTGGGCTAGTTGCTGTGATGTTAGGGATGATGTGATGGTCATGATGGAATGCGGTGCCCACATTGGTTCTCTTTTTGTAGCAGTTCTTTCAAATGAGTGGCAGGTGCAGATGTCATTCACATGAAATAAATTCTTAATAAACATTCATTCTCCTGCACAGACTTTTTGAGCTTGATCATGACGAGACAACACACAAATGATTCACTGTACAGGTCTGAGTGCATCTGTAGGAATTGTGTGCATAATGTAACTATGGAATTGTTTCTCGTAATCAGTAACTGCATGTACACTATTCCTACTGATGCATGGAAAAAAAAAACAACACAGGTGCATTATTTGTTTTGTAGCATGGTGGACAGATCGTATGGTGGAAATCCATTTTGTGATCATGCAACCCGTGAGCAAATTTACTGGATGCCTGGTGAATTTACGGGAGGCATGGTTTAATAGCTAGCCAGAAGGCACCTTTTACTACATAAGTGCAATTGCTTCCTAAGTATGCAGACTATTGCTGCAAGTATATGATGGCATGTTAACAATGGGTATCAGTGAAGCAATGAGCAGCCAGTAGAAATCAGCTCACACCTCGTGACCAATAAGATTGCAGAATTGTCTCCACCCACTCTATACCCTGTCCCGTACTGTCTTGTAGAGACGTAAAATTCATCAAATAATCCACATTTTAATTGCCCTCTTGATCCCTCTGAAACTAATACAAAGCGTTGCTTTGTTTTGTTTTTGTTTTTTCATTATGCACAAAGAAAAAAAGGATGTGATAATTCCTTGCTATGAAGCATTTTTTTTTTTTTTAATTGAGAAAAGGATGCAGTGAATTGCTGTGTTATATTTAGAGTCAAGAATACCACAACATACTAATTGAGCAAACTATTGATAGCTTAATATATTATAGTATAAAGTAAACAGATCCATGCAGACTAGATCACCACCAATGTTAAACGACATCTGTACTCAACTTGGTTTAGGTGGACCAAACTGATATGAAAATAATAGTAATAATTTCCTATGCTTGAATTTCCCTTTTCTAATGGCTCAACTTGCATGTTAAGTTTTAAATTAAAGTGAATATACAGTGTACTATGTATGCATGGCATATTCGTAGTAAATGTATGAAAATTTTACATTTATTACTTGTTAAATCTTCACCCATTTGTAATTTCACAATGTTGACTTTCTCGACAAACCACTAATAAAAGAGAAGTGTATCATTTCTTTTTAATTGATAACTAGAGGAAATTACTGACACAAGTTTGTTCACCAAATTTTAGATTGATAATGGTAGCAGAATATGTATGTATTTCTTTCATTTTTGCTACTATTTCCATTCTGTTACATACTTGCAAAAGTGATGCATTGTATGGTAAATGAGGGACTGATCAATTTGATTTTGATTCAGTATAGTCTTCAGAACTAGACTCCTTGCTATGCCTGGCCAAGTGAATGGGCAAAAAGACACAAAAACAAAATACTTCATTTTGTAAGAGGAAGAATGCAATTATGCATATAATAAAAAAGAGATATGTACTGGTACTGCTTTATTTCTTCTCCCAATGAAGTTTAGTCCACCATGAGATTTGCAAGCAATGCACTGACCATCACAACATGTTATCATTTGCTTCAGAACACTGAAACATTATCTTTGTACTCGAAGTGATCATTCATTACCTTTAGAGGTCTGTTTTGAAGCAATTTTTGTGAGTACACTAAGGAAATATTGAGTTGTATTTTAGGTCTGTCCAATACCAAAGAAAAACTCACCTCTGCATCGGAGATTGTTGGTTAAAAGTGAGCATTATCTTTTTTCATCATTTGCTAAGAAATTTTAACAGCTGCAGGTTCAGAATTCATTTTTAAATTAGCTTTTATCGCTATATCAGGATTTCAACAACATCAGCATATTGTATTCAACATGTTTGCCAGGTCTGAAAACCGGCAAAGAGAGTATAGTTTAATTTTGCATTCTTTTCTTCAGTATTTTAGTGGCGTCATCATATTTCGTCTATTTACAGTTGCGAAATCGTCTTTTTGTGCTGCTTGTTTAGGAGTGAGCAGTTTTTAAGCTTGAGAGATATACAAGTTGTATGTTCCAGTGTGAGAGATGAGTGTCTAATGAACTTGTAACCTGACATATAGCATCTTCTTTGGGGAGTTCTCATTTTTTCTTGTGATACACATATGTTTCCCTTTGTGATACTTGCTAAGCTAAGGTGAGGCGATCAGTAGTCAAGATCCTCCCCACCAGCCGTTTAATGTTTGCTTTTGTGGGCTACCATTCTCACTGGAAGACAACAAAAAAAGTGTTTTTTGATATCTATGCAAACAAAGCACAAGTAGTGACTTGTAGTCGCTTCTTGACTACTATGCCTTGCGGAATAATTACGAGCACTCTCCACTACTTCTTCTGTCCAGTGTGGTAGACTCTAGGAACTTGCAGATATTTTGATATTGACGTAAAACTTTTAGATACACTCTCTCGCTCTTGTGCATGTTGTGAAATTAAAGTGAAAAGGCTTCAGCCCTAAGCTGTGAGTGTACTTGAAAGGAGGAGTTCCCCTCTTTGCTTCCTCCGTTCTCGTCAATGCCCATTTCTTTGTGCCGTGTTGTGCATTACCTAATATCTGCTGAAAGCAGAAGTCTTGAACCCTGCAATCAGAGTGTAAGCTGGTGAATCGCCGAACTTTTCAGTGCTTCTTGAATGTCTGTATCTTGTGACGGCAGTGCGACTTGTAAAGGAGTCGCAAGACCAGTAAAGTAAATGATCCAAATGATGATGTTGATTTAAAGTGAAGAAAATATTATCAGTGGTATTTGTTGTCGTTCAAACCAGTGAATCCCCAGTGTCAAGTAAGTGAAAGAGTCATCAGTTTAAAACTGCAGGTAAGATAAAGTCTGCCAGGATCAGACTAAGGAGGAAGACATTGATTGTGATAGAAGTTTGTAGTCTGTGGGTCAACCTTTGAGTGAGAATATCTGGAGTGTAACATGGTGTGCTTTCCTTCAGTCTATAAGCCTTTTCAGTTGCAATGACGTGCACCACACTGCCATACCACTGCGGCTTATTTTTTTTTTAAAGTATGCCAGTGAAGAACATTGTGTGTGTTCCCTAGCTATGGTTGGTGTTGTACATGCACTGTATGGTGTGTACAGAGATAAGATTTTACCCCCATGTTTAGGCCTACACCAGACATTTTGTGCTGTGAACAATATCTAATATTGTCAAGTCCCTGATCGTGAGAATAATTGACACATGTAAGTGCCTCGGTTATAAAGAACCGACTACTTTTTTTCAGTTCAACCTTGTTCAGACTTCTTGCATCAGACTTTATGAATATTTCTAACTATCCTTGTCTAAGCATTTTTTGTGTAACTTTCTACTCTCCATTATGTATACATTCCCTAATTCCTGACACAGTGGATATCATATGTTAAACTTTTTAGACTTGTCCCCTTTTTTACACATGCTATACTGTATATCTATATATATTAAAAATCTTGCCTGTTTGCGTTATAGTAAGATTCATCAGATGTATGAAGGTGTGCAAATGCAGTTGAACACTGAAACCTTCAATGTTGGCATGCCCTGTACAAATTACATGTTCTGTCAAACAATTTTTTTCAGAAAACTTCATGGAAACTTGGTTGACTTGAATGTTAGTAATTTCACATCCTTTGACAATTAGATTCAAAGTTTCCCCAAAAGAAAGAGAAAAAATACATATGGCTACAGGCATTCAAAAAAAAAAGGACAGAGAGAGAAAAAAGTATATGTTGTCGCTGGGGCGATAAGACCTCGTATCTACAAAATGTCAAATGTTCAGGAGAGCCAAAAAACATGTGGCCAAAGCACTGTGGTGAATGGGATAGCCTTTCCTTTGACATGCCGTGGTGGCATCATTTTTGGAGTATTTAAAGACAGTTGGGATTTGGACAGGACATCACTTAACCCATTATTTGACCATTGATCCAAAAAACTCATTTTCACCAAAATTGCAGATACAAGGTCTTATCACCCCAGCGACGAATGTTGTATGTTGTACATGTATCAGGGCCCTGTCTCAGCGGACTCAGTATCAATGTTGAAATCAAGGAGTAGACATTTTGTGACCATACCTCATACCAGGGATATTACAATTTTCAGCCGTCAGTTAGGCTAGATGACTACTTGTATGTGTTCTGAAACTACCAGAAGTCATTTGGTGTAAATATGCCCCAAATAGACATGAGGAATAATGTGTGTGTGCCATATATTTGGCGAGTCTAATTTTTTTTTTGCAAATCGGAACTTCCTGACAGATGGTTAAATTCATGAATGTGGAGTACAGTAATGAGCGGATAAATGTATACATGCAAGCAACATTTATATTGAGGTCAGAGTTAATATTTTTGCATATTGTTAAATTTGCGAATAGCACCCTACTCATTAAATTTGCGAAAATAAAAACCTTGTGATATACCGTATGTCAAAAAAAAATTACAACGGATCCTCCACAGTGATAACTCTAAAAATAGTGAATCAATCCAAATACAATTTCAGGGTATGAAACTATAGCTTATTACCCACATCTTACAGAAAACCCCATCCGATTTGCTTGAGTGGTCAAAGAGAAATGAGGAGTTTTGTAGAGCATGTCAGGAATCCCTTCCCTCCAAGTTCTGTCTATTGTGTTCACACATTATGCAGTTCCGAGAGCATCCAAGTGCCTATTAACTTGGAAGATGACATGCATTACAAAGATCCACATATCTCTGTGACCACTCAACCAAATCGAATGGGGTTTACTGCATAATATGGCTAAGATGTTATATTTTAAGACCCTGAAGTAGCATTTAGAAAGTTAAATCATATTGGAAGTTATCAATGCGAAAATCCGATTGTAATTTTTTTGGGGACATACTGTATATGGCATATACAGGAGTGGATCACATTATAATGATAATGAGATCTGGACCAATGTAGGAAACTATAATGGTGTACCAATGCCTAATACAGAGCCATATTTTGTATGTCACTTTCTAAGCTTTCCCAGCTCACTTTCAGAATTCAGTGTGTCTCCTGGTCATATGGAGATATTTAACACAAAAATAAAATCCACACGAATGAAAAGAATCTAGCACACAGTGCCTATAGGATATCCCTGATCATGTCCCACTTTTAGTTCAGTGTATTTTGAACTATTGAACTGGTACTTTTTAGCAATTGTGCTATCTTCCATGAAAATCTGAATGGGAAGAATAACTATTCAGGCTAAATTTTGGAATTAATCATTTATTTTGTCTTAGAATTGATAATTGCCCCCCCCCCCCCTCCCACACACACACACACACACACACACATACAATTATACTGAATCCTTTTAAATTGTGAAGTGTAGATACATTTTCGGAGATTTGTAAGAAACTCTCTTGTACAGACAAGTGTCATGCATCTGGTTTCTAAACGTAATTTTCTACATGAACCTCCCTCTTGTATCAACATTTCTAGCACAGCTGTTGTATGTAGACTTGAAGAGCTTTGGTACTTCTGAAGCATTTGATGAGGGTTCAAGTGCTCTATATTTCAACATACCTATTTTTTCATCATGATGTGTCAAGCATTGCAAAAGTTTGTTTACACTGTACATAAAGCTTTTCGAGAGAAAAATAGTATGTTATTATGTACATAGTTTTAGACTGATACTGTACCCATCTCAATGTAGAGGAAGTGGATTGCGCATTTCTAATCCTTTTAGCAATTGTCAATTGCAAATGTTGTATATGTATATGTATATGCAGAGAAGTGGTGACTTAATTTATATATTTGTAATTGTCCTTCATGAATAGTCCTCAGAATGTGTCAGATATTTTAATGAAACAAAGAAATGCATAGTGGACTTGATTTTTTTTCTAACTTTTTTTTTAGAGATTTGTACATATTGTTGCACTCATTTGTGATTGAAATGTATGTTGTTTATCAGATTTCTTTACTTCTACATGTCATTTCTGTTCATAGAACAGAAATCTCTTGTAGTCCAGGAGTCAGTTCAGTTGTTGTTTTTTCAGTGTTGACTGGGTTTTTGTAAAGTGTATGCTATCAGAATGTTACCATACAGAGCCTCAAGAATGACATATTTTTGATGCCGTTGTCTGGGGCAATGCAAAATGATGCAGATTGATTGTACTGAATATCTGTCTCCCTCCATTCTCCAGCAATTGTATTGTGGAAGGAACAAGACAGGTGTGATTGGGCACATACCATGCATTTCTAGAATGTTGTACATTTATATGTTTCCGTGGTGATGTATGGTCAACATACATTTGTTTTGTTTTTCTCACGCCTTGTCTTATGAAGACATGACAGAAGTATATGCCCCGTAGTCGAGCACCACAGAACGACATCTGCAACTCTGGGCATGGGGTGTGATGGGGTGTGATGTGAAACAAGTTCTGTGGTAGCAAGTTGATGATGAATGGTATTTGTCATTGGGTGACTGAAAGGGGTTTCATAAAAAGATTAATTTGGGTATGGTATCTGATTTGGCACCACAGATTCTCAATGTGATATACACAAAATTAGCCTTGACCCATTCACATTAGAATAATGTAAGAGTTGAAATACAGTTAAACCTGATATACTCTGTATGATTTGATGTAAAAGGGGTACCAAGTGTATCTGTGGTGAGTGAAGAATTAAGATCAGTGTTTAATCCTTCAGAGAATCCAGACAAGCATATCAGGGTTGCATGGTTATGACAGGTGTGTATGAATACCTCCTTGTGAGGACCATGGCAGAAACACACACACACACCCACTTACTGTAGGCCCTCACAGGCCATGGGTGTCCTCAGTTTGTAAACAAGTCAAATGTCATGTAGAAAAGGTTTGGGGGAGGGGTGTTATTGATATGGCTGCATCAATCAGATTTAAAGAAATGGGGTCCATGGCTACCTGCAATATTCCCATGCTGTAGGGTCCTCGGTAAGATCGTATAGAAATTCACAAGGTGGAAAGGTTCACATTGGAAGGCCTTCACAAGATTTGTTGAGCATTTGTGTTTGTGCGCATGTGTGTGTGCTTGCTTGTATGAAACAAGACAAATGCAAATGTGTTGAAAATAAGGTGTTTCATTACTATGTTTTGTTGTATGCCTTAATTAAGTTGTTTAAGGAATCTGTTAACCCACTTTAACAAGCTCTTGAAGAGAATGAGAGAGAGAGAGAGAGAGAGAGAAGAAAAGGGGAGAAAGAGCTTAGAAATGAAAACAGCCATCTGTCATTGTTAGCGTCCCTTTAAGGGCTACAGCTCATTGTGAGCGTCCCTTTAAGGCCTACAGCTCATTATGACGTACCTTTAAGGGCTACAGTTCTGTGTAACCTGTCCCCCAGTCTCCAAGACAGATGTGTAAATGATGCAAGCACACATTAAAAGTACAAACTTGCACCTGCACACTATACTGAGTCATATATTGTCTATAAAATCTAATTTGTCTTTCATAAGTTTAGGTTTGCCACACTATTATGTGTAGTTTTTATACACACCAGTCAGATTTATTGAAAAACCTACTGAGGTAGAATTAACAACAAGAGCAACAACGACCATAAGTACATTGTAAGTATTACTTTCTATGTATTCACAGTGTGCACAGGATAGGTACGAGGGTTGGAAGAAGACAAAACTAACAAATTGGTAGGCTTTGCTTTTGTTTTTCCAGGTCCAGACTTGCTGCTTAAAATGCATCAAATACACTCGCTGTATCATTAACATTTGTTCCTTATGCCTACTATCTGATTTTGACGTATGATTTGTGATTGGTTTCTCTTTCTTTGTGCGAGTTGACCAGATGGACTATATTAGTCGTGCTTGATTACAGGTTTTAGGTCTAGACCAACATGTGTGTGGTACAGGTGTAGCGAAGACGGAAGCATGTTGTTATATATATGATTATGATATAGAACATTATTTGTAAATTTAGAAATTATTTATCAATTACCTTATGAATGTATGCCATTGTAGAACCCAGCATATTATACATATGTATATCATTTGTATCATCATTTTTATGGTCGTCCACTTTCTTTTCACCTGGTTTTGTTTTGTTGTCATGGAGACAAAGATTTGTATGTCCTAGCTATGACACACCGAGGAAGTTTAATGACTCCAATCCTCAAGATGTCCAGCTACAATGATTGTTGTGAGTGACTGACTGTACATGGTTGTACTCAATGGATATTGTAATAAAATGCAAAACAAATTGCTTTCTAGAAAAAATAGACTCATGTCAAATTTGTGACTGTATTATGATCTTCTTGTGTTGAGGTGCCAGTTTGTGAGTGTACACTGTGTGGGTATTTGTGTGTTTGTCGCGGAGTGCCATGGTGTGTTCTATGGGATGTTTGTTTGTTTGTTGTTGTTTTTTTCCTGTTGAATATCTTGAATTGCAATTTCCCCAGATTGGTGTACTTGAAATTCTGATGGTAACTCAAAATGTGTAAGTCAATAAATCACCTACTTACCTACGGTCAATGTAATTTGATGTTCGAAACAACAAAAAAATATTACAATCAGTACATATACAATAAATGCATGTTGATTTCCTTGTGTAACTCAGCTGATACTATTTGGTGTGAAAGAATTAAAGGACACAAAAAGAATACCAGGCAAAGTGGTTCAATCTTTGGCCAGATGCCAGTTACTGTAAAGTAAGATATTTTTGGGGCATGAAATTTTTTTTGTGAATTGTAGCGAACAGCCTTTTTCATGGCATGAAATCTTAAAGTGAAAACTAAGTTTCGGTAAGTGCTTGAGAACTCGTCTAGCACCATTTCATTTTTTCTTGCAATATATCGAAAGAGTCCACTAAGAAACTTACCTGGCTGACGCGGTTTGATGGAATGATGAGTCGGTTTGGAGTATTTTGAGAAAAATAATAATAGTAGGAAAACCGACTTTTATTCCAGAAGGCTCCAGACTAACTCGGTCTCGGGAAAAATTCGACCCTACTTCAGACAATTCACACGCAGTTCATGATCGCCACATTCTACTGGCCACTGCATAATACCAAATGAGGGCTAACTGAATGGACACGAAAGTGCGTGCTAACGTAATCCTGTACAAAACAAAACAAAAATGACAGCGCGCGGTCCTCAGTTGCTGAGACGCGCGGTCTTTGGAGTTTTTGTTGTTGTTTATCAAGTGCCTTTGATTGTTTTTGAGGCGCTTGATAGGCGCACACTAATTTTGCATGTGCGCAAAAGAGGTTTTTGATGCGCGCGTTGTAACACCTCGGACCATTACTGCGAGTAGCCAGAACACAAAGCGCTAGTTTATACAGGCCGCTCCCATAGGACAACACTGTACAATCAGAGGGACAACCATTACAACTCATCCCGCCGTCAAATCGAAGCCGAGTTATCCCCCGAGTCCGAGTTTAGCCTGACCCCGTTCGGGTAAGTACTGAGACTGAACCTTTTTGGTTAATATTTCGCATTTTCGTCGTTACCCATCGAATATCTTGTTATAACATCGTTATCCTGCACATTTCCTAAGCATACGTTCACATTTGGGAGCAAAATTTGACAACTTTTGCAGGCGTACCTGAACTTTGTTTGGGCTTTAATGAATTGCCACTGGCATTCAATGCATAAAGTGTAGACAAGAACTTCTGCGTGCAATCTTGGCTCTCACAAAATTCATGATATCAAAATGCACGCAAACATTTTTGGTTTTAGAGTAACCCCCTGCTAGGCAACATTTTGCATGTGAGCACACCGTGCATGTCTGCAATCTGTGTGTGTGTGTGTGTGTGTGTGTGTGTCAAGGTCTTCAACATGTGCATGGTCAGTTCTCCAAGTGAAGAGTTTGTTTGCAAAAACCGATAAGTCCATATTTGCCAAATGGAGATATTTGCGATTAAAGGTCAAGAAAAATAAAGAGAATAATAAGAAAATTTTTGCTTCTTTTGACCATAACTTCAAAAATGTACCTTTATATGTAGTGACCAATATATCATTTAAAAGGTATTATTTTGTACTATATGACAGAGACCGTACTTCAAAATCTTCAAAAAAGGACTTATCGGTTTTTGCAAACAAACTCTTCAAGTGTTAGTGACTGAGCGGAAGTCTTAAGAATTAAAAACTGGAGTTCTGTCTGGTAAAAATGCCCATATCCCCCCTATTCTTCCTGTCCCCAGACATTAGCGAGTTTTAGATCTGCAACGCTAAGACGACGCTATTAGGCGAAAAATGATGTTCTGCACATGAGCCAGACCGCCGCTTCCATTGTCCAACCCAGGAGGAGGCTTCATCTTTAGCATTTGTGTCACAGATCTACAGCTTGCTATTGGCTAAAGCGATACTAGTACTGTACATATCCAGCTCAGAATACATTGTATTAGGAAAGGGAGATACATTTTTGTAATGCGAATGTAATTGATCATGCATGAAGGCCAAGAAATTCCTGCATTACTTTAACCACAAGATTTTGGGCTGAATTTACTGTACAACCACAAACATTTGCTGCAAGAAACTTTTGCGAATTGGAGGCAACAGCATTTTTTGCCACTGGCACTTAATGCATTGTGTAGACAAACACTTTCATGCAAATTGAATCTTGGCTCCTTGCAAAATTCACAAAAGTTTCATGCACGCAAAAACTTCTGGTTTCATAGTACAGACCTATCGCTATAGTCCAAAGCAAAGTTTCTATCATAAAGCAAACTGAAAAGTTCACAGACGAAATCAACTCTAAAAATGTAAAACATCAGTCAACAATTTCCCTTAATCTTCTCACTACTACAAGTATGTACAATCTGTATGTAGTCATAAGCAACTGAAAATGATTTGAAAAAAGAAGATATCCATTTCTTCTTCTTTATGCACTTTATTACAATTCAAGATATAAAAAGTATCATCAAAGTGTCAAAGTGGGTTTGTATGTTTAATGGGAGGTAACATATTCTTAGGCTTACAGAAAATCCAAAAACACATGATTTTTATGCTTGAAAACAAGTGACATCTTCAACATCTTTTGCAAAAATACATTTACAGGGAAGCCTAATGAGGTCATAAAACACATGACAAAGTACCTTGTTACATTATCACGTCTTTGTCTATAAACAGTCATGGTACAAAATGAAGAAAGAAAAAAGTTTGGACCAAGCTATGAATGTGACGTACGTGCATACATTTCTCCAATTAGTACAGGACTCAACAATCGCGAATCTAACCACTCGCGAAATCGTCCTAAAGTTCCGATTCCGAAAATTTAGACTCGCTAAACATATGGCGTATATAGTATCCTCAACCGCCAGTGAATGAAAATGTGGTCTTCAGGCTTTTAGAAACTCCATCAGAGCCTGCTCAAAAGGACATGTATACTAGAGCCACTAGAGTTTGAATGGTTTTGGACAAACAATTGAAAGGTGTGGATCACAACAATGTATATTACATGCCTGATGTACTAAAAAAAGCCCATCTTTCTGAAGATGATGTGAAAGGGTGATCTATCAATTGGTCTACTCCCACTTTGTCTAATAGCCATTTAGTCTCAACCCACATGGTCTAATCCTGTTTCATCTAAAACCAGTTCATCTAAAGACCATTTAGTCCGATTGCCACTTAGCCTCATAGCCAGTTGGGCTACTTCCAGATGGGCTATGCCCACTTCGTCTAATACAACGTACCCACAGTTTATCAGACAAAATGGGAAAACGTCCAACGAGACAAAACTGCAGTTAGACCACCTGGTCATTAGACGAAACGATAAGTAGCCAAACTGGGCATTAGACCAAATGGGAAGTAGACCAAGTGGGCGTTAGACGAAATTGATAGTAGACCAAGTGAGTTCAGCCTACTGGTGTTCGACGAACTGGAAAGTAGACCATATGATAGTAGGCCAAGTGGCAATAAACAATGAGAAAGTACTTCACTGGTCATAAACAAACAGGAGGACAATCAGCTGTTGTCTTGAAAAGGGGACTACAATGAGTGCAATTTTAATCTGCAGCTAATGAAGAGTTGATAAGCAAATATGGATGTCTACTTTGTAAAAAAAAATAAATGTCTACCAATGGTACTCCTATGTCAAGTACCGTATTACCTCTGACATTATGCATATTAAATCCAAAGAAGAGCTTTAGAGACGTCCCAAGTTCACAACATCTTGGGATTTATAGATTAGATTTGAGGATGAAAGGTTTGAAGGAACAAAAGTAGGTTTGTTCAAAGGGACTTAAGTCAGACAAGAAATCCACACCTTGTACTCCAACTGTTGAAGCCCAATGTACAGTGTACAAGGTACCTCAGCAAACAATCTTCAAAAGTCACCCTGAGCAGTTTACAGCATCCCTTGCTTTGGGTGTCATAATTCATAGGGCACAAGGAAAGACTGAATAATCAGTTTCATGCTATGGAAAGCACATGTACTGTATGTACATGCAGGACTACTTAAAATTATGCAACCATCAGCATAACATCAGACATTATTGACATGCACTTTTCAGATGAACTCTGGTATTTTGTTGAAAAAAAAACGATCTCTTGCTGGAGAAAGTTCCAATATCATGATTCAGTAACTCTTCTGTTTTCAGTAGCACACCGTTCCTTTTGTTTTTGATCAAAGAGCTCTTTCAGGATGTCCCTCTTCTGAATGTTTGTAGCTCCAGAAGAGTACACAAGGCCTGGTGTTTCATTGCCGTAGTATGTGTACAGCTGTTCCCCACGGCTCCCGAGGAGCTTCCTTAGCCCCCTGTTCCGCTGCAGAAGTTTCTCATAGAACTCCAGCCCTCCCATGACATATGCATCGCTCAGGTCTGCCAGTCGCTGGTTCACTCTCAGATCCACCCTTTCATTGAGGCCAGCCATGCAGAAGCTGTAGGCAAAGTAGAAGCATGTTCCCACAGCGAGACCAGTGACATAAACAGGAACAAGCGGCGAGAGTATCTGGACAATAAATGTTGTTGCAAATCCTGCCACGGTGGCTACCGGTGCCAAGACGATGGAGTAGAACGGGAGATTACTGTCACTCAGTGCAATCTGCTGGCCGACGGCAAACTTGCGGGCCTCCTTTCCCATCTTAAGAGAGTCCCTCAGCCACAGTCCTTCCCTACTGTCAAGGTTTGCTTTGATGGGTCCAGAGAAGCGAATGTTGGACAAGTCTGGCTCACTCACCAAAGTGGCTGGAACACCAATATGGCATCCAGATGGGAACCAGGGCAACCCGATTGATTTAGCTTCCCAGCGACTGGTGACAAAGGCATTGTATTTAGCAGGGTTTATGCCGAGATCACCGCAGACTTCCACAAACTCCCGGTTCTGTTCTTCTGTTAGCTTGCAGTAGTTGCCTGTCCGATATGCCTCAAACACGGGGCGGTACAGGTAGTTTGGAAAGAGATGAGGTGCTGCCTTGATGCTGAATACAATGCCAGCACTAGTTGCAGCAACGATGCCAAAATTCAGAGGCTTCCGCAAAAACCTCGTCAACCTCGACATTGTCAATTTGGGTTTCCCACGGTCCAAGTATTCATGAAATCTGGGAGATGAAAGAAACAAAAAAGAAAGAATAAGAATAATGCCTGTCTGCAAACCACATCAAAGCATGAATGCAAATTGAAATATACAGTTGTATGTTTTGTTCAGAACTTTTGATTTTCGGTTCAGCACAAGTTTTAGGTTAAATCATCTGGAAGTTTAGGTTTACCACATGCAAGTAATAATGCACTCAAATTACTATACAGTACTCACTGTCCTACGGGACGATAAAGCTACCAAATTTGTAGGCCTAATCAATGATGTAGTTGCATGGTAACCACCTTTTTCTATTAAAAATCTTGTGTACAGCTGTATACCAACAGTTTTATAATCTTTATTACTAATGACTACTTTTGCAAGCATTTTTCTTTTTTTCTGGAAGCTTAGTGGAGTTTCTACCTCAAGGCAAATGCAGGAACAGATATATATTTCTTCGCTTGCACTTACATGTGTGGTTTAGTTAATATGGCACATCTTGAAATGGTACATAAGCAGGCCCGACATAAGGCATGTACTGTCATTACTGTTCGAAACTAACACTGATGTTGCTCAACATTTAACACTGATGTTGCTCAAAGTGAGAGGTGATTCTAGGGTAAAATAAAAAACTGTTCATATTTGTTGATTACTTTATTTCATTCATGTAGGGACGTTTTTGTAATACATGGTAATTATGAACAGGAAGATCCGTTTATATTGATCTTAGAATTCTTTTGGTGCAAAGTCCTATTTCTTGGTATCTGGGATGTATTTGCAAGCCTTGATATACCAGTGAAAAGGAAAAGAAAAACAATTACATTCCTTCAAGCAAGGAATAAACAAATAATGCCCAAAAAAGCATGTTTCTTCTTCACAGAAAAAAATATCAAAGGTGTAACACTATTCATTGAAATCATTATTGATAATGGAGATCATTTTTTTTATTTGTGGCCCTAACAATGCCTTGAGGGAGGAGTACAATAAAGAAAAGAAGAAAGAATATATCACAGTAGATTTAAAGTATATTTATGAATATTTTTATTTGTATACATGTGTTTTTCCCCATTACCTGAAAGATATTTTTTTTTATCACACACAAAAACATCTGTGTTTTGTGTAGTACTGCAGGGCATTATGGGTGGGGTACTCTAGATAGAAACTTTCCTGTTCATCAAAAACAAAACAAAACAAAACAAAACAAAAAACCCTTAGTTATGTTAATATTCATACTTTGAACTGCTGAATCTAAATGGCTCTGTGTACTGTTGAATAAGCATTCAGTCTTAAAACAAATGTCAACAAATATCCTTTCATGTGCATTTACATTATTTTTGCTCAACTGTGCTATGGCATGGGGGGGGGGGGAACTTGCCCCCTAAGGGCCCCACCCCATTTTTGTCTTTAGATATTGTTTTAATTTGTTGCTAAGTAAATGCCTGGGATTGTTACTGGTATACTGCAGCAGTATAATAACCTGTTAAATAAATTAGTTCTTTGTAAACCCCATAGCAAAAGTATGTGTAACGTCAGTTACTGACATGTTTACCTTTAAGTTTTCATAAAACATAAAGAAAATGGACTTATGTTTCATTTCATTTGGGTATTTGTAATTGATGAACCAAGGTATGATTCCATGTCAAACAAATCACTCTGAAAGGTCAGAATTATAAGATATCACAAAACTATTCCTAATCATGATTTTCCGTGTGTAAACCCTATGGCAAATGTAAGCGTAACGTCAGTTACCGTCATGCCTTCACTGAAATTGGCATGGTGCTAAAAGGAAATATCTAAAGTGCACATTATTTTGCACACCTGTTCCTAAGAACCTAGGTGTATTGCCATATTAAACACATAAAGTTTAGAAGTCAGGGACATGAGATATTTCCATTTAAATCTACACCATAATTTCCCATGTCCTTTTTCCGTAACGTCAGTTACCCACACATTTTCACTTGCTATGTGATAAGAAATGCAGTTTGAGAGAAAAACTTTCCACCTATTTTTTCATTCTCATGAACTCATTCATCAATGCTAATTACAAGCCCCGGGTACTATCATTCACAAAACTACAACATAAACAATTTTATGAAAATCCTTACGCGTAACGTCAGTTACCGTGGAATTGCCCATCTAATTCATACCAGTTGTGCACTTGCTCATTTTCAAATTGATCCCATGGTCTTGAAAAGACGTTTTTCTCTGAGTTCATCTCCATACCTCCCATTCATTCCTTCGTTTTTTTATGCAACCTTTGAGTGGCACTTTGCGCATCGGCGATATGATATGCATGAGATTCGTGATGTTTTTGGTCTTTGAATAAGGCCTTTTCGCTGCACGCTTTGTAGTGGCGAGCGAAAGGGTTTGAGTGAAACATGCGCACCAGCAGAGAGCAATCGGGTGCCACACGATGTCACGCAGCAAGAGTGCCTGGTCAAAAGGCTACAATGCTACCGGCTAGCGCAGGTGCGTAGGTTTCAAAGCGGCGTACGTAGCAGTTGTCGTTCTCCCAGTTTCCTCTTGACTGAATCATTTAAAGTCATCAATTTGGACAGAAATGGACTATTAGCGGAACCAAATGTTCACCGTATCCTGTTAGTGTTGTCAATAATTGGACTACATCTGTACATTGTACATGTATGTCGAAATTTAGCCGCAATACTAGAACCGTTTTCTATCCCATACGAGACCCCAATTTTATAATCTGCAGCCCGAATGCGAAGCGTAACAATTCAGGCTGGTCATAGTTATCTGAACTGTAGTGTACTCATAGGCCCTAACCCAACCAGACCTGTGAATCCCTGTCACAACTTCTGCACAGCGACAGGGCTGTGTGGTATGTTAAAGGCAGCCGATCGCCATCCCTCATGGTACGTAAACTCCGAACGACCGAAGTTTGTGTCATGCTACCACTGAGACAAGTTTTAGTGTATGTGTGTGCGTGTGTGTGTGTACGCATCATACACAAACATTGTCACCGCGAGCTGCGGTGATTGGAGGAGGGAGGCCAGAAGACGCTGCGGTGTGTGTGTGTGTGTGTGTGTGTGTGTGTGTGTGTGTGCGTGTGTGTGTGTACGCATCATACACAAATATTGTCACCGCGAGCTGCGGTGATTGGAGGAGAGAGGCCAGAAGACGCGTGGCTCTTTTGGCCTCTCTTCATGCGCATGCGCACTGAGAGTGTGCGTCCATTCGGAAGCTCTCGTGGCTCGCTGGGACAGCCATTTTGGGTTAGGAGAAAGAACAGGGAGCTCTCTTGTAGCCTACCGTATTTTCGCTGACCCATTGAGCCAGCGCTATTCTCATTCGGGGGTCACTACATTTGATACAGAATGGGGGAGGCAGCGTGTTGCGTTCGTCTCCGTGCCGCACAAACCGCTCGCCACGACTGAGTGTCTTTAAGGGTACAGTGGAAACTCGATATAACGAGATGGTCGGGACCGAGTCATTTTCCTCGTTATAGCCGATATCTCGTTATATCAGTAGGCATAAAAGAAGGCATAAAATAATGACATTAATTTGCACATGTGGGACTACCCATCATATTTCAATCAATACTGATAACTTGATATTGTGAGGGAATTACTCACCTTTATGGGTAAGAAGATGTTTTTCGCCAAGGAAATCCAATATCAAGAATGTGTTTCTTATTAATTGTAGATGTTTGAATTTGTAAATTTATATAGCTTGCGATTGTATCAAGATCGTCTGTGGATTGGTATGTAGTTATCGTATGGGTGTATGTTGTGTGGAAAGCTTGAATATGGTCTGCACAATGCTGTGTGTGTATGTGACACATTCTGTATGTACATTATGACTGCGTGTGTGTGAAGACGGGGAATTCCCTAAGTAGAAGGCCAATCACAGCATCAGATTGCCTCACACCTGCTAAACGTCATGATGATGTCATGTATACATATGGCCGTCCCACCACATTTTCTGCATACGTATCAGTGTACGTGTGCATGCACACACACACTTCACACGTACAACATGCAGTGCTAGCTGGAGTGCACTGAAGAAAATGATTATGTGTGTACAAGACAGTTTTTGGCGCATCAAGCTTTACAAGCTCGGAAGATGATAGCACAGGCGAAGTAAAGCTTTACCGAAGGCATTTTGCTTTACCTCGCTATAGCAGGTTTGATTTAGAATTCTACTATGTTTTTCTTTGTTTGGAAGTCACAAAATTTATCTCGTTATAGCAGTTATTTCGTTATAGCCGATCTCGCTATAAGAGTAGCATTTTACATAGACTTGTGTGGAAGGAAATTTGGGACCGAGAAAATTTCCTCGTTATAACCGATATCTCGTTATAGCAGTGTTCGTTATACCGAGTTTCCCCTGTACCACATATCGGCAGGGTACCCAACATCAGCACGTATCGGCAGGGTACCTAACATCAGCACCCTGCGTATCATGGCTGTTAGTGTTAGCATATACAAGAATGAAAAGGTGTGCGTGGGATTAAGCGCCATAGCCAATAACTTAGCTGTGAAAATAATAACGAAGAGACAAAAACAAACTCATAATCAAACTAAACGCAGTTCAATGGTAACACATCTGCTTTACAAATTAAGAATAAGAGAAGATGCTTTCCACTGCAAAATTCACATTATTATCTTTGTGCGCCTTACAGGTTTTAGGAGTTAGGGTACCATAAGTTCAGGTACCCTTTTTAAGCTGCACAAAGATGTGCAATTGCATGAACTATTACTCACTAGTACGGTACATATGGTAAAACAGTGTTAGACCACTATTTCAGTTTCACTACAGAGATTCAGAGTCAACAGGATGGCCATAAGATTCGAAACTGCGCAGATGCGCGCAGTATCTACGGCATACTCATGATATTTGAGGCAAAACTTAGGCAAACTTGTTTTATTACACTTTACAGACCTCTACTCTAGATCTGTAATGGCCTTTGACTTTAGACTTAGGGTATGTAAATTTTAAATTTACATTTTTGGAATAAATGAGCAACAGATCCTTATATTCTAGACTCTAACGTTACATGATTAGGCCTAATGTTTAGTTTCTCTACGTCGGTGCCCTCCGCCAGCGCCACTGCACAGTCGCAATCCAGTCGGGCTTCGTTTTCACGATGTGATGTGAGGGCCGAGGGCCGACGCAAGCGCAAGCGAGGGTCCGGTCCGCTGCTGCGGGACCGACAACGACCGGGGCCGGGGCGCGACGGGGTGCGATGGGAGCTGGGCGTTGTGCACATGCAACCTACGACTGTACGAGTGCGAGTGCACGAGTACTACTGGAGTGTAGTAACGTGTTAACGGTTAAACTAAGTTTATAGATGGTTGGACTAACAATAAACACTCACCTACTCTCAGACTCTATAGCTCATCTCATCGACCTCTAGATCACAACACGTTTGTGAATGAGGCCGTAGATGAAACTAACTAAGAATAATGAACTTAAACTTACTGAAAATTTCGTGTTCCTCCAAACTAAGGCCCAAGGGGTCGTGTGTTACATATTGGTACTCATCATCCTCACGTAACGTAACATCAGCTAATACTGATGGAGGCTGACATATTGTATTTTTGATGGCCTCATTATACAGGAGTTTGTTTTAATAGTGACAGTGTTTACTTACTAGCGCGCTGCGATGTGCGTGGCTAGCTGTGGAATGCGGAAAAGACAGCCTTGAGTTGAAGCTAGCTGCGCATGCCTGCTCATTTTGAAGCGTATGATGGCGCTGCATGACATGACATCTACCGGCACTGTCTGAAGTATTCCATCCATGATTGGTCAAAATTTCTACTGGCTGGGTATAGATTCAATTGGTAGAGGTGAGGATTAAGCTTTTAACTTTTTGCTAGATACTTAGAAATCACTTGACGGAATGTCAAGGAGCATGTGATTCTAAGAGGAATTCAAAATTCGTTTGATAAAAATCTGTTTTGAAATGGTCGAGATATCCAAAAACGATATAAAACAAAACGATCTTATTAATAGGTGCACTGTAAAAACATCGGTGTTAGATTTAACACCACGGGTGTTAAATCTAACACCGATCAAACTTCAATAAAGGACCACACCCACAGGTGTTAAAAATGCACTGTGATGGTGTTGAAAAGTGTTCACCTGACACTTCGTGGTGTTAATTTGACACTGTGGGTACCTGGTGTTATTTTGACACTGTACTGGTGTTAATTCAAAAATGACACCACATGGTGTTGATTTGATATTTGTTGGTGTTAATATCAATGGTTTAACACCCGTCCAGCTTCAATAAGAGACCACACCAGCTGGTGTTACTTTGGTGTAAATTTATTTTCACATTTTTTCAAAAATCTAGTATTTTAATGTAAAATTCTTGATCGTCTTGTTTAAATTAAGAATCAACAAGAAGTGCAGTTACTAAGAAACTCTTGAAAAAACAGTTTAAAATTTGGAAATGACACCCGGAGGTGTTAATTTAACACCATAAATGAGCACCAAAAATTTAACACCAGCTCGGTGTTCACTATTTAACACCGGACTTTTTGCAGTGTGGCATGGGTCCCACCTTTATTAGGATCCCTTTGTTTTGGATATCTCTGCAGTTTCAAAACCAATATTTTCATCAAATAAACTTTGAATCCCTTTTAGAATTACACGCTCTTTCATATAACGTGGAAGATTTCTCATTAGCTCACACAGAAAGAGTCGGAAACCTGAAGCCCCATCTCAACCAAAACTATACAATCCCCTTTTAGGATGAACGCGAGTCACTTGCATGTGATAAACCCACTACTCTGGATTCTTGTACTTTTGCACTTAGAGTACAAAAGTACATACTTGTCATCCTATAGGTTTTATTTCTTCTTCTTCTTCTTCTTCTTCTTCTTCTTCTTCTCCTTCTTCTTCTTCTTCTTCTTCTTCTTCTTCTTCTTCTTCTTCTTCTTCTTCTTCTTCTTCTTTTCAGATCACTCGAGAAAGGATGGAAGATCCAATCCGAGACATCATGATAAACATCTCACTCACGTCGGTAATGTTTACCATTTGGGGAGCTGCAGTGATTTTACCGTCCTGTTCTATACTGAATTCTGAAATGCCCATAGACATAATGCACATGCCGCCAGGTTCCCGTATGGAACAGATTTGAAAAAAAAAAAAAAAACTTTTAAGTTATAACATTTGATGCATATATGAAGGTCAGTTATATTACAAAACATCCCACCATAATATTAAAAATAAAATTGCAATAAAGCCTAAAATATAAGGAGATATCACTTTTACTAAACCATAACTGTACACGGTTTAGTCTATACAATTTTTTTTAATTGTAACTGAAGAGTTTGTTTGCAAAAACCGATAAGTCCATATTTGTCAAATGGAGATATTTGCGATTAAAGGTCAAGAAAAATAAAGAGAATAATAAGAACATTTTTGCTTCTTTTGACCATGCATAACTTCAAAAATGTACCTTTATATATAGTGACCAATAAATCATTTAAAAGGTATCATTTTGTACTTCATGACAGAGACCGTACTTTAAAATCTTCAAAAATGGACTTATCGGTTTTTGCAAACAAACTCTTCAACTATTGGTCACATTTTGCAATATTTAACAATAATTAAACATTGAATATTGATTATAATGATTTCAATTTTTGCATTGGTTGTTCCTGTCCATAACTCACGTTTTAGCACTAAAGAGCTTGGTTTTTGTTTCATCTGCAAATGGTAAATAATGCCTTTATTAATTCATTCAGAGCCAAGAAGTCGCAGGAGACAACAGAATGATGTGGAATAAGAAAGAGGGGTTTTAAAAGTGACATCCATGTTGACGCTAAGAGTGAGTGATAAGGCTTAGTGGTTGCAATGTTGCAACCATAAGGAGTGAAGATGTAATAACATCCCAAGTCTCCCGCATTGAATATTCACAATATTCCTTGAATTTCTTTTAATTCTTGTTAAATTACCGATACATTTTGGCCATTCACAGCTAGCTGTTACAAGGTATGAAATACAAACCCTTATAACTCAGTGTAATCTGGAAAAGACATTTTTTTTTGACAATTAGTTTATTTCATAGTTTATTTTTCTCCATGCGATTGACATGCATCCAATCTAACTATTGTGAGGGGAAAAAGAAAAAAATGAAATGAAAATTTCTAAGTATATAGGCCTATAAGTTGCTAGGCCTAATTCGTGTTCATGCAATCGCACGAAACTTCTACCATTCTTTGCTTTTGTTTTGTTTCCATTTTTAAGTCAATAGGACAAGTCCACCGTCCTTCATAAACATGTGGATTGAGAGAATGCAGCAAACTTAAAGTAGTAGACCACATAATCACGTGAAAGTTTGAGTAAAATCAGTTCGTTCGAAAGTTAAGCTTTGTTTAAGTTTCAGTTCCGCGATCGCTGGATGTATTATGATGCCAATGTGTAGAACGAAATAAAGAAAATATGAAGAAAAATCAACATAATTATTTTCACTTTTCTTGCGTAATAAAAGAGCTCATAACTTGCCTCTTTCAGAAGGCATGGGGAGTAATATCACCCTTTATTATATCAGTAACAAGTTGAAGGAATGTATATTTAAAATAAAAACAAATTTTGTGGAATTCTTTTAATTTCCTTATCGTTCTATAATACGCATGTGACATCATCAACTGCATAGTCTTCTCATCTGGCAGTGACTACAGAGAAACTTTGAAAATTCGTAACTTTTGAACGGATTGTAAACCTCAAACTTTCATTGATGTGTTCCACTTTACATTGCTGTATTATCTCAATCTGCATGTGAAGGCGTGTGGTATTCTTCTATAATAATTACACAGTTTTCATAACTCATGTAATCCAAAAGAAACCATGCATGGGGTCCTCCCCATGTGAAGAAACATTGTAAATTTTGATGGGATAGGACAGGGTTCGTCCCATGCATACCAAAAAAAAAAAACAAAAAACAAAAACAAAAACAAAAACCAACAACAACAAACAAACAAACATGTAATCCTGTCCAATGTATTCTTTTCATATCCTGATGCCTTTGTCTCAATATTGAATATCTAAATGATAATAATAAGGCTGCCGGTATATATAGGGTCCGAGTCTTGGAGAACAAAACTTCTTCAATGAAGGCTCAGTCCTTAATTGTTTGTTTTTTAATCATAATTATCATTTTAGTCGAAATCCAAACCTGCTTTTTGCTTTTTAGTTCTTTTCATTTCTCTGCATAATCGAATTCTTTAAAGGGGAATTTTGGCCTCAAACATGATAATGGGAATTCTGTGAATACAGGTAAAAAGTAAAAAGACACACACACACACACACACACACACACGCACACACACACGCACGTTAAACTGAGGGAAAATAATTTATGAACAAGACGTTGGTTCCACGGTTTAATTTTTGAAGTTTAGTTAAAATTTGTGCATTCAATGAGTACAGATAAGTTTGTGTTTTCTTTTTCTAATTTCTATGTTAAGT
Source organism: Diadema antillarum (assembly GCF_040938485.1). Taxonomy (NCBI): domain Eukaryota; kingdom Metazoa; phylum Echinodermata; class Echinoidea; order Diadematoida; family Diadematidae; genus Diadema; species Diadema antillarum. Next base: position 454,114 of record NW_027271180.1, read on the forward strand.
TGCTTTTATTGAGTTATGCCGATAAGCTGACACGTCAGTCATGGCTCAACTGTAAATGATAAATGCCGGAAATTCACAACAATGTCAAATTCGGACAGAATAATGGTGTGGAGAGCAAGAACAGTATATGTAGTCCTACATTATTCATTTGCATATATCTAAATTTGAGATATCTTAGATAAAGGGTTCGCATAGTTTTGGTTGAGACCTATAACTTCGGGTTTGTACATTTGTTTTTTGGTGAGCTTAATCTCTTATGAAATATGAAAGAGCATGGAGTTTCTAAAGAGAGATTCAACGTTTTTTTTGATGAAAATTGATGTCGAAATGGCAGAGACATATCCAAAACAGAGCAATCCTAGTAAAAGGTGGGACCGACCCTTTAAGATCGCTCTGTTTTAGGCCTACTTTGTTTTTGGATGTCTCAACCATGAGTCCAAAACCCATTTTCATCTCAGTAAAGTTTCATTCTTCTTAGATTCGGTATGTTCTGTATTATTTCACAGGTGGTTTCTTGGTATCTCGCAGAAAGTTAAAAGCCCAATCCTCATGTGCACCAATACTATTATCATCTGTTGAGAAGCAAAGAAAATAATCAAAATATAATTTGAATATGTTATATCTAAAAATATTTCAGTGTTGTTATGTGACGAGTATAACATGCAGCATTACTGAAAAGTATTTTTCTCTTTTTTCTTTGTTGATGACATTAGGCCTATGCTATAAAAAAGATTGAAAATGAAGTTGATTTGCTTCTGCATTCAACATACTCTTCGTACAGACCATACAGAAAATAAAGAAAAATGCCGTATTTGAAAGAAAAGTAAGGCTATCCCTTGACTGAAATACTTTAATGGATTCCCCCTGACTGATAAAATGATGAAAGTAATGATGGTGATGATGATGATGATGATAATAATAGCCTAATAATAATAATGATATCGATAATAATAATAATAATAATAATAATAATAATAATAACAATAATACAAAAACAAAAGCCTTTTTAAAGGAAACCAAATCCCAAATATAAATGCGGGTTGAGTGAAAGTAGTAAAATTGGTATAACACATCAGTGAAAGTTTTAGGAAAATCGGACCATTGACTCAAAATTTTTAATTCTTTGGAGTTTCAATGTCGTCATCGCTGGATAAGAAGACTACTGCAGTTCATGACGTCATGTATGAACAACAATACAAAGAAAATATAAGGAGAATTCCACAAAATTTTATTGTTCACTAAAAGTATACACATTCCATTGACTGAATTACTGCCATATTTTAAGGGCGATACTATTCCCCCTACTTTCTGAAAGAGGTACTAGTCAGTCAAGTGCTCTTTCATTATGCTGTAGAAAAGTGAAATTATGTTGAATTTTCTCTCTATTTGTTTTATTCTATTCATCTTTATTTATTTATTTATCTATCTATAGACTGATGTGCTTGTGAAGTCGGCAATCGCATTTTATTACTGAACATGATCGAAAAGCCCGACCCCACGCAGCTCTGCGCGCGCTACATACATACAATGGGAGCACGCCGCGCTCGTTTCATGGAATGTGTAATTACTGTATTGTGTAGTAAACTTCGATCCGCATCTCGCTCGCTAGCAGCGGGGCGGTGTTGACTAGCCAGCGAGAAGTTGGGCATCTTTCTGGCGTACTGGCGTACGCGTACATACCGTACATGTATATACCGTACATATCGTAGCGTAAATTTGTTCGTGCTTTTATGTGCAGCACGTAAGTGGATGTATTAAAAATCAGCTGAATCTCGCAGCGTTGGCTTCAGCGGTTAACTGAGGGGCGGGTGATCCTGGTGGTAAAATTCTGAGTCTGCTCCTATTCACATGACTTTGATGAGAACTCAATTCCGCGGATAGTTTCAGCGTGTCTTATTTGATGCCACTTCATTAGTCGATTGGATTGTGTCACAAGATTTATGGGACAAAATGATGCGATTTCTCTCTAAACGTTTCTCCCGACGCAAGCGGCACGGCGACAGAATAGACTCGGCGGGAAGGCACGGGCATGGAACCCATGTCCACGTACCATCTCGAAACAAGAATGTTCTCGTTTGTCGTGTAATATTCTTGGATGGAACAGACAAAACATTCGAAGTCAAGGTATATCAACATTTCTCTTTCTGTTCTTCATGTGGTGTGAAATCATCGTATGAGTATAAGAAATGCAGTGGTTCATCTCTGTTGGTTGGTTGTAATTTTTATGGATGGTAAGATTGATACTAAGAATGAGAATTTCATAACCCTCGGAAAAAAAAGCCTGCTGCTACTGCTAACTTACGTGCTAAATTTAATCACTGAGTGTAGAGTGAAGGCCCTGATCACTGCTGAATAAATTCACTAGTGAGTAGCCAGCCAGCCAGGGCCAACAACTAGCAACATGTATTATGTTCTACTAGATTCCTAATCCTAGTTTACAACACTACTGACTAACATTAGACTGCTTTGCTCATCCTTCATAAGACAGAAAGATCTGTCTGTCCGAAGGAGTCTTTTAATATTTTGACGTTATCACTCTCCTCCTCAGGAGGGGATTCCGTGAAGCCAGATGCAGTCTCCGTGGAACATGTCCCCGACGACCAGATACAGACTGATCTTTCATTACAGTTCGGGAAACCCACTCACAAGGGGGACCCCTCCTTATAAGTAACCTGTCCCCCTTATAAGTAACCCCGTCCCCCTTATAAGTAACCCCCGGGGCACCCCTTATAAGGAGTCTCCACGCTTTTTTGCACTGCAACGCGAAAATGAAAGGACTGCGGCAATTCGCTTGATTATGTCCATAAAGCTTCACAAGTTTCCTAGTTACTCACGAAATTTGAGCAAAATCGGTTTGAGGCATCATATCTAAAATCGTGGATTTAAATGCGATGTCAAACGACCCATGCGAATGCTGAAATGCGAGCGATTACTGGCGTGAGTGTCGCCAGGCGCGGCGGCGCGGCAATGCTTGAGTGCAGACGTGGCGACTGAGTACGTACTCAGTCGCCACGTCTGCACTCAAGCATTGCCGCGCCGCCGCGCCTGGCGACACTCACGCCAGTAATCGCTCGCATTTCAGCATTCGCATGGGTCGTTTGACATCGCATTTAAATCCACGATTTTAGATATGATGCCTCAAACCGATTTTGCTCAAATTTCGTGAGTAACTAGGAAACTTGTGAAGCTTTATGGACATAATCAAGCGAATTGCCGCAGTCCTTTCATTTTCGCGTTGCATTGCAAAAAAGCGTGGAGACGCCTTATAAGGGGTGCCCCGGGGGTTACTTATAAGGGGGACGGGGTTACTTATAAGGGGGACGGGTTACTTATAAGGAGGGGCCCCCCTTGTGAGTGGGTTTCCCGAACTGATTAAGTTTCAGTCAAATCCTTCATGTAGAAGCTTACAAGTTAGAGTTAGACTATCAACTAGACCTGGTGAGAGGTCTATCCCAGAGGCCTCAGAGGTGTCTACACTAGACATTGCTCAATATGTGCATGTGCTAGAAATCTAACGTTGGGCCCTAACCTATGAGGGCCCACTTAAGGACAACTGTTGAAATTGATGTTAAACTTTTCATCTCATTTAGGTACACATGATGTTCTAGACAGAAAGATCCGTCTGTCTGAAGGACTCTTTTATATTTTGCCATTAACGCTGTCCTCCGTATACGGAGGGGATCCGTGAAGCCAGACGAAGTCTCCGCGGAACATTCCCCGACAGACAGATACAGACCGATCTTTCGGTCAAATGATGTTCCTAAACTTTAAGAAGTTTAGGTCGAAAACTAAACTAAAGGCTGTAATCTAAGCCTTCCTGATTTGGGAATGATTTTGCTTACAGCTGTGGGACGTATAATTTGTAGATGTAGGGTGGCACATCCTATTACCGGACGCTTTTCTTTGTGGCTTTGAATTCCGTACTCATAGAATGGAATTTCGGCTAAAAATAACACCACTTATTCACAGACTCATGGAAATTAAGAATTCAGCCAACTTACGTCAATTCTTCATTCCAGTTTTTAGAAAATATGCTTCAAACATACCCCTCTAAAAATAGTTGTTTTTTTGCGCAGTGCAAAATTGCATTGTATTACCGGACGCGATTTTCGTAATCGAATAATCGAGGTCTTTCGCACCTAATCCTTGCACCAGAATCACAATTCATCCCACAAATCACCGTACACATTCTCACCGAGCGGATGACCCAAAAAAAAATCGGCAAATGAGGCTCAAATTTCGTATTTTGCAGTAAAATGTCTGTCTTGACCATTTCGAACAGTTCACGCAATAAAACCTTGTGAGAAATCGACAACTGGTTAAGAGTATGACGTGCTTTGTCTATGGGAGCTGCACGCGCGGGTGATGAGTTGCGTGCCCCTTAGCGCACAACTATTCCGCATCGTTCGCGTTTGAGGACGATAGCTACAAATTTCCGATATTGATCAGTGAACTTTTGGTTCTAATAAAATCTTCAGCATTTTTCCTGTATGTGAGTGGGATTTCATAGATTTCAGTCGCGAAATGTGATTCAAACATGCATAAATATTAACTATAAACGAGGTGCGGGTCACTCAACTGTAAATTTGAGGTAAAATGTGAATTTTTTCGTGTTTTTACATTTTTATGTGGCGTTTTTTGCGATTTCGGTCCATACAAAGTTCTGTGAGGCTAATCTACGAAGTCTCGCGCGTACAGAATGTCATTAGTACGCAAAAATGTGCGTGTCCGGTAATACCATGCGTCCGGTAATACCATGCTTGCCCCTACATGTACTGTACGTAGTTGCCGTACAGATGCACACTGTCAACACACACACACAAAGTGTAATCTACACATCGTTTACACTCACAGTACAATTGTCTCCCTGATTGTATGTGTGAATTTTGGCAGCCTGTTTTTCAGTGTATTGTCATTATGGTGAAAGCATTCAGAGGTACGTGGTTGTAAGAGTGTTGACAGGAGTTGGTTTATCATACGACCCCTGACATGATACGTGTACTTAGTGTCAGCTACACAGAGGTGTGGAATTGTGTCCATTCGCAGAACTTTATCTCATGCTTTATGATTAATACATTGCACAAGCGTATGTCTAAATGATTTTATGCTGCAGAATTTTTGCCTTTTGTTTGTGTGATTTCACAGTTATTCATCAGGTCAGCTTGAACATGTGGAATAAAGCTACACATTAGAGACTCTGCTACTACACTGCTAGAGTTGCAAGATACATGTACATGGCTATTCTGTCCTATGCTTTTACAGCAACAGCTTTGGCCCTCACAAAGCTGCTCAGAGTATGAGGTGCTGACAGTGTAAGGTGCAATGAAAAAAATGAAAAACCCACAACCAAACTTGTAATTAAAGACACATGGCCCTTCTGGTAGTGCCTAACAATTAATGCACTCCTGGAGTGATCTTGGCACAGCTTATCATTCAAGAGAATAATGCAAACAAAACAAAAATTACACTTTACAGCCCCCCCCCCCCCCCAAAAAAAAAAAAAAAGTAGAACAGTGATGCATCTGTCATTTCATCTATCAGAAATGAACAATGTAGATATTTTATGTGATTTCATTTCATTTCAACAAGACTCTGCCCCCTTTGGAAAGTATTAGGTTTTGTAAACAGATATAAAACTGATTGTGGGATATGTTTGAAATTGTTACAGGAATGATATGTACGACTATTAAAGGGAAAGAGATATTATTTATGTCTTTGATCATTTTCTTTACCAATAATGTGTGCTTTTAGTCCTTCAGTGGACATAAATACCCAGGTTATTACTGGTACGTGGTTATCGCCTGAAAACTCACATTTTGTTGAGAGCTTTGCAAGGAGTGCTAGTAATTTCACACTTCCTTGATGTCTACATTGGTGCATGCAATTTCTCAAGGCTAGGCTTGCAACCTCACTTGGATATGTTTTGAGAAATCTGCCAGCAAAAGTGAGGTTGGTTCCTTCACAGGCCTACCACTACACTTTGTATTTGAACAAGAAAATTATTGCATTCCTTCTGATTATAATCAAGATTACATCATGGTACACTGTACAAGTAGGTTCTCATATGATACCTTATTACCATCATGGTATTAACATTCAGGTAGCATCAAACCTAAATTTTGATCTCTTTGGTTTTAGTTTAATTCCCACAATTTATTTTGTTAGTTTCTTTGTTCATTTCTTTGTTGCTTTTTGGTTGGTTCTGCACCAAATAACACCTATTCAAGAATGCATTTTACAGTTACTTCATATCTTGTTCTCTTGTTTTCATGGATCAAAATATAGGCCTACAGTTGAATCTACATACTTTGTACGGGTTCATCATATTTCATAGAATTAGACAGCAAAAACAACTTTCGACAGCAAGATCACCATAGAGAAGTAATGTGCACAACTATCTCTTTAAAAAGAGGGAGGGATGTGCTGTGCATTGTGTGTGCTCTGTGAGCTATGAGTGCATTGTACAAATGTACAATGTTTTTTTTGTACATCTAAACAGCTGTGAATATATTTGCAGGTACAAGTGCAACTACAACCATGACTACATAACTCCGAGTCCTATTCACTTTCTCAATGCAGTCATTGTGGTTATGATATATTGCTTTCATAATGACACATTATAATCCAATGGATACCTGGGGCTAAACCTTTTTTTTAATTTTTTTATTTTTTTCACTGTAAATGGAGGGTCCCCCTTCTGCTGTATTCAGGTCCATGTGATTACATTGCCAGAGCTAGGAGGTAAGCCTTATCACACCTACATCTCATATCACAGAGTGTAGTGAACTTTGGACAGAGAAATCTGAGATCATTGATATGCAAATTACAGCTGTACCACTGCCAAGGCTGAGCAGTTCTTAGCCCTTTTGCCAGATAATGCTGGGGATTTTCTCTTGTATACACTACATGCTCCTTGTATTTTGTCAGTGAACACCCCCTCACACAAATACAATGAACATTGTAGTCAGTGCTTTTTGTTGTTGTTATTCTTGTGAACAGAATCACATTCTGATGTCATGCTACAGGCAGGCTGACAAGTGTGTCTGACTATTTCTTCTTCTCTCTTTTTTCACAATAATTTCACACTATTTTTTTGTTGTCATCGTATGCACAGACAAACAAGGAAAATTGGAATGTACCACTCTACCTGGGGTAGGTTGTCATGGTCCTTCAAAATAAGCATGAAGCATTGGTGCAGTTGACTGCACTTAACCTGTTCCGTACGGGAACCTGGTGGCCTGTGTATTAAGTCTATGGGGTTAATACCAACAGGGAAAAAGAAACAACAACAACAACTGATTTAAAACCAAACAAGTAGACCACTCCTTGTGAAACATTTTTGTTCACATTGACAAATACCCACACACAACATATGACGCACCCATGTACATGCCAGTATTCAGTTCATTTGATACCCAATGTGGAATAACTGTGGAGCCTATTCCTTTGGTGTTTCCATGATACAGCTTGTATAATGTGTACATTTTGTACTGTGTGTTTCACCTGCATACAGTACCGAGTTTATGTTTACAATGTAGACATAAATGTATCTTCTTTTTAATGTAATCCATCATAGTTTTGTTTTTGTTTTTGTTTTTGTTTTTGTTTTTTTTTTTTGGGGGGGGGGAGATAAGAGTAATTTATGTAATGCATGTGTGTGTATTTCACATACAAGTGATACAATTTATTCATCAAAGATGCTGGTACCATTTTCTCTATTTAAGGAGCAGTCTGGTCTTTTCAGATTTCAATCTCTTCTCAGATTCCACAGATTCAGACAATAAAACTGTTTAATTTAAGAGCACACGACTACCAGGTACTTCTCGTGTATTGTGCAGTGCACAAGTACAGTACCGGTATTGTACAACTGTGCTATGTTCCTGTAGCAGGCACACTTGTTCAGCAGTGATGCTATACTAGATTGTGAAACTGTGGTCAATGGATACATAATTATGTATTGTAAATGATTGAAGTCAAATGATGATGAAAAGATACACTTTCTGGCATCTGTTAGAGCTGTGACAAAAAGTTTACAGTGTATTTTATTTGCTATGTCACTCCTACAAATTGTATGTTATACAGAATTGTACATCTAGGGAAAGATGCCTCTAAGCATCCAAAGATAAAGTGGATTAAGATGACGTCAGCATTCTGTAAGTTTGCCACACTAGAATCACAAGGTACAGTAAAGTACAATGTGGGGCACTGTGCAGATTGTAGCTACAATATTGTAGGACATGAATCATACAGTCATCATCATGCCAAATGTCTCGTTTTTAAACAAATTTCGGTGGAAATTTGGTATTAAACATAAATTCATCTTCCAAAGGAAAAGTGTTCACTTGTACTGTAGTAGAGTGAACATTATGCAAAATCAAACTGTGTACTGTACATAGCAGAAGGCTTTATTGTTTGTACAAAAATGATTATGTTCAAGTAGCACTCTGTACATTTGTTTTCTCAATTCCAAGCCTGAGTAGCTAAACAAATATACAGTATGTATGTACAGTAGGCCCTACAACTTTCCCCCAAAGTCTTTATCTCACATCTTCCAGTATACAATATATAATGTATGATAGACCCTGGATGTGGAACTGCTGAAGTAGGATGGCTATGCTTTTTCACTGAGTTGTACCAAAGGGCAGATAAGATATGGCACTCCAACCCGTTGGGGACGGACTGATTTTGCTATACAACAAACATTTCCCATAGACACCTGCCTGAGTATTTCGGGACTCGTCTTTAAAGGGAAGGTAAACCCAAAGAGCAATGTGGATTGAGTGAAAGCAGCAACATTAGTAGAACACATCAGTGAAAGTTTGAGGAAAATCGGACAATCAATGCAAAAGTTATGAATTTTTTAAGTTTTGATGTTGGAACGGCTGGATGAGGAGACTACTAGAGGATATGACGTACAACTGTATGAGTGGACAACAATACAAAGAAAATATAAAGGAAATTCAACAAAAATTCACTTTTCTAGAATTATGAAAGAGCAATGGACCAACCGCTTTCAGAAAGCAGAGGGAATAATTGCTACCCTTAACATATGTCAATATCAAGTTGATGGAATTTGTAATTTTCATGAAAAATGGATTTTTGTAGAATTTTCTTTATATTTTCTTGGTATTGTTGTCCACTCATATGTCATAACCTCTAGTAGTCTCCTCATCCAGCGGTTCCAACACCAAAACTTTAAAAATTCATAACTTTTGCATCGATTGTCCGATTTTCTTCAAACTTTCACTGATGTGTTCTACTACTGTAAAACGAGAAATGTTCGCGTGCATTTTAATTTTGCGAATTTCGCGAGCGGCAACATTCGCGAAATTAAAATGCACGCGAAAATTTTTGCCTACACAATATGCATTGGGATGCCAGTGGCAAGTCGCGAAAATTTCATGCTGCGAAAAAGGCCGTCGGCTCCAATTCGCGAAATATTCATGCCGCGAATATATATCATGTTTTACAGTATTGTTGCTGCTTTCACTCAATCCACATTGCTCTTTGGGTTTATCTTCCCTTTAATGGGTTAAGAGACAGGCTGTGTTGCTACTATCTCTACCAGTTTTGGGCAAGTATGGATGGTGTAGCTAACCATTATGGTCTACCCCTCTTTTTCCAATTTTTTTTTTTTTTAATACATATATTACAAAAGTCAAGTGTGTTACAGCTCCCTATATGAAACGTGCCTTGTTTGGTACGGTGTATCAGTAGGCTACTGGGTGTGTGAGTGTGTGTGACATATCTTCTCTTTGGTTGAAGAGAGGGAAACCAGTAAGGCCCATCAGCTGGTAAGGGAACACCCTCTGGGAATTGTTGGTGCCGACCTTTCCTGACCTTTGACCTGGCTGGGGTCATGCAGTTCCCATGCCCATAGTGGGATGCCTTGACAAAGCTGCAGTGTACAGTAGAACTGTCAGCACACAGCCTCCCTAAACAGTAGTTTCACATCATAGCTGTTCCTTTATGCATTCTATCTACAGTAGCTGTCTCTGCCATTAATTTTTTTTCTCTCTTCTCAAAGCATTTTTCTCTATTAATCACATATTATGAATCATCAGTTGTACTATACCATGTAGAATGTACAGGGTACATATTTATGTACAGTACATATAGGCCTACAGTATAGAAGTGAGTAGTCATTCCAAAGTATTAGGCCAACCTGTACAGAACTGCTGTCTTCATCAAGATAAGCAAATGTACCCTGTGATATTGGCTTGAATGGTACGAATGTATGCCTATATGATGTGAGTTTGAACCAATGAAGTAAGTTTAAAACTTTATGGAAGTCAAATTGTTTTGCCCTTTTGATACAGGAGGTAATGAGCTGATAAGTGGAACTGTACATGAACTTTGCTTTTGACATTCTGTACACGTATAGGCCTACACCTTTTGTACTCATACCAAACGCCTGTAATCCTGCTGCTGCAAACCCATTAGAATTCTAGCCTTTGCCCACTAAATTGTGCATTATTTTGTTGATCAGATAGGCCTTGCAAGTTAAATAATTAAGTTTTCCCTTTTTTTTCCAAGATTTATCTTCAAAAGCACACTTGGTAGAGATTTTGATATTTAATGAGAACTGATATTTAACATCAAAGAGGAATTCATTCATTAAAATTCTTAAACTACTGGTAAATTGTAAATCCCTCTCATTTCTCTTTTGCCAGAATTTCATTATGTGGTGAAAAGCAACTCCCAATGTAATACAGGGTAGGCCTATTCATTTTCCTTTTACCATGTTGACTTTGGGATTTATGAACCTGCACAATCAATCTTTAGGTCTAGGGCCGATACGAAGAGGATTTGCCTTGTGTCAGACTTTGATATCTTCTTGTATACAACATAATATAGAGCAAATGTCCTATAAAGTCAAGTCTTGCCCAGCTTGCATTATATACACTGTACAAGATACCAGCCTGTGAAATACTCAGTTTAAATGGAAATAGTGTATTATGTACATGATACTTTGTAAAATGGTTGTTGTATACAATGCACACTGTAATGAGCAAGTTGGTCTGGGTTATACAAAATACAATTTCTAGACTTGGTACGGGGTACTTAATTTTTGAACTTTGTGCATTGAAAGAGTAGGGCCTAATGCATTAATATTTTTAACCTACATGTTTAGTATTGTACACATATTTGGAATGCACTGGTGGGACATTTACCATTGATAATCGTTGTTTGAATCATAGTATCATGTATAACACATACAATAGTCAAGTGTATAGTATGCCAGTACATTGTATACACTATGTTGCATTGCTGTTATCTATACAAAAAAAAAAAAATACAAATGAGTGTCCTTGCCAAATTTACTTTTTGGATTCAGCTTTCCCCATTGGAAACACAGTATAATGTTCATTCCATCTTAAACAGCTGTACTTCAATCAGTCATACCATGACAACTATAGTAAATTAGAGAAGCACTCTGAGAGCGCAGACCTCCACCAAGCATGCAGCTCATTTCCATCACTGATCTTGTTCTTTCAAAGAGATCAATATCAGTGATTTCCACCCATGTATGTGCTGAAAGTTGCCCGATTTCCCAATATAAAAGCCTTTGTTACGTCATAAACCTTCAGCTGCACAGCGCGCCTAACCTAACAGAAACAAGAGCACGCACTTTAGTGCGCACATGCAAACCTCAATATGCGCAGCCTGAACTCCCAAGTTCATTGACCCCACCTGCCAAAATGTCAAAAATCCTTCATAAATCCCCCCAAAATTCTTGGATCACTACCAACATTTAATCGTTTGTTACTTGTGTCATTCTATTAAACCTTTCCAGCAAGTTTCATCAAAATCCGTAGACTACTTTTTGAGTTATTTTTTCGCACGGACGAACGAACGAACGAACAAACCAACGGTAACGAAAACATAACCTCCTCCCTTAGCGGAGGTAATTACATACTGTTGAAGGCTACAGACATACAATGTATTGCACACAAAGTATACACCTGTACACTGTGTACAGATTGTATGTAGTAGTAGCAGTAGTTTGTCTGCTGCTACATTGTATCTATTGATGTATGGAGGAGACTGGACCTAATAATTCTGACTCACCTGGTCACCGCAGTGTAAACCTCAATTACAGCAGCTGGTGTAGTAAATCACCAATGGGATAAGTATGGACTGGAATGTAAAGAATTCTGCATAGCCCTATAATTCAGCCTGATAGCTGATAGTGATACTCAGGCACATTATACTTGTAGCCAATGCTAACTGATAGGCTCCTACCTCACCCAAAGTTTAGTAGTATGACTATGAAGCTACTTTGTACTACAAAAATTTAGCTCCGTGGTTGGTTAATAGTACAGTCTGGCTATAAAGTTGGAAATAGGAGTACAATATTGTATTTTCAAACTACCGGTACTTCACTATTGTTCCCTGTTACATGCGTACATTGTATGTGTCATCTGGCAAAGGGAGGAATAAAAGAAATATGGTTGCCCACATAATTAGGAACCTACATATAAAGTACATGTACATTGTAACTTGTCATGATTACTCTTAAAGCAAGGAGTGACAAATTTTGATCATAGCATGCTCAGAAGACATGATAAACAGTTTAGACTGCGATTTCTGCAAAGTTGTCACCAGGATAATTCTACATGCAGTGTTTGTATGGTCTTAGAGTGTGATTATTTGTCATTCTGTTTATTGTACAGTAAGTTACAGTGAGTTTTCTTTAAAAAGCATTCCCCACTGTGGCAAGTGTATGGTTATTATTTTTCTTGGGGCAACAAATTATTTTCACCTTTGACAGGGTAACATGTGAGTGTACATGTTGTAGGCCTACACTGTATGTACCACATTGAAGTAGCTTTTAATTCATCTGCATAGTACGTGTAAACTGTGTAGGCCAATGCAAAACTTTTTCCCCCATTCGTTGATTTTCCTTGCAGAAAGAGGACTGTACATGTACAGTAGATTTAATACTACAGTATGCTGTCTACAGTACAGCTATCTTGTGCCCATCAAAAGAGTCTTCAAGGGAAAGTCTGTCAGCTCTTCTTGTTGATGGGATTGGTGCTCTAAGTATACATTTCTAATCCCATGTTGTTATTTGTTGAAAATCATTCAATGATTTAAAGTGAAAAACAGTCAAAGGGAGGAAAAATGAGAATGATATCGCTTGCCCAGTGTGGCAGCTACTACAATGTATGTCCTCACTCAAATCAACCTTACAGTGCAATTGAGATGCCCTTGGAAAGGCATACCATGCACATTGTTCAAATTTGTCCTCATTGTTGTTGTTGTTGTTGTGTTTTTTTTTTTTTAAAACGAAGGCCATAATCCTTGAAGCATTGATTTCATGAACAGAATTTGTCTGTACCATGCCTAACCCATGTCCACTCCCTGCCAAAAAGAGTAGGCCTACAAAGCTTTTAATATTTGTGTTTGGATATTTTCTGGTTCGCACACATGTGTACAATTGTAATTCTGGCTTTATGCAGAACAGTCCATAAAAGTATTATACTTTACTTTTGGTATAAGGTGTACACTTGTACATCTGCAACTGTACTTGCCAATATGATGCATTAACGGCTGGGCAATAATTTTGTTTTAAGGAAAACAGTACTCGGTGAAAATTCTGTGCACATGATTGTTCTCATTGTGTGTGGGTTGGCTCTGTGGCTTGAACTACATTGTACACTGTACACACTGCAAATTTCCATGCAAGTATGAAAGGCAAAAATTATCAGCTTCAGTTGTTTGGTCGTTCTTGCATGTCATCCACCCTATAGTATCCTTGATATGTCTAATCTGGTCACGCTGTATTTCTCCTAAACCCACAGTTATTTGAGTTGCGTATTCAGTAGTGTACACTGTACTGCTTGCCGTAACTGGCCTATCTGTATCTGTACAGACAGTACCGATTCAACAGGAGAATTTGCCAAGCCTACAAATGAAATGTCACAGATGGTAGCCAGACATCAGTCTGAGGACGATCCAGAGGCCAGAGTATTGTTAGCATTCTAGATGCAAAATTTCACAAGCATCATTGTCTTTTTGTTTTTGCTGAGGCCAAAATTGTATCAGGATCATGATGTCATGATTTCAACATCTTTGCCAGACTCTTAAAGGACACGTTCACCTTCATAGACGTGGATTGAGTGAATGCAGTCATATTAGTAGAGCACATCAGTGAGAGTTTGAGGAAAATTGGACAGTCCGTTCAAAAGTATGAATTTTTAAAGTACTTGTGTATGTGCGCAGTCACTGCTGGATGAGAAGACTAATCAGTGTATGATGTCACATGCGTAGAACGATAGAAAGGAAAAAAAGAGGATTTATCATTATTTTTTTTTAAGTGCACATTTCCTTGTCACTGACATATGTTTAAAAGGGTAATATTATTCCCCCTGCCTTCCGAAAGAGACAAGTCAAGTGTTTTTATTAAGCGAGAAAAGTGTAAATGTGTTGAATTTTCTTTTTTTTTCTTTATATCGTTTTACACATGTGATATCTCAAGAGGTATTAGTCTTCTCATCCAGCAGTGACTGAGCAGAAACTTCACAAAGGGCTATTCATAACTTTTGAACGGATTGTGATTTTCCTCAAACTCTCACCGATGCCTTCTACATGGCTGCATTCACTCAATTATGTCTATGAAGATGAACTTGTCCTTTAATACATTTGAGTGCAGTCTTACACAATACAAGTACCTGTGCCATATTGTATGAGCAACAAGTGAAGTGCAATGTATGTGAGATTAAATGTGAAACTGAGAATCTACTAGTGAATAATTTTAAAGAACAGAAATAGAGATCATTCAATTGTGAGCATTTTGTTTGATGCCCAGAATTCAATTGTATTGTATATATTTGCTAGTACAATATACAAGGCTGCAGATTTAAAGAACATATTCTACATCTTGATATTTTATCATCACAGATAGTTATGTTAATAGATTTATGCATTCAAATGTAATACTGACACAGTAGACAAATTTATGGAAAGGTCTTGGATTTCAGCCAAGCGCAAAGTACGTCATGAAAGTGAAAGGGCTATGGAGGTTAGGTCAGACTTTTGACACAAATCCGCTCCTAAACTGGAGAACTTGTTTGACAATGCTGAGCTGCCTAATCTGAGTATGGCATGCTTAGAAAACTACATTATGAGTGCAATATCAATCATGTTCTTGATTGTCGTAGTCAAGTGTTTGGCGATGCTGTTTGCGTCATGTGCTTGATAAATGCCAGGTCGCTCCAGACAAGACATGGATTAGTCACAGTGGGACTGTACAGAGAACAGCCCCAGTGAACTAGGAGTGTTGCTGTAGTTATCATGCTTGTCATGATAAGTATAATCCAAGGGAGGTTATTCTCATCCCCACAACTGACAGAGATAGGGACATCTTGCCTACTAATCCCCCGAGCTGCTCGGCAACATGCGAAGCACATCAGATTCATATAAAAATGAGCAACTTATGCCTTCAAGATACAAATGTACTTCTTTAATTTTGTGGATATCACACTGGAACATCTTCATTCGAGATGTTTTGTGACAATGAGCATTGCCGCACTGCAAGAATTAATTCTTTCGGGCTTAGCAAATTAAAAAGTTTGGTGGTTTGTTTGTGAAATTGTGAGCAGTCTTTAGCAGACAATGACTCAATGAACCTCAGTCCTCAGAGGCTTGGTAAAATATCAACCTCTACTCACCAAGAGAAATTAGTCACTTGCACACTGTTTTCAGAATTCAGAATTCAAAGATTCAAAATGTGAATATCATGGTACCATTCATACATGTTGGTATCATGCATAATTCATATATATGTTATGGGAGTAGCTGTATCTTGAATGAATGAAGTGATTCTTATTCTGAGTAGCTACAGTTGTACAAAAAAGTACTTTATTTCAGTTGTAAACCATTAACTACAGTGTAGCTCAATCATGTCAAAATTGTGTAGATTGTGGAGTTTTGATCTTTGGCATAAATTGGGTTTACAGGGGGAAAAGCATGGGTCATTTGCTGTTGCAGCAGCTGGCAATAGTTTGATGTTTGTATATTATACAATATGTCCTGAACATGTGCAGGAAGAAATTTGACTAGAACAGTATTCCCCATCTCGACTACAAGAGCAGTTTTTTTTTTTTTTTTTTTTTTTTTTTTTGTTGCTTTGAGCTAAAATTGGATATATCAGATGCCAGTTTTATTCTAAATGTCATCTGCCAGAAAGAAAGATGGTTGCCACAAATTCCTTGACAATGATAGACCAAAATAGACATGTTTTCATGTGAAATGTGAAATAAGCAACTAACCAGCCTGGTCCTTTGATGAGGTACTGGTTTTGTGCTACATTGTACATCATACAGTGTATTTTTGCTTAAAGTTTGGTGTTGTATCCCTTGTAAATAAATGAAACACTCAAAATCTCCTATACCTACAACGTATGTGTTATTGAGAGGAATGCTGATTCAAACATTGGTTTGGTAAACAAAGAGTATCACACCTGCATAGAACACATCCCTCTTGAAACCGTTTTGTGTAGACCAGTGTATACAAGCAGTGCATTATAGAGTGAGAGATTGCATCACAAATATTTGCCTTGACAGATCCTTGTCATCTTGACCAAACAAGTTTCCTTGAGGCCCTTCAGTTGGGCCCTGGACAACAGTAGGGATTCAAGACCACCATCAAGTAACACAGATACACATGTATACATGTTGTCTCCAAAGCACAAATCAATACAATTTGTATATGATCTTACATGTGTATCTTCACTTTATCCCTGTAAGTCATCATTTTCAAATTGACTTTCTATAATTCAATGTGCTGTATTTTGAAATGGTATAAAATCCATGTACACTGTATTACAGTGTACCTAATCATAAACATGATGCAAGAAGTCTTTGACAATATTTAACACTCTGTATCCGAGTTTCCTAGGCTGTAGCTAATCATCAGTTAATTGAAAATTACTTCCGTGGTCAAATACCTCTTACCCTCTGTTGAATCTTGCAAATAAGATTGTCAATACAGTAAAAGATGGCACTCTGGGCTACAGGATAACACTGCATCATTGCTGACATTTTACGAGAATTGCGAGGTAGCCTTTTTGTGATATTTTTAGCCATCATCACATTTTAAGTCACAAAGTGATGTTGTGTGTCTGTCCTTTTCTTTTTTTAATGTGTAAGATAATGTTCATGTGAAGCAACAGAGAAAGTTGCTTGTGAAGGCTCAGTGTGTTGGTTATTGCATGCCTTGTGTGTCCCCTTGGCATGCTACAGTCTTGTGATGCCTGAGTGCTAGGCTTGTGGGTAATCTTGAACTTGGTGGTTTGCCATCCCCGCCCCATCTCTACCCCCTAAAATAATACTTAGGACTTACCACAATGCACAGCATCTGTCTACAATGTGTTACAGAAATGACACAAGGCATGTGATAATGTGTGCTGCCCCCCACCTTCCACAATGTCTGGGTTTTAATATGACTTTTTTTCCCCCATTTCTTCTTTGGCAACGAGATCATTATTTTCAGCTGAAACATTGTTCAAGTTTAAACCACATGTGCATCGTACAATGTCACTGTATAATATCTACAGTAAAGTATTTCTGCCCTGAGAACAGTCATTGTACAGGGCTCAACACTAATTTTTGTTTTCCCTTTTTCTCTTTCTAGTGGCCTGTTTGTGCCAATAAAATCTTCAAATTAAATGAAATTTTGGTTGCCCAAAATATTAAATAAATATAAAAATTTCTTTTGAATCTTAGATCCCGCTCAGACCATGCACGTATAGGAAAATTTGGTGGCCAGACATCAACTTAAACTGACTGCGGGCCTCTGGGCCACCACTATAAATGTCAAGCCCTGTTGTATCTCTTCCCATATTCTCAAGTAAAAAGATTATAAAGATCTGTTGTACATGAAAAGTATTTGAATGAAAGAATCTGGATAAGGAAGCTTATTTTTGAAAAAGTAACATTTTGTGAAATTGTCTGACAGCCCAATGTTAACGTATTGACGGTGATTCCTGCATTTTGAAATCAACCATGATTGGATGATGACATCATATTAATATCATATTATGTACTGTATGAGCTGAAATTTTCGCGGTGGTTTTATTTTCGCGAATTTCGCGAATCGCCTTTGAACCGCGACAATAACAACATGCGAATAACTAAGTTCAGTTAGACCCTCGTAACCGCCAAATAACAACACAAAATGTCCGCCAATTAGCATTTCGCGAAAATGTCCGCCAATTAGCATTTCGCGAAAATATCTGTACGCGAAAATTTTAGCTTGTACAGTAATACTTATATAGTGAAAGTCTCATAGAAACTATACAGACGAAAGAGAGTTTGAACTATTACATACAAAAGATCAATGGCATACAATACTGTGTGCAAGTCATTGGTTGACAAGATACAGTGTACAATATGAGCAAACCTCGGAGATACAGAATGTAAGGAAAACATTAAACTCAGTATTCAAATGATAGAGGAATACAGGAGTTGGAAATGCATTTTCAATTTGCAGCACAGTTAAGTCATATTTTAAATCTATAACCTTGTTCTTCATCCTTCATGAGATAGTCATGGATTATAGGCACTTAAAGTATACATCTAACATATCTCCATCCTCTCTTTCTTCCATGAAAGAAGAAGAAAAAGAGAAAGGTCGGGGTCAATTCTACCACAAGAGTGTTTCCTTATTTTCTACGCTTGATTTAGAGTACACTTGACATGGACGTTAATAGAGCAGTCAGCAGGAAGTTGTACAGCGCGGAATAGATTCCAAAAAGGAAGTAATTAGGTTAGCGGTTAATTTCATCTGCCTGCCTGTTTCGGAGGTCTGCATCAAGTGGCGACCACGTGATAACGATATAAGAAGAAGTAAAAACAAATTCACTATTAAAAGAAGTGATTTGGTGCTAAAATGGCATAATTAGATTTAGTATCAACTGCATCCAGTTTTTGCTTCTGCCAAAAATGTAAGACAGTTATAACCTAAATTAGCCCGGTATGAGGAATTTCCCCTCCTCGTTGTAGCAGGTTTGTTCTTCGTGCGTACAATACTTTAATACATAAGTGTTACGGCATTCATAGTAGCTCAGCGAAAGAGATCACAGGCATGGCAAATACATTGTATTGCCAGCCAATCAAAGTGATAGCCTTGAGTGCATTTAGGCTCAATTTTTTGAAGGCAGAATCAGCATTTTGAGACACTGTTAATCCACAAATATGTATATAAAGGGAATTTTACAAAAATTAATTTTTCGTGAAAATTACACATTTCATCAACTTGATACTGACATATGTTAAAGGAGAAGTCCGGACGATTTTGAAAAAAATTAACCAAAATCTACATAAATAAAGGACCATAATGAGTAAGTTTCATTGACAAAGACCCTCCCAACTCGCCACAATCGATTTTTTAGCATCACTAATTTTGAATCGTAACCGTTCGATTTCTGTACGCCGGCGAGAAAGATCACGTGACAGCGTGACGTTTCATCCTCACATTGCTTTTTGCTTGGAGCGTCAGCTGGCTCGGAGGAGCCCTGCTTGAGCAACGGTGATACGGGCCAAGCAAGCGGTAGTAGCGTACCGCTCAACAGTCTCTGACCACACAGCGGATGCACGCGGCATGATCTATTGCTTCATTAAAAAAATGCCGATGTGTCAAGTGTTAGGGTGTTGTCAATACTTTAACTTTACTAGTAAGTCTTCAAATTGAAGAAATATTTCGATTTTAAATTGATATCTATCCACGATACTACCTTTACATGATCCTGAATGCTACAACACGCAGCCCGATTACGCTGTGTGTATTGGGCTGCTGGTCGTAGTTACCGGCGCGGCGCGGCGGCGGTACCAAGCTGGCGCTGGCGTTTCTTCCTCGGTTCAAGTTACATGTATACTGTCGTATTTTATCACCGTCAGACACACTTATCAACAGTCTCGGACAACAAAAGAGGCAATAATTCTGACATTGACAGACTGATTTCAGATTGTCCACACTCAGAAGTCGAAAAAACGATCGCGGATTGTGATAGCACTTGGCAGCAGCAGACGTAAATGTATGCCTGCACAGCCCGACAACAGCTAATGCATTGTAAGTGATGGGGTGGACACTAATAAGTACGGCAGTATTATAATACATACATATTTCAATTTAAACGAAAATGTTATAGCATTGCAACTATTTTACATTAATCTTTGAAGATTTTATATAGATATATAACGAAGATTATTTGAATAAAGGAATACAGCGTTTGGCAACAGCACTCCTAAATCGGTGTACGGTCTCCTGCAGTAGCGCCGACAAGGCACACCTATGCAGGCATGCAGATACCGCCCGCAGTCAGCAGTGCAATGGGAGATCGATGCGTAGCTGGGTTTCGCTCGCGGTGCTCTCAGCTGAGGAAACTGCGCCCGATACGTCACGCGCAATGCATCCTGGGACAGATAGTACGAAGGGCAGCTCGCGACGGATTCGAACATGAAGAATTACCTTATTTTAAAAAAAAATCATAGTAAATGTATCTGATGGTCTTTTCTCGTCGGGAAAAGGGTAATAGGTTCATGAAATATTGTTCTTTACACACGAAACGGCTGATAATCGTCCGGACTTCCCCTTTAAGGGTAGCAAATATTTCCCCTTCTTTCTGAATGCGGTTAGTCAAGTGCTCTTTTATCATGCTAGAAAAGTGAATTTTTTTGGAATTCCCTTTATATTTTCTTTATATTGTTGTCCACACATGACATCATAACCTCTAGTAGTCTCCTCATCCAGCAGTTCCAATACCAAAACTTTAAAAATTCATAACTTTTGCATGGATTGTCTGATTTTCCTCAAACTTTTACTGATGTGTTCTACTAATGTTGCTGCTTTCACTCAATTCACATTTCTCTTTGGATTTTGGTTTCCTTTAATTTGTTTTTCTTCTTTTTTTAATAGAATGGCTGTCTGCAGTTGTCTGTGATTTGACATTCACTTGTGTATTGAGAAACCTATCGCTGCTTCAGGCTTTGACATGATCCTATTTATCAAGTCCTCCTCTGTTACTCAAATCAGTATTCGGGGGTCAAAGGTTGAGCATCCATGCTGGAGCTATCTAACAGGTGCTGTGTCAACTCTGGTAAGGGTTCAACAGCTAGTCCTTCTCAAGGCTTACAGAGTTTTTGTTTTCCAGGTTTCTGCCATGAATATCGGATGCAAACAAAGTCAAACTGACTAGAAATACCATGCGATACTTAGAGAATTTTGTATTTTGATAATGGAGTATTTTTATATTTGTGGCATCTCATAAACTTCTTTAAAAATAGCTGTTAGCATCATATGACCATGACGTTATGTGCATATTTGAGGATGCTTGCCACATACTGACCTGGCTCTATATTCAGCTGCAAACTACATTTATGAAGGAAATGTTTCTTTGACGTGCTGTTGAAACACAGTTACCGGTATTAACACTTGCATGATTATGTAGTAACCCTTTAACATCAGGCAGCAAATATGAAGTGCATTCAAATGCATCTCTAGAAAATGCAAGTCATACAAAATATGAATGAATGATATCAAAGAATGAGTAGCTTGAAAAGATCCAAAGGCACAAACAAAACAGGATATTATTCAGAGGGGTGAAGGTTCAGGTATGAGTTTCTTCAATTTGTCACCCTCTACAGACGGAGACAAGGGGAAGAAACTCACTCTAAAACAGGTTTTATTACCCATTTTCATACATATATGTA
Organism: Diadema antillarum; assembly: GCF_040938485.1. NCBI lineage: Eukaryota > Metazoa > Echinodermata > Echinoidea > Diadematoida > Diadematidae > Diadema > Diadema antillarum. Next base: position 475,830 of record NW_027271180.1, read on the forward strand.
TGCCACTTCTCATCCCACGAGCAAATACATTTTATTCCTGGCTATATAATGTGTGATATTTTGATACAGTGGACTGATATGCACAAGCACATTTGCCATGCAGTGATGTCATCATATCTTCAGTATAGATATGCAGGAAGGGGTTTCCCCTCCATGCAGTGTATTTCAGCAATGTGATTGATAGCAGCTTGTACAATGTACAGTATCTACAATGTATGGAAACCAGGTGCTAAAAGCAAAAGCATAGGCCTACATGTACATGTACATGTATCAGAAACATAGCACATACAAAATGTAAAAAGGTGGACATAGAGACAGTTGTGCAATTTTCAGCTATTTGGCTGTTGAAAATGAAAGCAACACTTTTGTTTGCCCTTTTAACCCATCCCCGTCAGCTCCCACAAAAAACGTGGTTTTTATTATTTATGACCAAAAGAGGGCGTCCTAGGACCTCAGGCTTGGCCAGGAGCTGTAGAATAATTTTAGCCAATCACAGAGATCCTTACTGGGACTCAGAAAAATAATTTATGCAAAGAAACATATTTTAGAATGTCTCTTATTGGCCAAAACACCTGCCAGGGGTTCGAGCCTGCTGAGAAACTAATCAATATTCATGTTTACAGCGCGCATGTATCTTTGTTGCCCCAGCAACTGCAGTGATTTCTTACGCGCGGTATCGTGATATCGATCTCCTCATAGAGAGTGCTTGACGATATCTCCTTGTGTGTGTACGTGTACTGCTATGCTGGGGCACGGGGGTGTGTGTGTTGAATTCCATTTACGTTAGTGAGTGTGGGTAACTTCTCTAGGTTTCCCGTCCATTTCTCTCTCTCTTTTCTCTCTTTTGCTTTCGTATCATTCTATATCTTTCATTCTCAGAGTACAATCGTACTTCTGAAAGTGTTTTGTTCATTTTTTCTAAGTGATTATCTCGTTTGCAACAATTTAGAGGTGAGTTTTTGTCCTAGTGTTTGTTGAGTTTTTTGATTGAACACGATGTAGCTTATCTACGTAAGTGCGAAAACACGTAGTTTGTGTGGCACCCACTCGTTACTTTTCCGTGTAAGCATTTTTGCCGTAGTGTCTTCATCGTTCGTCTTCCAAGCATCGTGTTTTCACCCTAGTTTTTCTCATCGTAGTTTTTTACCTCGATTTTTTTTTTTTGGGTGCAAGATGTTCTGTGTATTTTTTTCTACGGTAATATGCCATCGTTGATGATCTTCGTGTATTCATTACTAGTTTTTCACCTCCGTTTCATTTTTGTGTACAACTAATGTCTAACGTGGCGTAGTTACAACTATGTTTAGAGGGACCCCATTTAGAGCTAGTTAGCTAGGTCTGCGATGTCTGTATCGTTTGCTGATATGTCTTGTGAGCTGAGAGTGACTATGATGGGAGTGATATTCAGGGTTTTGCTGTGGTTGAGGTGATGGCAAGATGTAATTTATTTTGTGTAACCATGTATGACATTGATGATGGCGAGTAAAACTACGACACGAGTAGCCTAGCCTAGGCCAATGACGAGAGTGACACTGAAGAAACGGGGGCTGATGCTCGCTCGTCCAATCGTGCACGGGAGTGGTCTAGAGACCTGCATTACAGTTGTGTATTTATATTTTTTTTCCTTTTTCTTATTCACTCGGGTATTGTGCTACCAAAATTCGTGTCTCTGAAGAAACTCGACCAAAAGCTTGACAACAAGTTTGCATCAGGTCTATTCTGTAGTACTAGCACTAGGTTGTAGATCTAAATCATAATGGCGATGCTAGTTTAGTTTTCATTTAGAACTCGATGAAATCCATTTTCTTTGCTCATTTTTCAACTGATAAATTATTTAGAACTGTACTTAAATTCTGATGTACTGCATTCACCATTGTAATAAAAAAGAGCCTGCTGATCAGGTGTTTCATTGTATCCTTTTCATTTCCTCCCTATCCTTTTGGTTTCCTTCCTGTCACTTTCTTCTTTGACCCTGGATGGAAAAAAAAAAAATCCCATCTTGCCATGTAAAGACAGAATACATAACCATCATGAAATATCATGACATTGAAATAATACTAAGAAATATTCAAGTGACCAAAATACTTGTTTGTGAAAATAAATAACAAATGAAAGGTGATTTCTTTATGGAGCAGTTCTTTCAAATGTCAAACAGCTTCGATAATGAAGCAAGTGAAATCTGAAAACTATCCTGGCAACAAGTTGAAATTGATAGGGAATTCTGACAAAAACTGTCACACCATTTGATGTTTGAATTTGTCTTTTTATTGGATGAGATTATACAACTAAGTGCCGCCGATAAAATAACAATCCTCTCAATTTGAACAAGAGTACACTAGTACGACTGACTCAGTAAACAGCTGATTATTTATGCATCGTATCCATGGGCAACTGCGGGGTAACTGCAAGAAGGCGCAGGAAATTAGACTTGAGTCAAGAACGACTATTTATTATTATTTTTTTATTCAAACTATTTTTTTTTTTTTGACTGAAAAAAAAACACCAAAATATTTCATATTACGCTTCTAAAATATAAAATGAATATATGAAGTCTTTTTATCGTGATTTTATGAAGAATTAGAATTATTGAAAAAAATATAGATACTAGACGGGCTGAAGAAGGAAGTCTAATTTCACCCCAAGAATTTGCAACACACCGCATCTCGGGTGCATTCCTAGCGTTCTTGCCGCACTCTCACGATCACCTAGCTAGGCCATGTGCACAAGCCAGTCACATGTTCACAGTACACACGTTGTTAGCCAGTTCACCGATCTCATTCCTGATCTCGTGCGTGTAGAAAATTCTCTCAAAACTAAGCCAGACATGATTTTGGAACATACATTACAATGTCAAGACCTTTTCAGTGGACTTTGAATTCGCTATTTGTCTGTTTTAGCTCTTGAATGTACGACTTCGAACGTCCGATTTGTTTTCTACTACACCACGTGGAGTTCGTATTTTTTCAGCCCCATGCTTCTCCACACACGTCACACTAGCACTGTGTACCTGTACACACACAAGCCATCGCGATCGAAGTTTGAGCGATAGCGATAACATGTGCGGAGCAGACATGCGGATTTCAGCACAGGGTAAATGAGTAGTTGAACGTATCACGATTGTAAAACAAATCTTTTTCTATGTCTCTGCAAATTTGAATTAGGCTATCTCAGCATAGATAGATTGTGATACATTACAAAATAGATTAGCCATAGCAAGAACTTGCTTACATGAGAGTTATTAGATAACGTTGCAAAATAAAAACCCCGTCATTGAATGGAATGTTCCAGAGCTATCTCGGGGGGGCTCGAGGACATTATGGACACGTCGATTCGCAAGTGGGTAAGATGTGATTACAGATGGCTTGAAATGAAGAGGATTTATCGATGAAATACACAGAAACAATATTTTTTCATAATTCCTGCACAATTTATTATTTCTTTTCATAAAATTCACATAAACTAGTGCTGTATTGAGTCAACTAAGTGCATATTAGCACGAGTGTACACGCATCATCCCTCCTGCCTAGTGGGAATGACACAGGCAGTTTTTTCGATGACGTATGAATGCTCTTCGCGTGTAGATCGCGCCGTAGGGAAGATCGCGCCCAAGTTCATGGCCAACTTACTAGGCAGGCACGATATTACAGATTACACAGAGGCCCGTACGTGGATGGGTTAAATGATATACCACTTAATTATTCACTACACAAATGTGATTTCTGTGTTTCGTGTTTGGTCCAGTATTGAATCTGCTCTTACAGTACATGTACAGGTGTATGTACAGATAGCTTTCATATCTCAGCATTCTATTGACATCTCAGTAGTTTACTGTCCTTGATAATTGTTTTGCTATGTGAATTTCCATTAGAAGATAAAAATAGCATGAAAATTCCACATATTTGTAGACACTGGATCAAATTTACAATCTGCCCCCCCCCCCCCAATCTTTCTTGTCACAGCCAGACCATAAGTAGCCAGAGTAGGGAGCTAGACTACAAAGTAGATTCAGGAGCTGGGTCCTTTCAAGCACCCCTCTGTGCAATCAGACCCTGCCTAGTATTATTTGTTTATTCGACCGAGACTAAAAATAGCATCTGGAAGCAATTTTCCTCTCAAGATCTTTGCCCTCTTGTGTCCCTCTGTCTTTTTTCCCCCATAATTCCCTCTTCAGATATTAATGTCTTTTGGCATCAAAACTGTCTTTAAAACTGTCTTTGGCAGAATTTAACAATTCAGAGTATATACTCTGCAAATTCAACGCATTGGGCCACTTCGAGTAAACGATATTTACACTTTCTCCCTCATCATGTGAAGATTGGAATAGAGGAAATGTAATTCATCAGCTGTACTGTAAAGCTATTATTTTCGCGTACACATTTTCTCTCTAATGAGGAAATCACAGACATTTTTGCAAGATGTCGTTTTTGCGAATTGACACCCTGGCTATCAAAGGTGAACTTACCCTTGTAATACTGCATGGCGATATTTTCACCTGTGGTTTAATTTGCGGTCAAGCAGTGATTCATGAAATTCACGAAAATGAATCCCTCATGAATATGACAGCTTTAATGTAGGCCCCTTACAGTATCTGGAATTTGGATATTTCATATAAATTTATAACGTCACACAGTTTACTAAGGTTGAAGTGGGACACACGTAATAGCAAATACTATGAAAATATTTCATGGCTTCAATGATTGTTTTTTTTCAACTTTGCAGACAAAGTTTTCAGATACTGAATAATACATGTATTAAGTTATCTTGTGTTATTTTATGGAACTCAACAGTTTTAAGAGCATAGGCTCCTACATAGACTAGCATGTACCCATGCAACTGGAGATTTTAACAGCACTTTACTATCCAAACAAGTTCATGTTTCTCAAAAACAGTTTCATACATGAATAAAGAAGGTATATTTTATGGAGAGAGTATTCAGTCATTCATAATTTTGCTGTACAGTGTAGATTCACTTGACATAAGATGACATTAAAATTCAGTCTGTATATCATAGCACATGCAGACCAAATGAAAAGAGGTAGAACCAATCTGGCATTTGAACCCATCACCTTTATACAGCATGCCTGACAGCAGCACCACCACCCTATTTGAGGCTATGACATTATCCCTAGTGATTGGCTGGACCTTTTGGCTTTACCATTTGATTTACCTGGAAACATGACTCTTTCCTCTGGAACAACTTTTTCTTTGAGTGCTTGGAAAAAGCTCTGTAGAGGGCTTTTTACACTTGTAAAATTTTGCTTAGCCCCGGACCAACGGTGGGGCTAAGGGGGGGCCTTAGCCCCACCGTTGGTACGGGACTATCCTTAGCCCACTTTCTGTTTACACTCGTTTTTGCCAAAGTGGGCTAGCCCCACCGATAGTACGGTACTATCTGGCCCTGCAAAATAGCAGGGGTTAGCACCGCAATTGCGGTGCTAGCACCGCAATTGCGGTGCCAAGCAAGTGAGTGTAAACAGACCGAAAAAATAATCCTGGGCTAAGCGACGGAGACGAAGTCCGACCCTCACTGACCAATCAGAAACGAGATAATCAAGTGCTGCCGGTGCGTGCGTGTACGTGTACAGTACACAGCGTAATTATGAATATTCATGTGGTTTGGAAAGTCCGGGGCTAAGAAATACGAGTGTAAAAAGGTCAGTTTTCTCCTTAGCCCCGGACAAGAGATAGTACGGGACTAATTGGCGAGTGTAAAAAGCTGAAAAATTGGTACGGGACTAACGATAGTCCTGGGTCAGAGAAAGTCCGGGGTTAAGAAACACAAGTGTAAAAAGCCCTTAGGTGGCTAGGAAATAAACGATACTTCTAGTTCCGCCAGAATACTTATTGGATACCTTTTGCTGTGGTGTGTTTGTTGTTGTTTTGTTCTGAGTTTGTGATGGCTGGAGTATTGGTATGGGCAAAAAGTTGCCTCTAGCTTGTTCAGAATTTTCGTGAAGCTGAAACCATACGTAAAGTACATCAACAGCTACATTGGGTATCAACAGCCACATTGAACGAAATCACTTATCAACCACTAGATGCTTTCATCCAAACTTCCTCTCATACCCCCTTTCATCCAGACCATTGATCAGATAATGGTATCACCAATCATGTGATTATTGATGCATGGTGGAGGCCCTCAAGTTCAGGCAGCTTTAATTGACCTGATTGACGTCAAGAGAGAAATCAAATTGGGTCCAGAATATGACCTGTTTCAAAATTTGGAAATCTGTCAAATATTTATGAGAGAAATGTTAAACTGGCCTCTTTTTTGATCAAACTACTCTTGCACCCTTGGACAGATATAGAGAGCTTTCATACTTTCCAAGATCTTGTTTTTGAGCCAATTTTTCAACATTTTCATGCCAATAGATTTATAGTGGTACGTGTACATCTGAATTCAAACTTAAAGAGATGGCATAGTGTTTGTGGAGGTGAGCATTGGGTTTTTAACTTGTTGCAAGATATCAAGAAAACATTTATGAACTAGTACAGAGCATACCATTTTAGGAGGAGTTCAAAGTTTATTTGATGAAAATCGGGTTTGGAATGACTGAAACATCCACAAACAAAGTAAAAAAAAGCTATCGTAAGAAAAGGTGGGTCCCACACTTTATTAGAATTGCTCTGTTTTGGATATATATCTCAGCCATTTCAAACCAATTTTCATCAAATAAATGTTGAATTCCTCATGAAATTACATGCTCTTTCATATTTCATAAGAGGTTATTATCTCATCAAAAAATGTTAGAAACCTGAAATTAGGTCTCAACCAAAACTATTCGATCTCTTTAAATTACACTTGTCTTCCACTGGAGTTTTGCTAGATTCTAATTACCTCTATGTCTGCGTTGATATCATCTTTCCCATGTTTCAATACCCACTATCAAAACGCATTTTCAAAGACCTTTCAGATAACATGTTTTGAGTTTTTGCATTTGAAATATCAACTCTGTCATGAGTCAATTTGGATGCCTTTTCACTGCGCAGCTGTGCAGTTTGACATAAGGAGTGGAGATGTATAGTTGACAGGGGTTGGTCGGGCAGGTCCGCGCTATAAGCGCGCTTCAAAACATCTTTGCATAGTTTATCAACCCTACAGAAACCCCTTTCTGACTCAATGCACTTTTTCAGCGTTTCAGAAACATGTTTTAAAGTATCAAAACAGCTTTGCATTTTGATATGAGCTACCCAAAACTCCTTGAAAGTTGTTTGGAAACCCAAATTCTGCGCCAGAGGTGAGTTGATAAACATGCCCTTTGTAATCAGAATGGCTTGACATTCCTAATAAAATACTATTGAAGAGGCTGAGCCAATTTTGATTTTGTAGGTATGTATACTTCCACCATGGTGCATATGAATGTGTTCATCATCATTGAAGCAGATTCAGGGTTACATGTCTGATTGACAGGTGGTAGTGTTTGTGATGCAGCTGTCTCGAGGAGTTAGAAGTCAGTGAGAACACTGAGTTTTTGCATGAATGCTTGGCACATATGGATGTACCTGTATTTTTACTCATGTGTAGAAACGTGTGTTGAAATCATGATTACTAACAGTTCTTTTATGTGAAAGCCTGCGCAAGACCCCAACCAACCTAATATTGTACATAGCTGTCAGGGCTACTTGTAGCTCCTTCGTTGCTACAAGTCAGCTAAACTTGAAATCACTGAATGAACACAATGAAGGCCCAGAATACTGGAATTATTAAAATGTTAGCAAAGAGAAATGTTCAGTTGTTGCAGATTTGGGTGTAAAAGGAAGAAGTTGGGTTTTATTCACAAAATACAATGCACAAAATGATGCCAAGGAGTCCTCAGTACTCTAACACTGAATGAAGACTCCATTCAGGCACTGGACATTTCCCACACCTAAATGAATATGAGTGTAGGCATAGATATCAGAAAGACAATTATACAATTGTATGAATCATTGAAAAAAATCAACAAAACATTCCAAAATGTCTGACTCTGTGACAAGGAGTCCCTTTAATTTTGAGTACTAGTACTGACAGTGATTTACATTTTAATATAAGATTGCTATTCTAAATCTTCATGTAGGAGCCTACAGATAAAGTTAAAGGTTGAGACGTGTTCAAATCAAGTTATATGGAGAAAACCTGCCCATAACATTGTACAGAGGGAGACTACCTTGGATTGAGGGTAACTACCTTGGATAGAGGCTAACTAATCCTTAAATTGCTGGTAATAAACCTTGAAGTTTAAACCATTTGAGTGAGTGTCACAAGTATGTAGCTCCATGGTTGCAGTCACCATTTCCTCTCTCTCCACTCTCATATCTTTTCCTTCTCCTTTGCTTTTCATCTTCATTCCTTCTATCTATCTGGATCAAAGTTTATGGGATCAGATTCAAAATGTGCAGAGTACACACACTCAGACACACGTTACACATGTAGACATTCATTGTATGTTTAGTGTGTTTGTCTACAGTACAAACTTCAGGGTGAGTCATACAGTGTTCTTGAGACACCAGTTACCAGAAGGCCCCTGATAGCATGGCATGCATTTATGGCTCTGACTCATTTGCATAATAAAGAAGCCTTTTGAAACTGACCAGCTATACCAACATCTGTCTAGGTCCAGTGTCCAAGGGATTTACCTCTCCGCTGACCCTTCATGTGTTACATAGGCTTGATGTGGACAATAGCCCATGAATAGATTCGTCTGCCCATCTGTAGCCAGGATAGCATTGAAACCAGATTACAGTTTTAGGAAATCACCCCAAAGGAGATTTCGCCATTCTCCTGTGATCATATGACAGGGGAAATCACATGAAATGTGCAATGCCAGTTGGAAATGAGTTTTAAAGCCAAATTTTGAGAATCTGTTTCATTGAAGAATTCCATTTGTGTTTCCAAATGACAGGACACAAAATGTATATTTTTGGTGCTTTACAGGTTATTCAGTGTCCAGCTGGTTTTAGTGATTTATTCAGTGTCCAGCTGGTTTTAGTGATTTATTCAAGTTTGTTTCTAGCCAGCATCAAGACATGTTATCTCATGTGATCAAGTGTTCTGGTGTTACAATGTTGGTGAAATGGTGAATTGGTTTCTTTAGTAGGTCCTACATGTATGCATACAGCTAGTGCTTTAGTTGTAGGAATTTTTGTAACAATCTGACTCACCCATATCTCATACGAGTTGGTATTCATTTGCTTTCCATCGGATGGGTGTATTCTGGTGTCTCTTGAAATGGAGTGATTGTACACTATGCATTCATATTTGAATTACTGTGGTGTTGAATAATGAGTTTATTTATTGGCAACATTGCCACTGGCAAAATACCACGGAGATACATAGTTACCATGGTATTTCACTTGGTATAATTCTCACTCATGATATACCATGATATCTCTGGTAAGCAGTGTGCCTGTGCATAGAGTACAAGCTGTATCTCCTATGGAGAGAGGACAGGAAATGTATCAGGTAATGTGAGAAATACACTAGTGTATGATCGGCGGTATTTTCTGACACAATTCACAATCAAACCTCACATCAATATTTTGTACAAAGTTTGAATTACCACCCTACATGTACATAAATACCATGGTATTTCGTGATGTATTTTGTGGTGGATTTGCATTCACAGTTACAAAACACTGCAAGATATCCCCCCCCCCCCCTCAATGTGAATTACAGTGAATGCACACACATCGTAAATGTTAGTGATGATGATTGAATTGCTCCATTCTCCATGGAGATTGTAATGAGGTAGTGTTGACATCTAACAAGGGAGGCAGGGTGTGTCAGGGGGAATTCCCACTGAGTCAGCTCATCTTAGAATGCGGTGCTACATTGTCAGCAGTGCACCAATCAAATGTCTGTCTAGAGAGATTTACACTTTGTACAATGATGACTCAACTACCGGTAATGTTTATAGTGCAATGACCAAAACAACAACTACAACAAAAAGTGGACAATAATGATGATAAATTATTGCACAGGTGTGTGATGCACAAGAGGAGGATTTGAGATTGTTGGATGTATGATTGATGTAATTCATCAGTGTTGATTACACTGATGATGAGTTTTCCAGGTAAGCGCATTATTCATGGTTGGAAATGAAAGTACAGAGGCGACTGATGATGATGGTATATCTGACGATAGTTTAGAAGCTTGAGAACAAGATGATATTCTCATGCATATAATCAGGATGATGGTTGCCATAATAATAGTTTTCAAATGTATACATTTTTGCTATGCAATGATGTGATCAGAAAGCACTCTGCCAGCTTACCCAGGGCAAGGAAACAGTGTGTTCGACTTTTTGACTTTGATTCATCAAATCTGAAAATAGCCAGCAAGTACAAGTTGATGATAATCTTGAAATTACAGCAGCAACAACAACAACAAAATCACTGTAATATCAAAACCCTTTGTTTCAGAATCCTTGGCATGTTGTACGTCATAAGAATTTTGATATTGCATAATTTGTTTTTAAAGATGCAGTAGATATTTGATTCTAGTCAGTGACTGTAGCAAGAGATATTAGACATGCACCTTCCAAACAGTGCATGAAATCAGTCTATGTGGCAAGTCTTTTTTTTTTAAATAAACCTACAGCCAAGTACCAAACACACAGCTTCACACCATACATGTCTCGTTCATCTGTCATGAATACTCGGGTTTTTGCACTTGATGTTGACCCTACACTTTGTCGGTTGGAGTGTGTCAATATTTTTCCCCTCTCATCCCTGGTATATCGACCTTTAGGGCGCCAAACATTCGACAGTGTTATCATTCTACAAACTTGTACATTTTTTTGTGGGTAAATAGGAGACCTCCAGCAGACAAAAGCAAGACCTTGATACACATCTGGTGCATACATGTCACGGCTCAGTAAACATATCATGTATTGTTGGTGAATATGTATTGAAGTCATCCAAGGATATAGGAGGTGGTGGTTCATTTCATGTTCAGCCAGATCTTGATACTGCTGCAGTAAAGAATTTTTGTTTCATCAATGCCGTTATTGATGCAGTTGGCCAGATAATGAAGCATTGAGTGTGAAATTGTCATCAAGCATCCCAAGGATATCCTAAACATTTGTGCTTGAACTCTTTCATCTATGCCAGGGACTCTGGACAGTCTTCAATGCTTTCAGGTTTTCTGTGCCAATCAGCACACATTGTCCTATATGTTTGTTTGTTTGTTTGTTCAATGTTTTGTTTTGTTTTTTTTTGTCTTTTTTTTGTTTTTTTTGTTTTTTGGTTTTTTTTTTTTTTTTTTTTTTGGGGGGGGGAGTTAGTAACCTGTACAGTAGCTTCCAATCCACAGTGTATAAAGATTGCATTTGCCTCAAGGAAGTGCAGTAATTACATGGAATGTCCGCTCAAATTACTTTTTGATTCTTTGAAGAACTTTTTATTCCTTTTCTTTGTTTTTTTATCATTTTACATTCTTATGTCCTCTTGTGATCAAAGTCTGTGTATAGTTTGAAAAATAACAAGGAAGTCAAAAGTGCATTTTGTTCACCCTGGTCTTTTAAATGAAGACATTGTTAGACTTGCCTAGAGTACCAACAACCAAGTGATATCCTTCAAATACCACACTTTAGACCATCAGATTTCTGACCTTCAGTTCTTTTTTGTTTGGTTTATATCGAATGAAATATAACTCACCAGTCATTAGTTCTGTTTGGATACTTTTTTTCCCCACTTGAACTTCTATGGATATTTATGATTTTGTGAGATGGCACGAATGAGCTTTGTGTATAAACTTTTACCTGATCAAACATGGAACATACATGGTGTACATTGTAGCATATTCTGTTCTTACAGTCAACCTCACTAGGACTCTAGATATCTTCCATACACCTGTAGAAAATGCAATCGTCATGAAAATCTGGTGTTTCAGCATTATCTCAGCAAATCAGATGCTGCCGTATAAAACCAGAGCTCCTGTCCAGGCTACAATTGTACAATTAGCTTCTATCTCTCATTAATTTTTAGGTACAGTCAGTTACTATTGTTACATTGATTTTACTGATGTCAATTCAGTGATGTTTTGATAATTATTTCTGGGTTTTGTTTGTTTGTTTGTTTGTTTGTTTTTGTGCCATAATTTTCTTTGTTTTTTGTGTTTTAATTTTCTTTGTGTTTTATCATTTATTTATGTTGTAGTTATTATTAATATTGTTATCATTATCGGTAAATCCCAAGCCAGGAAATCATCAGCTTACTTTCTTCTGGAAATGTTTTCTGTATAGTACAATTGTGATATAATTACAGTGTATGTATATCCCTACTGCTGCAACAAGCTGCATTGGAATGATTATCTAGCAATGCTGAATGTCACATGAATTACTGTCTGGTGGTTTAACATTAATGCCTCTAATTGTGATGTCTGTTTTGATTGTCTCTTGCAGAAACAAGCCAAAGCCAAGGAACTATTTGACCAGGTCTACTACTCACTGGACGTCATTGAGAAGGATTACTTTGGACTTAGCTATATGGACACTCAGCAAGTCCAGGTAAGACCACAGCCCACACTGGCTTAAAAGGATCATATAGTTTTGGTTGAGACATACCTTCAGGTTTCCAAAATTTGGGGGTGCTATAATGAGAAACATTTTAGGAAATGTGAAAGAATGTGTAATTCCAAGAAGAATTCAGCATTTATTTGATGAAAATTGGTTTTGAAATGGCTGAGATATCCAAAACAAGGAGATCCTGATAAAAGGGGGACCCATCTTATAGTAGGATCACTTTGTTTAACTTTGTTTTTGGATGTCTCAGCCATTCCAAAACCAATTTTCATTAAATAAACTTTTGAAATAAACTCCTCATAGGATGGCATGGTCTGTACTATTTCATAAGTGGTTTCTTGGTATCTCACAAAAAAGTTAAAAGCCCAAGTGAAAATAGCATCAGAGGAAAGCAAACACAGTAAAATTAATTTAGGCCATCATGCAATAAGCATGTACGTGTAGAGTGTTGTTTCTGCAGTTATTTACTCTAGAAACATGTCTATTCTTGACAAATTTATAGTCAGAAGTGTACAGATCTCCATTGTTTGGCCACAGACTGTGTGATGTTTTGCTTGTATGAAACCTGGCCCAGACAAAGCTTCAATAGTAGTTAGAATTATTTTGCAAGTAGCTTTAGCAGCTAAAGGGTTGGTATAGTTACGGTTGAGAAGAGGCTTCAGGTGTCTAATATTTTTTTATGATGATTTTTGAGATAATGTGAAACTGAATGTGAAACTTGAAAGATCATAAGTTGTAAGAGGAATTCCAAGTTTATTTGATGAAAATTGGTTTTGAAATGGCTAAGATATCCAAAACAAAGCAATCCTAATAAACTGGGACCCACCTTTTATCAAGATTGCTTTGTTTTACTTTGTTTTTGGATATCTCGGCCATTTTAAAACCAATTTTCATTGAATAAATTTTGAATTCCTCTTAGAATTGTATGCTCTTGAACATTTCATAAGTGGTTTCTAAGTATCTTGCAAAAAGTTTGATGCTGAATCCTCATCTCAGCCAATGCTATACCATCCCTTTAAATATGAATTATTATTAGAAACACTGCATACTTGCAGCTTAAAAGAGTATCTTAATATAGCAGCTCAGAGGGCACGGACAAATTGCATTTATAATACATTTAATAATTTTAGGGACTGAAAGGATTGTGTAATAAAGAGTTTGAAAAAAAAATTCATTAGTGAAATCAGCAAATTTGTGTTATATACTTGGAAATAAGTAAGGACCATACCAATACAGACAGATATTTAGTACAGGTCTGTAAGTTTAGCCATGTGAGTTTTTATGCCACAGCCACAAAGTGTCGCAGGAAGCAATACTATTGTTATCATTTCTTTTTTGCAAAGCTACCTGTAATGTAAAAAATCTCATGTCTTTGCGTCTGTCTTTGTTTCCATGGGAACAGTATGAGGAAGCGAATGTTCCATATGGTTACAGCATACCTACCCGTGAGAACGAGGTATAGTGATAGAAACATATTTATATTTTCATTTTTTTGTTAAAAATCACCCGCTGCCCATTCTTTGTCAGTTGTGATGTTTGTAGCACGTAAGTGTGTCTCACTCAGTACCATGACATTATGTGTTACATTATCAGGGAAGCATCAGTTATTGGCATGCACTGAAATGGTGAAAAGATGTTGGAAGTAGCGCACAATTTCTTCACAGTACACCAACGTTTGGGGCTGTATCATCTTTAACTCCGGCTTTCACTACAAGTCAAAGAGACTTTATAAAAGAAAAGACTTAGTTTGAAATTTGGAATCATATTCTTAACTTCATTTCACTCATATTTTGTCATTTTAAAGACATGTCTGTTTTTGAACCTTACAGTATTGTGCCTATGCGCTCATATTTGACATCAGGGTAGCCCACAAGGGGTTTGAGCGTGTTGAGGCAACATGGTTGAATTCTTGTGCAACATCCTCAAAAGCCAGCAACATGCTTGGCAACATCCTTGAGAATTGGAGACATGCTCAACTAAAATGTATTCAAACAGAGGAAAAAATGCAAGTACAAAACTGCAGAAACATTCCAACTTCTGCACTTAGAAAATTTGTGTGCAAAACATGAGGCAGAACATAAAGAGCGTAAGCAGCACGATGAGAAATAAGAAGCAAAATATTGCGCGCTACACGCTCATGATACGTGATCCCTGCACGTACAATATCCGCAGTACTCTCACATTCTAAGCTTGCAACATGCTCAAATTTCAAGATGTGGACCAACATATGACATGCCAATCTTCTGTGTTACCATGATATGAATCCTGCGCAGTTTGGCTTTGATGTGACAAGATCCATTCAGGCATGATGCCATCACATTTCCTCATGAATGCATCTGTGATAAAGATTGATGGCCAAAGCGAGTCAGCAGATGTACTGATTGGTGAATAACATACACTTAAGTACATTTTGTTGAAATTGGATGTAGCATTCTCAATATTTGCAATTTTCTTAAAGTTTGACCCTAAGGTATCTTTTTTCATATCGTCAATTTGTTTTTTAAATCTGCAGAGGCATTTAGCCGCACAAAAGCATCAGATAAAAGAATGATCAAAAGTTGCTCTTTGTATTATATCAAGATACCCATTCCATTTCGAGGCTGAAATTCTCCGAAATTAAAGGTGCATGGTCCCGGTGTTTTTAATAGTCAAATGCGTACGCGGGCGCACGGCGCAAGTTTCCTATAGAGACCTATGCTATCGACTCCTCTTTGACACTTTGGCCCCCTTCCCCGAGTCCGAAGAAGTCCGATTCACTGTTGTCAGTGGTCCGATCACAGTTCGGCTCATGATTCGGCTGAGGGGGGTGACAGCTTTAGCAAACTTCTTTTGTGATGTCATAATAACAAGCACATTCATGCACCCTGGCATTACTACAGACTGCGCGATGCGCAGAGAAGACAACGAAGGCAACGTTACTTACAATGTAGCAACACCTATGCACTTTACTCTCGATGACAGCTCAACTTCGGTAATCTTCGTATCAATGCTAGCGGTGATCGGCAGTATCATCAACACCGCCCTCTACACTACCGGGACTATGCACCTTTAAGATAAAAAGAATGTAGAGACAGAGTGACAGTTAGGATTAAACAGCCCTGCAGTGTTTCTGTTGTGTCTATTGGCACTGGTTTGAGCTTTGTGTTGGTGCATTCCCATTACAAAAGATAATGATGATAATCAATAAGGAAAGAAACATTTACATGTATGGATGTCATCTATTCTGACATCATATGTTAGCTTTTCAAAGGCAATGCTGCTTCATGTTTTGATTGTTTGTTATAGTGCTCATCTAGTCTGAAAGAAAGCAGACAGAATTGTAAAGAAATGAGGATACATTTGCCATTTTTAAAAATTTTGCATATTTGCAGATATGTAGAACGATCTCAGTGACAATATGTTGTCTCATACATGTATGCCCATGCTTGTGCTAATAGCTTTCATAGTTCAAATTGTATTTAGCTTGATTTTTAAGTGTGTTCACTTTTAGCTGGTCCACTGCAATAGTTCACACTGTCCGCACAGCTATCAGTCACACGTGCCATATTGTACAGTGTTGTGTTGTTGTTTTTTTCTGCTTTGCTTTTTTTATTTTAAATAAATGCAAATTTGGCCGCAGAAATGATTTTGCAAGTAAAAAATAATCATCTATCACTGTTGGAATTAATTACTTTTTATCTTTTTAATATTTTAGCATTTTGTATTTTTCCCAGGCATTGGTTTGTGACATAGTGATTGTTTATGATAGCAGTAGCCATCATTCACAGGACATTGTGTTTAAAGAAATACGGTTGATGCAAAATGATTCTTACACCTGTCATATTGGAGTGTAATGTAAAAATTCATTTTTAAACTTTGTGAGATAATTTACTATGCAAATAACTTTTCTGTGTTGGTATAAGTCCAGCAGTTTTATGTCATTTTCATTTCATATTTTAATGTCACTGAAAGAAATTTTAAACCAGGGGCTTTTGACTAACAAAACTTTCATGTTTTAAAATGTTTGAATCGGCCATAAAAAAGTGCAGTGTCCTTCAGAAGCTTATGAACCACCAACAAGCAGTTGGTGATGTCATACCTAAAAATAGAATGTAGGAAGTTATGGCTCAATGGTCTGAGTTGGTCAGAAAAATAATGGCAGCAACAGTACAGGTGATAAAGCTATCATTATTCAGAATTTTCCTTTACAATCAAAGGGAAAAGATACAAAGGTTGTGTATCTATTCCCCCCCCCTCTATTTATGTCAAAATGAAGTGAGAATTAATTTATTCAACTTGCTTCATTTCAGAAAATTTATCAATTTTCTCTTCTTATTATTACAGTCTCTGCAATAGGGATTTTAGCCTTATAGTGTTTGACTAGATGACATTCAGTATTTAAAGATGTGATTTTATGTTCTTTCAAAAGTTCTGTGTTCATGATTTATTGATCTCATGCTGAGCGATTTCATTTCTTATCTCCCAGAAAAAATAAACGTGAAGATCATGAATTTAATCTTGTGAAGTGCCAACCTGTGATTTGTTACTGACACCTTTCACCCTGTGTTGTTATCAACACATAGAATATACAATGCAGCCTAAAAGGGGGTGTTTAGATGGATAGTTTGGTGATCTACAGCTGTAGTTAAGCTCAAGTTTTACAACTTTCTACTCCCTACCTGAAATTTTGGAGGTGCAACCAGTACTTGGTAAATTTCACGTGCTGATGGGAAAGTCAGTTTTTTTCAGCTCACCATTTCATATTTTAAACGGGGATGTTCTTGGCCACTTGCAGGGCCTAAACAATGCATAGAGGTTGTACCAGCAGCTGTAATGGCTGCCACTATTCTCCTTGTGCTGTAAGTGACTCACAGAGTAAATGAAGCCTTAGAGTTAGATCCTTTAATATTTCTTGATCAGACTATAGCCATTGTGGGTGCTGCTTTCACCTTCTCCCTGTTTTAAAGAGTAGATCAGTTGATAACACCTTGACCTCATGGGGAAAAGGTCAAGTCGAGGTCCTGTCCCCAGGGGGTCGGGAAGCCAGAAGAAAGGGGGGGGGGGCGACTGACACGTGTCATACAATGTATACACCAAATCTGGGAACCAGCTGAGGGAAATGCTAGTTTGTTCACTTGGTACTTTGTAGTCTCAAAATGCTGACATTAAATTCAGACGTTTTCCACAGTGTACAATCTCATCATGTAATGTTAACGTGGAACTGCGAAGTTGTAATTTACCTTTGTATGTTTGTTTGTTTGGTTTTTTTGCCTAGAGCTTGCTTCTTTCCAGAATACTTTGAATTTTAAAGTTGAAATAGTCTAGAGGGTGGTAATTATACATGGTATTCTTTATCAAGATACGTGTATGGTATGTCCATTTACATGTGTGTGAGACCTCACAATATTTTGTTATCAACTTTATCATCACAAGTGAGTGCTTTGGCCCATTCTCAGCACAATATACAGTACTTAGCATTAAAAAAAAATGTGGTATTTGACGTTTACTTTGGGTGATAAAAGAAAAACAAGTGTGATGTTGCTGACATGAGAAAATGTTGAAGTTTTACTGTCATACTTTGCCTGTGTGGTTTCTGCAAACAGCAGTCTTGCCAGCTACAGATCTGTAATTCATGTAATTTCACAAGTGGGAAGAGATCTCTAAATTTAGCATACAGTTGAACCTCTCTTATCCGGCCTCCCTTTATCCGGATCTCTCTATTATACGGACGCAATCTCGCCGTGATTTTTAAAAAAAATATAATTATGGGAGGAAAGGGGGATTCCCAACTCCTTGAGAACTCCTAACAGTTACACAAACACACATGAATTACATGTACTTGATACATTTCTTAATAATTATTTAATAGGTATAAATCATCCCAAGAATTTAAGAAAATGATTTCATTCTTGCAAACACGAACCTCTATTTTGGGGTCTGTTACTGAGTGTAGCAATGAAAAGGTTGCAGTATACACATTACTACATGTGGTACTACAATGGGCTACATCAGTACATGTGTATGTATATATAATATGTACGTATGTATAAAGCATTGAGTCTCCCATATCCGGCCAAATCCCTTATCCGGATGAGCCCCGGTCATGACTTGTCCGGATACGAGAGGTTCAACTGTATATTAAAGTCACATGCATGATGGCAAGTTCTCTGCAGTGAGGGTACTCACTGCAAATCATGACTACCAAGCAAAGTAAAAAAAAAAATTGACATTCCGGTGTGTGATATTTCTGGCGATGTTAAACCTAACCCTTGATGCAGTTGCTTAGCAACTATCATCGTCATGTTGCCTGCAAGTGCTTCTTACATCATGATTTTTCATCATCATTGTGAATGGCTCTTGTGATTGATTTGTGTGAACATATCAGTTGTACTTTTCAAACCGGTATTTCTATAAACAAATACAGTACGCGCAATAGAAAACGCCCGACGAAAGTGCGTCCAAATTTCGTCCCAACGCTTTTTTCGTTGTTGATTTCGTCGGGGACGTTTTCAACGCTTTTTGCGTCCAGACTTCATGGACGGATTTTGGACGAATTCAACGAATTCAACGAAATCCCCGAACGCTTTTCCGAAGCTGTGGACGCTTTCAACGCTTTCGACGCTTTCAACCCTTTCAACGCTTTCAACCCTCTGTACACATCACACACACAGCTACACTGTATACAAAGTTAGCTCGAATCGCGAATCGCTAGCTCTCCCTTCGTCGAAGTTGTCTAGGTTTCCCGTCCATTTCTCTCATTTTTCTCTCTTTTGCTTTCGTATCATTGTATCCCTTTCTTTTCAGAGTACAATCATACTTCTGAGAGTTTAGTTTTCTCATTTTTATTAAGTGATTACCTTGTTTGCAACAATTTGGGGTGAGTTTTTGTTCGAGTGTTTGTTGAGTTTTTCGATTGAACGATTTGTCGATTATCTTCGTGTGTGCGAGGACCTTGTACCCACTCGTTTGTTTCCGTGTAAGTATTTTTACCGTAAAGTGTCTTCATCGTTCGTCTTCACGCATCGGGTTTTCACCTAGTTTTCCTCATCGTAGTTTTCCACATCCATTTTTTTTTTCCGGTGCAAGATACTCTGTGTATTTTCTGCTACGGTAAAATGCCATCGTCGATAGTTTTTGTGTATTCATCGTAGTTTTCCACCTCCATTTCATTTTTGTGTGCCAGATGTGTAGCTAGGTCTGCGATGTCTGAATCGTTTACAGGTTTGTTTTGAGAGGGATTTTGAGGGTTTCGCGGTGGATGAGATTGACTGGAATGATAGTGATAATAATAATGATTCTACTATCTAGTGGTGTTGATATACGAGCTCTTTTGATGATGCAATTTATTTCGTGTGACCGACCATCATGACGTTGTCGTTGGCGATGACGAGTACGAAACGAGTAGCCTACACATGTACAATGTAGGCCTGTAAGACGAGAGTGACACTGACGACATGGCCTGGCCCTGGGGGCGGTTTTAGTGTTGGCTCGCTCGATCGTGCACTGGAGTGGTCTAGAGACCTGCATTTTATTTTTTCATTTAATTGTATCCTTTTGCCTTTTTCACTCTGGTTTACTGCTACCAAAATTTATGTCTCTGAAGAAACTCAACCAGAAGTTAGACAATATGTTTGCACATCAAGCCCAAGTCTGTCAATTGCGATGTTCCTACTCCTTTTTAACTCGAAATCCCATTTTCTTTGCTCATTTTTCCACTGATAAATTATTTAGAACTGTACTGCATTTCTGATGAATTGCTTTTGTGTTATATCAAGAGCCTGCTGAGTAGGTGTTTCATTCTATCCTTTCAATTATCTTTCTATCACTTTCTTCTTTGACCCTGGATGGAAAAGAAAAACCCTATCTTGCCATGTAAAGACAGAACACATACCATCATGAAATATCATGACATTACTAAAGTAATAAAAGAAATAGGAAAGCGATGAAAATTCTCGTTTGTAAAATCATAAATCAAAGGTGATTTCATATGAACCAGCTCTTTGAAACGTATTTAATTTGCCTATTGATACTTGCTTTGCAAGTACACTGTATACGTTTTCTCTCCCATGGACTTTGTGTCCCCCTTTTTTTATGTGCTTTAATGATTATTATTCTAGTTTGTTTTGTCAATATCATCATTATTGCTGTATCATTATTACCATACTTTGATATGGTTAATTGCATTTGTTGATTGACTCTCACTTTCATTTTGTTGCCTCCTCTTGGTACTTGTGCAGATCCTTTCTAGGGCTTGCTGTTTGCTCACCCCCCCCCCCTTTGCTGTTGCTATTTCACTCTTTACCTTTCTTTATCTCTCTGTTGTTCCTTATCTTGTTTGATGTTGCCTCCATATTCATCCTTTTCCTTCAATGGTTGCCCCCTGGCCCTCACGACTATTACTAACCTTCCCCTGCCTTTTGTCTGTCCATCCTCCTGCTCTAATCCCCCTCCCTTTACCTGTTGGGCTTCTTGCCCATGACATCCTGACCTACCCTCTCCTTTTGTTTTCTTTGTTTCGTGTCCCTTGCCTGTTCCTGACTGTTCTTGTTGTGTGAAGTCGCTTTACATACGTGGTTGCTTTTTCTTCCTATTTGCCATTTTGCTTCTGACGAAGATTCTGCTATGATCGAAAGCTTAGGTCCCTTTTGACTCTATCCTAAAAACATTCATGTACACTCCCAAAACTTGCGGGGCTGTAGTAATGGAAACTTCATTATCTAGCATGGGAGGGGGAATGCTTTCATTTTCTCAAGAGAGTTTGTGTGAGAGAATGCAAAACTTGATTGAGTGTTGCCAAGTTGTTTTCAAGCTTCTTCATTTTATTTGATCTTAAGCATAATCACTTTCGTAAGTACATGTACAGTATTACGATTTCTTCTCCCCTGACTGTAATCGGAAAGTTCGCCATAACGATGATCGCTAATGTGTTTGCAGATGTGCCGATATGGGAAACACGTGGTTCAAAGGAATGCACCATGTGCTACTGCAAGTTTAATGGATAGAATGCGCCATAGGCTTAGTTACGGTAAACAGTTTACGTTCGATGCGAATGATTATTACGTCTTTCAGGATCGAAGAATAATACACACAAAACATGCAAATAAACAAATCCACGAACGAGTGTTGATAACCAAAATTCATATAATGAAAAGTAATAGGCAGTTTTGATGAGCGTGAAATTAATTGTCATAATTTTGCTGTTTAATCGGGTGGTGGCTGCATCACATAGGACATCGCAGTGAATTTGTCTAGGCATATGAGACATTTCATATATTTCTGTGATTGCATTTTTGAGTGATTAATAAATTCCTTTTAACAGTTCGGGAACATATAAATGCATTGTACTTAGATCAAGTACACAATAATCGACGGTTCGATGTATGCGCCTAAAGAAAGGCGAAAGAATCAGAACATCTTTGCAATGATTCCTTTAACTCAACTCACCAGCGAGTTCTTCGATCGATATTAGACCAGTGCGCGCATTCTTTCGACTGGCACCTGGGGTCTGGCACGCACCTGGTTTTGTGGAAATTTCCACAAAGGGAGAGGGTGGGGTTTTTCCAATCCCAAGAGACCGCATTACACAAGAAGACAATCTCGTCGCTTCTATTATTTTCCGTCACTTGTGTTTCCCCCTTATTCTTTGCTAATAATGAACATTTAGGTTGAACTTGATGATGGTTGTTCACACGTGGTTCCTTTTGTTGTGAGGTGTAGGTATTTTCTTTTTTATCATTCTTGGGAGGGGAAAGAAGAGTAAAAGAGGGAAAACTCATTTAAATAAACGAAGGGCACGTACGCTCAGCATCCACAGCAAGCCGTCTTTTACATCAGCATCGTTGATTATCATCACCATCATCAGGCATCACTCCGATAATTTTGTCCTTTTCTTATAAACATTTAGAAACACGATCACCATCACTCGAGATAAACACGTAGCAGTGGCAGATCCAGAGGGGGCGCATGAGGCGCACGCCCCCTTTATTTATCGTTAAAAGAAAAGAAAAAAAAAAGAAGTGAAACCCGGAAGTGGCACCAGAAATATTACAGAATTCCTGGATCCGCCCCTGCCTGTACGAAAATAAATGACAACAAACAAAGTATCAACAACCTCCCCGACAACTACATAAACATTACCACAGAGCACACCGAAGCGGCTGGGATCAAACACCCTTCGAAATACTGCAGCAAAGCGGGAAATCGCCGTTACTAAAATGCATATGTACACAGTGCGAGGCAATTGAAAGAATTACCTTTAAATATTTCAGAATATAAAGGGAACAAATTAAGTGATATGAAACGAAAGAAATCGTATACCAAACGAGAGGTATGAGAAACGACCTCCAATATTATAGGCCCTTAGCCGCAGCATATCAACAAACATGAGTAGGCACACGGAATATGCGTGTTTGGGATTCCTCCCTTCTATATTTCTTTCCTGAACTACTAGTATTCCCAAATAAAATAAAAAAAAAAATTCCCGAATAAAATAATGACTAGTTTGTTACTCTGAAAGTGGTGTTGTGAGTAAAGGAAGTTCGTTTATCCGAAAACGAAAGGATTGACACTCCGAAGGTTTGCTAATCGAACAATGACAAAAAAAAAAAATAATAGATTTTATTTTCACACTAGGTACGAACGTCTGCAAGGTGTAGGGAATTTGCGTGTTACGGAACATTTTATCAGTTTCGCATCAGCGAACTTTACGTGGGTACTACAAAAATGCCTCCCCCCTAAAAAAAAAAAAAAAAAAAAAAAAAAAAAAAAAAAAAAAAAAAAAAAAGTATTACACCAACACTTGAGCATAACAACAAACAAGAAAGCTAACAAACAAATAAACAACTTAAGATTTAATCTCATTTAGCTGCTTTGAATATTTCACGTTCCGTCTGTATATTATACTTCTTTTCAGAATTATCTCTCGCTTCCCGCTTCACAACTAGGAAATAAACGATGTCATACTACAAGTATATAAGAATTAAACTTATTGTCTTGCTCTAATATAGAATTCATTATTCCAAAAGTTCGTTTATCCGTGAATACAAAAGGCTCGATACTACAGTACTACGAAGGTTTGCTTATCCGACAATAACGCACCTACCCAATCACAAACATTCGTGCATTTTCGGATTATGAATCATAATATAATTTGACTATCACATTTACGAACATCTATACTAGTATTTCGTGTAGGGAAGTCGCGTGTATCTGAACGTTTCATTTTCGTACTAACGAACCTTTATATGGGTGCATGGGTACAACGAACATGACCCTCACCCCCCCCCCCAAAAAAAAAAAGAAGAAAGAAAGAAAGAAAGAAAGAAAGAAAGAAAGAGCTTAGTCAAACTAAGAATCAGTCAGAATTAGTCGCTTTGAAAATTCCACGTACCGTCTGAATTATCTCTCTGTCCAATAAAGAAATAAACGATATGAAACTAAGAATTAAACTTATTGTCTTGTTTTAAATTTTTTTTTTTTGCTTTTCTGATTCAATAAAAAAACGGGCAATGTAACGCGCAATTGCTGAAGAAAGAAAATATATTTAATGACCAAATAACGGCGAACAAATCCTTCTAATTTCTTTTTTCCTCTTTTGGGGGTTAATTTTCTTTCTAATACTCAAATAGATTTTACGTACACGCAATTTTAGTGAAACCATTTTCTTTTTGGTCGGCAGTCTACGATAAGGTTCCTGTGGGTTCCCGCTCGCCAAAATTGCGTGATTTCTCTTAAATACTATGAACCCGAATGATCTCTGATTGGTAATTTAGTCTATTTCATGATCAACAGTTGTTTATTTTCTGCTTGTAAAAAAAAAAAAAAAAAACACCACGTGAACTACTCGTACTAGTACATCGTACATATCTCTGTTTCGTTCAGCCAGTCTCACCTGCCTGGTTCAGCCCACAGAACGTGGTTCAGGCGAGCGAGCCATGCCATAGCAATGGCGACGCACACACGGCGCACTCGCCTTTCCCACCACGTGCACTTTCCCTGGTTAATACGGTTACATGCAGCCAGCAGCATGAAATGGATGTATCAGGTGACTTACTAAATGCAGTGATAACGGTACCGTACTTACAGCTAGGGTAAGGGAAACTAAAACTTTTACAAATTGCTTCAATGAAAACGGCATCGATATATGTATACATGTTACCATTTTAATATTATCATGTGTATCAGGTGAATTCCACGCCTGTCTACAGTTCTCATTCCGACCGCTGTGCTACTTGCTGAGTCTTGCAGTGTGATTCTTGCCGGCTGGCTAGTGGATGTGGCCACTACACACACGTGTATTCCATGTGCGCCTTGGATCACGGACGCTTCTAACGAAATTTGGACGAAACTGCCGAGCTCCGAACACGCATTTTCCGAACGAGCAACGCATTTGCCGAACGGAATTGAGCGGGCGGTCGTGCGTGAAATGCGTCCACAAAGCGTCCACAAAGCGTCAGAATCGTTGCTACTGGATCGATAACGAAAGTTCGTCCAAATTTCGTCCAGATTTCGTTGCTACTGGATCGATAACGAACTTTCGTTGGAAAACGAAATTGACGGAGGCGTTTCTTATTGCGCGTACTGTACGCAGTGTACATTCTATATAGTCCCTGCCAACTGGGTTTCAAAAATCATCATGTTCGTACAATGTATACATTATCACTGAAAACATCATAATTACTCTCTTCCTTCACACTGCTGTTCATATCATAATCAGGCTGTCCATTAAAAAGAAAAAAAATCTGATCAAGCCTGTGCAATTTTTGACTCTGTATAATACATGTACATGTAAATGTTATACAAATATAGTTTTCTGATGGGGAAAAGTGTGAAGATTGAGATGAGTGTGAAATTGTAACAATATTTTAATTTTTAATTTTGAAGTATAACTGTGCCAGATTCTAAAGTAAATATAGAGTGAGGTAGACTATAGTGTCATATTATATGTTTACTGACATGTGAATGTGAAATTGTCGCAGCTGCCTGCAATAATTCAATTGTCCATGATGTATAACTACAGTATACTTTGCCCTTATGAATTTTTTATTCTCTAATCAGGTATACATGTGTCTTGTATGCATTGTCATATTTTACAGACCACTGGCTTGTTTGATAAGTCCAGAGAGTTTCATAGTTCATGAAGCAACTATGAAAATAGTCTTACCCACATGTGAAAAAAAAGTAACATAGACCAGCACTTTGATGGAGAGAGAAGTCTATGAGATTACTGTACAATATTTAGGCAAGTGATTTATTGTACAATGTAAATGTGAGAACTGATGATTGTAAATGATCAGTGAGTTACAATGTGTTGAGTTATCATTGTCTCTGTTCTCTTTGATTGCAGCACTGGTTAGATCCAACAAAGACCATCAAAAAGCAAGTCAAAAGTAAGTTTAACCTCAAGATAAGCACATGAGCATGTATAAGAATTCTCCTATAAAGGAGAACAATCAATTGTGAACAAAAGTAGTAAAACATAGGACAGAGGGGCAAGAAATGAGAAAAATCCTGGTATGAGAGCTCCAACTGTTCCAAGTCAGTAAGAATTTCTGCTGCCGTATCTGTTAGCTAATGAAAGGAATTGTAGTGAATCATAACTTTATTTTTCATCTGTGAATGTTTGCTCACTTTTACACTGCTCTTGTGCAGATAACTTTCCCCTGCAGGTCTACACTTAGAACTTTATAGGTCAGGTTAAATGCTAGACCTCTCAGAAGAGCATTTTTTCTTCCACTCCCTTAAAACGTGTGGATGATTTCCATAGGCCACTATAAATAATCATCTAAAAGTAGAAAGTCTATTCTGAGGTGCCCATGAGTGACTGTGTAAGATTTAATTTCTTGTGTTTACATCGTCAGGATTTCTGTGGTCAGATGATTTTCCAGTGATGTCACTGTGATGGAGGATATTTTTTTTCTTCCCTATGAATAAGTGGTAGCCATGGCAATACAGTATCACAACAAGACAGAGTGCTTGCACCATATGTATGCCCTAGTTACAACAAAATTGTTTGCCTAATCTTGTACCACATTTGATAATGAACTACAATGTAGCTGGTTTTGTAACATGTTCTCTTCATCCAATGTTACTTTGAATGAAAGCAGATAAACATATTTTTCTACATTGATCTTCTGTTCATCGCACCTGTTATTCATCAATCTATGTTTTGTTCTCTCTCTTTATTGTAGTTGGTCCACCATACACATTGCGATTCCGTGTCAAATTTTACTCTTCAGAACCCAACAACCTCCACGAGGAATTCACAAGGTTTGTCTCAGTACTCTTCCAATGCTGTTATTTGTTTCATACTGATCAATACAGTGTATTTGCACATTTTGAAATGTTTTTCAATAAAATGAAAAAGTATCGGAGATGTGCAATGTACTTTATGGAGAGTTCATGTAACAAATTTGATAATATTTTCCTTGTGTGTGTAATAAGGATTTTAGAGCTTCAATGTAGAATCTGTACTCATTTTACTACCAAAATGTAAATACAGAAATCTTACAAATTCTATATGATGAAGTATACTATTATAAACAACAAATTATTTACATTTGATTATAACTTACAAACATACATATTTTTTCTAACAACTGCTTTGAAGATAATCAAATTTTGAATGATGTGTTTTACAATTTTTGTTAGACATCTTTTTATATAATATGCTGAATGCTGACTGTACAGTACATTCATGCATTAAATCATTAATTCTTTCATTTAAATCAATTATGATTAGTTCTTTTTGAATTCATGCAGTAGTCTGTTCATCATTTCTTCCAGGTATTTGTTTTTCTTACAACTAAAAGAAGACATACGATCAGGAAGGCTACAGGTATCATACGATACACTCCTTGAACTATGCGCACTGGCTCTGCAATGTAAGTATACCCACCCACATCTCTGTAAGATTATCACTCAATCAGTTGCAATAAGGTTACTATTGTTTGAAAGATAATGCTTGTGTGTATGATAGATTACTGCAGGATTTACTGCCTTTTAGGCCATTTGTAACCCAGTTTCCTTCAAAAGATAAGTTTTATCCTTAAGATGTGGTGCTCTGCCATTTATTAGTGATCAAATATCACTGTTATACCTTCATTTTGAATTTATTGATTGTAACATCAATGATTGATATGTGGACATGATGAAGCATGAGGATACTTTGACAAAAGGCAATTCCTTTTCAGATTGTAGAGTTCACTGTGTACCACAAAATTAAAATGAGAAAGCCTAGGAAATGAGACATACTTTCACTGTCAGTATGAAATATAAAGTTTCAAAGTTAGTAGCATTGCTAGTGGGAGGGCGCTCTTATATTCAAATATCGTAACTAACTGTGATGGATAAGTCATGGAGGAAACATCATTTTCCACATTTCTCTAAGTTTGTGTGAATTGTTTCCATGGCAGCGGAGCTGGGAGATTATGACCCAGAGGAGCATGGACCAGAACTTGTCTCGGAGTTCAGATTTGTGCCAGAGCAGACTGAACAGATGGAGCTGGACATCACAGAAAAGTTTAGACAAATCAGGTGAGCAAATTGTTGTACTGTAATGTTTTTGTATGTGTCTGGCCTGGATGGTGCTGGGAGGTGTTTCATAACACTGTTCTTAAAGTTACGTATGACTTAAGAAGGACTGGTGATCAGTTCTTGTGCTGAATTATTGAAATTCTGATAAGTATAGCACATCAGAACTGATCACCAGTCGTTCTTAAGTTGTTTGTAACTTTAAGAACAGCTTTATTATGAAACGCCCCCTGGGAAGCATTATTTTAGACTTCAGCGGCAAAGAGACGTATTGAATATCCAAGTGTTTTTTCAGTGCAAAGAAGGTGTTTATTGCCTTACGATGCTACTAAGAAGTGTTTGTGAGGTGCTGCTGCTGTAACGTAAGGTAAATTTTCTTTTTCTAAAGTAGAAGTCATGCCACTGCTCTGAAAACCACCTGGGCCCTGTATTGGGTCCTGTATTGTGATATTGTGACTCTGAGATGGGGTATCATGCAAAAGACTTTCCAGATTCTTGTTGTGGAGATCTAGAAACTGATTTTGCTGAATTGTATTCAGATGGAGACCCGTATTTCAGGATTTTGTAAGAAAGAAAGTAAATCAACCCCGGGATCTTACATGTACAATGGCTTGAAAGAGGACTCTGAAGCTACTGAGATGTTTCCTTATCAATATCAACCAAAAAAACTCATATTAATCATCTTGGTTACTCTTCCTTAAATCCCTTTATTTATGGCTCTGTAATGGACTCCATATCAAAATAGCTTTCAAATTGATACTCCTTGAGGTCCAAAAGATAGTAGGGAAAAGAGAACAGATTTCAAGACTGAGTTTTTACCATAGATGAAGGCACAATTTATGGCTCCCTATAAATAACCAGAGTAAGATTATCTCACTATTCTTATTAGAATCCTAGGGTCCCTGTCTTTGGGTGGCATGAAGAGCAGACGCGCAGCGCTCTAGTCATGTCGACAGAGGCGATCAGAAAGACATTTTCTGGGTGGTTAGACCCAGTCTCGCCTCTCTCTTTCTCCCTGTCTCTCTGGCCCTCTTGTCTCAGTGATGCTTGTGTTTCTCAGAAGTCAAGGGGCAGCAATCTAATCCCACCAGTGACTGGGTTTAGGGGCGATGAACGGCGAGCTTTGGCCCCCATCCCCTGGTTGCATCCAACCAGTTGTCATGATGGGGTATCACTTCGTTGCCGTGGCAATGTGAAGTCAGAGCTATGCAGTTCTTGACTTCTTCGGGAGGATTGTTCCCTATATCATTCCCCATTGAAAGTGTAACCTTTGAACCATGTGCAGTAAATAGGAATAAGGAAACAATGGTGTAGGGTTTCTTTGTGGAACTGGTAATAGCACAACTAAATGACAGATTCGATGAGAGAGGATTTCACTGCAGTTATACCAAGACTTCTGTATACCAAGACTTCTGTATGTTGTATGGCCAACTGACAAACCGATCTTCACATACCGGATATTCTTGTACACTATCTATAGGTATTTTTATCATATAAACAGAAGTAATACTCGTTACTTCCTCAGTCTCAACTGAATAATAAGATCAAACATTAAAATCACTCCACGATTAAGTTGACTTTAGTAAAGAGAAAAGCAAAGACACAGAATGGTCTATGTTTTATCCAAATTTGACAAGTGTCATGTTTTTTCTGGTAGCATTGATGTTGGTTACAATTGCTCGTACAGTATGTAGATTAGATGAAGTGATATCTTCAGCTAATTGCTCTTCCATATATATATACATACAAAGATAGTAGAAAACTCACATTTTATTCGTCAATCAATCATACACAACCTCTCCCCTAGTCATTGTAACATTATCACAACAGTGATTTACTGCAAAGGACACAGACTTTTATTTCTGTCATGTACAGTCTAGTTATGTCTTATGTCTTATCTCTTGTCCAGTCAGAAAATTTATTGAAGATTCTAATGTTATTGAATATATGAATATTCTATTGAATTGGGGGAAAAAAACGCTTTAAACTCCATGACATTGCTGTATGTATATCTGACTGTGATGAAACTCCCTCTGTTCCATTTGTTCGACATTACTTTACTCATTGATGCCAACTTGAACATTGTGTGAAATTGCACTTTTATTTACAAGCCAGCTACTGTAAAAGAGGATATTTTCGTGCGACTCATTTTTTGTGCTTGGCTTGGTGAGGAGAGTTTCACATGTTTTTAATTCCGCGGAATCAAGACATCAACTACTGGAACATATGGCATGCAAAAATATGCGCATGCTTTTATTTTTGCGTTAGTTTCTGGTTGCGCGAAATGCGCTGAAATTTCCACTTTTACATTATATCTTATTACTGCTGTAAGGCAAGAAATATTTGTGCCATGGATTTTTTGTCAGTTGGAGGCAATGGCCTTTTTCCTGGCTTAAAATTTTTGCAAATTGCCGTTAAATTGCATTTTAATCTTGCAAATCTTTGCTCTCACAAAATTTGCTAAATAAGGTTGCACCCGAAAATTTCTGGTTTTACGGTTATCATAGATCTGTATCTTTCAATGTTTTCAAGATAGAAAATGTTTTTTGGGGCAACAAATTTTGCCTGAGATGTCTAGTTCTCTCCGTGATTTGGTGTTGCTCTCTCCACAAAGACTAAAATTTGAGCTTTTCTTCCCAATGTTTTGTGTTGCTCACTGCGTGTGATGTTCACATTGAGGAGAAGGGAAGGGGGGTGGGGGGGGCACTGCTGTTAGAGTGATGC
Source organism: Diadema antillarum (assembly GCF_040938485.1). Lineage (NCBI taxonomy): Eukaryota > Metazoa > Echinodermata > Echinoidea > Diadematoida > Diadematidae > Diadema > Diadema antillarum. Next base: position 506,567 of record NW_027271180.1, read on the forward strand.
TCAGCATTGTCTGGTCTGCTCATGACATTCCAGGCATACTACTCCACATTCCAACACCCAGCTGATAAGGTCCCATGTACTGCTGTGAGAATGTTGTGGTTGGAGAGAGATAGAGTGTGTGAGTGTGAGTGTGTTGTGTGTGCCCACGAGACAGAAAGAGAGGGGAAAAACGAAATCAAGGGGAAAAGAAAAGGACAGAGCTTACCAGTAGTCTTGTAGAACTTCTACTTAAAGGGATCGTGTAGTTTTGGTTAAGACCTAATTTCATGTTTCTAACTTTTTTTGTGAGTGAGATAATGAGAAACCTCTTATGAAATATAGAAGAGCATGTAATTCCCAGAGGAAGTCACTGTTTATTTGATGAAAATTTGTTTTGAAATGGCTGAGATATCCAAAAGAGAGAGATCCTAATAAAGGTGGGACACACCTTTTATTAGGATCGCTTTGTTTTAGATGTCTCAGCCATTCCAAAACCGATTTTCATCAAATAAACTTTGAATTCCTGTTAAAATGGTATGCTCTGTCCTATTTCATAAGTGGTTTCTTGGTATCTCGCAAAAAGTTAAAAACCCATTGCTCATCTCCACCAATACTATACTATCCCTTTAAGATATGTGTATGTTTGCAATTCACATATTTTTCATGTTTACATAGTTAAGTACACAATCTTTATACCCACTTCCACATTCTTTCTTATTGTCTTTTTTTTTTCCAAGGTGACTTAGAATGAACCAAAAATGAGTCTTTGTGTGGAGGTCTGCCGTCAGAAGTGTAATCTATATTTATTTTAGTGTGACTGAGGAAAGTTGCTAAAAACTGCCTGTACAGATATAACTTTAAATGTTTACACAGTATGTTTGTATTCATATCTGAAAACTATCAACTTTCCTCATTTACAGTCGATGATGATATATTTTCTTTTAATAGCAATGTTTTAACAAATCTCTGCATTGTCTCTTTTAGTCAGTTTGGTTAATTTCTTTTGCACAGTCTAACAGATCATGAGTTACATGTATACAAGCAAATGTGAAAAACAACAAAATCATAACATATATTAAAGAGGTGTTTGTGAAACATAAGGCATATGGTGTAAATATTCTTTCAAATAAAATCTAATTTCAGGACATTTCATATTTAAGATAATTTGACATACATTGTACATTTCTTGGCAAATCAGCATTAACCACACCCACGTTGATCACATGCAGACTGCTCCATTTAGGAACAGTCTACCCTCACTTGATAATTGTAACCTTCCATACTTGTTTTATCTGTCAGTACTGATAGATGTATCATCTCCCTTTCAAGAAATGAGTTATTAAAGTGAAAACTAAGTTTCGGTAAGTGCTTGAGAACCCGTCTAGCACCATTTCATTTTTGCTTGCAATATATCGAAAGAGTCCACTAAGAAACTTACCTGGCTGACGCGGTTTGCCGGAATGATGAGTCGGTTTGGAGCATTTTGAGAAAAATAATAATAGTAGGAAAACCGACTTTTATTCCAGAAGGCTCCAGACTAACTCGGTCTCGGGAAAAATTCGACCCTACTTCAGACAATTCACACGCAGTTAGTGATCGCCACATTCTGCCGGCCACTGCATAATACCAAATGCGGCCTAACTGAATGGACAGGAAAGTGCGTGCTAACCACAGGTGCTAACGTAATCCTGTACAAAACAAAACAAAAATGACAGCGCGCGGTCCTCAGTTGCTGAGACGCGCGGTCTTTGGAGTTTTTGTTGTTGTTTATCAAGCGCCTTTGATTGTTTTAGAGGTGCTTGATAGGCGCACACTAATTTTGCATGCGCGCAAAAGAGGTTTTTGATGCGCGCGTTGTAACAACTCGGACCATTACTGTGAGTAGCCAGAACACAGTTTATACAGGCCGCTCCCATAGGACAACACTGTACAATCAGAGGGACAACCATTAAAACTCATCCCGCCGTCAAAAGCGAAGCCGAGTTATCCCCGAGTCCGAGTTTAGCCTGACCCCGTTCGGGTAAGTACTGAGACTGAACCTTTTTGGCTAATATTTCGCATTTTCGTCGTTACCCATCGAATATCTTGCAAAAACATCGTTATCCTGCACATTTCCTAAGCATACGTTCACATTTGGGAGCGAAATTTGACAACTTTTGCAGGCGTACCAGAACTTTGTTTGGGCTTTAATGGAAAAAATATAGATATATTTTTTTCCCTGTGCAGTTGTGCCAGAACTAATGAAAATGTGTCAATGTCTATTTTGGTTCAGTTGTCGACATGCTGGGCACCATTGTTTCATTAAATCGTGGTGACTGATGTGATATTCCATTCATCTCATTGTGTAGGCCCATCAGAACAGGATTGTGTTTAGATACATTGACTACTGGTTTGATAATGAGCACAATCTGTTCATTGACTGCATGTGTCCGTGTGTGTGAGTGTAAATGATACATGTATATACAGTTTTGATAGAAGATATAGAGAGAGGAAGAGGGTGAGGAGGGGAGGTTTTCTCTTTTTTTTTTTTTGGTAATTTTTTTCATATACAGTATTTCATTCAATGTTTAGCCTAGATATAAAGCATATTCATCATTCTCTTGAATTCCTCAGTTGGTTTCTTTGTAACAATGGAAAATGAAATGTCTAATACATGTATATCGTGTTGTATACATTGAAAATGGCTCATATACTTTTGTGTTAATGTTGTATTAAGTAATCTAAATAAAATATAGAACAAAAATTTCCTGAAAAAAAGATTAAAGCACATTTGTGCTCTTGTAAAGGTTAAAATGCAATGAACCTGAAATAGAGTAGACTACACCCTTTGATTTGTTAGATTTTTGGATTAAAATGCAACAGAATGGCGAGAAAATAACTCACCAATGCCTGAATCATTATTCTAGAGTGAAATACATAATTTTCATACCCCTCCCCCATATTTATATCCACTGGTGGTAGGCCTCAAATATAATGGGTTTCCACTTGATGCATACCATACCCCTGTGAAAACAAACGTGCTTGCCAAAACTGACCCCAATAACAAAGCTATTCTAGATTTGAGCTTTGTGGCTCCCCCCCCCCCCCCCCCCCCTTACCAAACAATGGTTATTATACAGAATATCTGCCCAAGAGGCTTTGGATATGTGCTGCCTGTGTTTATCACGTCTTCACTTTGGGAATAGAACTCAGAAAAAAAAAAGGTGTTTCTTGAATTTACTCCAAGTCAGGTTGAAAGTCAACAAACTTTCATAGAGAGTAGGGAAAAATATAAGTTTAAAGGGACTGTGAAATACTGGTTGAGGTGAGGACTCAGCTTGTAATGTTTTGCGAGATATTTAGAAACCACTCTATGGGGAATCAAAAGTTTGTTTGATGAAAATTGGTTTTGAAATGACTGAGATATCTAAAAACAAGGTAAAACAAAGAGATCCTAATAGAATCCGTGGCTTGTCAATTTCATTAGGATCGCTTTTTGGATATCTCGGCCATTTCAAGGCCAATTTTCATCAAATAAACATTGAATCCTTCTTGAAATTACATGCTCTTTCATATTTCATTGGACATTTCTCATTATCTCACCAAAAAATGTTATAAATATAAACCTGAATCCTCACCTCAACCAGTACTGTACAGTCCCTTTAAAGCTAATGCAATACTTCCTTTCTGGCCATGTTTGACCACATGTTGTAGGAGATACAGTGCACAAGACCACAAAGAAGTGAAATATATTCAACGCTTCCAGTTGCTAAGATGAACTTTAATTCTTATGCATTTTAATATCAAGAAGAAATATCTATCTCACTTTATACTCACAGTGATACCTGCCAAAAGAAAGTGTTTCACGAGTACAGTTTGCTCTTTTTTGTGTTCTTATTTGATTTCTTAACATTTGTTCATTGAAGCTGTAAAACTAAAACTTCGATGAAGCGTGCATAACAATTGACTGATATCAATTCTTATATGATGATCTACATGTACCAGGGAGAGATACATGTACATATATGGTGTAGGTCATCGAAATTTGATTGAGTGAGTGCAACAGTACGAAGAATACATGATCTGGGCATGTACGATATGTTTGTAAGCATGTGCATTTGTAAATTTGTGTTTGTGTATTGGTATGTGTGTTTGTATGTATGTTTTATATAGTGTATTTGTATGTGTGTTAGTCTGTGTGTTTGTATGTGTATCAGTATGTGTGTCTGTATACATGTGTTTATATGTGTGGTTGTATGTGTGTGTAATGTGTTTGTACTCTGTGTTACTGTGTGTCTGTATGTGTGCTTGTAGATGTGTTACATGTATTTGTGTGTCAGTAAGTATGTTGTCAGGGATCAACTCTCCATACAATGATTTTTCCTCATCTCCATATTGGCAGTATTGGTGATGTGTGTAGACTGTTCTCTCTGCCATACTGTAAGGAAAAAGGAATGTAGTAGTTTAGTGACAGATGGCCTGAGGTGAAAAAGATCAATATTGCACCCTCGTTAATCAAACGCTCTGCAAACTTCCTAGACTGGTGGTGTTCCGTCCCCAGACTGTTGTGTCAGTTTCATTACCTCACAACCCAACTCCATCATTTCCATGCAGAGCATAAATGTCTCTCTTTTTCATTTCTTTTTCTTTCATTTCCAAATTTTTACCTTAGGACTTTCAGTATACTGTAAAACCATGATTTTTTGCGTGCATGAAACTTTCAAAAATTTTGTGAGGAACCAAGATTCTTGAAAGTAAAGAACACAAAGGTGTTTGTCTGCACATGCCAGTGGCAAGTCGCAAAAGTTTCTTGCCGCAAAAAAATGGCATCAGCTCCAATTCGTGAAAGTGTCATACCGCGAATGTATCTGGATTTACAGTAAATTTATGCCATGAAGAGAGAGCAATATTAGCCATCTTAGAAAGCTGTTATTTTTGCGTACAAATCATATCTTTGCAAATGAGGAGGACACTGACATTTTCACAAGATGATTTCCGATTTAAAGGGATGGTGCAGTATTGGTGGAGATGAAAATTGGGCTGTAACTTTTTTTGTGAGATACCAAGAAAACACTTACGAAATAGTAGAAAGCATACCATTTTAAGAGGAATTCAAAGTTTATTTGATCAAAATCGTGTTTGGAATAGCTGAAACATCCAAAAACAAAGTAAAACAAAATGATAGTAATAAAAGGTGGGTCCCACACTTTATTAGGATCACTCTCTTTTATATATCTCAGCCATCTCAAAACCAATTTTCATCAAATAAACGTTGAAATCCTCATGGAATTACATGCTCTTTCATATCATATAAGAGGTTTCTCGCTATCTCACCAAAAAATGATGAAAACCTGATGTTCAGTCTCAACCAAAACTATATGACCCCTTTAACACTGAGGCTACTAGTATTGTAAAGTGGACTATTACCCTAGCGTGTTGCAACATTTTCATGTGTTGTTAAATTCGTGGTAGAACAACGATTCACAAAATTTGTGAAAATTAAACCCTTTTGAAAGTAACAGCTTATACAGTAGTTCAGTTCAACTCAAATGCATTTATTGGGAATTTTCTGCATTAAATATATATTACAAATGAAATACAGTCATTTCTTTTTATTTTCAAGACAATAAAACATACATGTACAGTGTGTACATTCAAACATAACTGAGATATAAGTGTACAGATTAAAGGAAAGAATAAGAGAACACATCAATTGGGAACCACTCGGGATAAAGTGAATCAAATGATCTGACTGAATTATGGTGCATGTATTGGTAGTGTGAATGCAGAAGACTGTCATCAAATAAGCATATAGCTTGAGGATATGACAGCCTCGAAAGAGAAGAAAAAAGAAAATGAGCAAAAACATACATCATGTATACTTATCGAAAAAAAAGGGAAAAAAACAGTCATTCTGGCATCACATTGCGACAACAAAAATTGTAAAGACACTATGTACAGAGAATAAGGTGAGTGAGGTGAGTGTTGATGCAAAAAAGAAATGAAAAAAATGAAAAATAAAGTTGTACATACACTTAATATCAAAGAAAACAGTTGTGCCTGTGTTCATTGGTAAAGCACCATTCTGTTTGTCACATGACTATCCCCACTTTGGATGCTTACTGTAAAACATGATATTTTCGCGGCATGAACCTTTCGCGAATTGGAGCCGACGGCCTTATTCGCGGCATGAAATTTTTGCGAGTTGCTTCTAACATTCAATGCATATAGTGTAAACAAGATCTTTAGCGTGCATTTTGATTGCACGAAACTCTGCTCGTGAAATTTGCAAATTTAAAATGCACACGAACATTCCTCGTTTTACAGTACATTTAACGTAAGCATCAAGCGTCCCATAATGACTTCTTGTGGCTGTTTGGAAATATTGCATACTCAAGAGGGAATGGGGAGAATCAGTTTTTTTTTTTTAAGGATAAGGAAAAACTATTGAAATGTAGGGACCAGGTAATTATACCCCCGCCAAACGAAGTTTGAAGGGGGTATATAGGAATCAGCGGACGGTCGGGCGGTCGGGCGGTCGGGCGGTCGGTCGGTCGGTCGGTCGGGCGGTCGGTCGGGCGGTCGGTCGGGCGGTCGGTCCGTTGCAAATCTTGCGTTGCGAACTACTTCCTCAGTTTTCAACCGATTCCCATAAAACTTGGCACATGTGTGTGCCTTGGGTTGTAGATGTGCAAGACGTATTTTTTGACAGTACCCAAAAGTACGTTGCCATGGTAACGGCATATTATGGGCAAAAATGGGTACAAATCTTGCGTCGCGAACTCCTCCCACAGTTTTTGATCAATTTTTATGAAATTAGGTACAGATGTTCATCTGAATATGTTAATGTGCAAGACACATATTTCCGCAGTGGCAAAAAGTGCGTTGCCATGGTAACGGCATGTTATTGGTAAAATATAGGGCAAAATGCTTCATGGCAAAACTGCTTCATCAGTGTTCTTCCAATTCTCATGGAATTCATATTGAATGTTTGTCTTAGGATATAGGTCAGCACGACACATTTCTTGACAGTGACAAAAAGTATGTTGCCATGGTAACAGCTCACATATTATGAGCCAAAATGATGGAAAATTTTGTGTTGCAAACTACTTCCTCAGTTTTTTGCCCAATTTCCATGAAACTTGGTACAGATGTGTGCCTTTGGTTGTAGATGTGCAAGACGCATTTTTTGACAGTACCCGAAAGTACGTTGCCATGGTAACGGCATATTAATGGCAGAAGATCAAGGAAAGATCTTGCGGATTTAACTACTTCCTCAGTTTTTTGACCAAAGCTTATGAAATGTGCCGCACACCTTGATCTTGGTGGGAAGATGTGGAAGACATATTTTTCTGACGTGTCGGAAGCTGCGTTGCCATGGTAACGGCATATAAATGGCAGAAGATCAAGGAAAGATCTTGCGGATTGAACTACTTCCTCTGTATTCGACTGAAGCTCATGAAATGTGGCACACACATTGGTCTTGGTGGGAAGATGTGCAAGACATATTTTTTGGACGTGTCGGAAGCTGCGTTGCCATGGTAATGGCATATTAATGGCAGAAGATCAAGGAAAGATCTTGTGGATTGAACTACTTCCTCAGTTTTTGACAAAAGCTTATGAAATGTGGCACACACAATAGTCTTGGTGGGAAGATGTGCAAGACATATTTTTCGGACGTGTCGGAAGCTGCGTTGCCATGGTAACGGCATTTAAATGGCAGAAGATCAAGGAAAGATCATTCCTTGGGTAAGACTGTCGTCACGGGGCGGGGGTATTAATCACCCTAAGTGATATTTCTAGTTTTGCTTTATTTCTCTGTTTAATTTCATTTCCTTTCATAGTTCATATTCCAAGCAAATTTTCATTTTTGAATTGTTTGAGTTCCTAGTCATAACAAATCATATGGTGCATTATGTTCCATGCTATATATAGTGACATGTTGGAGTACACTGACATACATTATTCAAATATTTAGTCTGACTTGTAATAAGTGTAGTTAATTTTTTTTTCTGATATACTGCAAGTGATCTGTTGTTTGCAAGCAATGTTAATGATTAGCTCACTTGCTCATAAAAGTGCCTGTACACTGGAGTGTTGATGTACCGTGCAACCTTTGGATTGACCATTACAGTAATTGGCTATTTGTTTATCCTTGACTCATAACAACCCAAAGTCATGACTAGTGACACAGTGTGCGTCTACTATGGTAGGAGGTGAAAATAGTTTATAATAGGTTCACACACTGTTCCTAAACTTTGACTTTAGGTCAAAAACTTAACTCTCGATGATTGGCTTGTAGTGTAGCACTGTGTGGGCACACTCGAAAGTTAGCAATCTTAAGAGTTTAGTTGATGATTAAAACCACAAGATATCTTAGGGTCTAGGCTCTCTTCATGAGCCATGGGGGGTCCCCACTCGTAGTTTCGCTCCATGTGGACACATTAATCAACAAGCTTGAGAGTTAGCGTGAACCTCGCGTCTCGTTCACTGCATTATTTTGTATGGGCATAAGGTCATCTAGCAAAGACTCTGCACTTTGTTGTAATCATCGAGTGGGGCTCGCGTGTAAGTTGTAACTTAAAGGTGCATGGTCCCGGTGTTTTAGTCAAATGCGTACGCGGGCGCACAGCGCAAGTTTCCTATAGAGACCTACGCTATCGACTCCTCTCTAGCGCTTACGCTTTGGCCCACTTCCCCGAATCCGAAGAAGTCCGATTCACTGTAGTCAGTGGTCGGATCACAGTTCGGCTCATGATTCGGGTGAGGGGGAAGACAGCTTTAGCAAAGTTCTTTTGTGATGTCATAATAACAAGCACATATGCACGCAACCTGGCATTACTACAGACTGTGCGATGTGCAGAGAAGACAACACAGGCAACGTTACTTAGCAACAATTACGCACTTTACTCTTGATGGCAGCTCAACTTCGGTAATCTTCGTATCAATGCTAACGGTGATCAGCAATATCATCAACAGCGCCCTCTACACCACCGGGACTCTGCCCCTTTAAAGTTTAGGTGCACATGTGAACACGTGTAGTTATTCTCAAATGGAGCTAATCATCGTCAGTTAAGTTTTCGACCAAGTTTGGTAACTGCGTGTGAACGCAACTAATGTGTCAACAGCCTGTACTGCTTCACGTACTACTGGTACAGACATCAGTAGTCTACAATTTGTAACCAAGGGTATTTACATTAAAACAAAAATGGAAAATATGAAGAGATGCATTTACAAGACTAGGTTTGCAGAAGTAATTCCTTCAAAAAATCTTTTTTTTTTCTATAAGGAAGGAAAATCCATATCAGTATGAAAAATATGGTGCATTGAATGTAAGAAAAAAAAAGAAATAGACCTTAAATTGAGACAATTTCTTAATAGTCTAATGGGGATGTATAAAGATAATATGTTTCTTGATTTATGTTATGGCATACTGTAATAACTGTTATTTTCACGAGGGTTTAATTTTTGCAAATATCACGAAACACAGTTAGACTGCAAATTTAACAACACATGAAAATGTCACCATGCGCTAAGGTAATCGAGTGCTTATGAAGGCCTCTGTGTTAATTCGCGAAAACTAACATCTCACGAAAATGTCCGTGACCTCATTCGCAAAATATTTGTACGTGAAAATGACAGTGTATACAGTACATTTCTATCTCTCTGTACAAAGAAAAGTGTGACTATTGGTTAGGCGAGCATTAGTGTCATTTATGTACAGTACAAGTGTTGTTTTTTTTTTTCTTGTTTAATCCATGATTTCTAATGTTACTGAAGCTTTCATAGATATTTTGAGTGTACACTTCCCTTTTTCTTGTTGAAACCATATCTTTTCCTTGTGGAATAAATTTCCATTTAATTTTCCCCTTTTGTAAGTCCTTTCTCTATCTCTCCTTCTCCATAATTCTGCTGTAGGTTGTATTCCACAGAGTATGACATAAAACACCATACCAAGTCAACCCCAACCAGCATCGTAACAGGAATGCAACCTACCTGTTCCTTCCATTGTGAAGCCCACTATGCATCCCCTACACAATGTACCCAAATCTGCTGTGTGTGGCATGACCACTGCTTCCTACTGGGGCACACACTGTGATCCTGACCTGTCTCAGTAGATCAACAACAACAACAACAACTCAGAGGGAGAAGAAAAGGTTATTTAGACCCATTCATTCCCACTTTTGCCCAATTTTCTATTATGTTATTTGTCTCCTTTAACCTTCTGTTCAACATGTCTCATTTTTTTCACTCGTTCTCTCCTTTCTCACCCTCTTGTAGTGGTATGAATCCTGCGCAAGCTGAACTGAATTACCTGAACAAGGCCAAATGGCTGGAGATGTATGGAGTGGATCTACACATAGTACAGGTATCTATTTCACTGCAGGCCACACGTAGTATACAAATAGTGAATGGTCACAAGTGTGATGGTACAAGATTTCGCACGAGGTGAAAGATAGAGGAGCTCTATTCTACGAGGCGAAGCTGAGTTGAATAGTGCGCCTCATCTTTCACCGAGAGCGAAATCTTGTTCCATTGCACGAGTAAAGACATACACTATTTGTTTTATACAACACCTTGAACGTCAGCAGATAAGGTCCACACAGATTCTTCAATTTAGCACAGAAATGGCAACCATTTTCCGTGGAAGATGAATGAGTAGCCACACAGACACAGTCACCGTGTACGTACGTACGCGAAGCCAATCGGTTGAAGTTGTTTACAAAAATGAGTGACAAAAGTACGCGCTTGTAAGCGCGCTTGTAATTGTTGAGTGCGCGCGGCAAATGTTTGTTTATTATGACATCATAGCTGTGCGATGAAACAAGAATTTGGGGGTTAATCGTGAGTTGGTATAATAAACATATAAACTGATATTTCTTTTATCAGTTGATGGAAGATTTTATCTACAAGTGACTGGGGGCAATTGATTAATTTCATTTTGTGGTTATGTCATTTAGTAGCATTATGGGTCAAAAGGCTCATGCACCGTATTGGGTAAATGCCCAATCAGCACTTTTGTAAAGAACTGTGTAGGCCAATATTTGTAAATGGTAAAAGACGTCTGTATGTATTAAGCATTGAGAAGGCTGGCGTCACTATATTTGTAGATCTTCATTTTGCAGAGACTTAATATAGCTATCAATAACTACAACAGAAAAGAAGGACTCAATTCTATGAGATGTGACTGCGTTTTGACAGTTCTGCCAATGTAATACTATTTGAACTACTTTAAAACATGATATATTCGTGGCATGAATTTTTCGCAAATTGGAGCCGACGGCCTTTTTTGCGGCATGAAATTTTAGCGAACTGCCACTGGCATTCAATGCATATAGTGTAGACAAGAACTTTCGCGTGCATTTTGATTTCGCGAATCTTGGCTCTCGCGAAATTCGCGAAATTAAAGTGCACGCGAACATTTCTCGTTTTACAGTATTGTTTGTTAGAATATCACTTTGTGGAAAGTGAATGTAATACATTGTATATGGTGAAAACTTCATGTTTTCTGAGAACTACTATAAACTAAGCTGGACTTAACTATGGGATACATTTTAAAAAGAGTGATTGTTTTCTTGACTAGATTTTTTTTTTCATTTTCAAAATCAATTATTTGCTTCCATACTTAGTCATCAAATGACTCAGTAGCATACACAGGACTCATGACTTGCATGAAATGATCATAATTCCAGTTTTCTCTTTGTCATTAAAGTGTTGGCTTCTCAGAACATTGACTCTAGACCAGCTCGGTAGTGCAGGTCAACCCGTTGAAGACTAGTCCCGAGTATACTCGGGCAGGTGTCAATGGGAAATGCGTGTTGTAGCAAAATCAGTCGGTCCTCAACGGGTTGATATTGGGGAGGTGTACAACCCTGATTAATTCCTGCACTTGTCAATGTTTTCCATGTGTAGGGGCGAGATGGTCACAACTACAAGCTAGGACTGACTCCAACAGGGATCCTAGTCTACGAGGGGGAGACTAAGATTGGTCTATTCTTCTGGCCGAAGGTGACCAGGCTGGACTTCAAGGGGAAGAAACTCCATCTTGTGGTGGTGGAGGATGATGAGCAGGTGATCTTTAATTATTCATATTTTTAAAAATAGAAATATAGACTATGACGCCTGCTATTTCTCTTATTCTTTTTGTTTTCTTTTGAAGAAAAAAAAAAGCCAATATATTCTCCATCCTAATCAGGTCAGATTTCACAATCATTTCTCTGGTGTGGATTCCCATTCTGCCTGCTTGCTTTCTTTACATCTACATCTATTCAAACATATTGCAGGGCTTGACACTGTCATTTTTTTTTTCTAGTGGCCCATTCGGGCCACTAAGATATGTGAAATTAAATTTTGGTGGCCTGAAAAAGAAATATAGTAGCCCGAAATGAAAGGAAATATAAAATTTCATTTTGAATTTTAGCTGCCTGATCAGGTCACCAAAAGATGACTTTGGAAAGTATGTGGCCCTACATAAATCAGTGGCCCTGAGCCACCAGGCCACTGCTTATAATGAGCCCTGCATGTTGTTTTCCTCACTGGATAAATTTCATGTTATGATTCATGTCCTGCCCACCCTATTGTGTCATTTTGTAACTGAAGTATGTTTCTCTCCTCTGATTTATTTCTTTTTGCCAGGGGCAAGAACAGCAGCACACTTTTGTCTTCAGGCTGGAGTCGGCCCAGGCCTGCAAACACCTCTGGAAGTGTGCTGTGGAGCATCACGCTTTCTTCCGGCTGCGTGGCCCCGTCACGCAGACCAAGGACAGACAAGGGTTCATTCGCATGGGCTCAAGATTCAGATATAGGTACCATTTGCAGACTTTTCCCCCATGTGCAGTCCAGTCGGTGCTCTAAACGGTTCTAGGCCATTTACCCCAGACCTTTCTCCTAACCGTAACCCCAATCCTAATCCTAATCCTGAACCAAATCCTAGCCCTAATCCAAACTCTAACCCTAAACCTAACCCTAATCCAAACTCTAACTCTAAACCTAACTCTGAACCTAATCCTAACCCTAATCCAAACTCTAACCCTAACCCAAACCCTAACCCTAACCCTAATCCTAATCTTTACTCTATAAACCTTATCACTAACCAGTATTTAGCCCAGATATGGCTCCAAACTATTGACCCTCAGCCTGCAATGCATGGGAATAATCATTTTTTTTGTCCTTTGATGCTATAACTTCATATGCAAGTTCAGGCGTCGTAGGGAAATTTTTTTTTTATAGAATTTTAAATCAAATTCTTGCTATATACAGGTAGTGATAACAATTTAACAGTCCCAGCCAATATTTCATCTTGTACGTTTCTTTGTTGTTGTTGTTTTCACCTCTGTTTTTAGTTAAAGTGTGATATGATTCTTTGTGGATTTAATTAAAGTGTTGTGCTTGCATGGATTATGGTAACATGAATTCAGTAATATTTTGATTGATTGCCTTTCCTTGCTTGCTGTCTTCTCATGGCTGTAGTGGAAGGACAGAATTTCAGACAACGAAGACGAACAAATCACGTCATTCCAGGCAGTTTGAACGCAGACCCAGCCAACGCTTCTCCAGAAGGCCGTCGTATGCACAGAAAAAAGGTGAGAGTGAGGTCATACCAACATCTGTTGCCTGGCCGTCCAGGCTTGGTTTGAAATTTCTCGGTAATAATGTTTGGCAGCACAGATATTCCTTGAACAAACATTGTCACTTTTCCATCCATAGCACAGTGTGATTACACCAGAAATGAAGATCTGTTTAAAAAAAGAAAAGAAAAGAAAGTTGTTGACATGATAAAATTGCTGTAAGTGAGTGTTCATGCTCTCTTCTATTGAAACATGGATGAACTTAAAGGGATAGTACAGTATTGGTGAAGATGAGAATTGGGCTTTCAACTTTTTGCGAGATACCAAGAAAACACTTATGACATAGTACAGAACATACCATTCTAAGAGGAATTCAAAGTTTATTTGATGAAAATTGGGTTTTGTATGACTGAAACATCCAAAAACAAAGGAAAACGAAGCAATTGTAAAAAAGTGTGGGTCCCACACTTTATTAGAATCGCTCTGTTTTTGATATCTCAGCCATTTCAAAACCAATTTTCATCAAATAAATGTTGAATTCCTCATGGAATTACATGCTCTTTCTTATTTCATAAGAGGTTTCTCATTATCTCACAAAAAAAAATTTTAGAAACCTGAAACTTGGTCTCAACCAAAACTATACGATCCCTTTAATTTGTTTTGCCCTGTGCAAGGAAAGGAGGTTAACCTGAACAATGACAGGATTAAATCCAAAGATGTTGTGGGATTTCTTCTATTAGAGACCAAGGTGCGACAGTCGTAGAGAACAGCATTTTATACAGAATCATCCATATTTTTTTTAAAAGGAAAATTTGTCTGTTCCCTGTGAGATCTATACACTATAGAATTAACTTGATTTTAGTCTGTGTTTGAATCTTCAGCCACCCTTATAGAATTTTCTGTCACCACAGTAAGATTTTCAGTGACCCTTACAGAATTTTCTGTCACCACAGTAAAATTTTGAGTTACCACAGTAGAATTTCCAGTCACTACAAGTTGAAATTTCAGTATCCACAATAGAAGGTTCAGTCTTCCACTGTGAAATTTTCAGTCTCCTGTAGAATTTCCAGTCACCACAGTAGAATTTACAGTCAACACTGTAAATTTGTCAGTCACCACAGTAGAATTTTCAGTGAACACTGTAGATTTGTCAGTCACCACTGTAGAATTTTCAGTCTCCATTGTAGAATGTTTTGCCATCACTGTGAAATATTCAGTCTCCATTGACAGTAAGTTGATGGGTCACTGTCAAAGAAGCTGTAATAGATAACTTTGACTCTAATTCAATTTTGAGCTCAAGGCCAGTCGATAGCTTTTGTGATTATATAATGACAGTGACCAAAAATGAGGGAGCCCTTCTATGACACTGAGTCACACTGTTTTTATCTCTGTCAGCGGAAGTTTTCCTAAGACTTTGTTTCTTTTGAATCACTTTTTTACTCTTGTCCATGTAGCTGCTGAAATGGCTGCCAGACTTCATTCCAATGCAGCAGCAGCATCAGCAGGAGGGTGAGATTTCCATTTTTGATTTACTTTGTTCGTGTGTATACATGTGTGTGTGTGTGTTAAAAGCTTTTGTCATTGTTGCGGTATTATGTGACTGGGAATCAGCTCTGTTCAAGTGCCAAGAGCTGATGTGTTAGTAGCAGATTGACCTTGCTGCTGTTATGTTGTATACAATTAATTCAGTCAGTCCCGTTTGTGCTGTTTGTCAAATTTTGCAGTCGCTCACCCAACGTAAGGCACCGCTCCCCCATCAAGACCTCTCCCCACGTGTCAGGCCCCACCCGTGTGGCTGCCAATGCCACAGTACACGTGGCGACATCCAAGGGACCAGCACCACCGGTCCCAGTGACCACACCCGAAGCCAAACCACCCGTCGTCCCCTCCATCCCCGGAGCTCTGACGGAAACAAACATCGACACAGGAGCCACGGCAGAGGTTCTGGTAGGGAGGTCGACGCCCATTCCCCCTCTCCCTGAGAAGCAGTCCAACCTGGCTACAATGTCCGGTACGAGCATCGGAGGGACTGGCTTGACCATTGCTCTGACCAGGCCAGCTGAGGACGTGTCCTACACCCAACCTGGAGGACTGAGTGAGAGACTTTTTCTTCACAGTGATTGTATTTGTTGATCCTCCTTTTTATTTCCTTCCTTTATGTATCTTCACTATTTCATTTCAGAATATTTAAAGGGGGGGGGGGGGTGACTATGAAGACTGGAAGAAAATATAGGAAATATTTTTGCTTAATTTATCTTGCTTCATTTATCTTGCTGTTAGTTTCATTTCTTTCCTATCTTGTTGTTGCCACTGTAGGTGAGTCAGATCGAGCGCAGGCCAAGCTAAAGGGTCTTGAGACAGACACCTGTTACATCCAGCCTAATTCAACATCCCGTGCCATGGCCGCCGGTATCGGCCACATCGGAGCCCAGCAGAACAACCAGCAGCCCAAGCCAGTCAACCGCAACCAGCTGCCAGCCGAGCACATGAAAGTCAACCCTCTCAAGGTAGGATGCAGTCGCCATGGTAACCATTTCCTGCCAAATTAGGGGAGCATCCATGATGTATTATGTCATGTTTGTATTATTTACTCATGTTGTGAAATTTGTCGTACTCCTCTGCATTTTACACATGCATACTAAGGTTTCAGCGTCATACACGCAGGGAAGTCCGTTTTCAAAGTCAGTTGAGACAGTGAGGTTTTTTTTTCATGTTAAGAACTGGCAAACCAGAAATATTCGCGACATGAAACTTTCATGCCTTGGAGGCGATGGCCTTTTTCTCAGCATGAAATTTTTTCGGTCAATTGCCACTGGCATTCAATGCATATACTGTAAACACGATATTTTCACGGCATGAAATTTTCGCGAATTGGAGCCAACTGCTCTTTTGCGGCATGAAATATTTGCAATTTGTCTCTAATATTCAATGCATATAGTGTAGAAAAGAACTTTCGCGTTCATTTTAATTTCGCAAATCTTGGCTCTCAAAAAATTCGCAAAATTAGAATGCACACGAACATTCGCCGTTTTACAGTAGTGTACACTGTAGACAAGAACTTTTGGGTGGTTTTTAATTTTGCGAATCTTGGCTCGTACAAAATTGAAATGCATGCCAAAATTTCTGGTTTTGCAGTATACAGCTGTATCTCAGTGTTTGTGAGTGAATTTTGGTGAAAGAATGATTACAGACCACCCACTGTGCCATCTGTTCTGGAGTAATTTGATGTACTCTTGTCAAATTGTGACACAGAAAGTTGTAATACACCCTCAGTGTGCACTATGAAGAAGATATTTCATTGACAGATAACGACAAATATTTTGCGACAGGTCATGATGGATGAGAGGAACAAGATGCCAAACACAGAGACGGAGAAAGTGACAGACACTAAGTACAAACTCCTGCAGCCCCCAAAGAACGTCGATATTCACTACGATGACGAGGGCAATTTCAGGTAGGATTTCTGGAGGGACTTTCATTATATGCACTCTGCTACTCCCTGCCCTCCTCCAAAGATTAAAGCAATTAAATATTTATTACAGCAAAAGGAAGACTGGAATTTTACTGCCCCTGCAGTCATCTGTAAAAGAGCTCCACTTTTCAAATATTTTTCGTGCACAGATTGACATAAAAGCATTGAACAAAATTTAAGTAACATGATCTTTAAGATGGACATTAATAAAGTGAGGATTACTTGCATGGCTACATCAGGTTATGGGATGAAAGTGTTCAAAACTATCAATCTGAACGTGTTACATCAATAGCGCAAGACAAATTTAACATCTTAGTTACATTTTGCAAGTCCAACTTGTAAACATAACAAATCAAGTTCAAACACCAATACAAGTGTATAGATTAATGTATTATCCCATTAAGGACGAGTCCCGAGTATACTCAGGCAAGTGTCTGTGGGAAATGCGTGTTGTAGCAAAATCAGCCCGTTCTTAACAGGTTAATAAAGAAGGAAGGCTTAGAAAAAATATTACTGGAGGATTATCAGAGGTTTTGATATTCTCCTGTTTGATATTGTGTTGGGATTGAGCTAACTTTGCAATATAGCAGTAGTTACTATTAATCTCAGCAATATTCCATATCCCAAGACATTTACAAGGTGTCTATGTGCATGATTATTTTTGATATTTAAGTCGAGATTAACATGCATGGGAATGAGTTCACTTGTTACGTTGAGATCAGCGGCAGTGAACACTTTGCGCCTCCTAACTTACATGACAGTTCATATGCATGCATCGCTGATTACTGATGACTTTTTCACATCATTTGCAGGGGCCATCCTTGACCCTATTCCCACCAGGGGGCCAAAATGGCCCCCCCCCCCCCCTCGACGTTTCGCATGATTATTCCGCAACACATGATGACTTTTATGACTTTTTTATTTTAAGTATCATGCAACTTTTGAGACCAAATTTTTCGCTACCGGGCATACCGTTTTGAAGCCACGCCCCTTTGAAAAAAATTTGTCGATCCAAAAATTGCTCAAAAACATTATTTTGTGTACAAATCCAGTGTAAATTGTGTTTATGCAATTAATTCATATAAAAATAAATATTTTTACTTTCAATGGCTGATAATGAATTATATTTTAGCATGATTATTCTTCAAAAAGTTTCTGCGACAAATTTTGACAAAAAAACCCCAATAAAAACAAAGAAATACATAAGAAATTCAATAAACAATAGAATACATAAGAAATGATTATGAAGCCAAATTTTTGCTTCGATATTATTGTTGAGGATATTGAAAAGAATATGTTCACCAAAAATTAGAAGTCTTGGAGCTTTATTTTTTTTAATTATAGGCAAAAAAATATTTTTGCGTAAATTAGGATAAATTAATTAATATAAGATCAATAAATTAAAATTCGAAAAATCTAACTATACAGTCTTGTAGATTACATTGGCCTCTACCTTAGTGCACATTTTCGCGAGGATCGCGCGATCCACGACCGAGATCTGAAGGGCCCCCCGGTGGTTTCAAGTCCCTCAAAAAACCTGGTGGGATTAGGGTTAAAGAGATGGTACAGTTTTGGTTGAGATGGGGTTGAGGTTGCCAACATGTTTTATATGATTATTTTTCAGATAATGAGAAACCCCTTATGAAATATGGAAGAGCATTTAATTTGAAGAGGAATTCAAAGTTTATTTGATTAAAATTGGTTCTGAACTGGCTTAGATATCCAAAACAAAGCAATCCTAAGTAATAAAAGGTGGGACCCAACTTTCACTAGGATCGCTTTGTTTTATATCGTTTTTGAATATCTCAGCCATTTCAAGATAGATTTTAATCACATAAACTTTGAAGACCTCTTAGAATTGTATGCTTTTTAACATCTCATACAGTGGTTTCTAAGTATCTCGCAAGACGTTAAAAGTTGAATTCTCACATCAACCAATACTACACCATCCCTTTAAACCTTTTTCCACACCCAGGACAGAGAATTGGATTAGCTGTAATTTCCAGCAGAGAAATGTTGAATTTGCTGGCAATGATTTATTTGCCCTCTTTTTTTTTCCCCATTCTCCAAGGACTTTGACTAAAATCTACAAGTGTCGGGCTGATGTAATGTCGCATTAAAGGGATAGTACAGTTTTGGTCGAGATGAGAATTAGGCTTTTAAAATTTTGCAAGATACCAAGAAAACACTTATGATATTGTACAGAACCTACCATTTTAAGAGGAATTCAAAGTTTATTTGATGAAAATCGGGTTTGGAATAACTGAAACATCCAAAAACAAAGTAAAACATAGCGATCGTTACAACGTGTGGGTCCCACACTTTACTAGAATCATTCTTTTTTGGATATCTCAGCCATTTCAAAACCAATTTTTATCAAATAAACGTTGAATTCCTCATAAAATTCCATGCTCTTTCATATTTCATATGAGATTTCTCATTATCTCACCTAAAAATGTTAGAAACCTGAAATTAGGTCTCAACCAGAACTGTACGATCCCTTTAATGTTCACAAGATGTGGTAGTTGTTTGAAAGATATTTTAATGTGTCAGCAGAGAATTGAAAATGCGGGTTATGACAACATCTTTGACCCTGAAGTCTCATCTCTCTCGCCTGACATGCAAGTCATTATCTCAAGTTACTCCCATCTTACAATGGACGGTTTTTGTGGTGACATGTTTTATCAAATTATTATGATGTTGTATTACTTTTTCTTGTAATATTCTTGTTTGTTTGTTTATGGTGGCTGCCTCATAGTTATATTCCTCCCCATGTTAACCAAGTATGGATTGCTTGCATGGCGAAAGCACACCCGCTTGCGTTCCTAGGCCTGGCAGCATCATTGAGTAAAACCTTCACAGCCCTAACACTTTCATGAGCATGCGGAAAAAGTAATTAATGATGTCATAGTGATGCTCATATAAAGATCTATAGCTAGGTGTAGTCAGAAGGTAGAATATATGTGGCTTCCGTTCAATTCCAACTCTCTTTTCCTGTGATATTGTACAAAAAAGAAATAATTGACCTCCAAATGATTTTTTTCTTTTTTTGCATTGAAGGGACTAAGATAACTTAGTTACCTTCTTTTACGTAATAAACAAAATTTTTTCGAATTTCTTTGTCCTTTTTATACACGAAATAGATTTCAGGTCATTCTAATAGTGTCCATCTGATAGCTAGTGGGATGTACTCACTATTATTAGATTGGGGGAAACACAGGCTAATAATGTTTGAAGCATCCGGGAAGTAGAGCGCATGTAATCCTGATTGGTAGGAAGTGATTTCATGTGATACTTCCCCCTTGTTATTTTTTCATGATGTTTGGCCCGCTGAGATAACCATGCCAGGAGATAGGGCGTAAATGTTTTGGCAAGCTTGAGCGCACGTTGTTCCTGCGTCCTCCCCACGTCCCCCTCCTCCCTCGCTACTATCCATTTCCCCTTCTCCTGTCACGCTTCCTGATAACACGCCTTCTTATCACTTCATCTTGCTCTCTTCATTACCTGCTGAGCAGAAAAGTATGACCTTCTCCCAACTGACTGAAACTGCTCCTTCATTAATTACTCTACCCCAGAGGATTAGAGGAAATTCTTGTTAAAACATGGCAAGAAAAGGGACCATACTTAGCATGTTGGGGGAAAAAAACAAAACCAAACATTACACCTGCCTCCCTCAAATCATCAAGTTGAAAAAAAAAATAAATTCGCTGATGATATGCTTCAACTTGTAAGTGCAATAATAGGGTTGATTCTTTCATCTTGCTCAGATTTAACTTCATGGACTAATCTTATCTAAAGCATGATGTAATTCTAACACTTGAATTCAAGAAATTATGCAATGCCTGCTCACATTTAATGTATTTTTTTTTCTTTTGCCTAATACTAACATCAATTGGCAAGTAGCATGCTGAATTTAACATCTAATAATTCATTTTTTTTTTCTTCAATTATATTTAGTACATATTGATTACTTGGCTTTACTAAAAGATGCAGCACAGTATCACTTTCAACCATCTAACAATATCACTCTTGTGTATCTTGAATGCAAACCTGCAGTTTTATCATTCAACCTTGTCATTTAAATACCTTTGAAATGTCAAGAAAATGCAAATTTGGATTATACTGTATCTGTTGGGTATAATTTCCATTACTTAAAGTGACATGATAGATATTCCTTTTAATGCTTTTTGAGGTTGCATCTTTTCTTTCTCCCGCAATCCTGTGGTGCCCGTGTGGGAACGTCTAGACTCTTTCCTTTGTCAGGAACAAACAAAATTGTAGTAGTAGAGCAAAGGAAGGTATTTGACAAACTCCACTGTCAATCTGTATGTCTTGTTGTTTCATCCCTCTTTTCTTTGACCCCACCCCGCCCTGCCAACTTTCTCGGTGATGTTTTTCCATCTTCCTCTTTGTGGATCTTCTCCTCAATCTCTTGCATCTTCTTATTGGTTACCAAACTGACCCTTTAATTCTTGGTTGACTGTTCAATCCCCACCTCCTTCCCATATTCCCTGTCCTCTACCCCTATCCCTTTTACCCTCCCCTGTTCCTATCCACTATCCCTTATCCTCTACGTTCTAACCCCGCCCCTATTCTTATCCATCATCCTCTACTTTCTAACCCCCAACTCCCATCCCTTCCCTTCTTCCCTATGGTCTTCTCCCCACCTCTACCCCTGTTCACTATTACTTCTGCCCCCTCCCCCATCCCTATTCCTGAAATCATCAATCTAACCTCCTATCCCTTACCCCCTTCCCATACTCTTTACCCCCCCCCCATTCTCTATAACTTGCCCTCTCATCTCTAAACACCCTTTATACCTTAATCTCTCGCCTTTCCCCTTTATCTCCTACCTTCTAACCTCTGCCTTGTACCCCTTTCCTCTATCTTCACACCCCATTCGTCTACCCCCTACCTTCCAACCCTCTACCCCTGACCCTGCTACCACTGTCCACTCCCACTCTCCTCTGTGCACTCTATCTCCACCTGTTCTCCCCCACCCTAGACGTCACAATTCACTGCCCCCGCCCTCCAGCGATGCTCCTCTGCGTGTGGAACATAAAAGGGTCAGCAAACAGTTCTCTAGCATGCGGAATGTGTAAGTTTTCCTTGCTCCCTGTGTCCGAGATTGAAATAATTTTATTACACTTCAAACAGAAGCTGACGCACATGCTACAGCAGAGATTCCGGAGTAAAGTTCACTGAGTTCACATAGTAGAGGATTACAGCAAAGTAAAAATTCAGGTCCCAAAATTATCATCATTAAAGTTTATGGTGCAAATTCCCTTCGTGTATAATGCAATTTTGATATAACGAAAGAAAACTACTGGTCCTGAGGACTTCTTTTTAATGACAGTCACCTCCACACTGTACGCTTGTTTGTCGATGTTTGTGGTGCCATATTTGGGAGGAATAGGCTTGATTCCAAGCAGTGCCAGCCCATATAACTCTTTGTGGACTTGACAGAGATGCCGACAAAAGCCTGCACTTGAATTTGACGGCTTTGGCTTCATGCGTCCTAAGTTGATTCTTACCTTTCAGTCTCAGTCAGTGTTGTACTGGTGCTTGGTTTGAGTTAACAAATTCATGCTAGGCATGTTCTGTGTTTGTCTAAGATATTCTGGGCCCTGCTCAATGAAGAGTTAAAATCGATTGTAAAGTTGATTTCAAATTTAAGTCTATGGCAGACTGTGTGGTGAGAAAATCTAAAATCAATTTTATCTTTTGATGAAACGGGGCCCTGGTACTGATTATAACAAACAGCCATTTATTAATTCTGCGTATAAAGACAAAAAATTAATAAAGCTTTTCTTTTTCCCTAATACGATCAATGTGTGTGTGGTGGAGGACTTACATGTACTTTGTAGTGTGGGTGCAATTTATTGCTTTAACTATGTCAGACCTGAAGTAGTTTCTACTTCTGTCTTGAACACAGTTTTAACTGAATAACACTTATAATGCAACATTCTGTTGAAAAAGAGCTTCTTATACTGACTGCATTTACAATATTTGCTTACAAGAAGTTACATTTAGAAACAACGAGACCTCATCAGCAGAATAAAGTATGAAGGAACTTTGTGATGGCCAAGTGAGATGTACTCCAACAATGTTTTTCTCCCTTAAACGGTCCACGAAGGTCTTTGTGCACGTTGTTGAATCTGAGCTTATTTAATTGTGTTTTTGTGAAAAGACTTAATGCGTGTAGGTGATAATCTGACACCACAGCATACAGATACCTTGAAGTTTGATGCCATTGACAGAAATTCTTTATGGATGATAAAATGTTCATTCAGACTTCATTGCTCATAAATTTGACAAATAACACGACAGATGTTCAACTTCATGAAAAATTAGACACTTTTTGCAGGATTATTATTAGTGCTATTTTCATTTCATTTCCTTGCAACACAGCCGTACGGATGGAAAACTGTACGAGAAGAACTGGATTTATTTCTTGCAAAATAGTTTTAAACCTCTTTGTCGTGTGTGGATTGTCTTTTTCTTCCTACAAATTAAACTAGAATTGATGTGTGTGGCAGTTTTGTGAAATTAGCTGATATTCACTTGATGTGAACATACACGTGTAGTACCTTGAATTCAGTTTGCACTAATGCTACCTGATAAATAACATATCCATGGGAGCATAAAATGAAAAATATGCATGAAAAAAGTTACTCTTGATTTAAACAAAAACAGAAACGGAAAAGGATTTGAAATTATATTTTTGTTTTGATGGTAGGTTGTCCTCCTTGTTAGTTGAATTCAGCGATCAAGAATTTCTTATGATTTAATATAGATACCACCATGGCTGCTAGCTCTGTTTGCACTTTCACTGAAATGTATGCCACGAACTTGGCTTGGAAATCTTTGACGCAAAGCAAGAGCCTTGTTTAAGTGTAAAGCCAGCATTAATATCTAAGCCTCATATATTCTGAGCAAGCATCTTTTCTCTGACTGGTTCAAGGTGCCTCTCTTCTCAGCTGTGACAGGATCAAGCATTTGCATGAAAGATGATTTCTAGCATCAATGGCTGAAATAAGATTCATGTATCAAATTTGTTTTATCACCTTTATGCAGCTGACTTCAAATTGAAAGAAGTAATTTGACAAAGATGGACATTATGATGGGGATATTTTATAGCTAAGAAAAATCAGTGCACCTCAATGATAATGTAATAGAATTATTAAAAATGTGTTGTGTAAAGCCTTGTTTACCAGAATAGCTGAGTCAATAGCTGTCCAGTGGGGGAATAGTGGAAGTTTACATCACAAGTTTTATTGAAGCATGAGCATCCTCAAATGAAATGGCAGGAGGAATAGCTGATTTGATTTATTCTTACTTTGCATGATGTTGAGTGTAAATGCTATTAGAAGATTGTTTCCTTTCATTGCAGTCATGTGTGCGCTTTTTTCATTTTCTTATATGAAGGAGTACAAAGGTTTCAAATGTGACATGTTATGTTGAAGTGGGAGCAAATATGAAGTTGTTATTGTGTGTGTTCACTGAGAGACAAGTTGGGTACTTTGGCAGATTAGTTTATGACTTGCATTTCATGAAGAATTGTCTGTAGGCATGACGTATCTTGTGCACATTGTGACATACAGTGATATGGGGATGGATAGGCAAAATATGAGCAGTCTCTATTCTTAGTGCACATGGATTTCTTGTGCTGTTCTCAAATGTTGTACCCAAGTGAATACTGCAACAATGTGAGTAGCTGCAATGTTTCTGCAGTGTTTACAGGTAGACATGAAATTCAACAACCATCGCATCATTTTCATTGGTCAATCATTCCTTCACACCTGACTTTTAAAGGGGTACGGAGGAGGAGGAGAATCTCAAGGCTGCTTCCACCAACGGACCGACGCCCAACGTCCAGTACCAGTACTCACCCAAAGGTGGCGTGGTGGTCAATGGGAGCGGTAGCATCCTAGTGGGCAGCAACTCAGAGCTGGGCGGGGCGGACCCCAAGGTACCTCTCAGGGTAAGGCAACAGTGACATTGACTTCTATCATCATCCAGAGCCCGCTCGCAGGAATGAGTGGATGGGATTATATAATTTTGCTCAGTTCAAAGCCTTCTCTCCATTGAGATTGCTCAAGAGGAAGATCAACACTGCAAAGATCACTCACATGTGTATATTTTTGTATGCTGTGTAGTAATTCGTACATCTACATTATTTATGATACACATCATATTCAAAGAATTTGCACAAACACATGGAACATTTATGGAACATAACGTATACATGTATATACCCTTGCCAAGTGCTTGTGTGTGTTCTTTTTTTTTTTCATTTATATGCACAGTAGCACAAGTTAATGGATTGGGATATATACAGTGTAGGTGTCATATGCCTCTGGTGATGGTGATGAGAGTGGTTTAGTCTGCAAACATAAATCATCATATGTGGGACTGTATATACAACACATTTCATTTGATAAACCATCTATTCCTTTTACTAATCATTCTCTGAGAGTTTTTTCCCCCCCTTTAATTATTCAACCTCCATGTACTTACATATATTCTTTGAATATCATGACATGCTAACATACATTCATACTAAATTCTAACTCTGGTTGTATGTTCTGGAGGATCCCAAGTGCAAATACATAATATATCATTTGTAACAAGTGGATCACAATCACCGAAAAAAACAAATAGTCCATGCCTTGACGTAGTCATTTATTTCCACTACCAGTATGGAATTAATGACAGGAGCATCTAACAAATTCAGTCAGCTGTGAAAGTAGCCAGAAAGTGCCATGATGGATGTCTATGTAATGGTGCATTAAACATCAAATTTAGCCTACTTAACCATATACATGCTTTGCTCTGCAAAACAGTCATATCTATGAGATATCTTTCATCACCATATAGCTGTCGAAGATTTAAGGCACTAGGCTTTGTGAAACTTCTCTGCATGTAAAGTTGTGACATATGCCACTAGTGACAGATGGGTTTCTTACTGGAACAGGTAGTTCAAGTATTCCTAATGTGCAACATGCGTGTATGTGGAGCCATAAAATTTTATGGACCAAATTTAAGGCATAGTGTAGACTGGCCATCCAACAACATCCAACAGACAAAATGGTTGACTATTTTCTGAATTTTGGAGTATAGACACTGCTCAAGGTGATGACCTATCTTGTAGACATGATTTTTAGATTAATCGTCATATATGATAATGATGATGATGATGATGATAATAATAATAATAATAACATATCAATCTATAAAGCACAAAACGTAAAGACATCTGCACTTCAAAAGCTTCTGATGTACTTGATAATAGTTAAATGAAAAGATGTGTTTTGAGTTGTGATTTAAAGACTGCTGCAGTTGGGGATTTCCTGACTTCTAATGATAGGACATTCCAGAGGTTTTACATATGTGTGTATATATATATATATATATAATATAATATATATATGTTAATAAGGTAATGAATATAACTGAGTTTTTGTATGCCAGAAATAATCCTTCAAAAAAAGAATCAAAAATCAAAAACAAAACTGTGTTTTCCACCAAGCAACACATTTTATATGAAAGAGTGACTACCTGCATTTAGAGTGATTGAGAATTATATTTATTTGTAACTTTAAATCTTTTTTTTTTATTGCCATAATATTCACATATTTCAGTTGACATGTTGGAATCTGTATGTAAGTATGTGTGTACATCTATTTTCTCCCCTCCACGGCACACTGTTCAGTTGTATAGTTTGTTTGTACTATGTATTTGACAGCAGTCATGTAGAAAAAATATTTGTGTGAACTTTTATCTCAATCATCAAAATGTTGACATCCCTGGAAATAAAGCTTAAAGGCAGACATAATTTCTCTCCCACCTCCCCCCGCCTTTTTCCAAGAATTCTATATCATGAAAGTGAAGAAAAAGTACATGTCTAAAGCTTTTATTGAATATATATCTATGCCCCCCCTTAAAAAAAAACAACAACAAAAGAGAAAAAAACAACCACAAACAAACAAATAGATAAAACAAAACAGATAAGTTGTGGAGAATTCTGGCAGAGTATTATTTATTTAATATTTTTGATAAATGACAGATCATAACTCGTGTACAAGAATTGCAATGTACATGTATGACGATGATGTTCAAGTGCATGCATGTGATGAAAATATGCAGCAATTTTGAATTTCAGTTATTTCTTTTCAAAAGAGACTTTAACTGGTCATACCCCAAAGTGGCATTCTTGCATGTGAAAGTAATGTGGTGAAAAATGTCCAAAACATCAGATCAGAGTACATTTATTTTGTCTTTTTTTTTTCTCCCTCGTGGTCCATTTATAGTATTTTTTCTTCTTCAGTGAGACTACATAATCTTCGTCTGTTGAGAATGAGAAGGGCGGTATAAAGTTGTCCCGAACACTATGGGTTTAGAGGCAACTTAACGCCCTTATCATTCTCAACCGACGAATTATGTAGATGTGAACATTGTTTCATGTCCTCACCCTTCGTGATAGAGAGTTGTACAAGTAGCTATGTTGTCAGTATGAAAGCTGTGCACATATTATGTGATCAATGTGCATAGAGTCATTCCAACAAGAGGAATCAACAAGGTTTGTTGATTCATCACCAGACCATTCTTGGGGCTTTAGCCACTGACCTCACTCAATATTGGACGATGCTTCTGTACAAAGTACTGATCACTCCACCAAACCCTACCTCTATAGACATGCATGTTTGATTATGTTTATAATTATGTTTTATCACTGTATGTTCAACAAGTGTGTCATTGTCATTTATGAATTACCACACCTACACACCCCCACAACCCCTGTTTTGTAGTCTGGCTTAGCAACCATGTACCCCGTGACCCCAAGTGACCTTCCCTCGCCGACCTCACCAAAGGTCAGCAACCAAGAAGCGGAGTTGATGCAGCGGGGGAGGACGAAAGGCGTAGCCGATGGGACCAGTCCGTCACCAGAGGGCGGCAGACAGCACCCCTACTCCGTGGCCCTCACACCCCAGCCATCTCAACATGGGTCTGCAATGGGTGATGGGGTCATGGGTTTGCCTCTCGTGGTATGTGGATGGGTTACCTTCGTCCATCTCCGCATCTTTTTCCTCTCACATTCCTGTCCCATCCTCACTTTCCTGATCCAAATATCACTGTCCTCACAGTCACCTGGGCCCTGTTTCATAAAGCTGTTCATAAAGTTACGAACAACTTACGAGCGACTGGTGATCAGTTCTGATGTGCTATACTTTAAGATTATCAGAATTTCCATAATTCAGCACAAGAACTGATCACCAGTCGCTCGTAAGTCGTTCGTAACTTTACGAACAGCTTTATGAAACACCCCCCTGATACTTTTTCATCACCCATATACAAGGTGCAGATTAGTAGCTTCCCTAATTGATATAGGTGTATGAGGCTGGATACAGTTATTGAATAGTATACAATGCTACCTTGACACATTTGACAGATTCATATTTGAGTGATAAGAAAAAAAAAATATTACTATTACATTTATAACATCTGGAATGTAAATACCTGTTTTTATCATTGTAATTTGAATGATCCATAGATGTGATAGATTCAAGGTGCTTTTTGTTTGTTTGTTTGTTTGAATGCAAAATATGTGAATATTCAAAAGCTGTATCTGACCCTTGAGAGCTCTTACTTCTTCAGCTATTTATTCTCTATCCAGATATTATTCCTCTGTCTCACATATTCTTCATTTTCTTTGTTTCAAGTGCTGGGGTACTTTTCATAACTGTTTGCTCATCAATGCCTGTTTTCTCCCTGTAAAAACATACCAGCTAGAGTATAGAAAATTTGACTCGGACTTTGCTCTATATCAGGGAGTTCATAACATTGATCGCCAAGTACAAATGTAGTTATTGCAGCATCATGCATGTAGTTTGAAAGGTGATGACATTCATGTAACTTCTAAAATTAGATTTCTTTAAAAAAAAAATTCCCATTTGATTACCGCCATAATTTAACAGGCATGTCCCAGCAGTGCCAAAAGTTCATCCATCATTTATTTATTTATTTATTTATTTACTTATTTAATAAATTCGCAAAGGTTTTATAATTCTGTTTACCATTTGTCCTTATGTGATGTTTGAGTTTTGTTGAAAACTGCTTAGTCTTTGTACAAAGTGTTAGAATGGCCTTTAGTTGTTTTATGTAGATATTATGCAGAGCATTTAACTGTTGTGTTGTATAAATTTTCTTTCAATAGTGTAGTATTTGATGATTTAATCTTCATTACTTGCACAGTTATATGTGAAGTTTTTTTTCTTTTCTTTTTTGTTTGTGTGTGTGTATATTTGCATGCAAAGATATGTTTACAAATCCATAATTCATTATCATTGTTCATGAAAATTGTTATAGCATAGTTTAATTTTCTTACCATTATTTCTGCAATTCACAATTATTTGAATGTGTGGACTTCTTTCTGACTTTGCTCCCAAAGGTTACAAAATGTGTGCTTCTAAATCCAAAGTGCAGCAATGTCATTTGCAATATCTAGAGCCTATTCATAGTTGCACAAATATTTTAGCTGTGAAATTTCATCAGAATGTTTGATTGTATTCAGTAAATATTTTGCAAGGTGGGTGGGGCAGTTCCACGTAGTTACTTCATACTTGTAATTTCTTTACGAGCCAGCTATAAAAATTTAATCATATTTTCATCCCCTTTTGGTCCCTTTCTTTTCCATTTCCTTCCTTTTATTTGACTACTTTTGCTGAAAATAACAAGAGTTGCTTTTCACTATTTTGTTAAATGCACTTTTGTGCTATGTAAATCTTGCTCACGACTTGTATAACTTGTCATTTTAATAATCTACGTCTTTAGGAAGCACGACGCTACAATTTTGGTAGATATTTTCCAGAATTTTTACAGAGTTTGCTCAATTTAGATGCCATGTCAGATCCTGACATTGGCGGTGAACATGTCCTCCTCTCTATTCTTGAAGCACTTGAAAAATAGTTTACAATGGTTTTTATTTTTATTTACTGTAAAAGTGGATATTTTCGCAAGACTAATTTTTTTTTGCACTTGGTCGGGTAAGAAGAGTTACACATGTTTTTAATTCCGTGGAATCAAGATATATATCAACATATAGCAAGCAAAAATATTCGCATGCTTTTATTTTCCCGCTAGTTTCTGGTTGTGCGAAAATTTCCACTTTTACAGTAACACAATTCATTTGGTTTTGAGGATAATTACTTGAAATTTTCGTGTAGAAATCTTCCTGAGTGTTGTGATCAATTTATTTGGTTTTAATAATGACAGTTTTGAGGTTGTCACACAGAGTATTCATGCCGCAAATATTTTCTTTGGTTTTGTCAAAGTCCAAAAATGACAACTCTTAACTTTTTCAGACTAGAGTCATATACTTAATCCTGATTCTAAGTACTCAGTAACACTCATTTCCCATCTGAAGCACATGACATTATGTTCATATACGTTCCATCATTGGTTTTGATATTCTGACCTTGATTAATTTCATGCAGTGTGTGTATTTCTCTGCTCCACATTTACTGCAGTCATCATCCCCAGTACAACCCGCTTCAGCTAGTCCAGCAAGTAAACTGGAAGTAGGTCAAAGGGCAACTAACTTTTTATACCAAGTCTGTGGATTCACAACTCGGGTGTAGGCTTGCATGATGCCACCAGGAGGGTCAAATTTGCATTCATGGTTACTGATTTTTAACCTGCCATTAGATTAGTTAACTGCAGGCATTGATTTGAAAATCCCAAGTTTGTGAAATTCGCAATTAGTGATTTGATGACCTTTATACCACATATATGCAATGTGGAGATATATTTAGCGTAGTGGAATGGAGGTAGAAAAGTTAGTTACTTTGTTGCTGCAGTGGGATGGGACAAACATTAGATATAGTGTAGCTGTATCTGCCACAACCAGGTTAACATTAACCCATTGGAGACTAATCAGAGTATACTCAGGCAGTTGTCTATGGAAAATGTGTGTTACAGCAGAATCAGCTCAGCCTCAATAGGTTAACAACTGCTGTTTACCTTGTATCGCATAATTTGGCTTGCTGCAAACAGTACACCTAGTTGTGAATCCACTCAATGTGTGCCTTGCTAGAGGAATGCTTGTATGAACATACTTCCTAGAAGGTTGTGTTGTTTTTATGTCAATATATCTCTCGTGAAGACATATCTATCAGCAGCTTCCGTGAAGGAAAGTGGTGAGTCCATCTCACGCATCCCATGACCATTGTATAGCTCTCAAGATGCCGTACATGACATTACAATATTTATCACTTAACCCCACCAAAATCAGTCAAGCTGTTTCACTGTGCCCATGGTTTACAGCACTCCTCAGATGGATCCTGAACCAGACGAATCCTGAAAAAACATTGCACACAGCATTGTCATTTTCCATATAGTGTAATGGGCGCATCAAAGCATCATAATGCTTGAAAACTTCATCTGTCATCAAGGAGTAAGAAAGTTTTTGTGCTCTTACCCCTGTGCGATTTACAAAATGTGTATTTTATACTTGCCTAAAGCAATGGATCTTTATAGGTACATGTAATAAGGGTTCAGCTAAATGGCTGCTTTCCTTTCAACCTTGATTTTCATCATAAAGCCATGGTCATTTCTTAATACAGTGAAAGCACTTTTGCCCCAAAATTTGCCTGGACTATAATTCATTAATACAGACATTGACTTCACCTCCTTGTTTATGTCAGGGATGAGTGGAGAGGGGGAGGCGGGAGGGGGATTTTTTTTCTTCTTCCTTCCAGGGAAAGTGTTCATACAGCACCCCTCCTAAAGGCATTGTGCATTGAATGTTTGCTTGTTGTTGCTGTGATCTTTCAATTTAATCAATAACAACTTGTGAACTTTCCCCAACAGGTTTCGATTGAGGACTTTTGATCGATAACAAGTTTAGAGAAGTGTATCATTTAACCAGACCAAACTATTAACAACATACCAAACTGTTAACAACATACCCATTAACAACATACCATCATCAGTGTCACATTATTATGTTGTGATAATCATCTGAGTGTTGTGTTGGTCATTTTTGACCTTGAAATAGAGACCCCTATGAAATGTAACTTCTGTCTGTGTGTGTGTGTGTGTGTGTGTGTGTGTGTGTGTGTGCATAAATGGGACTGTAGGAAGAGGCAGAACAATGTACTATGACTTGTTTCAGTGATGCTCTTGACTTTAGATGATAGTACATCTTCACAGAGTGTATGTAATGATTTTGTTGTTCTTCATCATTATTTCTGATGGCATGGATACTTCTGGTTCTTACTTGTCTATTCTTTTTTGCCCTTTTATTGAGTGATGTTTTCTCATGATTCTTTTATTTTGCTCGTATTTTTTAGCTTTGCCTCCGTATATACCCTTTCAGTGTGAGAAATATGTGCCTTTTCTGGTATTGAAATCCTCACAGCCCATGTTGAATACACACATAACTCAAACTGAAAATCTGTCTTCCTAGGGTACATAACATATCCGTGTGATTAAATTCATGGCAGCAGTACATTTATCCAAGATATTACATGTCAGAATTACAGAAAGGAGTTGTCACTAAGAAAATAGAGACCACATTTTGCACTTTCTTTCCAAAGAGGTAAAGTTGGCATATGTCATGGACTGATAAATTTCCACACTGTAAGGAAATGGTTCCACCCTCAACATTCCAAAATGGGTAATCTTATCCCCTGATTCCCTTGTCCCATTGAGTCAGTGTTTACACTACAGGTAGATTTTTAGTTTCTCCTAATTTTCAGCTTTGTTTTTGCTCTGAATGATTGTGAATCCCTACCTCTTTCTCTCCTCTCTCTGTCGTCTGTTTTTGCTCTTCAATTTGAAGAGCATTTTAAAGGCATTTTAAATTTTAAAGGCATTTTTTACCATTTGCCCCCCCCCATAAAAAAAACAATGTGAGTTAGGAATAGAAACAACCAATGTAAAAATTTTAATTATTATAATCCATCTTTAAACATACAAATGTAAACAATAGATCTAATAAAGTTGTTTCTAGACTAAACTGTCTACAGTTATTTAGGAAGAAAAATAGTGATATCTCTTTATATTTTAGGCTTTATTGCAAAATTTTTACAAGTATTACGTTTGCCATTTATAGGATTTTTTTTTTATTTGGTCTGCCAAGAATAGTAATCAATGGCTGATTACACAAGCTCATGAATAGTAAGGGACCATCATCAACTTACCCCTCAATAAATACTTTGACAGTGAAAGAGTGTCAGACATTTCAAAATGAGACATTTTGACCAGACCATGGACATTGTGTATCTCTGTGTAGCCCATCCCTGCCAGATATTATTGTTGATGTCATAATGACTTGATATTCCAAACTGATTTAGAGACACAGCATATCTTTTGTTTGAAAGTTGGATTTGAAGTCGTCTCTGGGTTGTTTCTAGTTTTCGTTAATGTTTTGGTAACCAGTTCTTTTCCCTTTCCCCACAACAGCAACTGGAGTCGCAGACGAGGCCGGTCAACGGAGCAGGGAACGTCCGCAAGATTTCGGGTCTTTCTCGTAAGACCTCGGCCTCGTACACAGCCAGCAACAATGCCAGCGTCATGTCGCCCTCAATCTCAGGGCATGCTGCCATGGCAACCAATGGGCAGGGCGTTAACGTTAACAGCAACGTGAACATTCCAGCATCGCAGCCTTACCCAGGCTCAGCAGGTGTAACGCTGACGTCGTCGTCATCAACGAAGAGGTGTACGATGACCACGGAGCTATGATGTGTCTTTCAGGATCAGAGCCTACCCAACCGAGGACAAACGCAAATGGGGAAACAATTCATTTGTGGGTGCCTTTGTGAACAAAGAGAAGAGAGAATAAAAAAGGTACTACCCACAAAAACTAACAGCATCTCAATTTATACAGCTGCAGGAACATTGGATGAATGATGACATGGAAAATCATGCGTGTATTTTCATTTATGTGACTGGTTTTCACATAGGCTGTTAGATTCTGAAATAGTAAGGTGCCCATTTATACTTCATCAACCTGCGGAACACAGCTCACTGTGATACCTAGGCCCTGTTTCATAAAGCTGTACGTAAAGTTACGAACAACTTACGAGCGACTGGTGATCAGTTCTGAAGTGCTATACTTATCAGAATTTCAATAATTCAGCACAAGAACTGATCACCAGTCCCTCGTTAGTTATTTGTAACTTTATGAACAGCTTTATGAAACACCCCCCTGGTATGAAATAAAGAGGTCACCAAGGTAATTGATCTTAATGGTCTCTGTAGTACTTAAACATGCACAACATCCCAAATGTACTTACAGAAAACTATTGAGGCAGCTGTCATCAGTTTGATACATTGATGATGAATGAAATCATGCTTTCATTCCTTGTCAGTGATAAATGGGTAAACATTTTACTATTCAATGCACAGCCTCTTTTATTGCATGGCATAAAGACAGTTCATACAGAATTTTTGAAATATCAGTGGTTTATGTGATCAGAAAATTGGGGACAAATTTTAGTAACTGCACACATGTAGCCTTTTGTGAAAGATGGAATAAAGATAGTTCCTTTAGGATTTTTATTTGAATAGACAATGGATATTGACCCTGGGTGATCAAAATCATGTCATGTTGATGCCAGAGAATTTGGTGTATCCTAAATAGTCAAAATAGTAAACACATACCGGAGTATCTTTCTGTAATAAGATTATGTCACTGAGTGTATTTTATTTCTTTTTTAAAGATTTTTTTTTTACAGCAAAATTTTACAGTGCAAGCATTTTTTACATATTCTGCACATTCATTTTTATCTCCCAAAATGCAAGTCATGTGTCAAAATTTGTGTGTGTGTTTTAAAACAATGATTTTATGTCAGATCATGTGCCAATGTGTCTTATGATGAAAGAGTAAGAAAACACTAACAACATCAGGCTCATGTAAATTTGTGTTTGATGATTGAAAAGAACTACAACACAACATCACGTCATAGCACGACTATTTTTGATACTGTAGATAGATTTTGTACATCAGGACATACTTTTTTCAATATTGCTACATCAGGACATACTTTTTTCAATGCTGCTACATTTTTAGGCTGTTGATTTGGTATCACTCGCGTCACTGGTTTCTGCACCTCGGCACATTGCAAAAACAACTCAATGTGCAATAGCTCTTGAAGAAAGAATCTTAAAACAAATCTCTTTTAAATGCACTGAAAATGATAATTCTAATCAAATGTGTGCATGGGTAGATCTTGCGAAAGGGACGTCATTCTGCTTTTGTAGGTGTTTTTGAGATTTTCAGCGTGAAATGTATGAGCATAAAAGAAATTCTTGGCCTGGTTTCTGTCCAGGGATGTTACGGCAGTGAAGTTGTGCAAAAGGCATGTCTCTTTGTGTCTGTTTGTGGGTGGAATGCACAACTCTCACTTTATAGTATTCAGATCTTGAGATGTCAGAGTGGACATTAGAAGACTGGATATATGTGTCGTCTTGTCCACAAAGAGCCAGGTAGTCTCTTGGCTGCTTAGTCAGTAAAACATGTGAGCTAGTATTGACTACATCCTAATCTGTGCACGAGAGACAGTATAATCTCAAAGCCGTTATTATTATCTCTCTGTAAACCTTAAACACATTTGTGCATAACGTTCTAGCCATAAGCTCTTTGGTAATGTGCATTGTTTGTATGGTGAAGGCAAGTTTAGCTTGAGCCGTTCAGTCCTTAGATGTTCCAAATGTTACTGCGTGCACACAGATACATGTGACATGGATAAGATTTCTGGATTAGGTCATAATGAGTCCCTTTTAAAAACCTTGAAAAATATTACCGTGTGCATGACTGATTAATATGAAATTGAATGACCTGTGTGCTATAGGGTGTGATTATTCCCGAGTGAACATAACAGTTAAACTTCTGTGGAGAGCAAAGAACACATAGCTGTATTACTGCACCAACATCTTACATGGTATTCATACAAGTTCCTGTATTGTCAGTGTTTAAGTGACGTGCCTGTCTTCGTGATGCTCATGTAAACCTGTTTCTTGGTGTGTATTGTCGATGTAAATAAGACTAGTAATGAGCATTATTCAGCATTTCTTTGTTGGAAAAGAGAAGAAAAAGTCAATACATAGATCTGGTCTTCAAGATGATTTCCATGCCATACATAAAATTAATCCAGAGACTTAATTTGAATTATCACATTTCAAGGTCAAACAAATTTGTTTATTTGAAATATTTTTGAAACATGAATGATGTATTCAACACTCACCATTCACATGCCTTAATGACTACTGACTTTTGTATTGTTATACTGTTTACAATGTATTATGTATATTTGTGTATACTGTTCATTACAAATTGTCATTATTTAGAGTATTTAAACAATTTTTTTTTCATTCTTACATATTCTCTCTTCAATACGAGCTGTAAATTTCATTCCATGGTATATTGATCAAAGGAATGTAGGGAGAATTGAAACAAGGGAACTTTTCCCTTTGTTTTCTTGTTGTAGTTGAGATGTACATTGTACACTTGTATTTGCAATGTTATATTTAGCTGTATCATAATAATGTGTACATGTTTTAGATATTTTGAATGTATCCAAATGAAAAGTACTAATTCACTGCTCATGTTGGTGAGACTGTCCCATAAGGCATATTAATCCAAGAATCAGCAAGGCATGAAAAATTGTACAGCAGCGGAATTCCCTAATGGTGATACTGTAAAAGTGGATATTTTCGCGCGACTAATTTTTCGCGCTCGGCCACGTAAGAAGAGTTTCACATGTTTTTAATTCCGGCAGAATCGAGACATGAATTACTGAAACATATGGCAAACAAAAATATATTCGTGTTTTATTTTCACGCTAGTTTCTAGTTGCATGAAATGCGTGAAAATTTCAACACCACGGAAATCTCCACTTTTACAGGTGGCCAGTGCAAGGGTCTGCCTCTATGCAATCAGTTTTAAAATACACCCTATTTGACTTTTGTAAGTTGCATGTACTTGAGGTTTTATAAGTGAAAAAGCAATGGTATGACATAGGAAAAGCGTATTGGGGATTCCCTAGAGAAGAACAACTTTGGAAAGAACAAAACATTTTTTTTTTCCAAACCTAGATCAGCCAGGAAAAATGATATTTCTAGATATCCATATTTCAAGGTAGATGAACACTTCAAATACTTGAAACCATTCAGCAAAAATGAAAATTCACAGCTCTACAGACAAATTAGAAATAAAGAAACAAGATATAGTGGCATATTTATATGTTTGCTTTGACCATAGTTTCTGCGCATCTGCAATTAGTTTTAAATATTGAAACCAAAAGATATCTCTGGATTCAAACATTCATAGTTTACAGCAGTTGACATGTTTTCGGCTTCAGCAAACACACAAGATCTTTTGATCAAGATGCTCCCTTGTCCTTTGTAAAAAGTGATGTGTGACATCATTTTTTGAAGAAGAAAAATCCCCACATGAAATGCAAATTTTATTAAATATGGTCTCCCAGTATGAGGGATGGAGTTGTTTATTTTGCTCCTCATGTATGTGTAATGAGAACATCACCATTTTATTAAAGAAGAAAGATTAAAATGACATTTTAGTGAAGAAGAGCTGTCATAATTGGTAATCATGTTCACTCAATTTGTATGTAGGGATACATTTATGGGACAGTTTCCATTCCCTCCCCTAGTGATTCTACATTGCCCAGTTATAAAAGTATTCATGGTTGCTTGTGTGGAAAAGTGAGTTCCATTACCGAATCTATACATTTTAATGCATGAAATAGATTATTTCTGTTACCAATAATGACTTGACATTTACCCTGTGAATGAATAGTACTTGAATATTTCTGAAAGTGTATTTACATGTCGTTATGTTTTACATGACGTCCTCTTTCATTTTATAATGACGGGTGATCAATTCTTCCCTGAATTTATGAATGATTTGGAATAGACCTGATTTTTTTTTCTGACGTAGGATATCAATCAAAATTCACTCTTTGTGTTCAATTTTCAGCTTCTTGTGCTGTAATATACGTCAAACTTTCACTAGCATCCCATCCATATCTTGCCATTTGGGAGCTTTTAATGGATGAGCTTACAGCTTATTTCACTTTTTTAGGTTGTTGAGAGGGGCTCTTATGGAGGTTGGGTAGCAACAGGTGAAGAAAAGATGTTTGTATCATGCTGTTTTATGAGATTTCGATTTCTATTGATGTTGATGTCCTGTGAGGTACACACTTGTAGAGACATAGCCTACAATGTATGGGACTAAGGCATTCCACTTCATTGCAGTCATGTAGTATTACATACTGTACATCTGGCTTGACACTACTTCATGCTTTCTACGGCATGTGATGCAGGTGTAGGGACAGTGAACTGTATGTAAATGAAATATGCATTCTTAAATTATCCATTAATTTGTGACCAACTTGGATGTTCTCAGAAAGGTCAGCAAAAATTGTTCCTGTTGTACTGTTTTCTAACAATGTGTTGTTGTTGGGGTTTTTTTTTTTCTGTTCATGCAGGTATGTGTCAATAGTGCTGTATTCTACCTATCTACCTATCTTACTTTGGAAGGGCAAGTGTTACCTTCATGCTGTTTTAATTGTGAAGTATTCTAACAAAACTATTTGTATTCCAGTGGGTATGGGTGCTCTTTTTGAGGTTTAGGACTGCATGGAATACTGAAACCTGCATATAGCTTCCAGAGTATCTTTATTATTATCTGTAGAATTTTGATGACTATGTCGTGGAGTATGCTTATGTGTATTCAGCTGTTAATATACGTTGGTATGTCATTGTTTTTTATCCGAGTATTCCACTGATATTATTTTGTCTTTATACTTCATGAAAATCATGTAATATTGATTTTTCTTGTATCGGTAGATTTGTCAATATAAGTGCAGGAAGCAGTTGTATTCTGATTTTGTATTCAGTTGATGCTTGTCAAATCTTGCTACACATGTCTCTTCAGCCCCCATTCTACAGTATGGAGATACTTGAGAGATCACTGATAAATCCAAACATTGACAAGATCCCTCCACAGTCTCCAAGACCAGATAAAAATAATGTCACAATAGAATGTTTCTAAAAACCCTTGAAAGACTATGGGAAGACCAAAGAGAAATTTTCCAGCTAATTTCTCAGAGAACTCTGTGGGATCTTGAAGATTGCCAAACGTTCACAGAGAGACCAATAGACTATTGAGAGATCATTGAAAGATCATCTGGGAAATCCCCTGAGATCTTCGAGTGATTAATCAAGATCTCTGAGAGACTAGTCTTTCTGTGACCTCTCAATTATCTCTCAATGTTATTACAGTGATCTTCCCCTTAAAATGTGGCAAATCTTGATAAATTGTTGAAAGACAATTCATAGACCAGTAAGACCCTTGAGCACTCATTTGGGGATCACTGAAAGACCACTGAAAGACCATTTTCTTGAAAGATGGCCAAAAGAATCTTTTGAACCTTCAAAAAATTTTAGGAGACCATGGAGACCATGATGTAAGATTACTTTTATAGGAATCATGAAGGATCTAGGAGAAAGTTAACTGAAAGATCAGAGACAGATCGGCTAATTTTTAGAGCCTTTCGGGTGGTCTCGCAGATGTCTTGCCCTACGTGGAATGGGGGCATTAGTGAGATTGACATGTTCTGTTGGCAGAGGATGCAGGCGAGATTGTTATGAATGTCTGGTTGTCGTTTTTTTCTGAACTTCAGTGTACTTAATACTCGGTAGAGACTACAAAGTTTGTGGAAAATGGCTCTCTCTGTCACATTAGGGAGCTTTAGATTTGCTGAACGTCCCCGTCGCGAAAATCTAACGCTCCCTATTTACAAGGCAAGAGGGAGAGCTGTGTAGTGTAGAATTATGGAAGCTCCCAGGGATCATTTTATAAGGACATTTCATTATTATGTCTGAGGCTGTGTAAGGTGGAATATAAAAGGCTTTGAGTTCATGCACAAGTTATCAGCTTCATTTCACAAGTCATCAGATCAAGTATGTAGGCTTACCAGAACTGATGTTTAGTTGATAATAGCAGAGATTTGGAGTTGAGCACCAACTTGCAACTTTGGGCTGTGTTTTAAGTTACTCAAGATTTCCATCCGATTTGGCTAGACGAATTCACAGTCCCATTTCAAGCCAGAATAGAGAAGGCCTTAGGTGACAGTTGACATTTTTTATCAGCTTTTGGGTATCTGTCAAATGAGGAGATAGTCAGTGTGTTGGCTCACAAGCAGCCAAGCATATCTTTCATTGTTTGACTCCTCACTATTCTTATTCTGTATCTCCTCATGCCTGTCTACATCTGTCTGTGTGTACATATATTATATCATTGTGCCGGCATAACCCAAAGCCATTCATGTAATTATTAAAACATTACAGTATAATTTTCATGTATGGAAACACTACAGCAATGCGTCCTTATGTGAGTTTATTCAAGCAGAATGAAATCTATGCAGTGTGTAAGACTAGCTTGTGTAGTGAATGTATTGGTTTGTGAGTAAGATTGGACGCTTTTTGGTCAATCCTCTGAGGGTTCATAAAATTGAACACAAAATGAATTTTCGTAGTCTCGAATTGATAAAGATTTCATAGTATGATCAAATTATCGTTTATATCTTCATTATTAATTTTTTTTTGCAGCTTACCCATGACAAGGGTTCAATGAGAAGAAAATTAATGCATCTTCAAGTGTATGGTATTCACATTCATGATCATGTACGTGTATTTGCAAAGAAATCAACACGCAGTGCACACATATACATTATACATTTGCACACACACTATTTCACTTTTATTTACATTTTGTATACAATTATGTTTAAGTGAGTTATGAAATCATTATTGAAATCAATGATGGTTAAATGGGGAGGGTGGGGGCAAGCAAAATTTTAATATTCAATAACGTATCCATTTTCATAGTGAAGAGTACATTCTTTTAGTTCTTCCAGCTGATTGTCAAAAATTACACATCCTTCCTCATTCTTCTTCAATTCAATGCAATTCACTTCAATTTAATTGAATTGAATTGAATTCATTTATTTTCATTCTTCTTTTTTTCCAACAAAACAAGACAAGATAAATCAGTTTTTACATCATAAAAAATAAAAATAAAAAAAAATTGCCTTTGCAATAGATAAATGATATCGATAAACATAAGAGCGCATAACTGGCAAAAAAAAAAATAATAATAGAAAGTCATGCATCAGTAAAAAAAGAAAAGAAAAAAAAAGAGAGAGGTCTACTAAAAAGCAAAGCTTATATATTGTGAACCACTCTTCTCTCTTGTCCAAAGAACGTGATCGCTGTTTCCTTATTACAATGTACACATTTTTTCTATCTCTCTCTGTACACGTGTTTGATTGTTTTGAGGGGTTTCTGCGGGGTCATCCCACAAGACCGACACCCACGAGTCCTACAGCCCACGCGTTCAACACTAGACAATAAAGCCCATGAGACCGACACTAGGTAAAAACAGCCCACGAGTTCGACAGATACAACACGGGGTTTAATGTGTCGGTCCCGTGGGCCTTGTTTGCTTAGTGTCGAACTCGTGAGCTGTGTGACTCGTGGGCTGTATAACTCGTGGGCTGTATGACTCGTGAATGCCGATCTCGTGACGCTCACCGTTTGTGCGAGAGGATGTGTT
Source organism: Diadema antillarum (assembly GCF_040938485.1). Lineage (NCBI taxonomy): Eukaryota > Metazoa > Echinodermata > Echinoidea > Diadematoida > Diadematidae > Diadema > Diadema antillarum. Next base: position 548,208 of record NW_027271180.1, read on the forward strand.
TGGGGAAGAAATTGTTGAATCCTGTAATGAAGAGCACATTTGATGCCTAAATCAGCAATTGGGCCCCTCACTGTATACCCACAGAACAAAACAAAAATCATAAAATATGTCCCTCTTTCTGAATTAATGCTTGTTTGATGCAGAAAACTTTCATCAGTTTTTGTGTGTGTGTGTGTGTGTGTGTGTGTGTGTGCGCGCGCGCGCACGTGCTCTGAAATGCAATTTTGCTACGCAAATGTCTGGAAAGTTCCTACCGTTTGGAAAGTTCCCTCTAATTGACATTCTCTCTCTAACGTCAAGGACTTTCAGCACTTATTGTATCCTTTATAACAGATAAAATAAGCCGTATGAAGCACACACACGCACACACATACACATATACAACCATGCTAAATGTAAATGCATATATATATATATATTTATATATATATGTGTGTGTGTGTGTGTGTGTGTGTGTGTGTGTGTAATTATACATGTATATTGTATTTACATATGTAATGCGAAAGAAATGAGATGCGAGACCAATTTCCCACACTATAATGATAAGATATTGATTGTATTAACCACTGGTTTCTGCATGAAAGTGACCTTCCCCCCCCCCCCCTTTTTTTTTTTTTTTATTGAAATGAGTTACCAAGTTTGAGAAGACGAAAGAAATGAACTTCAAAAAAAAGAAGAAAAAAGAATACGCTCGCAACGTTTCATTGGTGAGGCGGAAAAGGGGAAAAAATAATAACTTGGGACATAGGAAGGCGGCTGGAAGCATCGTCCAGTCGATGAGTTACCAAGTTTGGGAATGCCGAACGGTTGGGGTTTGAATTCGCCAACGTGTGTACCACCTCTCAAGTCTGACGCATTTTGATAAACTGGCGCGCCAAAGTCTAACGAGATTACTTCGAAAACAATCCAAAAAGCAGAGTGTTTTTCCCTTCTCGCCATGTTCAAAGTTCAACCACAGGGGGAAAAAACTACTGTTGAAAATAAGTAGCATGACACATTCGCCCTGAGATGCATCAAAATTTGCATATCACTTAATTAATTTGTAGTGTTTGCATTTCTGCCTTGTGTGTCGGTGTGTGCGTATTTCGTCATGTATTTTTCTTCGTGTCTGACGGACGAGAACCAAAAGCCCGCTAGTAGCTTTCTTCGAATGTTGACCTTTAATAGATAAATGGTACAAAGGTAACTCAGTTTAGTTTCAGTCTCGTATTGTGGTTGCTGTATGATCATGCTTCGAAATATTCCGTTCGAGACATCTTGATAAAGAAACCATACATCTTGCCATATTCTTTAGAAGGACTGCAACTGTAAATTGTATATTGTACCTTTTCTTAGAGTTGAGGTAGCTCAGAAACATCAAATGGCGGAAAACGAAAACAAGAAATTATTTGGCGCGTGGGACTATGTTGTCTGCTCTCTAGTGCTCTCTGTGGCGTTCATTATTGGCGTGGCGACGGCCTGCTACGGTCGGAGAAGACGCGTGCAGAGGTCGCCGGAGCGGTTCCTCCTCGACAATCGTAAGTCGAGCGTCGTGCCCGTGTCGATCTCGATGACGCTGACTTTCACAGCGGCAGTCAACATCATCGGCACGCCCGTTGACGTCTACATGTATAACACCATGTTCTGGTGGATCACTCTGGCCTACGTCATCGGCGGCATTCTCACCTGTCGTCTGTTTGTTCCTCTCTACTTTGATCTCGGCGTGGTCAGTGCATACGAGGCAAGTGTATAAGGGATTGGGCCCTGTTTCATAAAAGATGTTAGGATGCCAAATCTTGCTGGAATGACAACTTCCCATGGCAACAGCCAATCAGGAAGCAGCATTTTTGTCGTTACCATGACAACTGCCATTCCAGCAAGAGTTGTCATCATATCAACTTTTTATGAAATGGGGCCCTGGTATACCGCAAGTGTCCTCCGCTGTTAGCGAGTTTGGGATTGAAAGTGTAACCCCGCTCAAAAGCGGACCCGCACACCTGTTTTTCACTCACGTAGCCATTACCATAATTTGACGAAATCAAATATATACGTTATACCTTCGTCTGCCTGTTCGTTTGGTTTGTTTGTTTGTTTTGCTATGTTTTGCTTTGTTTTTGTTAGATCTTTTGTAGAAATATGTATTAAGTCAAGTCAAATGTCCTAATTTTATGACAAGCCATTTTCAAGTACTCTATGGGTAGGAGCCCTCGACGTTTTCGTCGTATGTTCACATTCGAAAACAAAATACTCATAAATATAAAATCCATGGAGATTAAGACATTCGGTAAAACGAGGCATAGCCTTTTCTTTTCTTTTCTTTTTCTTGGATATGATTCAATTAGGAGGAGAAATGGTTGTGTCTGAAGGGTAGAATAATTCCATAACTCTTTAGTTTTGTTTCCACCTATCTTCACCAGTACCTGGAGATGCGTTTCAACAGGTCCGTTCGTGTTTTCTGCAGCCTGCTGTTTACCATTCAAATGGTAAGTTTACTTTTATGTTTGTGGTAACTTTCAACCTTACTTTTTACCTATTACTGCACATTCTCCCTCTTTTATAGCCAGTAAACAGGGATGCCAAGTTCAAAAAAATTTTATGAGTGAGATTTTCATGACTCGGCATCTCGGCATGCAAATGTGCGCGCGAGCGAGGGTGTGGGAGGGGTTTTTCCCCCTGTGGCCTCTCACGGTAGGGAGCTTTTTCAATTTTTAGCTCTTAATGGTGCGATCAGGTGCATACTTAAGTGACTATTCTTGACTTATTTTGAAAGACAAAAGGAAAATATACCTTCAATTGTAACTATCACTTTAATCCTTTGAGCTATGCTCCTTATTATGGGCCCAAATTGTAGACTTTGCCCGATGCGTGAGAAAAATGGGTGCCATGCGTGAGATCGTGAGACGACCCCTAAATGCTTGAGTCTCACTCAGAATGCGTGAGACTTGGTAGCTCTGCCCAGATAGATAACTTACAATGCTTTGCTATTCTTAATTGTTTGACCATTGTTAGAGCTCTGCTGACACGTCCTATACACATTACCGTTTGATCCGTAAACATCACTATCATTAGTTTTTGTTGTTGTTTTTTAGATTGCATGCGAAAGAGACCATTGTCATGAAGATGTAAATGCTGAAGTTTGACGACAATATCTGTCAATTAAGTGCAATACGTCCTTACTTTGTTAAACATTGCTCAAATTCACCAAGAAATTTACATCAGCCAATTATTCAAATTCAAATTCAAACTTTATTTACATTTTTATCACCAGAATGTACAATTTAGCTACTTCCCTGTAAATAAAGTTCCATTAGAGACATTTTCCATTGTTATACACATGCCTACAAACATCTTCATTCTCCCGACAGATGGTTTTTCTTGGCGTTGTGTTATATGCACCTGCAATGATTGTACAAACAGGTAAGAAACCAAGATGTATAATCATGACTATGACGAGAGAGAGATTAATGAGTGATGGAAGCGCAACCTGCTTAGAAGTAATTTATTTGAGCTGAAGACGTTAGGGTGTTGTGAATTCAATCATCAAACACTTATAGGTGTCCTGACCATTATTGTTCGCACGAACATTGTGGTAAAAACATAACACAATATTCACAATTAAGAAAATACTGATGAAGCTTATTTGGTAATTCTGTCATGTGTAGATTCGAAAAAAAAATTCCAGCTATCTTTACATATAACGTCTGGTTTTGTCTGTGGCATATATCACAAATCTCTTTTTTCAACAGGACACTATTTGAACTATAAATTTGAACTATTTCAGTTTTGGTTTCCGCATCATGTAGACCATTTGAATTTGATCTCCAGACTTTAGATGTGTTACATGCATAACAAGTTTAATATACACTGTAACGAAACGATATATTATACCATGTTAGTTTCCATCTCATTTTCTTTCCTGTTTTCATAATAGTGACTGGATTTAGTCTTTGGGCAAGTGTTGGAATAATCTGGCTGGTGGCAATTTTGTATTCGACATTGGTACGTCTGCATGAACTTGGTCATTACCGTGACAACTGCATGCGTTAAGCCCGTCGCACACTATATGACTCACGACTATACACCTGACAGGCTTTGGATCCGAAATAAATCACAACAGCCTAATAATAGATACGCCTGTTTATTTCAGATTTAAAGTCTTTAGGTGTGGCTTGTAGGTCAAGTAGTGGTCATGAGGAACGTAATGTGATGTTGTATCTATCATCTTTACGCCGTGTTTACAGTATAGACTCTGGCTCATAACCACCCCTTCCCGAAATTGATTACTAGTAATGTAAATAACGCTACCTGGTCCATTAAAAGGACATACGTTTTAGTCCTACTTAAGCAGGATGTTTCACAATTTTTTCTTACATCAGAATGAAGGAAAGCGAAATATGATAATACTATACTCTTCTGGATTTCTTTTTTCAAAGAATCGGTAAAAGGGGGTCTATTCATCACATTATATTCTATTTCTTCTGTGAAAGAGGTATTCTAACGAAACCAAAGTACAAATGTTACTTTCTGAGATGAAAATGAAGGAAAATGATATATGATAATAGAGATATACTCTTCTGGAATTTTTGCAATCGGCAAAAAAGCGATGTCCTGTTATTGCCTCATTCCCCCCCCCCCCCCATATACGCACCTAAAAAATCAAACGTCTTTTAAAAGGCTTAAAAAGAGACTATATGGGTTACTTCGATTGTTATTTACAGTTTATGAAGTCCTGAACTTCAACTGACACGTTGAGGTTTGTGGGTAAAGGGATTCCGTCACAAAATGACTGGTCAAAACTGTAACAGGACATGGGTTTGTCCACCTAATGTTGATGTCGCCTAATAACGCAGTTTTCTACCCCAAATGTCCACCTAATGGCTCATGTAGAGAAATATAGATACATCCAACCTCGCCTAAGTCGAACCCAGAGGGACCAAAGAAAATTCTTCTATACTTAACGTAAATTTCGATTTACACCACAGAAATACCATAAATATGATATTATTATAGCCATCCAGAGAACAATTTTCCCTCCACTTAACCATTTTTTTTTTTACTCGTGATAGCTAGGCCTATATAGAATCCAGTGATTTTAGTGAATATGCATTGGACTTCTCATTTTGAATATGCTTATTTTCCATCACAGAATTTATCATGCTTTGCTGAAAAGAGCACAGTGTGCCACAGTGTGCCACAGTGTGTTCACAATGTGTTCACATAGTCGGCTATATGAAAAACGCCCGAATTCAACAGTGTGAAGATGATTTCACACTGTGGTGTGGTTTCCACATTGTTCACATAGTAATGCTTTGTTTCACACTGTGAATTGATGACTCACATTGTGTTCACACTGTTAAAACGCCCGAATTTAACAGTGTGAAGATGATTTCACACAGTGGTGTGGTTTTTCACAGAGAGTTCACATTGTGATGTCTTGTTTCACACTGTGAATTGATGATTCACAATGCGACCACAATGTGTTCACACTGTGTTTCACATTGTGTTTCACACTGTGGAACACTGTGTTCTTTCCAGCAGGGTGATGTAATCGTAAATCATACCAGAAGACTCGGGGGGCATACTTTCGTTTGCATGTGAAACTAAAATGTAATTAAATATCTCATACACATGCTTTGCCTCATTTGCCTCTAGTATCAAAGTGAGAGGATGATCAATGCAAATTGTCTTAGTCACGATTTATTCAGAGCATCTGCATCAATAGGAGACGAAAATATATTTTTGTTATTGAAGATCTTCCTTTGATCTTTTCTACAGGGAGGCATCAAGGCAATAGTATGGTCGGATGTTCTCCAGGGCGTGGTCATCTTTGTTGGCATCGTGGTTGCCTTGGTGATGGGATGCCAGCGAGTCGGCGGGATGGGAGAGGTGTGGCGGATCGCCAAGCAAGGAGATCGCCTCCAAGTGGCAATGTGGGTAGAACCATTAGCGATTTAATACACTTAGCATTCGATATATCAAAGAAGAATGGATAGCATTTGACAGGATGACATAGCAATTTATATGTAATTGTTTGACTTTCCTTGGTCTAAGGTGAAACGAATAAAGAAGGACGAATGATGACGCGGAAGGATTGTTGCTTGATTATATGTCATGTATGTTTACCGCTACTATTGTCCAGGAATACATAAATGTTATTGGTGTAGTAAATTTCGTCATTACACGACTACTCTCATTTTCTTTTCTTTTTGAGTTCCGATAAACACTCAAACACTTTTGTATACAAACACATTACACGCATTCTTTTTCGCGATCTCATTTTACAAATCTCCGTGAGATGAGTCTTTTAACCGTTACTATTGATTATAGTGTTCGTGGTGTTTTGTTTTGTTTCGTTTTTAGTTTGTTTTGTTTTGTTTCGTTTTTAGTTTGTTTTGTTTTGTTTCGTTTTTTGTTTTTGTTTTGTTTTGTTCTGCTTTGTTTTGTTTTGTTTTGTTTTAGGGAGTAACAGGGAGTAACGACTGGCGTCGGAAGTAGTAGGCTACTCGTATAGTTCGGTCAACGGGAGTGCCCGTAATATCAGGCATAACCCGTATGGTAATACAGATGCTGGGTGACGAGTGAAAGGGAAGGTATACTCTCCGAAAGTCAATACGTTGTGATATCTACCACAAAATCATGGTTCTTATGAAAAAGTCTAGAAACATTCTTAGAGATAGATAGTGTATTTTGCTTATCTGAGTCGGCCAGATTTTAAGGAAACTTTTAAATCCTCGTTGGCTGCTTCCCTTCAGGTTTATGTAATCCATAGATCCGTCTTTACTCTGTGCTTGTCATGATTGTTTATCATTGTCATTCTCTGATTTATTTTTCTTTATGCTGAGCAGATAACTAAATTCAAATTCAAATTCAAACCGTGTTCATGGATCTACTCCAGAGCCGGTTTACGTCAGTGACACAGTGTGCTTCACCCTACTTTGATTGGTATCACCAAGCAGATGACACCTCCTTGGTATTACTGAACCGTTTTGCACCCATCTCGTTTGTCTTTTGTATGCACACCAGTATAAGCTTTGACCCCACCGTTCGACACACCGTCTGGTCAGTGGTGGCCGGAATGACCGTCATCGTAGTGATGACCACTGGAACAAACCAGACTATCGTCCAGAGGTACCTCAGTCTCGCCACGCCAAGGAGGGCCAAAATGTAAAAGCACAATATAGAGTGGATTTCATAGAGTTATATATGGTCCAGGAGGTACTATACTACCCTATAGTACCCCCTTGTAATAGTTAAGTTGGTTTATGAGGGATGACGTCACACCCGCAAGTTCGTTCCGTAATGTTCTCGGTGCCACATTTATTTTCCACACATAATGTATGCGTGTAAGATTTGGGCACATTTTACTCACTGGCACAGGAAGAATAAAAAAGGAATTCCAGTCCAGTCATAAATTAGTTTGATAAGAAATAATAAAATCTTAAGTGCACAACAGTGTAATTTTGATAAAAATCAGATAAGATTCAAGGAAGTCATGACTGTAATTAGAAGGGAAGGTAGTATTTAAGAGCAGTTCTCATACAGTTGATATAGATATTCAAACAAGTGATCTGATGATGTCGTCACCTTACATTTTCCATTGATATGTTCCAAGAAAAGACGAAAATTCAATGTTTCTATTACCAAAGTGTAAAACCTGGTCTAATTCCTGGTTGAATGATTTTAGAGTAATGATCGGTTAGATACATCAAGATTTGAGATTGAGGCGTAACTTAATTTGATTTAAAAACTGGAAATTTCAACATTTTATGTGCCAACTATATGGCAAGCTGTGAAAAGACGACATCATCACTTCACTATTAAAATGCATATATTCACATTGAGTGTTCAAGAACTGATTCCTGAAAAATCGAGCGCAATTTCAAAATGTCATAACTTCCTTTTTTCCATCCGATTTTCTATCACGTTTTCATCGTTACGCTCATAAAATTTTACTCCTTCTTTACAGACTGACTTTCAACTGTACTGGAATTCGCCAGCGTGTAATGTAGTATTCAATGTAATAACGCTTTTCTACCATGTTTAAGTAAAAAAGGTCTAAGGTAGCTGCAGTACAGTTTGCTGTGTTTGTACACGGATTGTACACGAAATTTCACGATGTACACACATAGTTGCCTGTTGTGGGCGTCAATTTGTGTACCATGTTTTGCCATTTCCTAATTTTCACTTCGCTGCAGACAGTAGACCTACCTGAAAAGAAATCATTCAGAAGAACACGCATGGTATCCTGCTTTCTTCCGAAGCAGTTGACAATAACAAAAAAATCCAGTCATCCGAGTGACGATGATAAAAAATATGTTTTATCTATGTTATTGTGTGTTTTGCTTATCGAGGGCATAAACTATGCAAAAGCATTCTCCGTGCATTTCAGCCCATGATTTCAACGTTTTATAGCTTTATTCAAACCCTCCTAATCCAAGCATCTTGTGACCATCGTTCGTTTCTAATCATAGAGACAAATAATTCAATCACATAAAATTAAACAACTGAGTGTAAACAGGGTCATAAGGGGTACCCTCGTACTCCTGCTAACACGAAAGCAAGACAGTCATAGAAGATTTGTAACATGTGGAAAGCGTGCTGGAAGTAAGTTTGTGGATGGTGAGGCTGACTTCCTTTATAATATTCAACCTGCATGGAGAATACGAGTTCTTCCATTAGGATCTGTTACACTTTTAGCACCACTATACCTAACCCTTTGATTGTTTTATGTGATGATTTGCATTGAAAACCCCACAGCACTGTACACACTGTCCAAAGTCCCTGGCATAAAAAGGGTTCATGATAGCATTACTTGTGAGAGACATACAGAGTACGCGCTGGTCTAGCTTTAAAGACACCTGTAGCAACTGCGCAGCCCATAGAATTTCGATGCATGCGTGGAACAAGTGAACTTGCCTTAAATCCACCAAGCGGGAAAGGCTTCAGGAGAACCGACTCTGTTTCTACCTCCCCCCCCCCCCCCCTCCTCAAAAAAAAAAAAAAAAAAAAAAAAAAATATATATATATATATATATATATATATATACTTGATCCAGTACATTCTACATTATTATAACATATTTTGGACAAAATGTGTACTGCGATTTGTTTGTGAATACGTAGACGAGATAGAGAGTTTTGGTGCGGAAAATATATCAAGGCGGTCGTTAACTTCAGTTATCATCAATCGCTGACGATAAACACAGCATTTCATGCTGACTTCAACTCCTCGAAACCCGATGAAATGTATCACGTATTTATCAATTATCACATATGCTTATAGTTTTACTGTAAACCAAATCAATAGTTTTATTTCAAATATGGTGTTAGATAAAATCCATGGCAGACCGACAAAGTTGTGAATATATTCAGGTGTAATTGACCTCTGCTTCTTCATGCTTTCTATGTCGCAGTCGTGTCTTACCTTTACTGCATTCATTACGAACGTCTCCTAACGGATAGCCGCTCACCCATTAATTTTGCTCTGCAAATCCTGACCACGAAACGAGCATTACGCTTACTTCTCAAAGAAAGGGTTTTCAACGTTAGATATATGAATGCAGACATCCGATTTATTTTATCATCGCTGTCTCTTTCTCATTTTGTCTCGCAGTTTGATTTTTCTTGGTTTTGTTCTATTTTGTTTTTGTTACAAACAGAGCTATGGCAATATCTACGGTCCTAAAGATTGTTCTGGTGAACCTATGTGTTATGCTGGGCCTAGTGATCTACGCATTCTACAGCCAATGTGACCCTCTTTCTGCGGGCGCTATCACCCATCCAGATCAGGTGTGTACAAACTGATCGTTTGCCGCCAAATAAATGTTAGTCAAGGACATGACTGAAGAAATTTGGAAGTTAAAAGTACCAGAAGTTTGGATAAGATTTGAGTTGCATTCCATAATTGCATGTTCCTTCGCATATCGCTAGGCAGTCAAAATAATTCAATATGAAGCAGAATTGCAAATGTGCAATCGACACAACATTGATACACCCAATGAACATATGAGAATAAAGGATCATTATCTGCGAATGAAAAACTAATTTCGTACTATGGAAGAGTTGAAGCCGCGGTTATAAGATAATGCTCACTTAACCTGGTATGGACATTTGAATGGTATGTATAATATCACTCGTTGTGCATTTTATTACAAAGCGATTCCTAAAACAGATACACAGTCGATGCACAGTATTCTTTATTCGTGTTTAGCTCCAATTAGCAGGTGGTTCCACAACCTCACATCGTTTCACACACACACACACACACAAGACATAGATGATTATAATTACATGTATATATTCTTCGCCGAGGCACATCATCTATACTGTAGATGCGCATCACGTTTGAACTGTGTCTATTCTATTTTTAGCTCGCCCCTTTCTTCGTCATGGACCTGTTTGCTGATCACCCCGGGTTGCCTGGACTCTTCGTTTCTGTCCTCTTAGCCGCATCAATGAGGTAAGTTGTACTCTTTATTTGCTAATGTTATCTAGATCCAAAAACGAAATTGTTCTCGGACATGGAATGCATATACAGTAACTTGAGGTGAGAACATTTAAATACATGTACTGTATATAATATAGCGATGAAGTGCGAAGTGTAAGCCTCACAGCCTTTTGGAAAATTCTACAAATTTGGCGGCACATACATGTACGTACGTCGTTTGTAGGCACCTATCTGAGGGTATCAATAGGTTGATTATGAGAGATAATACTATGTATCAATCAGATCATATCATATATATATATATATATATATATATATATATATATATATATACATACATACACTTGGTGATTCTATCCTACTATGAAGAGTGCTCGATATCCTCAAAGGAAGAGCTTTAGACAGGAGAAATGAAACAAGTACAAGCAGTTGACTGCTGGTTCATCCGTATTTATTGCAGCTCTGAGTTTCATGCAACCTCCATGAGGTGCAATCATCAGGTAATTATATATATATATATATATATATATATATATGCAAAATACACCGTGTAAGAACACGTGGAGTGCGGTTTGTTCAAAGATTTATTACTGTAAGTTTGGTAATCGTATGAAGACGAGGAATTCAACCCGGGCATTTACCGGAGTGCCCATCCAGCAAGGCTGTATGTATTGACAGAATAATTGTTTCCGGTACTGACTATATAGGAAGATTTTAAGCCCAGCCTAGCTCACTTGAATGCTGGAGGGATGCAACCAGTTGTTGAAAGCTATTGTCAGTATGGTTTTCATCTCGACACAATATAATAACAAATATCAGACCTTGTATTCACGAGTATTTAGCACACGTGGGATCCAAAGACAAATTTCACTTATGCTCATATCTTACTCCAAATTAATCTTTCATCTCATCATTATATTATTGCATGACAAGAAATATCGTTCATTACTAGAGATTGAAAAAAGACTCAATTCGTTGGCATTTGTCTTTGTCTTGGTGGATTTTTTTTCCCCCGGTAAAATAGCTTGTTATGTCAAAAGTAAATAGCGAAGATAGAATTTCTTTTCATATTTCCCCAACATCGTTTCGTCTCTAATCTTCATCTTTTAGCGTGGTTATACCCAACTTTAGGTCACGTGACATAATTTGAATTGTGGGTAATATGAGAAGGAGGTATGCAGGACAGTAAAGGGTCTACAAAAGGTCACATAAAACGATGCAATGATTGATCGCGAAATAAAAACGAAATGCAATGATTGATCGTAAAATAGTAACGTAATGCAATAGTTGATCGCAAAATAAAAACGTAATGCAATGATTGATCGCAAAATAAAAACATAATGCAATGATTGATCGCAAATTAAAAACGTAATACAATGATTGATCGCAAAATAAAAACGTAATGCTCTCGATCACCAGCTCACTATCGTCTGGAATCAACTCACTATCAGCTGCAGCAGGAGAGGATTTCATCAAAGCTCTCAGGCCAAACATGGGCAGCAGTCGATATAGCATGGTACTGAGGTTAGTAGGTTAGTATCGCCTTTTATCTTTCATTGATAGATTATGATAGGCCACTTTGTACTTCAACAGTGTGTCACCATGACATTTTTTCCCCTAAATTTTAGGCCTATATGTTTGTAAAATCGATGAAACATTTCTTTTCGAGACAATGTGTATGATTGAAAGAAAGATATTCTTCAGAGGGATTAAGGTTCAAGTGTAAGTTTCTTCAATTTTTCTCCCTCTACAAAATTCATTATTATTATTATTCATTTCTTTTTAATGACAGGTTCGTGTCCCACTGGTTCCCTTTTTTCCCCGACATGTTTGTTAATTTACAGATCAGCAGTTGCGATCTTAACAAATTTAATTTGTAGAGGGAGACAATTTGACGAAACTTACACCTGAACCCTCACCCCTCTGAAAAATATATTTCTTTCATTTGATATGCCTTGTCCGCCTTGGACTACTCAACATAACAATGGCGGAATTTCGGAGCTTGGGTATTTGATCCATGTTCACCGTGTTACTTCCGGCAACCAGGGACAGCCTGGTGGTAGTGTCGTTGCCCGGAAAGCAGTAGATGACAGGTTCGAGTCCCACTGGTTCCTTTTTTTCGACATGTCTGTTAATTTACAGATCAGCCGTTGCGATCTTAACGAATTTAATTTGTAGAGGGAGACAAATCGAAGAAACTTACACCCAAATGTGTATGACTGATTGTCGGAATTCGAGTCAACACCACAAATGTCGCGATGTCGTGGGGTCATGGAAGTAATGTCTATTGATTTGTTATCACGACTGATAAAGCAGGTCAACGTCTGCAGCAGACTGCATGTTTATTCTTGTTGAAACCGTTATGCCGGCTAGTCTTGATGGCCACGTGGTGTGTCGTTCCCTAACTCGTCACTAGTCCTCCTGGCGTACAGAATGCGGGACCAAACTGCCAAGAGTAAAGTGGGAACCTCGGCCATCGCCAGCATGGTGAAGGATGCATTGAAACTTCCAAACATATTTGCCAGTAGGCCTGTGGGGGCGTTTAATGAGACATAAGGGGAACAGAGAAAAAATAAGTGACAATCGTAACTCTTTCATCATTCGTTGGGTGTGTGTATTTCTGCATTTGATTGTTGCTTCACTACGAGAACCTTAAAGTTCGTGTGTCCCTTTTGTAACCTGAAAATTAGATTCTTTTCATAAGAATTGTATATTATAGAGGTAGGTCATTCAAACTTTCCTCAGTATTTTGAAATGGAAACTTCTTTTTTTTTTCACGAGGGAGGAGGAAATAATACTATAGGTTTCCACTTAATCTATTCCGACACCAAAGGTGAGTCTTCCAACTCGGATTTCTAGGGACAATAGCAGTTTGATCACGTCACTGTGATGAAGTGCGACGGATGTCGGAACTTGTACATGTTTTTAAGAAGCATATTTTTTAATGCCCAATTTTCATAATACATGTGGATTCGATGTTACAGCACATCCTCCAAGGCAGAGAATGTTCACATTTATATGTTTATATATTCATATGTTTATATTTTTATGTATTCATATGTTTACATGTTTTTGTATTGATATGTTTATTATCGTAAGTATGTCTATTCGCATAATTTGATAAAAAGATATTTAGCAAACGACACGTCAGTGTCATGTGATTAAGATGGTTCTCCCAAGAGAGATCATGAAAATAGTATGCAAGATTTTCTGAATGCCGCGAAAGGCAATTGATATGGAAATGACATTGCAGATGGAAAAATCCCAATGTTTTCAGACGAGAGTTGCTGTCTGTTGTCTTAACGTAATATGAATCACAGCACATTTGTGATGAACTAACCGGCTATGAATGAACCAAGCATGGTACCAACTCCCCAGCAGACCACCTGCAGACCAGCCACGATGTGGTAATGTTCGTCTCGGGACAGCTGCCGTGGAATGAGTAGACACAGTGTGGAGCGAGACGATATGGAGAACTCGGTAATAACTGTAGCTCCAAACATGACGGGAATGTTATAGAACATCACATCGCTTATGAGAGACAGGGCAGATAGTATGGTCGCAAGGATGAAGACGATGTGAAGTCGGTCGCTGTACCGATGTGACACCACAGCCATAACGACGCGGCCGAGAAGGTTGGAGCCAGCAGCTACCCATCTCAGGGTGACAATGTGGAAGTTAGAAGCGCCAAACTCGAAGGCGCGGGGTATGAGGAACGAGTACCATCCACCAAATACCATTCCATAAAAGAATGTCGCAATTATGAGGATGGTCAAATAGGAATGCGTGTGCAACAAAACATGCAGGCACGTTTGCAAGAGTTGAAAACATTCATATTCCTGCGGCACATCCGTTGGTGAGTCCTTTAGGGTTTTATGATGGGATAAACCTTTGGCATGTTCAGCGTCAGTAGTTCTATATTTGTCATTTGAATTCGTGGAAGCTAGGCATTCTGCATCATGGTGCTCATTGGATTTTTGGTCTTGGCGAGGGTGGTGGCTTTTTTTGGCTAGTGGCAAGCGTGTTTTCCTTGTATCCATCTTCTTGGATGAAGATGAATCTTCAGATGTACTTTTGCGACCAGATATCAGTTCCGTCTTTTCATCGGAGCTGTCCTCCGACGTAGAAACCGTATCATCCGTGCTCTCTGTTGTCATGACAACATAGCTCGCTGAGTCGGTCTTCCCCAGCCCCTTCCTCTGTGTGTCAACCCTTCGGCGTGCCGCGCGTGTTTTACCCATAGCCCTACCCTTGCTTAAAGTCTCCCTAGCTTGAGATGCCTCTGCCGTGGCGGTGACAACAGAATCCTGAGTTTCACGTAGGACAATCAGAAGAGCAAGTGGAATCATGTTACACATTAATCCACCGAAAATTAACAAAACACCTCTCCAGCTGTAGGCAGAAATCATCAAGAATTCCAGTTTTGGAACGAGGAACGTGCCAATCGGGTAACCATAAAGGGCCAGCGAGAGGAGAGGACCGAAATAGGACCCGGCCTCGTCGTTCAGTTCTAGAATGGATGGGACAGTCAGCATGCCGAGTCCTAGTCCTGGAAACAGATCACAAAAAGCATAAGTGTGTCACATTCCAGAAAAGTATGATGGGAAAGAAAATTTTACCTCGTCTGTTCAATTCTGTTGTACATATAAGTTCTCGCAGGAATCTTCTTTCTTTCCCCAAAACACAAGCACAAACACACACACACACACATCTAAACAAATAAAAAGAAACTGATTTTTGAAATTTTCGACAAAGGAAAAAGATTCATGTTCTTGCTTCCAGTGCACGTTCATTTGAATCGTCATTTTGACCGATTTTTTTTTTTTTTTTTTTTTGCATATGAGTTTGAAATTTTTGACCATTACATTTTTTTCTGTTCTGTTCTTCTTCTTTCTTTTTTTTTTTGGGGGGGGGGGATGATTAACTGTATTAAGAACTTTTTCCCTTTGTGCATTAACTTATTTTCTATTGACATTCTATACCTGAGGGGCCAACATTCTACAAGCTTTTCTTTTTATGTGGGTCCAAAATTCAGATTTTGTTTATTGTTATTTTATTTTGATCACTTCAGTTTTCAGCGTGTTCATGAAAACATATAATTACTAAAAAGTTCTACAATGATTTTTTACCCATCTCAGTTTACTTCGTTTTGTTCATGAAACTGTAATCCCTGTTATCAAAGAAAATGAAATGTATATGTTCTTTTTGAAAAATGAAATACATTTTGGATTAAATTGAATTGTGTGCCTACGCAATTGATGGTAGAAGATAGTGAGCTTAAAATTACAAAAGTTATTTTGTTGACTGCCGATACCTTCACGGTAAAAACATCGATGTTAGATTTAACACCACGGGTGTTAAATCTAACACCGATCAAACTTCAATAAAGGACCACACCCACAGGTGTTAAAAATGCACTGTGATGGTGTTGAAAAGTGTTCACCTGACACTTCGTGGTGTTAATTTGACACTGTATCTGGTGTTATTTTGACACTGTACTGGTGTGAATTAAGAAATGACACCACATGGTGTTGATTTGATATTTGCTGGTGTTAATATCAATGGTTTAACACCCGTCCAGCTTCAATATGGGACCACACCAGCTGGTGTTACTTTGGTGTAAATTTATTTTCACATTTTTTCAAAAATCTAGTATTTTAATGTAAAATTCTTGATCGTCTTGTTTAAATCAAAAATCAACAAGAAGTGTAGTTACTAAGAAACTCTTCAAAAACAGTTTAAAATTTGGAAATGACACCCGCAGGTGTTAGTTTAACACCATAAATGAGCACCGAAAATTTAACACCAGCTCGGTGTTCACTATTTAACACCGGACTTTTTGCAGTGTTCATGCGGCTTCATGTTGACCTTTTAATTTAGGGTTAAACAATTTCGTTCTGTCTGTCTGATCTGCCATTAATGTGGGTGTTCTTTTTCCATCCGAGTTAGAAAGCCAGACCAAAATGGCGGCAGACTCTCCAGGTAAATAACACGGGTAAAGAAATCTTGCGAATTACGACATTCTTCACGATAATAATGATTCAACTCTTCATAAAGCGTGATCTACATCGGAATTCCAATCTACCTAATTACCTTCACCGGGTTATTTTTGCTGATTTCTTGTTTAAATCACAAGAGTGAAAATTTCATCCAGAGATTTACAAGTGATATGCATCTAGAACGACATATTTGTTCCGGTTCAAGAAATTATGTAGATCGGATGGTTTGATAACAGCTAGCCCTGAAGTGAGCTAGCTGCCGTAGGTTTATTTGCCACGATAATTGCAAGAAATCTGAAAGGCAGTCGGCCATTACGGCAGATTACAGCTTTTTAGTTTACTATCGTTTCTGTGTGAATCACTGCAAAGCACAATTCGAGTTTGTGAGTATCTTGACACGGATGACGACACACGTCATTGCTATTTACAATGGTGTTGTGGGCCTCAAGAAACGTTACATAATGGGACTTATGGATGAAAAGAATGAAAAGGATTTGTTTTCCAAAGAGAGTAAATGTGTCCATACAGTAACTCGCCAAATGGAGCTAGTATAGGATTTCTTGGCCCATTTCGTGAAATTGTCGTTCATTTTCATTTCATGTGCATTCAAATTCGTATGTTTGAAGCGGTGAAGTGACTGTGGTCAAACGATTTCGCGTTTGATATGCTTTCAAATTAGTCTTAGGCACTCAAATCAGTGGTCACAAGTTGAAATACGAATGTAAGCATTCGATTTTGTGTTTGGGCTTGGAATTCCAAGTTTGTGCAATCAAATCAGAACGAGGGGCTCGATAGGAACTTTAAAACCCTTTCAATGTCGTTAATGCATTTAGTAATGAGGTATTTAAATCGAAGGTTGGTTTCTTCTTAGCTTCGTTTTATTCTAGTACAGATTGAGCACGTAACAGCAGAGTAACACTTCAAAGAAACACCCATAATGATTTGACTTCTGACATGTTCTGAAAAGGAATACGTTTAACTTCAAGGGGGAAGAAGGTCATGTACTAAAAGAAATAAAAATGTGTTTTGAACGCAGGAAACGACAGATTTTTTTTTCTGCAATAATTTCCTCAGAATCATTTTTATCACTCAACAAGACGGGGGACGTTGGTACTTTCGAATCGCGCTAGGAGAGAGCAGACCAAAATAATATTAATGTGTGTGTTGGTGTGTGTATGTGTGTGTGTGCATGTGAATGTGTGTGTTGGTACACATCTAGTCACATGACCAAGACAGTTATTTGGAAATCTATGTTTTATATGTACCCTCGTAGATTACTCACAATTTCACCCCGTAAAAAAAAAATTAAGATGGCCCAAAAATCGAAAACTTTCCTATTTTGTGTTCAGTCTGAATAAATCGTCCACCGCCCTGTTCATTTCCTTTCACTTTATATCAATCGATGAATTACTTACGAAAGTTCGTCATGCATCCACCCTGTGGGGTATTAGAATATCCAGGAGGCAACAGAATCGATGCTTATTGTCGTGATTGATGGGCAATTAGGTCTGCCAGTTGCAATCAAAAAATAATCCATGCAAAGAATCATTCATCTTATCCAAACTCTTGTTTTGTACAAGGGAACATAGCTAAGTAGGCCTACTCACCTGATACTGCGAGGCTAACAGCAAATCCATCAGTATCCAAAGCAAAGCTGGCCATAATGATACCAGCAGACGAAAAGAATGAGCCAGCTACAAACATCAGGCCATTGTAGGGCGGGTCTAAACAACGGTACGCGACGCCAAAGACAAGCGCTGAAACGAAGAAACCAATGAATAAATGAGAAAACTCGTGGTGTACTTATAGTGGGTGCACGTCACGAGACCGACACCCACGAGTCATACAGCCCATGAGACATGCAGCCCACGAGTTATACAGTTCACGAGTCATACAGCCCATTAGTTCGACACTAAGCAAACACTGGCCCACGAGATCGACACATTAAGCCCCTTGTTGTATCTGTCGAACTCGTGGGCTGTTTTTACATAGTGTCGAACTCATGGGCTTTATTTGCCTAGTGTCGAACTCATTGGCTGTATGACTCGTGAGCTGTATGACTCATGGACCAGTTTTCACTGTCGAACTCGTGGACTGTATGACTCGTGGGTGTCGATCTAGTGGGATGACCCTCTTATGGTATAGTTTTGGTTGAGGTGGGGCTTCAGGTTTCCGACGTTTTTGATGATTTTTTTTTCTAAGATCGTGAGAAGCCTCTTATGAAATGTAAAATAACAAATTCAAGATGGAATTCAAAGTTTATTTGATTAAAAAAATGGTTTTGTAATAGCTGAGATATCTAAAACAAAGCGATCGTAATGGTGGGAGCCGCCTTTTATCAGGATCCTTTTGTTTTACCATTTTGTTGTTGTTGTTTTTTGACACTTGACCTTTATTTCTTTTAAACAAATAAACTTTGAATTTCACCTTAGAATTGTATGCTCTTTAATATTTGACCAAGTTGTTTCTAAGTATCTCGCAAAAAGATAAAAGCTGAATCCTCATCTCAACCAATACTATACCATCCCCTTATCAAAGAGAATCGAATTGGTAAATTCTAGATTGGTCATAATTATTTTGACAGACATATATGAACATGCTTAGGAACATGCAGGAACTTCAAATTTCTCAGAATATGTCTCCTTTTCAGCCAACTTTGGCAAGTCTAACCATGGTGGCAAAATATATCATACTGCTCGTCCACAGACCTTGGATTTTAACAGGGGAGTCGAAGAAAACACCCACATTTTTAGTACTTGTCTATTTTGGTTCTTGTTTTATATATCATGCATAATTATGATGTAGAAAAAATATATACCCCATTCCCCTCCCCCTTCCCCTCCCCCCCCCCCCCGAAAAAAAAAAGAGACACGTGGTTATACTCCAGGCACAAGTCAAGATAGTCTCCCAATGTAGTTCATTCTCGATATATGGGGAGAAAAGCAGGGTGTCGGTACCAGATACAGAGAAAATTGATGGTTCTAGCTTGGGTCCATCCGCGCGAGAAAGAACCTTATACTAGTATTTGCCTCTCAGTTTCCGCTAAACAGGAAACGTTATTTGGCAAAATATCCAACCATCACATTTAACAGCTCGGATATGATATTAAACTATTGAATATGAATTATTTGTAAGTATAGAGGAGTTGAGCGGTAGGAGAATATTGAAATACTCTTTAGCCTGTAATCCGAGTCTTGTAACAAAGGAGCTGCTGAGATCGCTTTCTGTATCTAAACAGCTTCAGTCTTGATTCTGCCAAACGTTGTGAAATGCAGTAACAACTGCAAGAGAATGCATGAGAACTTGTGTTTCAAACACATTCAAGATTATCAAGAAGAGCCCGCCCCACCAAAATAAGTATAGATAATCATATATATATATATATATATATATATATATATATATATATAGATATACAGAGAGAGAGAGAGAGAGAGAGAGAGAGAGAGAGAGAGAGAAAGTTGTCCACGTGTTGGTGTGATAATATCATCAAAAATAAAACTGAAACCAAGTTCATGCTGTATTCACCAACAATCTATTTCGGCACAAAAATTTTCGAGCGATTCGTCCTTTCTCAAGTGTTGATACAACATTTGAGAAATATATATATATATATATATATATATATATATATATATATATATTCAGTCATTCATTTCACTGGGAAAAGTAAAGCTACTCTTTGACATTGTTTGAGTTATCATAATTATAGTACGTCATGCCAATACATTACAACATTTTAGATCAAGGATCCAGGCTACAGCTCCTCTAGGTCTGGAGAATGTAATATTTTTATAGGGGCCGGCTCGCGTGTTTTATCTGTTCCCCCTGTTCCCGACTCGCACGGCTATGTGAGTATATATCACATACTGGGGCAAACCATAAACAAAATCAGGGAGGCAACCACCTCCCTGACAAAATGTGATATCTCTATTGATAGTCCTACATAGGCCTACCTTGTCGTGATTTAGTTCATCCGCTTGACTTACGGCCGGGAATTTGTTATCATTGTATCCGCTTGCTTGCATCAAAGCCCACAAATATGTTGTTCGGTCTGCTGACTTTTTGTCTGTTTGCTTGTTTTCGTTTTTTTTTTTAATAAATATAATGTGGCTCTAAAATCTAAAATGTCTAATCATTTCTTTTTAAGCAGGGTCATGTTGCATGAAAAACTATAGTAACTCTAACTCTGCAATCAATGGTTAACATAGTTTTAATGCAACAGGGTTCCGGTAAATGAGTACGGAGACTGAACTATATCTAGATATAGTAAAACACATTGGTGGGGCCTGGGATCAGGAGATGTTACCATGTAACCTACCTGAGCAATAGGTGATAGCGCCGAAAACTCCTAACACGATCCAGAAATCCGACGCGGAAGAGTCAAGACTCCATGAAATATCAGGGAAAAAACCTGTTACGGTCTTGACGATACCCGATTCGAGGCATGTCCTCAGGAAAATGAGAAGGACGATGATCAGGCAGCGAAGGCTGGTGCGCCCCGATGATCGTGCCATAGTTGACATGAGGCCGAATAAGCCCCACGATTCATTTTCACCGAACTGTCGACAGTCGCCGTTGGCACTGGATTGGATTCCGACAAAACGCGAAGGTGATGCGCATTCATGGAGAACAATGTGCATTCAAGTGTTATCTTGTCCTGGTATTTACAGCGAGCTATGTTTGAACACACACACACCCACACACACACACACACACACACACACACACACACACACACACACACACACACGAAATGAAATAGACCTGAAGGTAGACATTTGGGTCTAAACGTTCTTCTAATTGTCCCCACGTACCTTTCATTTCATGCCTTATTCTTGCGATGGGTCGGGTCTGGCAATATTGCTGGCTGAACACTAAATGTGTCTCGAGGGCAGTCTCGTTATACTGGCTGTATGTTTCTGCTTCCAATTCTATTACTTTACAAAGCAACCACTTTGTAGAAACCGTCGACTTACAAATATAGATAGATATCATACATTTCCTACACACATGGTATTTACCGACAGAGCAATATGTTCTTAGATGCTAGTCCTCTAATGTTGTACCTTGATTTGTATTTGCCTGCCTGTTGCTTTACAGCCCGTGTATAGCCAAGCTGAGGTGAGGAGACAAAGTGATTTAGCTTCTGAAATCAAATTTAAATCTAAAATTAATAGTCTTATTGTAAACATTCTTGTGTCAATATTGTACCAATGAATTTGAATTGAATTGAATTGAACTGAATAGTTGAACATGATGACTTTTTCCAGTCTATTCACAAGTTGTGGGCAAATTCGATAGTCATGATAGCTAAAAGTTTACATGTTCAAGGTGTCTTCGAACTTATCGACCTATACTGATTAATTGATGCGATTTGATGTAAGCTTAGATGCTTCAGAAAGCTGCGATACATTCATATATATATATATATATATATATATATATATATATATATATATTATTGTGCACCAGGATAACATTTGAATATCGCTCAATTCAGTATATTTTGTATATGTGCAGCAAAGAAAAAAAAAGAAACAACAGAGGGTACTTTGGTCACCGTTAGCACACTTGCAGGCGATAGTTTTCAGGTTGTAATCACATTGTATTTTCTATGCCTTCTCTTTGTCTATTATTATCATTATGATAATTATTGCAGCTAATTCTGTAAAATTGTCGTCAGCCCAAGGATTATATGAGTTTGGTCGACATAGCCACTGGTGGAAAAGACTTTGTTAATGTGTGGGAATTGTCTCTTTTAATGAAATGAAGGGACTCTCATCAGAAATAAATAAATTTCAATTACTGGACGAATCTTTTCTTTTTTTAATGTCTCTTCATCCACCCTCTGTCTCACAATCTTTCTCGGTCTTTTCTTTTCTTTTTTTTTCTCATCTCAAATGTCACACTTTGCAGGCATTCTCTACGGATTTGTTATTCTCGGTTTTGCCTTTCTCGCCGCAGCGCTCCGACAGAGTATCTTGCCTGTAAGGACAAAATAACTGGAATTGGACAAAATAAATTTGCAATTTTATTTTTCTCATTAATGAATATTTAATTTGCAAGACTGTATTTCAACCTTGAAGCGATTGGGTTAGTGAATGCCAATAACTAATTTTACTTTTCATCATCACACCAAACGGAACCGAAGCAATAATATTCGGCCGTGACATCCTTCGAATATGGCCGCAAGATTTATGAAAACAGTAATAATGATAGCTCTCTGTACTTACGCAATTTTCATTTTTGTTTCGGTAGTTAATTGACTCTGTGTGCTATATTGATTTCTTTGCCATACGTACTATGTATGTGAAATTTGAAACGTGTGTACATTTAACTCATCAGCAAATAAAGGGAAGAGTTCCAATTTTGAATTTGAATCTCTTCACCTTGAATAAGAAAGAACTGTGGTTAAAGAGGATAATTTCCTTCTCTTTGAATTGGTCAAACAAATGTCAAATGTTTCTGGTCATTGTTGCCATTTCCCTATTGGTTAAAAAATCCCACTGAAGACCCAAGTAGTATAATACAAGATAAGGACTCATTTGTTGAAAGGACGGCCCTTGATACACATTTGGTTCTGCAGCAGTTCTGACTATATAAAAGTATATGTATATAAATGATATATTTTTTATGTTATCCCTTTATTATGTTTTTTTTTCTTTATGTACATTATCTCTTGATATGTTTCAGTTGACAGTAACTGTGTTTGGAGTAATCGGTGGAGTAACTCTTGGTGTCTTTACGTTGGGTATATTCTTTCATCGGAGCAACCCGAAGGTAAGAAGATATGTAGATCAGTGTATGTCAGAAGTGCGGATAAACATCCAAAGGTCATTCCCGTCAAGTCAAAACTCTCGAATTGTCTGGAGGATAATGTTTTCTTTGTCATCATTGCTACCCAAAGCATTGTTAACAGATAGCGTCATTCAAATTTCAATTTGATTATAATTTCACTTTAAATTAAATGCATTTTCCCCACACAACATAATACAGGGGTATATAATATGAAAAAAAATTACAAACGATCTTGAGTGCACGTTGGTTGACTGTAAAATAAAGGTATAAGTAATTGTAATGAATGGAAAGCTTATGTAATTATATATATAGTGATATATATAGTTTCAAATGAACATGTACATCATCTATATTCTGAGAAAGCAAACTTTCATTGATGGGTTTAAATGTTTGAATAGTATGCTTTGTACCAGTAGGGCCTTTACACACACTAGTTGTACATTTTCAGTGTTCAGCATTTTGATACAGCTATGAAATTATGATGCCATAAGTGAGTGATGAGGGACACTCATTCTTCGCTCAGTCTTTCTTGAATCCTCATTCTCATTTTCATCACTTTCATCAAAGACTGTTTGAAATTACTGCTTTTTCGTCTCAGGGAACCCTTATCGGAGCCCTGATCAGTCTCCTTGTCGTCGTCGTACTGAAACTCATATCGACCACGGCTCCCTCCTCATTTTATGACGGAAGTCCGATGATGACAACGGGATGCTTGTCGAAGAATGCAACGACCACGGCATACGACGAGCTCGGAGCCGTGTTCACCGAAGTTCCGCTGACTTCAGCTGAACCCTCATCAGACCGAAGGTAAGTAGTAAGGGCGGTGATTTGGCTCAGTCGGTAGCGCGTCTGCCTCCGACTCAAGCGACCCGGGTTCGAACTCGAGTCTGGTCTGAGCAATGTTGTGTGTAATCATACCGTCCCCTCTAGTAATGGGTAAAACACTCTGTCCCTCGGATAGGACATAAAATGGAGGTCCCGTGTGTGAGAGAGTCACAACTCATGCACGTAAAGCAGGGTGTTTAACCCGGTAAAGTGGTCCCACATCCAACTGGACCCATGGAAGACCAGCTCAGCATTTTTATAGCTGAATATGGGCTATCCAGCCATCTTCTCAGATGGAAAATGAACAAATAAACAAACAGTACATCTGTCGTTGATTCATAAACTGCACTCAAAACAACGAATTGTTTCGTTCATATTCTTAAAATAGGCCTATCTATAAAATCCAAATTCGTTTATAACATGACTTACGCGTCAAGAATTACTTTGATGTCCAGCAGATTCGTTATTTTGTCATTTGGTAGTAAAAGAAAATGATAAAGAAAATTGATTTTATGTTTGATAGGTGAATGTGTTAGACTGGATTTTCCCTTTTTCAATGTGTATGTGTGTGTGTGTGTGTGTGTGTGTGTGCGCGTGTGGGTGTGTACGTGTGCGCGGGTGTCTTTTCACCCATCAATGGCTGCACGAAAACTTTAAAATTCATGAATTTTGAACGGATTTTCTGATTTTCCTTAAACTTCACTGATTTGTTCCAATAGAATTCCTTGATTCCCTTAATTAATTCATAGATATATCTGGGTTTCATTCTCCTTGAAGAGAATGTTTACGACGGGTATGATATTTATCATTATAATTTCATTATTGGTGATGCTTATGTCAGATTTTCTTGTGCTGATCATTAAGTTGTGCTTATTCGTGTGGTATCTGATCATACCAGCAGTGTGATTAAAATCGCCACCATTTGTGCTATTTTCATAATCCAGATACATCCTCGCAGGATTATATCGTTTGTCTTATCAGTACTACGCCCTCATTGGGCTTGTCCTGACAGTCGCACTAGGAATGGTAGCAAGCGGCTTGTCCGGTAAGTCTATCCAATGTCATTTATTTCCTTCCCACGTAGTGTTACTTCATGATGATGATTAGCATTCAGTAAATGGGTTAATCAGACAGGTGATACACCTCCCTGGATGAATGAACTGAGTGCTCTGAATCTGTTTTGATTAGATGCTGTATACTGTTTATGATTATCTGGCTTTGTAGAATGAGAGACATATTTCCATCTCGATACTAATGTAGATTAAACGCTCATTATGTTAAATCTTCGATATTGACATGTAATAATTCCGCCGTATTCAGTTATCATTTGCTAGCTTGTTTTTTTGTTTGTTTGTTTGTTTGGTTGGTTGGTTGGTTGGTTGGTTGGTTAGCTGGGGTTTGGTTTTATTGTGAATGCCTACCTTTGTGATTATTTTGGCTTCTAGCTCGGCCCCACGCATAAAAATAATGACGCTTGTTTCTTTCATTCATAAACTTCTCAGAACATTCAGCATGATGTTCAGCAAAGCTCATGAGTAGTTTTTCGTTGCCATCTTCCTAACTCTTGACTTTGTTTTCCATGCTCTGCCAATTTTGCTGGAACCATTTATGAAAACAGATGAAAATATGCGTCAGAGTGATGAGCGTGTTACAAGTTTTATATTTTATTTCGGTGGTCGTGAAAATGAAACTGGTGTGTCACTTCTATTGGGTCTTCTCTCATTTCTATTCAACACATTTACATTAATATACATAGTGTGTGTGTGTGTGTGTGTGTGTGTGTGTGTGTGTGTGCGTGTGTGTGTGTGATTAGATATTATTCATCATTTCTTAACCTACAGGACTCACTGTGTGGTCTCCCGAATATTTCAGAATTGACGGCTATCATGTAACCCGGGATTAACCCGCTCTTCTCGCATACAAATGATCTTGACTACTCATAATATTGATAATCCCAGTAAAAGTGCAAAGGATATAACTTTCCATAATCTATAGAGTAGCTAAATTATAGAAGTAGCTCACGCGACGTCACGAGATAAAAGTAGAGTAGCCTCTGCTTATCAATGACTAATCCTTAAAAGTCGTCAGTATCCAATTCAGATATCATTCATATTTGATAAACTGCTTTGATAAATAATCTCCAAGCAGAGTTCTTCTCTCGTTTATCTTTGAAAATAAACACCAGTAGAAATGTGCTAATTCTGGGATTTTGCGCTGGCTTGGTTACGAAATCCTGGGATACCATAAATTTGTGGTAGGTGTAGCGACGTAGATTTGCTATCTTTACTCATAGTTGAAACTTGACACCTGATCTATATTAAATGCATCTAGTACTTTCATTCAGGGTTCCTTGTGCTCAATTTGCATGATTTATTCATATATATCTATATGTAGAGATATAAATATACATACATACATAAAGGTCTCGCATTCATGATAAGATCACGAAAATGCACTGACCAACTGAAAGAGACACTAAATACATTCACAAATACACACACACACACACACACACAAACACAAACACAAACACATACACACAAATACACACACACACACACACACACATGAGTTTAATATCAAATACAAATTTATTACAAAAATTGAATCATGAACGTGTATTTTCTTTCAACTATTTCAAAATTGATAAAATAAGCGAAGTGAATGGTCATTCAAGTAAACAAAAACGACAGCAACAACAACAAAATAAGTAAGATATTGATAGTCCGTGATGCTTGATGTGCTTAAGGATAAGTGAGTCTAGTAGACAATAAGCTGAATATTTTCGATAAAGAGAAAATCGCAGTTTTTTAGAAAGTCATTGTTTGACTATCCTCATTAGGGAATCCACATCCAACCCTAATCGAGGACTATCAGAACGCTGGACATAGGAAACTTATATTTGCACGCATCCGGAATGTCGATATAGTACGTAAAGTGTCTTCTGTGGTATGTGCTCGTACATATTCAGTCTCCCCACGATTAATATCCAACCAGCAGTTAACCCAGATCAATAAAAAAAAACAACTGTTGAAAACCTATTTGTTCCAAAAGCAAAACGTCATTACAGCTCTTACTTAATTCCACTGCTTGTGACAAGTTTAAAGCCATTGTTAATCCGTTTTGCCTTTTTTTTTTGGGGGGGGGGGGGGTAAATATTGTTGATTTCTTGTATTTTGTTAAAACTGTTGAAGCGCTTTCAGTCTGTATAGAAAAAGCGCTGAATAAATATTGGTTATTGTTATTATCAATCATGACTTTTTTATGAATGAAAGTGAAAGGTATTCAAAGGTGCCATCTTCTTTTCATGATTACAATCATTATGCAATACCAGGTGACTTTGTTCTTGCCGATATAGTGAAATGCTGTATATGATATATATATATATATATATATATATATATATATATAATTTATATATATATGTATATATGAAGAGTTTGTTTGCAAAAACCGATAAGTCCATATTTGTCAAATGGAGATATTTGCGATTAAAGGTCAAGAAAAATAAAGAGAATAATAAGAATATTTTGCTTCTTTTGACCATAACTTCAAAAATGTACCTTTATATGTAGTGACCAATATATCATTTAAAAGGTATTATTTTGTACTTTATGACAGAGACCGTACTTCAAAAACTTCAAAAATGGACTTATCGGTTTTTGCAAACAAACTCTTCATATATATATATATATATATATATATATATATATCTACATATATATATATATATATATAGCGAGCTCAAGACACTACGCATTATGATTGACCACCGTTTATAGATTTCGTAGGCCAGTTTGGTGAGAGGTAATAACTCTCAGTGTACAGGTGTATATGGGCAGGTAGATACAGTGCACGATTGGCATCGTTTATAAATAGTACTCAGCAGATGATTTTTGAAGGAAGGTGTTTGCATGGTGTAGTACATAAGATACACTCGGTTTGCGGTTCACCATGTATAGTCCTTAGAAGGACTGTTGGAATGACAGGAGAAAGATAGAAAGAAAGGTCGGATAAGAGGTGAGAAATTGAGTAAGAGTATTCTTTCTTGAGTGAGTGTAGTCCTGAAAAGGACTGTGAACCAAGGAAAATAGAAGAGTAAGGAAGGGACTCAACGTTTCGGACGGTCAATCATAAATACCACATGCTAACATTTCTGAAACGTTCAATCTTCACATCGTGCCCCTTTATCCAGTTGTTGTGTACGACCACAGGTTTGATGTCGGCGTGTTTCTCCCGCCATTCCTCGTTAAAGAAATCGTTTCCGTTCGGGAACCGCCTGGGATCCAGAAAGTTCAGGTTCAGCGATTTTTTAATGTTTGGCTTCTTCATGAGCCTATTGAGAACCTGCTGGTCGGGTATGTTCGGTCGCTTCTCAATAAAGTCAATCCAGTTCTGGATAAAGTTTATCGTAGCGTTGGTGGCGCTGTAGTAAGCAAAACCCGCGCATATCATGTCCGGACGCGTTGCGTCCTCGTATAGATCCTTTTCGAAGTGGATGTCGTAGTCGCCAGTGAAATACGGCAAAGGATTTTGCAGCCAAACGGTGTCGACGTCACTAAAGATGACGTCAATACCCTGGCGCAGGAAGTCTCGGATGTACTCGGGTCGTTTGTTGACCAGTTTAAGGTAGTCTTCAGAACCAAACTGGAGGAGTTCGCTGGACAGTCTGGCGGCGCTGGTCAGTCGCACGTCAAGGGTGATGTCGGTTCGATTACGCAGTTTCTCGTAGACATCCTTGTCCTCGGCGATAATGGTCACGTGGTCGGTTATACCGCATCTCTTTAGACTTTCCAGCCAGTTGTTTGTAAAGTCAAGAAAGGCAAGGTTTGTGGAGGCGAGTATGACCCACTGACGCGATGTTTGCTCTTCACGAAGCACTCGGACAGCAGAACCCTTGACCAAGGGCGTGTTGTCCTCAGTATGGCTTGCCAGGTTAATCGGTCCGCTGCCATCTTCGGAGTAGAGTGTCCGCTTCCCGACCGCTTGAATTTTGAGCACGTGCACTATAGGATGTTGACAAAGAGAGGAGGAATAAGAAGAAACAAGAAACTTCATTATAAAAATGTTATTCATTCATGAATACCCACGGAAGATTTTTTGTGAGTGTCTGAATATGACACAGACTCAAATTATGTTATTTATGCTATAATTAGGCGTTACTACGTATGGCGCATCATAACCTCTTTACATCCACCTATATAGTGTACAATTCAGGAGAGCAGACCGTTAGTTGCAAACACATGTCCAGTTATACCTGAAAACGGGCCGAAAAAGAGCACTCATATAATACAAGTACCACGATATTGACATATCATCATCTGCATTCAAAACACTGAAATAATTGAAATCGTTGGAAATTTTCTTTTAAAGATGTTGTCTTTGATAACTATTATACAAAATATCATTCTATTGCAGTCAAAATAATTAATATAGATAACTTATATACTTTATAGCTCTTTTATCTTGCTACAATACATACATATATATGTATGTGTATATATATATATATATATATATATATATATATATATATATGTAATTATATATGCCGTTTTTATCCACCATAAATACGCTTAAAACTGTACTCGACAGAAATCCACACCGGTTCATTGCATAAGTGACGTACTCCTTTTCATATTTTTGTGTGCCAGTTGAACCCATTCACCCCCACCGTCCCCCCCCCAAAAAAAAAACAAAACAAAAAAACAAAAACAAAAACAAAAAACAAAAAACAAACAAACACCGAAATTGTTAATCGATCGAAGTGGAAAGGTAACTTCAAGATCGGAAATTTCCATTTTCTTACCTGTCCTTTACGTGTTTACATTATTGTTATGCTTTTTTACATTTGTATCATTACTACTACTGTTATTATTGTATTATTATCGTTATAAATTCTGTTATCATTGTTATCATTGTTAAAAGGTAGATAAACAAGGACCATGTTTCGATATTATTAAGTTACATGGGTCTATAATCCCACGCGAGGTCAAAGGTTGGTGACTTAGTTTTAAAAAGATCATGCTAGACTCACCTCCAGCCGATTTCCACCCAAGAACAAAGCTTATAGCCCCGCACGCCGTGATCAGAAGAGCGTTTTTTATCTGATAAGAAAACGAGGGGAATGAAGAAATAAACCCCCAAATCTATAGAGATAACATTGTAGCCACCTTCAAGTAGATAGGACAAGTACTGAGCGAGACGCCACTTGAAGTTACGATCACATCATGAACGTCTCCTAGAAAACTTAGGACCAGCTTTATAAATGGAATAACGTGCACGTCATGTTTGCTTATCTCTCACATTTAGGGGAAACAGAACTAGTTGTTACGACACAATGGTAGAGTTTCAAAGAACTTGATGACGAATGCATTTCATTTCAAATGATTTTTGGCCTTCAAGCCTAATGGCTTTTTGTTGAGCCACATCAATTTGAAAGCTGTGTAATGCTGTCGCTCATGTGCTTCAAACATGCACAGACACAGCTGTGTTGTGACTTGTAAGACCATGTTGGGAAACGAATAACAATAAATCAAGCTGGCTCGATCTGCTATATGCTTGAAAGTTGACATTTCTTATTTCTACAGCATTGAAGAAAGTTCATCTTAATGTGAGTTGCCACGGTAACTCATGCTATGTGCTACTCAGTGTATATATTATTATTTTAGATTCTATTCGAGGGCATTATCAAATATACGTATGAACTTTTACTTTGAAAGACTTTGCATCAGACGACTAAAACATATGAGCAAAATCCACAGCGGCGAAGCATTATTTTGGTCCCTTTAGACATTGAACAGGCATTTGTAACTCAGTGATAATCTTGTGCGTCACCTGGTTTACAACATGATAATCACGGTACGGTCTTCGTCTCTACACACTTTATCGATCGTGGCAGATTGAAAAATCGAACTGAAGAGTTCGTGCCAAAAAAAAAAGTGTCTGACATTGTCGAACTGTTTAATGTTTGGCTTGAACAAAACTTATTTGTTGAAAGATTTTGTCGGTCATGTCGATTAACAGGCAGTGTTGAAGATGAACAGTGAACCAGAGAATGTTATGAAAAATGATTCTTGGAATATTGGTGGAGTTCATGTCTCAATTGCTAGGGAACATGAGGGGAATTAGTCAGTTTGAAGGAAAATCTTTACCATTCCAGCACGTGATGTTCTCATCATGTTGTCCTCACGCATTGGGCGTGGTCTCGAGATTAAACGGGCTGGGCTCAGCTTGACGTCACGTACCTAGACACTAGCTCTTAACGTCCGACAGAGTCCTGTGATATCTAAATTGTGGGAGAAGAAGAGGTTGAATAAACATATCAAACACAAGACAACCCAACAGTACAGATGAAGTATATCAAACGGAAACTTTATGCATGAGTAAACACCTTCGTTTTTCTCATGCAAGACACAAAAGTCAAAAATTGAAAAAATGAACAACTTGTTATTCATGCATAAGTGCTCTTCCATATAACGATATGAACAGAAACAAATATAACGCAATAAGAAACATGAATTAAGTTGCAAAGATAAACCTATGATCTCTGTAATATCTTTGAAGCCCAAAAGATCAATGAAGGCTAAAAATAATGGAGGAAAATGACTCTTCCATCAAATCCAAACTTAAATGACTACGGGAAGAAGCAATATTAACAAAAGTTGTAGAATTTAATTTTTTTTTTTCAAATTAGGAAAATCTTAAGTAATATTTGGTTCTTAAATTTGTCTCATGAATTCTTAAATCACTGAATAAAAAGATTGAAACAGAGAAATTATGTTTATTTTATCAGCTTTGTGCCATTGCTCCCTATGTCATTTAAAGTTTAAGCTGACAGAAAATTTTTATTTTCCCCCTTTAATTTAACACTTTGTATTAACACTTTGTTTGAGGTTATAAAGAGATGAAGAGAACAAAACCTTATTTTGATATTTCATTCATGTATCGCATTGTGTTAAATTATTTATTGTTGTCATTGTTATCTTGAAGGGCATTTGCCAATGAAAGACAGCAGGGCAAATTTTGCAATTTTTACTTTTGTGCCTTGGATGGCAAAAACAAATATGTTCATTCATGCGTAAAATGTTCTTTTGTATTAAGCTACTAGCTCGATAGACAATTAAATTACCTTTAATATGATGTAATACATTGATTTTCAACAAAATCTTACATGAAAAATATGAACTCGAAAAAGTGTTCACTTTCTTTTTTGCAGAGTGTGTGTGTGTGTGCGTGTGTGTGTATGTTCACACATATAATATTTATATGAGGCTAAGATAACATTTGGATACACAAGTCTACACTGAACCTGCGACCTACTTTTCGACTGCACGATCTACGTTTATAGCGCTGCTGATTCCCAATCTCGCCTCGTGTTCTTTCTCGTTTGGCATGGAATAATGCTGGTGGACATAAAGATCTTTGTTTCCATCTAATCTTGCAATCGAACCTAACTTGGAAACGATCGCAATCGAACATTTCTGACTGATATTCGATTTTGATTGATATAGCAAATTACAAACATAATGCTATATCTTGCAAAGAGCACGCTAATTTTCCCATTTTACTGTACTCCAATGTGTGTGTGTGTGTGTGTGTGTGTCTGTGTGTGTGTGTCTGTGCATGTGTGCTACTGACCACTCCAAGTAGTATTTACACTTCCCTTTGCAAGAAATGAAGTGGAGGTCCTTAACATGCCTGGGTCATTGCACACACACACACACACACACACACACACACACACACATACAGTGCCTAGCCGTATAATCAATGCAATGGACAGAGCATCGCTTCAGAGAATGCTTCACTCAAACATAGGCGAAACTTGACATTTTGACGTGCACGGATCAGCATTTCAAACGAATCAAAAGCGAATCAAAAAAATCAAAATCATTCTCAAAATCGGAGGGTTAAAGGGACTGTACAATACTTCTTGAGGTGAGGATTCAGCTTGTAACGTTTTGCGAGATATTTAGAAACCACTCTATTAAATGTTAAAGAGCATACAATTCTAAGGGGAATAAAAAGTTCATTTGATGAAAATCGGTTTTGAAATAACTGAGATATCTAAAAACAGGGTTAAACAAAGAGATCCTAACAAAAGTCGTGGCCTGTCCATTTTACAAGGATCGCTTTTTTTTTTGTATATCTCAGCCATGTCAAGGCCAATTTTCATCAAATAAACGTTGAATTCGTTTTGAAATTACATGCTCTTT
Source organism: Diadema antillarum (assembly GCF_040938485.1). Taxonomy (NCBI): domain Eukaryota; kingdom Metazoa; phylum Echinodermata; class Echinoidea; order Diadematoida; family Diadematidae; genus Diadema; species Diadema antillarum. Next base: position 581,477 of record NW_027271180.1, read on the forward strand.
CATATTTCTTTAGAAGTTTCGCATTATCTCATCAGAAAATGCTATAAACCTGAATCCTCACCTCAACCAGTACTGTACAGTCCCTTTCAGGGGGGCATTTCATGAAGCATTTTGGTCGGATATTTTTCTGACCAACTGTTACAAGCTACTGAAATCCTTGCATCTGATTGGCTGAGAGCAAATTATTATTGTCTGACAACTTTGTCGGACAAAATGCTTCATGAAATGCTCCCCAGGTGTAAGCCCTTTCGGAGTCAGTTCATACTATGCAGAGTGATACCAATAACCTTCCTCTCTCTCTCCCTCTGTCTGTTTTTCTCTCTCATTTAGTTACTTCATTCGTTCCAATTTCGTAACAATTATTGATTGGTTATGTTCAAACAGAGAATGTAATTGCGTAGACCACGTGACCAGGATGGTCTGTCACTTAACACTTAGGGAAAGGCTCGGTCACAAATGCCTTTACGAACTGCTACGAACGCCGTACGAACGATTTTTAGACAATTTCGTAAGATCTTCTTAGGAAGGCTGTACGAAACCAGCGTTCGTAGACCGTTCGTAGAACTTTCGTAAGTTCGTAGCCTGGTCGATGGTCTTGTCCAAGATTTTGTTTAACTTCGTACGAAACCCTCTCTTCGCAAGGCGGATGTACGAACGTCGTGCGAACATTGTAAGAACTACGCAAGATTTTGCAGGGTCGAGAGACAATTCTACAAGCCTTAAATTCTTACGATGATTGTAAGAACACCTTAAGTCGTTCATAGAATGCTCTTACGTCTTTCGTAAGAATGCCTTACGAACGGAGATTCGTACGGCGTTCTTACGAACAACTCTTCGAGTTTGTAAGGCGTTCCTAAGGGACTCGTAAGGCGTAGGTACACAATATTTGTGCAACTGTTGAGGTTTAGGGGTATAAAGCCAAACGTGCGAAGTTCAAATCCTCACTTTGTTCTAAGGTGTTCGACCAGAAAGCATTTCTGTTAAATATGGGACCAAAAGGGAAGGCAATCAAATGGAAAAGAGGGAAGGGGAAGAAAAGAAAAGAGGAAGATGAGGAGGAAGGAGCGAGAGGGGGAGAGTTGGAGCAACAACCTCCTCCTCCTCTACTTGAGATGCAGCTGCAGTTGTATTCTCCTTGGCACTGTAATGCCATCTTGAAGTATAAAACTTTGAACTGTTACAGAATTTTCGACAGGACACGGCAACGTCTTTTTAACAACCCGACAAAATTAAAAAAGATCGTAAATCTTCTTACGAATGACTTGAGAGTGCCGTGAGTTGCACGTACGACCATCTTACGACAAAAAGAAATCGTAAGATGGCCGTAAGTCTGACGAAAGAATAACTCAAGGCGTTCTTACGGAAAACGTACGAATTCTGGGGCCATAAATCATTTCGTTTCTCTAAAAAGTCTTAAGTTTTTATTGCGAATTAAACAGGGTTCGTACGAAATTCGTAAGAAGGCCGTATAAGAATCTGTGCCCCATCTACTAATCTCTACGAACTCCAGAATTCGTACGAACAGTGACATTCGTACGAACCTTTGTGACCGTAGCTGAAGCATCCATTTCGCGGTTATGCATTGAATTCTATTGAATTCTGAATAGATAATTTCCTGCTTACTTTCGTAATTTTTGTCTAGGACTGCAGAAAATTGTCGTTTTACTCATAATATTAAAAAAAACCCATCAAATTCACGGAAATCATACCAGAACGCGGCACCTCTGAGAGACATGCCCTTAGCAACGGGCTTTCAGCTGAAGCACAAAGTAATCTTTAACTGTAAGTGGACTAATAGTGTAGGGTGCCTTTCTCATCGAGCTTGATGTTGAATTAGAAATCAAGAACCATTTGGGGTGCCCTTCAATATTCTCAGCAAATAAGGACAATATATTCGACTGTTTGATTTTGTCAAGATGGTAGCAATTCATTGCCAGGAACCAATACGTCAATTTTGTCCTTCCACAATTCATTTAGAATGATCTAGGTCAATAGACAAGAGATCGATGGCTCTCGAGTTTTCCACAGCAAGTAATGAACGTGCAAGCCTGATAATAATTCAATCCAGAGTATTAATTTCTGGTTGTTGAAGAATTTCTAGGAGAGTTGTTCTGGCATTCCATAGACTTTTCGCGATTCATACACCAAGACGTACTTCTGCTTATTGGCGTCAGGTGTGATAACAATGATAATGAATTAGATAATATATATATATATATAGTGCGAGAAGATAAGAGCATTCGTGGGCGTAGCTAGCGATCAACGTGTGTGTTTATTGCCGAGCTACGTCCACGAATGCTCTTATCTTCTCGCACTGAATAAATAATGAAAGAACTACTATAGCACACTGGTTCTGTACACGGTCGGAACCCCTTCTCGCACTCTCTCCCTCTCTCTCTCTCTGTATATATATATATATATATATATATATATATATATATATATAATTTGGAACCACATGCAGTGACTTCAGTTAATGATGTGCATTAGGAAGAAACAGCTTGGAACGATACTGATTGGCCCCGTTACATTAAGAGCTGTGTTCTAATCCAGCCTGTTGTTGTTTGTTTGTTTGTTTGTTTGTTTTCGGGGACTAAATAATACAAGCTATACTTTGTTATATAGTCTCCCCACTTTGGTCATTTTGGCTATAAGTGTTGCTAGTGATGTTATTAGTACCTGTATAATTGTTTCAGTTATTTTTGTTTAAAAAAATGGAAAAAGGTATTATTGTAGTGTAATAATTGAAGTAGTCATTGTAACTAAGTTATGTTTGTTTCATACATTTGTGAGCTCAAAATAGAAATGAATACAAATCAAATCAATAAATCAAAACCTGCAATCAAAAGAACAACCGTCATTAGCAACACTTTGGACAGATGCTCGATTAATATACCCAATATCAGACATGCTATTCTGTGTTTTACCATGCATATCTTGTGTTGAAAATTTCGTATTTCGTTCCTGGAGATGTTCTACTACCATCTTGACAAATCAAACATTTAAAAATGTTGTTCTTTTACCCAAGACGTCTATACAGAGGACTTTTTTATTTTTGATTCACCATGATTTTTCGATACAAAAGGCAGCCCGAAGTATTAGTTTACTTAAAGCCGAAATGCTTGAGTCATGCACCAAGTGGGTCAGTTCATCAGTAGGTGATCAACAAAATAAGTTTGCTTTCAGCCTAAAACCCCTTTTTTTAAGGGTAGATCTCTGAGAGGCGTTGCTTTCCAGTAAAGTTTGCATGAAACGTTTGTTTATTTGTGTGTGTGTGTGTGTGTGTGTGTTTCTGCAGCCATAAAAGGTTATGATATCAAACACAAATCTGCCTTTCTCTAGAGATAATTGAAGGTGTGTTGAGTTCACCCAATGCCGTAATCACATGATTTCGAGAATGATTTTGATTCTTTTGATACACTTTTGATTCGTTTGAAATGCTCATCTGTGCACGTCAAAATGTCAAGTGTCGCTGATGCATGAGCGAAGCATTCTCCATGCACTGAAGCGATACCATATTCATTGCATTGACTATGGGTAGACACTATGTGTGTGTGTGTTTGTGTGTGTGTGTGTGTGTCTGTGTGTGTCTATGTGTATGTGTGTGTGTGTAGCTGACCACTCTACTAGCTATTTACTTTGCTTACCTGACCTTTGCAAGAAGTGAAGTGGGGTCCTTAACATGCCTGGACCATTGCATATAAACACCAATCACAACCTCTCTTTCTCTACACAGACACACACACGCACACACACACTCTCTCTCTTTCTCTCTATTCACACAAACACACATACACGCACACACACACACATATATATATATATATATATATATATATATGTCCATATCATATTATTTTTCTTCATGCATCGTATAAAGTCAGTGCAATGAACATATAACGGAATTTAAAAAAAAAATAATGAAAACAGTAATAATCGTATTACCTCTCATCTAAGGGCTTATAGTGATTCTATGGAAGATTAATGATTGAACTTTGATACGATAAAATTGCGGCAGCGTTAATAACCAAATGTTTTGAACGTATCACCGAATGTCGCTTTAATGTACTTGTGGCCATAAGGGTGTTCAAACACAGCATGCACACATAATCCCAAGTGTATTTATTCATGTGATCTTCGTCTGTCAATATGCCAACGCCTACGCACGCTTTATTCTTTCATAATCCCTGTCAAAATCGTCGTTACTCTATCAGCATTTGCCGTAGTTTCATAAACTGTGTTAATATTTGTCGGCAAAACATTTGACGTCTTTTCATACCGTAAGTATCCATGCGCATGAGCTATGATAATGACACAAAAGCGAGTGTGCAAGCAGTCACTCGTATTGTATCTAATCCGCAAGTGTTACTCTTGAAAGAAATAATAGACCAGGAAAATAATGTTTGAAGTGTAGAAACGAATGAGTCACCGAAGTGTTCATGTAGCTAACAAAGATTAATTGCGATCTTTTTATCGTCATGGTAGAGAGACGATTATATCCATATCCATAAGTCTTGTTCATTCGAGTGTTACGTTTCATGTTAAGCACTGCTTTCGGTATGCTTTTATTACTATTATTGTCAAGAATTGACAGTACAAACGTAGATTGTGGCGGCAAAAAAAAAAAAAAAACCGACAATGCGACAATAATCTTGTGCGTGGAAGATACATACGACCACAGGGTAAACTACAAGGTACAAATGAGTCTTGATCAGGGCTTTACTGCATTTTTAGTCAGACTAACTCAATTTTTACTCAGGCCATACTTGAAGGGAGACATGGAAAATAAAATTCTTGCATTAAAGTATGGTGAACGAGACATTAAAATCAAGAAAATCATATAAAAGAATGTGTCAAAGCAGAGGGAAATGTCTCCTAAAACAGATTTTTAATGTGACTTATTAAAAGATATTCGTGCCACTGAGAAATCGCGAGTTGAAACTGACTGATTTTACTTCACCGATTTTCGTTCCGGAACAGCCGTCTTTTTCGAGCCCTAAAATATGACGTCATGAAATGAACAAAACCCTTTACGAGTGCAGCGGGACATGGAGGCCGCCATTCATAAAGCACGTATTTCTTGGTGAGCGGATGCCATATCTTGCCTGTCTTTGGTCGCATCTGCTTTCTCGGCTGAGACATTAAAACGTCAAATGTTTACCTTATATTGTACGGAAAGACTTTGAGTTTGACATCGAGAGTGAATTGAGTGATGACAGTGACAATGACACTGATAATGACAGTGGCAAAGTGGGGGCGGTAGAAGAAGCGAGGGAGAGGCGACGGATATGGAAGGCCGTTGCGGACATAATTCGTTTGGGGCACATGTATGGAAACGGGCATACGTATGCAACTGCCTTTAGCAAATTGACCAATTAGCGAGAGTTGTTTGGCAAACGTTTGTACGGTGTTTAGCAAACGTTTGCATGTTATCTATTATACGCATGCCCCATTCCATGCGTATGTTAATTTACTGCGCATTATGCAATTGATCAACCAATCAGGTACTTCGTTTGATATGCATTTGTATACTATTATGTGTGTATGTTGCGTGTGTGTATACAGTGTGCACGGTATGTACTCATGCCCGATCTGAGCAAGGAGGAGGTACTAAGTGTACGTATATGTGTACGTGAAAATCTCACACCGTACCTTGTTTGTTCCTCATCTGGAACATGCATGGTAAAATCTGCCTTCTTCAATGAGCTGAAGATTTTTTTTTTGAAACTTTTGCGTTTACCGCAAATCTTTTCCACTTGAGTTTTAGTGGCCATACTGAGCTGATCTGAGCAGTACTGAGCCGTATTGAGCTGATCAGCTGGTTCTAACAGCTAATTTTATTGGTTGCCTTGAAAATTAATTTACTGGCATTCTGCGCATACGTATAAAGACGGCATACGTTTGCTAACAAAAAAAAAAACACCAACAACTTGCAAACGTTTGCTATCGCACTGTGCAAACGTTTGCCAAACAACACTCGCTCGGTCAATTAGCAAACGCTTGCTAAAGGCAGTTGCATACGTATGCCCGTTTCCATACGTATGCCCCAAACGAATTATGTCCGCAACGGCCTTCCATAGACGGAGCCCACTGCGTGAATCAGCGCAGGGCTGATTCGTTCATTTCGTGACGTCATCATTTTGGACACCAAATTTTCGCCGTCAGATCGGGTTTAGGTGGTCTATAAGGGTCTCAAAACACCATCTCTCCATCGTTCTAGAGACGTTTTTACATTCTGAAAGTTAATTATTCATATTCTCAGAGACTTAAGCTTTCCAGAAATGTATAAATCACCTTGTTTGTGAATATTGTCTTTTTTTTCTCATTTACCATACTTTAAAGACGGCAGGCGAAAATTTGCAATCACCAGTAATCTTTTGTTGAACTTCCATTCTACATCATTTACAACGCGTTATACTCCATCCCATATTCAAGTCGACATCACTCAATAGAATTAATATCAAGCGAAATGATCTTTAGTATAGATTCATGCAAATTAGACGTAAATTCAAAAAGTCATGGAAGTATAAAGTTCACCTACTTCATGAAATTGTAATATCAGGTTACAACTATTATGCAAATTAGATGTGACGATAATGTTATCACGTCACAGCTCACCCGTCTGTCTGTATAAGTTACAAAATCATGTTTAGGTTATCAAGCAACTGACCCCAGGCACTACTTAATCATTACAACTCTGCAGTAATCTAATACGAATTATATGATTCATTCGTTTTGGTTCATTTGAAGAGAGGAAAATGCAGGGCAGATTTGTTTACAGATCGTTATGGGACGTGTGAGGGGATGATGACATTACATCTGTTCCGAGAATGTGAAACTTTGAAATTCCATAATTCTTTCTCTATAGACTTTCATGACATTTTCTCCAGTCCGCTATGTATCGAAGCCAAGACAAGCAGTACACATTTCACTCTCTCTCTATCTCCTGGTCTGTTTCGCAACAAGTCACTTCGAACCCGTAAACTCAAGTTATCTGCAGCCACATTAGATTTGCTAACGTGACATCCCTTCCATTTTTTTGATATAAATATCGCTTTTGAACAGCTTATTTCGCATTGTTAGTGTACACATAAGAATTGTGTCCCTTACGACGATAATGATGATAACATGATCATGGATGTAATGATGATACAGAAGACAAGAAATCAAATCAAATGAAATTATACTTGGTATTGGCCAAAACATTGTTATACTTACAGAGGGTTGTCCGGGGTTAAAACCGCATAATGCTGACACTTTCGAGTCACCTGAAGAGTGAAAAAAGAGAAAAAAATCAATCAAAAGCTATCCTAGGTAATCTCTGGTGAAAAATAGTCTGCGTGATGTACGGATCAAACCATAAGCCTTCCAAGATCTTTTAAGATTGTGAAGTGTCACAATTGGTCAATGGATCCCTCTTTTTTATCGGGCTTTCATTTCTCCTGTCCCTCCTCATCTCGCAGCTGTATTTGTAAACCCCGTTACCTCTCCTCGTTCAGCAGACGATAATCACTCTACAATACAATACAATACAATACAATACAATACAATACAATACAATACAATACATGTAGAGCCACAGCTACATCCAAAGAGGTATGGAGAACTGCGATTAAAAGGCTCCACTTCAGCTGTCGTTATTGTTGGGAGGTTATAGGTATATCTCGACTTGAAGGCGAGCGCGTTCTTATAATGAAAACTAATGAAGGAGAAGTACTACAATAATGTTTTCATGTGTATTGCTTTCATTTTAAGATGACTGACTCTGCCTGCGTCATTTGATATTCAAATCACACAAATCTTTGGGTCAGACAATTAATTTTAACCCCTCGCACACTGGAATAGGGTGTTTCATGCGTGAACACAATTGGTGGATTGCTCTGTTTCGGCGATAATCATGATAACGGGTCAATGGCTGACATGTTAACGACTTTAGACAGGGAGAAGAACGAGGTTATTCTACAATTTCACAAGTAGAAACTGCTTATTTTAGGCCATTTTTTTTCCTGGAAACCTACTGCTCACTCAAGAGCCATATCTGGATTTATACGGGTCGACGTAGGCCTACTCTTCATTCACATTAGGTCTATCCTTTCAATTTCTCACTTCACTCAAGTTCCTTCCAATTTCATTTTCAGTATCACGTGTTACCTAACAACGCACATTTAAAACAAGGATGAATGATAGTATGCTGCCGAGAAAAAAAAGATAGAAAATCATTGTATGTAGATGTATGTTCCTTTAAGGGGTTCTTATAATAGCAAATACGTATACAGTGCCCATGCTTTTCATCAAAGAACATACCTGTATATCTGAGATAATGGTACACTAGGAATAATAAAAAGCAGCGTTGTTAAAATCTTAATCACCCTCGTGATATTCCTTTTCTGTGATTTCAGTCATGCCTTGATATAACATTTTAATTACATATTGGAATATAGGATAGACTAATCTGTTCTTTTTTCTATCTATCAATCTATCTATCTGTTTATCTATCTATGATTATGATGAAATGACTATACCGTCTGGGCTTATAATATAGCAAAGACCACACAGAACAACCATTAGAACTCATATGGCATGCAATATTCAGTTTAAGACTGATAATAGAAACACTACCTTAAAGAAGCGGTCATGATCCACAGTCCGCCCCCAGAGGCTAGCGGCCAGGTTCTCCCGCGAAGGGTTGGTGGAGCGGACGTTCAAACTCCGCCGGCTGTAATAGCTACCAGCTCACTGTGTGGCAAGCACCACGTACTATAATACTGCTGATCGCCCAAGGACCACTCTTGCGCTATGGTTCTTGGTCGAAGATGTTGTCTGAGAAGTGCGTGAGGCTACGTGGTGTATACACAACGCGCTGAATGCGTAAGGCAATGAGAGAACTCTTATCAGCTAGCTATTTTAGTACCACAAATAGGTATTTTACCTGACGTGATAATATTATGTGCTTAAATGCACCTTTACAGTAACGGAATATACTAGCCCGACGATTAACTACAGATCTACTATGTGCGTTTCCCCGTTTTATCGTACGAATCTGATGAGAATCTGGTGGCGCCTTGTAAAGTCGAGGAAAATTTCTTAAATAACTGTCCAACTGTGTTGCATGACTAGTTCCGATTCAATCTTGTTGTTTTACGGTGTGAGTGAATATCACAACCAAATGCAGTCAACAGACTTGTGTAATCTACTCAGCAAATAATTATTGATAGTAAACTCACTACGTCTTTTTTCTTGTTTGCGGGAAATAGATATCAAATGGAGATGAGCGTCAATTATTTAGTCATCTGTTACATCCGTGTAAACTGCGAGGTATTTCTTCTTCACGTGACGTCACTGACGAAGAAACCCCCGTTGTTCTCCAGGAAACAGACCAAAGAAGATTTGGTCGACCGATTAGTCACGTTCCTTTATCTTCGAGTATTTTCGACGGTACGACGACATCAACAGATATTGATAAACAATTCAATTCAATTCATTTATTTCATTCTCAGTTTTCTTCCAAGAAATCATAACACAAAGTAAATTAGGAATTCAATCATAAGCATTATATACATTACAAAGTACGAAAAATAAACGATAGTCAACAGACTAATAAAGATAAATTATGTATACATGCCGGAAAATACAAATTTATATTTAGAGGGGAACAAAGAGAACTGAGAGGTCCACTAAAAGGCAATGCTTGTAGAATGTAAACCACTCAAGAATTTTTCTTTAAAAATACTTACGGCAATTACGAGTGTACATAACACGAAAATGATTACGACAAAATGGTGCAAACAACAGAGACACAACAACATGACGTGACTAAACTGAGGGGGATACGACATCATGATTAGAATTTATCCGAAGGTTCGTAATTCCAATAATGAAATCAAGCTCGTTATTCTGAAGGATCGTTTATAGGCATTTTTTTTTTTCGGATTAACAAACATAGGCAGATAGGTATACTGAATTTGTGTGTCTCGAAATAACGAATCTTCTGAATAACACCCTGGATGAAATACTATTTTGGCAAGGCTGTGGAGAAAAAAAAAAGACAAGTGAATTTCATTCACACGACAATGAACAATAGACCTAAATCAGACAACGGGGTTATGATAACATGTGATGACCAATGCGACATGTTTCAAACTGCCTTCTGATCTCAATGGATTTTTGTTATGTACTGACAATATTGCAATTTTTGTGAATATTTGTGTTAAATCTATTTCGAGATATTAAACTCCTACTTGTGATTATTCTCATGTAATTTGGGAAACTGTTGTGACTTAGTGGATAAGGCCACGGACTCTCAATCACGCAGTTCCTGGTTCGAGACTCCTGACTGCAGCCCCTATTCATAGGCAAGAAACTTTATTCTCATCGCGTATAGTCCTTCGAACCACAGGGAGATAAAGCCATTACTTCCGTGGTTACTTGCGTACAAGCATTAATTGCTTCCTTGGAGGTTATGTGAAACAATTTGATTCTTAAATTCAAATGTCATGAATGTGGTTCTCATTACTGGATGTTTCATATGTGGGTGTAGGCAGCCAAGTCAAAACCGTCAACAATTTTAGCGACGACAAAGAATTACCCGCAGACGAGTATAATTAACAAGGACGGGCCGCTGCTGACCTTTATTTACGAACCAAATGGGACAATTGTTTGATTGCGGCTGCACTTCTCGGACAACTATATTTACTTAATCTTAAACATATCCAGGATACGGAGATAGCAGGGTTGACTCGATTCATTCGCGAGTCTATGACCCCAGATCCAGTCAATACCATAACTTTGTTCATTAGAAACGTAACGTTCCTTCAAAATTTCTGTTATGTGCAACTTATGTTCTTTTCAAAGAGTGCTTACGTGGAAATGTGACAAGTATAGAAAATGATAGTAAATGAAAGCAAGAGATTATTATGCAGAGGAATGATCAGGTATGAGTTTTGAGTCTTCTTCAATTTGTCTGCCCTCTGTTGAAATATAGACTAGCAGTTGCAATCTTACAAAATTTCATTTCTACAGAAGGCACACAAATTGAAGAAAACTCATACCTCACTTGATATTCTTGGTATTATCACTCCAGTTGCCATCAGTAAGTTCTGTAGAAACAGATTTGATGTAGAGTTCTTCACTTGGTGCTCAATAATTGAATGTCTTTCAACGATTACACACAATAATGTCATCTTCACAGCAATCAGTCCAAATTCATACGTTCGCTACTCTCGTTCCACTCCCTAGGAAACATTCCGGAGAGACAAACATTTTGGGGTTTTACTCGCGTACTTTAATCCAACCGCAAATAGCGTTCGTCTTCCAATTAGGAATTCATTTATACACAAGAAGTCAAACCAAATAGAGTGTTGTGATTATCATGTCTCCTACACGAGTCCTCATTACGCGAGCTACCATAAACCTGTTCCCTTCGAGGACTCGAGGTAAATATAGGATCACGCCATCAAAGACAGTGTAAAACGAGACCAATTTGAGTGTTAAAGGGATCGTATAGTTTTGGTCGAGATCAAATTTCAGGTTTCTAACATCTTTTGGTGAGATAATTAGAAACCTCTTACGAAATATGAAAGAGCATGTCATTCCAAGAGAAATTCAACGATTATTTTGATTTTAAGAAATGATTTTGAAATAGCTGAGATATCCAATAATAAAAGGTAAGACCCACCTTTTATTACGACGACTTTGCTTTTCTTTGTTTTTTAATATCTTAGCGATCCCAAAACCGATTTTCATCAATAAACCTTGAATTCCTCTTAGAATGGTACGCTCTGTACTATTTCATAAGTGGTTTCTTGGTATCTCGCAAAAAGTTAAAATACCATACTATACAATCCCTTTGATACTTTCGTGGTAAGGTCAGTTCCACATAACCCATCAACGCACACCTAGCACGTACATGCATATCACTCTTTATCTTATTTTGGTCAAAGAAAATTTTATCCGCGCTGAGGAGTCATCGCAACTTTGACCCGTTAAGTTGAAACAGACATTTCAGAACGTACTCATGCTAGTTTACATGAATTTCACTTAAAACGTCAACCCTATAATGATCATATTTTGCCCCCCCCCCCCCCCCCCTTGGAAAAAAAGATTGCATCGTATGAATACTATGGGTGTTACTTTCAAAATCTTATATAGGTCTGAAAGAAAGAAGGGTGGTCAAACATGAAAAATGGAAGGAATACTGGGAAATCCATTCTGTGAAAATTGTCGCTTGTTATGCTAGTGAAAATCAAAAGATACCATGGTCGAGCCGACTCCACTTCAGACCACCTCTGGACGCGGTCTGTGGTCTGTAAACGGTACTTAAATCTTTCCTCTGTATTTCCTTAACTACCCACGTCTTTCTTTCTCTTCTATATCTCTGCCTCTCCTTTCCCTCCCCCTCTTCTTTATCTCTCTTTCAGTTTGTCTTCTGAGTGCGTGGGTTGGTTTGTTTCTACACTCTCAAAAGTACCTGATATCTTGCATTCCTGTAAATACTCCGTGTACATGATGATTGTTAATTGTTAATTGTTTACTCTCAAACTCGAGCATGAGGTTTTCATTATTTTTTCACCAAGGTTATATTTACATGATACTTCACGTCCTGCTGATAATTCCACTCAATATCAAAACGTTACGTACTACCTTCAATTGAAATAAACACTTGACGATATTTTGTTAGAACCATTTTCTAGGAACGGATAATATTTTCTTGTTCATGTGAGTGTAAACTCCCGTACACAGTAAGGGAAGAGAATCTAGTTCTATAATTGCGAGTAAATCCATACAAATTGGGTTTTGATACATGTACTACGTATAGAGCAAAGATAGCGCTGTTCCCTGCGAGGCAACTTTGATTACTTCAGGTAATCTAAGATGTCCGAAATGATTAAATACTGTCGTAAGTGTCAGACATCTTTTATTTGCTTGTAAATGTACTTAGTTTACAAAAAGAAAACAAGAAATGGCTCTGAATAACACCACTCTGTGCTGAGAAAATTCGTTATTGTTGTTATACAGCACACGGTTGTGCAGTTGAGGTCTCCACGTGATATCAAGGTTATGGATACATGATAGTACTAGGACAAGTTGCGCATACTCTGCCATGCACCACTATAAACTACATATAGATTTCAGCATCTCTCCATGCCTTCTGTAAATAATCCAGAAGTAAGTAAGAGCAGATGTAATTTTTTCTTTCATGATAAAACTGTTGCCAAATCAAACTAGATCAAATCACATAGCATTTCATCAACCTGTGAACTTGAAGATGAAATGTCTTAACAATCAATCCCCTTTCGCGTGCCCCTCTGTAATCAGGATTCGCAGACCCTGACACGGTCCATCCGAGCCTAAAACTCTACGTGGTGGACTCGCTACTCTGCTGTCTACCCGTCTGCCTGAAGGACCTAGTCCGTAGAGATGGTCTACATGTGGACGCACACGTCGACAAGGTTAGCTTGTGAAGAGAGCTTTGATCATTGCGAGCATTGTTAGTCCGTTCGGTAATCCAAATTGTAAAATGTCAAACACAACGAGCAAATTAAGATAAGAAAAAATTTAGATCGATAAAAGAAGTATAAGTCAATCAAGCTGTGACAATAATTTTGACAACAAAGACAAAAATAAAGCAAAGTTTTAGGAAATAGACGAGAACAATTTCAATGTCAATACAACTTGTAAACTTTTGAATATAATATCTCATGTCTTGCGACACATTAGAATATTCGTCAAGAAAAGACTTGTCTTCATGATTTCCCCCCCCCCCCAAAAAAAAATAATAATAATAATGGCAAAATTTTGATGTTTCATGTTCATACACGATACACCCTTCGGTTTGAATCAGTTGGAAAGTATCATAATTCTTCATTAGGTACTGGGACTCGATGTAGGAGGGTTGACTTCAATTAGTAAGAATATGATCCTAATGATGAGGTTTTATCAAAAGGGGCCAACGGAGTCAAAGTAGGGGGATTTGTGAATCACATGAAGGCCCCCTACTGCAATAATTAAGTAGCACTTTATAGGTTTTGAAGTGATAGTGGTATGTCTGTATGGTGGTTATCATTCCTGTAACTTTATTTTTTTTTTTAGTCGATTAAGTACGATGCATCCAAGCAGAGCAATGTAAACACGCAATTAAAAAAGATAGATATGGTCACAGCATCGCCGAGCAATTGCAGCGGCAAACAAAATTGCGCTAAATCATCTAAATAATCAATGTATTGATGAAGGGCTAGATTACACATATGTTCGGCTATTACACCTCAATCTTTTCGCAAAGGAGGAATATTACGAGAAAATAACAATTATGGCTGAAAGAAGGTAGTCGAAATTGATATTGGATCATAACAATGAAAGCAAAACAAAAGACACGGGAATTTAGTTTTCCTGATATCGTCTTTCTTACTTTATTGAGCATTCGAGTGTTTCTTGTAAGTTCTTTTGTTGTGCTTTGTATTTATTTTGTTTTTTAGATAGAGAAAGAGAAAGAAAAGGCCAAAAATGCATGCGAAGATGCCGAGACCTCCGTACCAATGATTGACAAGCCACGCCCAGCGACACCCGTCTCCGACTGCAATGACTACCAGGATGAAGAAGACAAGGTTACAATCTTAGCTTTTTTTATATGATAGGTTTGTGACAGGTCGTATACAATATATAGACCTTTACACTGTAGCTCAAAGAATGCAAGTGAATTCTCAAACATTATCTATGTGCAAAATTGGATTTACACACTGATACTGACTGTAAAATAACATTTGATCTTAATCGCAGTGATCACTCTATGAATTAAAGAAAATTACAAGTATTTCGCATGCCGATATTATCTGGTTAAGCAAAGAGTACTTTAAATCTTTGATTACAACTATCAATAAGTGATGTTCTATAAGAATCGTAAAGAGTGGTAAATGTATTATTAGAGCAGGAATCTCAAAATTGCCACATTGGAATGTGAATAAAGGAGAAGTAACATCTATTTCATACAACTTGTCATGGGCATGGGCCCCAAGCAACTCCGGTCGCCTGAGTTTACAGAACATAACAGTATCTTTCATAAACGTACGGAGGGCTCCATCAAAGAGTAGCGGATCACAACTAGCACCTGTCGTTGGTTTTCTTTTCTCTCTCTCTCTCTTGAATGATTAAAACGAATACGATTATTGGAAAAAGCGAGAAATGTCCATGCTAATCAACGAAACCAATCCTGTTCATGAATATGTGAGTAAAAGAATACCATCTGATGAACAATGCTCATCGGTGTTCATGCAGCATCTGCTGTTTTAATGTGAGCATGTCAGAGAGTCATACGTGAACATTGACATAGAATCACTAGAAAAGAGCATACCAGACTTGTCAGACACACAGAAATGATAAATGCTTGTTAATATGTAGTCATACATATCAATTCCAATTTGTTTGTTGTCCAGATAAATGAAGAACTTGAAAATAGTCCCGAGGTGGACGCCATATTGGAACTGTCAGCAGCCAATAGCAATGAGGACTCGGTCCGTGGCCACACGATGACCACAGAATTATGAAGTGACAACTTGGCTGTGAACCAATCACCATGGAAACGATCTACCCGACAAGGCCAAGCATCTCTTTAGAATAACATAACTTATTATGTAAACATACCTTTCCAGAATAGTTTTGGATAATGAAACATCTTTTATGGACTCACACTATGGGAATATACCCACTACCTTAAAATGATGACGTCAGACACGCGCATATTCTTGGTTATCTGCTTTCTGGCGTTTGAAACGATAGGGTTTACGTCGCAGCTTCCATCTTTGTCAGGGTAATTAGCAAGTCAAGTTATCACTGTTTCGTTGATCATAAACTAAAAGCATAAGCATTGTATGCATTATATTGGATAGGACATCCGGGAACTCCGGATCTTGCTGGGCGGAAATTATGTTACTCCGCCCCGATCTATTAGAAATATTGAGAAGCAGACAGAATGACGTCACACCTCGACCATCTTTTATATAATGATAACACCTTCTCGCGCTTCTCATTCATCTATTTATCCCCATGCACACTCGGGGTAAGCAAGGCTCTTTAACGAATGCGCTTCATTGAAACGATATAATGGATTAACGTCATGAATGCTTTCAATTTACGTATTCTAGGTTTTCCGAGATCCTCCAGTCATCCAAGGCTTACAAAGCATCGATATGTAGCGTGTCCACTGTGAAATATTTCTGCTCAGTGGGAACACGGAGTGAAAATTACACAGAATTAAAAGACGTTGAAATAGAATCCATGTAAAAGTAGCATACTTGTAAAATAGGATGTTCAAAAGGCCTGTGCCTAAGTGAGACAAGAGATTGTCTTGCTGGAGTTGGAGAAAATGTTCCCAACTTCAACTGCTTATCATGTTGTTCTAAAGTTGCTGTCTTCAGAATGATCGAACCGAAGCTCACAGCAGTGGATTAGTGCAGAGCACGAATTAATGTTATCGTATTGTGGTGTATCGTAATCTTATGGGACTCTGAAATATCTGCCACAATCGCTACCGCATCCAACATGTCCATAATCGCCTGTCCGGAACAATTCCTAGTTCCCTCGAGTTGTCTCTGTAGACAGATTTGACCGTATATCTTTATATTATGGGTGTCTTTGTGCAAATATCTAAATTCACTAGATGATATCGCATCTGTTTGTTGTATTGCTCTATCCTAAAATATCTGAATTTACTATACAATATACTGCATTTGTTTATTGCACTCCTCTATCTTAACAAGTCATTTAGCAGTCATTTAAGCCACAAAGTACAAATCTACGTGAGGCGCCTTGTACGAATCTTTAAATGATATGTCCTTTCTTTAGCCAGGGCCCATTTACAGTAGGATTGGTCTTTTCTTTACATTGATCTAGGCCTACAAATGTACTTATATTTATAAATGTTTGTATGTACATTTCCCTTTTTTATGAAGAACAAAATATCAAAAAGCGTACAAGCATAGCCTGAAACGTGCTGAATAGATAAACGAATGCTTTCAATAGATTTCATTGACTCTTCGACAAAGGCTAGTAGACCCTTATGAAGTTTTCGTGGCTTAAATAGATTGAAGTTTAACCCAAACTCACGCTGTCGGGTTCGTATAAGAAATATATGAAAGACGGTAAACTTAAAAGAAATTAAAAGTTAAACACATGAATGCTATTATTGTGTCCTTTTTATCTATTCAAACGCAACCACACACACACACCCACACACACACACACATAAATAGATACATATTATGTATACATACACATATATATATGTGTGTGTGTATGTGTGTGCATGTCTCTCTCTCTCTCCCTCTCTCTCTCTCTCTATATATATATATATATGAATGTATATATACATATATATATATATTATCATTATTATTATTATTATTATTATTATTATTATTATTATTATTATTGTTTTATATGACATACATTATACAGGAGTAGGATGTATATTTACATGTACATATATATGCATATGCACAATGGATAATGTGTGCATAAGGCACGGACTTCTTCAACCTGGTCTACATTGAAAAAAAAAGAACATCTGTCGGTCACCATCACGACCATTGCCAACACCATTTTGAAACTCTGTTTTCTTCTTCTTCTTCTTCTTTTTCTTCTTCTTTTTTTCTTCTTCTTCTGATTGAGTCTACCTCCTTCAAAAGGCTGAAGATTCGTGCAGACTGTGATATTTACATTATAATACAGTTTATTTACAGATATTTACAAGCACCTAACAAATTTTCAGAAAATAACTAGCCACTGTGATCAACCGTTAGTCGGTTACGAAATGATCCTACAGATGGCGCTGAAACAATTTCTGACGACATTGAATTCCAGTTCCTTACTGTTCTAGCTAAGAACGAATGGCAATGCGATTCAGTTCTCGAGTATGGTACCTGATAAGAATGTGGTTGCATGGCTCTCGTTAATTGAGTAACCTGTTTGATGCTTTAGTCCTGTACAAAAAGATGAGTAAGATTATTGTGTATTTTGTACATCATAATTAGCCTGTCATTTTCTCTGCACTGTTCCAGAGTGGTCCAATCAAGTTCTTGCAGCATTTTGGTGACACTTGAGGTGTTATGGTAGCGATTCAAAGTGAATATCGCAGCTCTTCTCTGGACCACTTCCACTTTGTGGATGAGGTTCTTGGAAGATGGGTCCCAAACTGTGGAAGCATACTCTACAATTGGTCGAACCAACGATTTGTAAGCTGTGGCTTTAACATCAGAAGATTTTATGCGCAGATTGCGTCTTAGAATGCAAGAACGTTATTGGCTTTATTGACAGTATTATTGATGTGTTGGGTCCACTTCACATCAGAAGTGATGGTTACACCCAAGTACTTCACGGATTCAACAGACTCAAGAGGGTCGTTATTTAGATGATACACGTGTTGCACCTTTCTTCTTACGCTACTGTGATCCGCTCCTGAGGTAAACCATCCTTTAAAAGCATCTTATCGAATTCTTCAGTCTCGTCTTCATGAGCTGTCGTCTAGTTGTTGTCTTCATGTCATATTGCGATACGATCACCTCCTCATCTTCCGGCATGTCGTGGTCGTTGCTCACGCTATCACCATCCTAAAAATACAATCATATAGATGAAAATTAGTTCTTATTTGCCCGGGGAAGACTAAGTGTGTAAACATAGTTTTCTATAAAGAGTTCTGCATTATCATTGCACACAGCATTGTCAGATGGACGTTTTGTACACCTTGGTGTTGGGAAAATTCATACACAGATGTATCGATTTATAGATACGAAATGAACACCAGCATATTACCGTCCAGTAGACTAGAATATGAATTCGTTACACAATTATTGTCACATGATCATATCATTATTTCCATGGCTGTCTTCATAAGCAGAATAATCTAGGGTATCGCAAGAGCTCGCAGCCGACAGTTAAAAGCTCGAGTCAATAATAATAAGATAAGATCAGCTATTATAAAATGATCAGAAATGTGATCTTATTTCGTAATGACAAGTGCTTTATATTTGGTTGTTGTGTCACACACTGTTATACACACATTCGTACATGCGTCACTTCATATCAAATATAACAAGGTATCATTTTTATGCCGTATGAAATGTTTGTGGTATGCCGCAAATTCAATATTATGTCTCATCCCGTTTTCCTGCAAAAAAGAAAAAGAAAAAAAGGAGGAAGGCAACAACAGAGGGCGTCGGTCAAGTTATGAGTCAGTCTCGGATCAATGGTCGTGTTAAAACCTATCGCAAAATGTAAATAATATTTACAGAATGAAGCTTCAGACCCAGTTCATTAAATACGCTCGAATTCGAAACGAAACATGACATCGGTGTTAGAGGTGGCAAGCTAGATCAGTGAGGAACTGTAAACAGAACTTGCATTGTGCGTGACAGGTGGATTTTGATCAATGTACTAACTCATAACTAGCATTAACTTGGCTCTATCACCTCTGGCTAAAGAGAAGAAGATTATAAATATTCTTTCATTTTGGGGGATTTTGGACCCCCAGGGGGCGCATGGCGCCGATTTGACGAAATTAAATCCTATTCCTCTGGAAATGTTTCCTGCAAGTTTGGTGAAAATCCATCACGGTGTTTTCAAGAAGGTGATTAAAAAACAATTTAGGCAACACTTGGACACCTCCCCCCCCCCCCCCCCCCCCCCCCCGGCGCTAAGTCGGGCACCCGTTGCTCTGTCATGTCTGTCATGATCATACTTGAAACTTTCAAGAAATCGAGATCTTATCCTCCTAGGGATGCTACCTGCCAATAGAAATTTGGTGAAGAACTTCTCAAGAAGAAGATGAAAATGTAAACAAGAAAAGAAAAAAAAAGAATACGCACGACCGATGACAGACGACGCACCACGAAGGCCGGAGGAAGATCGATCGCAAAAGCTCATTTGAGCCTTCGGCTCAGATGAGCTAAAAACGCAAGATTACTACAACTTATTTTCTCAGCTAAAACATGCTTAACTTTCAGAGGAAATGCAGGAAAATCAAATTGGATACAGCTTGCAGAACGTTGCCAAGACAATGAATGAAGGGGGAAAAATCTCCCATAGACATAACAAGTAAAATTGGCAAATTTTAATACTTTGCATCTATTACCATTTTCAATATAATGACGTCATCAAATTGCCAAACAATGATGCTGACTTGAAAGATAATTGTCGAAAGTACAACATATCCGAATTTGGGAAAATAAATGGTACAAGGAAGTATTCACCCACCTCTTGAAGCTGAAATGATAAATAATCTAATGACACAACAAACAGGCATCTTCCAATTTCAAAATTATTATTTACCTTTAACGTGACATTGTCAGCAGCCACTGTGTTAGCAACGTTATTGTAAACAACTCCATTAAAAGAAAGCCAAAGTGTGTATGTATGTGTGTGTGTGTGTGTGTTTGTGTTCTAGTGTGTTGTGTGTTTTAAACTCACGCACCAAAAACACAAGACACCAAGCAACCTACACAACACTCCACCCCCTCCCCCGACCACACACACACACACACACAGGCACGGTGCAGTATTAGCCCACGCCCAAAGAGATCTACTCATCCACGCCCCACTAAACCTCAAACAATCGTAAGCCCACGAATGAAATGAACATCCCGTTACAAAAATTGAAAGCTGATACCAGAGAGAAGCAGATAAGATTCCAGACAAGTAAAACGTACCCAGGAACCGACTCAAAAAAGACACTCGAACAATTCTGGCTCATAACATGTCTCTGATCTTCTCCTCAAGGCAGCACTACCCATAAAATGAGGTAAGTGTGATCTCCCTATTTCTCCCAAAAGTGCTACTGATTAAGGCAGTTCATTATTACTTGAGAAATGGTGCTGCGAGCATTTTTTTTATAGTTATTAACTGCTTGCAAACACGTTTTCGAGATACGATTTCAGATAAGCATGATAATCTAACATAAAATATATATGTGTTGTTTGAAGGTTTGCATGGTGAAGTAAATGAGGGAGAAAGATTTGCGGTGACACCATGTGTATGTAGTCCTTGCTCTTAGGCAGAAGAGCCTAGAAAGAGGAGAAATGAAGAGGGAAGCGACATATGGGGGTTGTGAAGAGGGCAAAAAGTGAAGAGTGGGGGACAGTAATGGGCTAGAAGTTGAAGTTGCACTAGTGGAGACGGTAGAGAAAGGAACACAGAGAGTGGCAAGGAAGAATAGTGTGAGAATCAAGTATAAGATGTTCGGACATCGTTAGAAGGGGAAAGGTGAAATAGAAGGGAAGAGGAAGAGGAAGGAGTTGAATGTTGGAGAATCATGGAGATAGGGGAGAGCAGTGAAGATTCATGAAACCAAGAGAGGAAACGAAGTCGGCGAACAGTGGCTATGGAAAGCGGAATCAGTGGAGGAAGGACGAATAATCCTTCAAAGAAACGGTAAGTAGAGGGGAGATGAGAATATGTTGAGAGAAGGGAGAGAGAGAGAGGGGGGGGGGGGGCAAAGAAAAGAAGAAGAAAAGAACAAATTGAAATTCGAGACGTAAATTAGAGTGAGCTACTGTGGATCCTAGAAATAAATGCTGCGGAGGAGAAAAAAAAAATGGAAAACTGATAAAAGTTAATTCCTGAAAAGGTTTCTGTGGGAGAAATGCAAAAATGAGAAATTAAAATAAGGTTGACGTGTAGACCTGAGGAGAGAAGACAAGAGAAATAATCTGTAAATAAATGTGTAAATCAATACTAGTGGTCCTGAAAAGGACCGTTGGGTTGTATGGAAGGAAGAAATAAAAAGAAAGAAAAAGAATAAAGAGGAGAAACAGAAAAGAAAAGAAAAGAAGAAGATAAGTAGCGTAGAAACAGACAAAAGTGTAAGAGAGAGAGAGAGAGAGGAAAGAGAAAATGAATCACTGAGTAAAGGTGCTAGTGAAAGTAGAGCAAGATGTCTAGTTATAAGAATAACTACGTCTCGAATTTCAATTTGTTCTTTTCTTCTTCTTTTCTTTGCCCCCTCCCCCCCCCCCCCTCTCTCTCTCTCTCTCTCTACCTTCTCTCAACATATTCTCATCTCCCCTCTACTTACCGTTCCTTTGAAGGATTATTCGTCCTTTCTCCACTGATTCCGCTTTCCATAGCCACTGTTCGCCGACTTCGTTTCCTCTCTTGGTTTCATGAATCTTCACTGCTCTCCCCTATCTCCATGATTCTCCAACATTCAACTCCTTCCTCTTCCTCTTCCCTTCTATTTCACCTTTCCCCTTCTAACGATGTCCGAACATCTTATACTTGATTCTCACACTATTCTTCCTTGCCACTCTCTGTGTTCCTTTCTCTACCGTCTCCACTAGTGCAACTTCAACTTCTAGCCCGTTACTGTCCCCCACTCTTC
The DNA here is from genome assembly GCF_040938485.1 of Diadema antillarum. Classification (NCBI taxonomy): domain Eukaryota; kingdom Metazoa; phylum Echinodermata; class Echinoidea; order Diadematoida; family Diadematidae; genus Diadema; species Diadema antillarum. Next base: position 603,837 of record NW_027271180.1, read on the forward strand.
ACTTTTTGCCCTCTTCACAACCCCCATATGTCGCTTCCCTCTTCATTTCTCCTCTTTCTAGGCTCTTCTGCCTAAGAGCAAGGACTACATACACATGGTGTCACCGCAAATCTTTCTCCCTCATAAAATATATAATCATCATTTCTTGGTTTGGAGGTATGCAAGACAGATATTTTCCCTAAAGACACACATACAATTATTTATTTACACAGCTCTGATATCAAAAGATGGAGCATCCGTAGAGGTATCTTGGTGCATAAGCTTTAGATTCAAGACTGAATGTATTTAGGTTTAATGGGGTGTTTCACTTTGCCCTGTGTTCCTCTTTGCCCCGGGTTCCCCTACATGTCTCCACGGAAGCCCATTATTATTTGAGATCCATGCATATCAAATTCAAGAGAGTAATCGTTGAATAAGAATTCCCTTACATTTTAAGACATTTGAAGATACGTAGCTATTTGCAGTCTTGTAAACATAATTTGTATTTTTAGCGAATCAGCTCGTGAAGGTGATACGTACAAATCACTCTGCATAGTGAGATACGTATGAACCAAAATGGTTTCTCTTGAATAGGCACTGGGTTGAAAAGTTGTTGGTACTTTATTCGCAGGGGTAGGCCTACATAAACAAATGATGAAAATTCCAACGTTAAAAGGCATCGTGACGGGAAATGTGAACACTGTGTGCAAGTGATCCCATATTTGTTAATTTTTCGTTATCCATCAGTGTAGCCTCTACAGTATTGCCACTGCTCTGTCAGAGGGCCCTACCATAATTCCTGATTGACTTATTTGTTAGTGCGGCAAAGAGAGAGAGAGAGAGAGAGAATGCGGTAGAAAAAAAAGAAAAGAAATGTCTCGCATCATTAGAAATGTTACGGATGACAATGGGGAGGGTATGCCAGATCCCGCTCTATACCAAAACGGATGACAAGGTCGAGGTGGTCGGGAAGTACAAAGACCCCCCCCCCATGAAGCAGACAAACATGTATGATTATTTTTATTCTCTTTTTCATGCTATCTTGACATCTGAAAAACGATTCATTCACTTTTCTCAGTCAACCTTTCATTCGGCATGTTCGGTACTTGGCAGTCTGATATGCAGTGACTACACCTTGTTCAACCTATGCATTGTCACTACCACTGACTTTTGATATTGATATCATGATGTAAAGGGGCAGAAGTGCCCTACAGCCATTAAACAGCATTCCTTGTTGCTCATTTGGGCCTTTCCTGCTGGAAAGAACACAGTGTCAAAAGGGCTTTTTACACTTGTGTTTCTTAACCCCGGACTTTCTCTGACCCAGGACTATAGTTAGTCCCGTACCATTTTTTCAGCTTTTTACACTCGCCAATTAGTCCCGTACTATCTCTTGTCCGGGGCTAAGGAGAAAACTGACCTTTTTACACTCGTATTTCTTAGCCCCGGACTTTCCAAACCACATGAATATTCATAATTGCGCTGTGTACTGTACACGTACACGCACGCACCGGCAGCACTAGATTACCTCGTTTCTGATTGGTCAGTGAGGGTCGGACTTCGTCTCCGTCGCTTAGCCCAGGATTATTTTTTCGTTCTGTTTACACTCACTTGTTTGGCACCGCAATTGCGGTGCTAACCCCTGCTATTTTGCAGGGCCAGATAGTACCGTACTATCGGTGGGGCTAGCCCACTTTGGCAAAAACGAGTGTAAACAGAAAGTGGGCTAAGGATAGTCCCGTACCAACGGTGGGGTTAAGGCCCCTCCTTAGCCCCACCGTTGGTCCGGAGCTAAGCAAAAATTTACAAGTGTAAAAAGCCCTTTACAGTGTGAAACACAGTGTGAAATCTCATTACACTGTTAAACTCGAGCGTTTTAAAAGTGTAAACACAATGTGAGTCATCAATTTACAGTGTGAGTCATCAATTTACAGTGTGAAACAAAGCATTACTATGTGAACACTCTGTGAAAACCACACCACAGTGTGAATTCATCTTCACACTGTTAAATTCGAGCGTTTTCACATGCATAATCGACTATATGACCACACTGTGGACAGACGGTGGGACACTGTGTTCTTTCCAGTAGGGTTGCTCGGTATAAGAAGACGGCATAAGTGACTGTACGAAACTCTGATGAAATAGGTGCTAAATTCACTTCCAGTGGAAGTACCTTATGATGTGGTAAGGAAATGTGCCTCAGAAAAATCAATGACTAGACTAAATCTTAAAGAAGCAGTGTTTGGGTGGATATTGTGGATTTAGCAACTTTTGGAACAAAACTTCTAGTACGGAAAAGTACAACATGTAAATACGATTAAGAGACTAGTTTCCACGACTTTGTGTACTTTTCTCAGAAGTTATCTCCATACAATTTTCATCTGTTTTCTTCGTCTCTCAAAGGAATATTTATGCATGGTAATCAAAACATTCCTCAGTTAACAATCTCGTAATATGTGGGTAATCACGGAAACTATAGCACAAATATGAAAGCTAGCCCGAGAAGCTCGCCAGTCTGGTGTTACTCAGTTCGAAGTCCGGTCATGCATGCACACTTGTTTTTGCTCGGAACCCGCTGGATATAGCACCTTTTGGAACAAAATACATACGGATTACACAGATTTTGGAACAAAACTCATTTTGTATCGGCCTGACTTTCTTCATTTTCTCACAAGAATGTAAATAATTTGAAGACTTTTTCTATATGGGACTACTGAGTTGAATGTATTTCTGCCAATGGATCTAACCTGCGAAAAAAGACAGATTAAGTACCTTTCGGAAAGGAACTCTTTATGAAGGTACATGCAAAGTCTACTTTATTCATAAGCGTGCTTGAAACTGTGCCAATGTTTTGAATATAATGTATCAAGGAGCAATATAACCCAACATCGTTGTAAAAGTGATTTTTTTAAATCTTTTGTCTCTTCATTTCAGAACATAAGTCATCTACTTTCACACACACGTCTGAGAAAACCTACCATCTTTCCACTCTCACAGACAGCGACTGGTATGCGTTGAATCTCTTTGTATCCGGGTCTGTAACAGGAGGATTAATATGACATTTACCACAAATTTATCTACAATATCAGCAGTAGCCAGGCAAGGTGAGTACAGATGCAGCGGTTTCTCAATGAACCCAAGGTATAAAAGCTGCCACATAGGTTTACCTAGTGTAGTTCCTGGACTGTATTCGCAGCATCCATGCATGCAATGTGCCTACCACGGACGTTGATGGCGTCTGAATCACACAATATTTCGGGAGTACATGTACCAATTGGTGGAGTGTCGCGATCAGCAGTTGGGCGCCTTTTGTGGGGTGCATGCATGTCTGCGTGTGTTTGTGTGGGGATTTGGACTAAGGTTTACAAAATGTTTGATTTATGAACTTACAGAAAGTCAATCAAGTGGCACTGCCAAATGTTTAGAATCCCAATGAAAGCGAATCAAAGATTACAACAAAAAGGTAAAGTTAAAGATGCTGTTTACCATTGGGAGCAGTGATTTAAATGTTCGAGATAGCACATCTAATACATATCTCTTAAGTCAGTTGTATCATAAAACATCCTACTATGTAAAAGTTTTACAATAAAGCCTAAAACATATGGCGATATCGCTATTTTTCTCATTAAACCAGAACTGTATAAGGTTTAGTCTTAAAACATTTGTATTATATATTGTTCACATTTTTTAAATCTAACAATATTTAACATTAATCATACTGATTCAAAGTTTTACGTTGGTTTTTTCTATTCCTAACTCACATTTTACAATTATTTGACGCACGAAAGGTGGGCTAATCTGCAAATGGTAAGTTATGCCTTTGATAAAAATCGGTTCAATAAGTAGTATCTTATAGCTATAAATCATATTAAAAAAAATACTCACGAGTATGAAACCGACTGCAAACAACACTCGTCAAACTATTCTCAGCAGATACAATAGGTCAAACTTGCAGCATCACCCATGTATTAATGATTCAATTCAATTCATTTATTTTCCATTCTTCTTTTTTTTTTCAACAATGATTACATAGCCCAACATAATTATTTCCACATACTCTGACTACTCTATTTTTCAATTTCAATTTCAATTTATTTTTCGTATTTCTCGATGGAAAATACATGGTATATAACAAAATATAATACAGAATGTCCAGCTTGGATATATACATGAAGAAATAGGAATACAAAAGTAATACATAACGGTCGATGTGTCATTTTCAATCAAAGTAAAGGATGCGAAGAGAAATACGATGGAACCTACTAAAAAGCAAAGCTTGTTGAGTGTAGGTCCCAACAAAAGCCTAGTAAGGGGAACAGGATGAGGAGCACGGGTACAATTAAGACCAAAAGTAAGGATAAACAAAAGAGAATGACTATTACTCGGGGCTCAGAAGATTCTTCTCACATGCATTTATGTGTGTGATAAAATGAGAACAAGTAACCACATGCTGCACACTATAGCAGTTGCTCTAATAGCAATTTAGACATGGGAATGATAATGACGTAAATACTTAAGTACTATTAAGGTTTAAACATTCCGGCTTCCATAGACACGGGGAAAGATTTGAAAAATGGATGACATGGATCAATAATTCCTATATGTGATATACCAGCCAGCTGCAATGATGCATAAAAGAAAGGAAAGAAAGAAAGGAGGGGAAACTATGCGACACGACCAAGGTCTTACTAGAAGTGGAAGGAAAAACACCGATGGGAAGGAATTTGAGAGAGCATGCAACTAAAATGTATATGCATGAGTCTGTTCACATGGCAACAACCAAGTAGTATAACAGAGCAGCCATCAGCAATAATAAAAAGGAATTTTAGTGCACTTGTGTGTTGTAGCTATTCAATACATGCTGTCTGAGTTTACGCTTAAAGGATGATAATGACAGACAGCTTTTAACCTCTGTTGGGAGATCATTCCAATATTTAGGACCTGTATACATAATTGTGTTTTTAGCGAAAACTGTTCGAGTTCGTGGAAGGTGATAAGCGTCACTCTGGCGAGTTGGATAGTGGTGGACAGAATTGTTTCTTATGAACATCTGTAAAAAGACACCAGGAAGATCTTTTGAGGAAAATTTATACATAAAAATACCTAAATTATAACCAAACAAATCTATCAGTTTTAAAATCTTATTTTTCTGAAATAAGGCGTTAGTGTGAGATAAATACCCAGCATGGTTAATAATTCTGATCGCTCGCTTTTGAAGAAGAAAAAGTGAATCCAGTAAGTATTTAGATGCGTTACCCCACGCAAGAATTCCATAATTAAGATATAGGGAAATCATGGTTGAATATACAATCTGCAAGATATGGTTGGGCAAAAAATGTTTCAGTTTGTTTAGGATTCCTGTATTTCGTGACAAAATTTTGCTTAAAAAATTAAAGTGAGTTTTCCAGGAAAGGTCACTATCGATGTAAAATCCTAAAAACTTTGTACTATCTACTCGGGTTAGGTTAATATCATTAATCTTGACATCATCAGGAATAACTTGCAAGGAATTGCTAAATAACATATAATGTGTTTTATCAACATTTAATGATAACTTGTTAGCGTAAATCCAGGACTGAACAGATTTCAATTCATTATTCATTATACTTACAAGGGTATTGGGATTGCGGTGAGACAGAAATAGATTTGTATCATCAGCGAAACAAATAAAAGAAAGAATCTGTGACGAATTTTGGAGATCGTTGATGTACAGGATGAATAAAAGTGGGCCAAGAAGAGAACCCTGGGGGACACCGCAAGAAGTTGACGTCATACCTGACTCATAGCCATTTATGTAAACAAATTGTTTTCTGTTTGTGAGATAGTCTTTAAACCACTCTAGAGTCCTCCCACGGATACCGTAATGGCTTAACTTATAATGCAAAATTTGATGGTCAATGGTATCAAAAGCCTTCGAAAAATCGAGAAAAACACCGATGGTGTGGGAAGCATCATCTAAAGCATGAGCTACTTTATCAATGAAGGCTAATAATGCGTGAGTTGTGCTATGCTGTTTTCTGAATCCACATTGGAAATTAGAAAGAATATTGCAATTAACAAGAAATCTAAGAGTTCGTTTATAAACAAGCCTTTCAAGAATTTTTGAGACTGAGGTTAAGAGAGATATCGGGCGGTAGTTGTATACTCACACATTCTTTTGGACCCTTTTTGTATATGGGAACAACTCGAGCGATTTTCATATTATCTGGGACTTTGCCACTAGATAAAGATTGATTGAAAATATAAGTGAGTGGAGAAATAATTTCATTTATTATATTCGTCAGAAGAAAAGCCGAAATACCATCATTACCTATACTTTTCTTAATATTTAGGTTATCAACAATTTCTTTGATTTCTTCTTCAACAATAGGAATGAAAACATGGTTTGTACATTCCTGTCTTTAAAAAAAAAATGAAAAGTTGTCTGGGTATTTGGTATTTTGCTAGCAAGATCAGGTCCTAAGTTAACAAAGTAATCATTAAATACATCGGCCATTTCCTGTGGATCATCAACTTGATGGCCGTCATTCAAAATATGAGTAGGGGAATTTGTAACAGTGCTAGATTTCAAAGCTGTGTTTATCACCCTCCACGTACTCTTAATGTCAAACTTGCATTTTTCAAACTGATTTGCAAAATACAGTTGCTTGGCTAAGCGCAGTAATGAAGAAAACAGTAATGAAGAAAACAATTTAAAAAAGAAGGGGGTGTGACATTATAGCTCTTCATCTTAGTTTATTCCATCGTACTTTTAGGAATCATATGGCTAAAATATAGTTTAACATCAGATTCTATTCTTTGATAATGCATTTTGATAGGAGAGTCCCATTTGAAAAACAAAATCAAAGCCGAGAAAAGATAATCAAGCAGCACATCATGTTTAAACTGAAAACATTCGTGACTGTGCTGATAAGTTGTGTCAAAGTATGTATGCATAGGACCTACTATAAGCATGATAGGCCTATATGTATACCGACAACCAAAAGTACAGTGCTAAGTACTATGCAAGTTTGTGTTGCATAAAGTGGACTACCAAAGCAGAACCAGCTATGAAAAGACATACAGATTAGAGGATAACGGGCTGGATGGCACAAGTTTTTGTGTTTTTGGTGGTTTTTTTTTTCTGTTAGTACTGAATTTGATTTGATTCGAGTTCACTGGAAGAGCGTGGAATTACATAAAAACATGATGAGTCGGACATCTGACACCTGATCGTCTAAACTTCAAAATAAAATTAGGTATATTTTTAATATAGTTTATATATCGTGTCACTTATTTGTTTTCATTTGTTCAAGAACTGGTAACCTGAGATATGTAGTATGAATAACGTTGGACGTACACAGGACTGGACATCCATGCTCTTATCCATGTCATACTTATGTTCAACACTATAAACCGATTGTAATAATGTGGCCACTGGGTTTACAATGATTAGAATAACGGAAGCTGTTTTTTTTCTGATCTATTGTACTCTTGTCAATGAGTTCCTGAATGGCAGTTGTTTGTTTATAAGTCAACAGCAATTTGTAGGTGGTGAATACGATTCCCCACACAGCAAATTTAAGGCTTATAAATTCAGTGTTTTATGCTATACGATGATGCCCCTTTAATGATAACCCCAACCAACATTCTTTGTCAAGGAGTTGTTATGTTTGTTTGTTTTATTCTATGTCCAGGTCTGAGGAACCTTGGGGCGTCACATTACATTCGGCATTGTCGACCGTTCAGTGTGCAGACGAAAGATGTCTCCGATGAGTTTACCCATGTCATAGTGGGAGCAGGATCAGCGGGATGCGTCCTTGCCAACCGCCTCTCAGCAGATCCCAGCAACAAAGTTCTTCTCTTGGAAGCTGGGCGGAAGGATCACACTTGGCAGATACACATGCCTGCTGCCCTCAAGTATCCTCTGAGCAGTAAGCGGTACAACTGGTATTACTATACTGTTCCTCAATCCCACCTGGATAACCGAAAGATGTACTGGCCCAGGGGCAAGGTGCTTGGTGGATCTTCTTCCATCAATGCTATGTGTTATGTTAGAGGGCATCCCTATGACTATGACAGGTGGGAGAATGAAGGAGCAAAAGGTTGGTCCTATGCGGACTGCCTTCCATACTTCAAACATGCACAGTGCCACGAACTTGGGGGTAATGACTACCGTGGGGGCAGTGGCCCACTCAATGTTTCAAGGGGTAAGACCAACAACCCTCTCTGTGAGGCTTTTATTGAAGCCGGATTACAGAGTGGGTATCCATTCACCGACGATATGAACGGCTTCCAGCAAGAGGGCTTTGGATACATGGACCTCACTATCCACAAGGGTGTAAGATGGAACACTTCCAATGGCTACCTTCGAAAAGGAGGTGTCCAGAGGCGGCATAATCTCACTATCAGCTTGCAATCTTTAGCCCATAGAATCATATTTGATGGAAACAAGGCAGTTGGTGTCGAATACATGCAGAACAAAGTCAGGAAAGTTGCCAGGGTTGCAGAAGATGTGATATTGAGTGGCGGAGCCATAAATTCTCCTCAGCTTCTCATGCTCTCTGGCGTTGGAAATGCTGATGACTTGACAGGTCTGGGTATTCCAGTTGTAGCCCACCTTCCTGGTGTTGGGCAAAATCTTCAAGAACACCTGGACGTCCACGTACAACATCGATGCACTCAGCCTATAACCCTATACACTGCACAGTGGAAGTTCCCCCACAACATGATTCGAATTGGTGTCCAGTGGTTCCTGTTTCAGAATGGACTTGGTGCGAGTTCCCACCTTGAAGTTGGGGGCTTCATCCGCAGTCGGCCCAACGTCGAGCACCCAGACATCCAGTTCCACTTTTTGCCTTCAGTTGTAAATGACCATGGTCGTGAGCCTGGAAATTGCCATGCCTTCCAAGTTCAGGTAGGAAACATGAGGGCCACAAGCAGGGGGACCATAAAGCTGAAGTCTAAAGATCCATCGGAACATCCACTCTTGGATCCAAACCACCTTGCAACAGAAATTGACAGATGGGAAATGCGGGAGTGTGTCAAGCTCACTCGTGAGATTCTTGCACAACCTGCCTTCGATCCCTTCCGTGCCGAAGAGTTGCAGCCGGGGCCATCTGTCCAGACGGATGCTGAGATCGATGCCTTCATCCGTGCAAACGCCATAAGTGCCTATCATCCATCATGCACCTGCAAGATGGGATCAGAGGATGATCCAATGGCAGTTGTGGACAGCCATACCCGCGTCTTCGGTGTTAAGAATCTCAGGGTGGTGGACGCTTCTATAATGCCGAGCATTGTAAGTGGGAATTTGAATGCCCCGACCATTATGATCGCAGAAAAGGCAGCGGACATTGTATTGTATTGTATTGTATTGTATTTATTCAGACAAATCAAAAACAACATGTCTAGGGGTGCAAAAAAAGGTACGAATACCCATGCATGTCTGCACCCCTGGAGAACATCATCACAAAATTAAACAAATTAAAAATTATGATTGGAACATTGAAATACAAAAATCTAAATACATATAGGTACAAATATAATACAGTTATTGTAAAATGACAATGAAATCAAACTCTGGCCTTCTGAACAGCAATATATTGCACAAAAAATGGGTAACCAGGATAAAATGTAAATAAGTGATATCGCAAGAGAGGAATAATCATCTAAGACAACAAACCATATTGCAGGGTATACTAGCGGAATATTAAAACATGGACGAATACATTAAAAAAAAAAAGTCTATATCATAGTATATGCACATTAATATTGCACCGGACAGAGTAAGGTTAAAATTCATCAAATGAGACTTATATGATATACATGATACATTGTAGGATGAATTCACATACATAAAAACTGTCTTAATAAATATTTAAAGCGAGAAAGAGATGTACTGGCTACAATGTTACTTGGCAATGAATTCCATTCTTGTGAAGTCTTGAGATAAAAAGAACATTTGAAATAATCAGTTCTTGCAAACGGGATATATACTTTCTTATTATGATCATTTCTACCAAATCTGTTCTCTCGTGTAATTCTTTGTTGTCCAGTATTCACTATATCATTTATCATTTTGTAAAACATTATAAGTCTGAAATACTTACGTCTTGTAATTAATTTCGAGAAATGTATCTTTTGCAACAACGTATCATAACCTGTTTCCCAGTCACGAAACAATAATCTAACAAACCTCTTCTGAACACGCTCAAGTATGTTAATGTGAGATAATCTGTATGGATCCCATGCAGCAGCACAATATTCTAAACATGGACGTATAAGAGAATTATATAAACTGATTAAAACATGTGAGGGACAATGTAAAAAATTCCTTTTTATGACACCAATAATTTTATTACATTTAACATACGTTTCATTACAATGATCGTTCCAGTTGAGTGTTTCATTGATAATTATTCCTAGATATTTTTCTGAATGAGTTATACTTAATTTCTTTTCACATAAAACATAATCATAATCATATTTTGTTCTTTTCCGTGACATTTTCATAATCTTACATTTATTAACATTAAAGTCAAGATGCCATGTCTTAGACCATATACCCAAAGCATCAAGATCTCCTTGTAAATCGTCACAGTCTTCAAGTGAATTAATACACCTATACAAAATGCAATCGTCTGCATAAAGACGAATATTGGAAGATATATCATTAGTAATATCATTTATGAAACATAAAAACAAAATCGGACCAAGGATGGTTCCCTGCGGGACACCAGACTTAACATCAACCCAGTCGGCACATTCCCCGTTGAGCACAACCCTCTGCTCTCTATGTTCTAGAAAATTCATGATCCATTTCAAATTGGAGTTTACTACACCGTACCTTTGTAATTTAATTTCTAAAAGACTGTGCGGAACACTATCAAACGCCTTGGCGAAATCTAAAAAGACGATATCCACTTGGGAGCCTGAGTCCATCGCACTTGACCAATCGTGAATAGCTTCGATCAATTGTGTCTCACATGAGCGCTTTTCACGGAAACCGTGCTGACCGTCACACAATATATTGTTCACTGACAGGTGATTAACAAGTCGACGACATACAATCTTTTCAAGTAATTTGCACACAATAGAAGTCATAGAAATTGGACGATAATTATTTGGGTCGTTTTTCTCACCTTTCTTAAATATAGGGCAAATGTTAGCTCTTCGCCAGTCAACGGGCAGCTTTCCCGAGGACAAAGATTCATTGAATAATTTACATAAGGAACTGGCTAATTGTTCAGACCCTTCTTTCAATATTTTTGCTGGCAAGCCGTCTGGTCCTTGGGATTTACTGACATCAATATTCTGTAATAATTTACGCACTTCAGCGACATCACAAACAATATTTTCCATGACTGGAACACAAGAAAACAAATCGTTCAGTCGGGGATGAGTAAACTGGGAATCATTGAATGTAAACTGAAACTGTGTATTTAAAATATGTGCAATCATTTTGTCATCTGTTACGTGAGTTCCGTTTACTACCAAAGATGATATCGTCTTTTGTTCAATCTTCTTTGATTTAACAAACTTCCAAAATCTTTTCGGATTTTGCTTTATATCCTCACATAAGGTATTACACATATAATTCTTATATTTTTGTTTCAACAATTTCTTAGCTTCCCGTCTTATTTGTGAAAATTTTTCACGGTCATTCTTAGCGTTCGTTGTTTTAGCAATATCATATAACTTCTTACGTTTTTTAAGTATTTTCTTCACTTCTTTATCAATCCATGGTACGTAAGAACCAATAGTTACATTGCGTTTAGGTATATTTTTCTCAACTGCATCTAGTAGACTACTCTTCCATATTTTCCAATCGGACTCAATGTCATTACATGATTTACCGTGCATTTGCGATTGTAACAGATCATTTCTATAAGAATCAAAGTTAGCTCTTGAGTAAAGATAAATCATCCTACGATTCTGATTCATTATCTGTGTGTTACAAAGAATCTTAAAAACAATAGCATCATGATCACTTATACCTGAAATAATTTTCACATCACTTATCATAGTTGGATCAGTTGAAAATAACAAATCTAGTGTATTACTAGATGTTATTGTAATTCTGGTTGGTTCCGAGATGTGTTGATAAAAAGAATTCATTTCTATTATATGTAACATTTGATCAGTCAACTGAGAATTGTCCAAATCAGTAACAAACCCGTCTGACCACTTTAACTGTGGGAGATTAAAATCTCCTGTCAGAATAATTTGCTTATTTCTCTTACCATTTTCGGTTATATGTGACAGAGATTTTTCTAATTCATACATATTGATCATACAACTATTTGGTGGTCTGTAGAATACACCTAAAAACAACGATTTCTTATTTGGAGAAGACATTTCACACCAGAGTATTTCACAATTTGTTTCTAAATCTTGGCGATGCGTTACACATATCTCTTGCTTATGAGCAATAAGTACACCACCACCATGTCTATTTCTATCTTTCCTTAACACGCTGTAATTTTGTGGAAAAATCTCAGCTGATATAACGTCACACCCCAAGTGCGTCTCAGTACAAAACATAATATCGGGATTTTCAATTTCTATGATTGCCTGTAATTCTTCCATCTTATTAACAACACTTCTCACATTCAAAGATATACATTTCAAGGTTTGATCAACATTATATCTACACTTATCAGAACTAAAACATTTCATACTTTTATCTGTTCTGCCTGTCTCTCTGTCTTTACCCTCATGCCGTGCATAGCATGACCCATGAACAGTCTGACGGGCACTCTCTTCTTGGCCGACAATCTAGAATGGACAAAGTTTCGCTTTGTGTCCATATTGCATACATCGACTACACTGAAGTTGCATACCATGGCGACATGACTGCGACCTGTGATTGGGCTCTCCGCAATTTTGACAGCCGAGCGGGACTCCATGGTAGCTGGGATACAACTGAAGGGGTGGGGCACGGAGCACTGATGCGTACGATGGTCTGTCGAGAGCGTAACTGTAAGGGATGCGTTGGATGTCGGTATTTGTGCGCTTTTGGAGTGGCCGGGTGGGATGGTACACGCGAGACGTCGTGGGGTGGGGTGGCTGGTTGAGGTGATACATGTGATGGTTGGATGGGCCGTGGGGAGGAGGACCTTGGGGAGGCGGGTGGGAATCGAACTGTTGCTGTCGGAGGGGTAGGTTGGGTTGAGGATAGTATGGATGCGAGCTCGGTTGACTGGGAGGTCCGTTGCCGAGTGGGGGCGTGGTTGTTGCTGTGGCGAGATGGCGGCTGGGGGGTGGTTGACGATTTGGGGGCATCTGACGAGAAGTTGACGGATTTTGATGGAGACTTTGTTTATCTGTTCGTAGGGTTCCTGGAGGTGTCGGTGGTTCACTTGAGGGGGGTGCAGTTCGGGGTGCGGCTGATGCAGAAGCCTTGGGGATGTCCAACAGGGCATCAATGGCGTGCTGCACTTTACGTAACTCCATTGTTAGGTCGTCGACTCTTTGAGGCAGGCATTTGCATTTCATACAAAGAGGGCCAGAAGAGTCACGGGGAAGGGCGCACAGTTGACAAAGGCGATCTCTCGGCTGGTGAACTGAACTATTGTGAGACGACTGGTCGCTGGCAGTAGAAATGTCATTGTCCTTCTCAAGTACAATGCGGGTGCGGGTGAGGACAAAATGGCGGACTATAACCGGATTTAGCTCAGGGTATATCGCACCCAAGTCCTTTTCGATGAGGTTGTCCTCAAGGTCGGTGTCGGTCTCGATATTGAGAAGGCGTGATAGGCATATTATTTCCAGTGCCTTTCTGGTACTTTGGACAGTTACACCCTTTGGTAGTTTAAAGGAAAAGTTGCCAGATCCTGGTATCCCCTTGTACTTGTTTGATTTAGGGCCGGACACCATGGTTTCAGTTTACTGGAACGTAGAGTTTCAAGTTCGACACGGCACACACAGGTGGGACTAACGACCGACGAATGTGTGTGAACGGTATGTGAGTTAAACGAAATATGTACTTACTGTCGGTAACAATAACATCTCACTTGGTAATCCATTTCGTGGTTGAAGCAAAATTTCAAGGTCAGTGATATTCCCGGGAGGTCCACATTTAGAGAGTTTTCTGCTGGTGAGATGACAAGTCCGCTTTTCAGAGTTTTGACGCCTAGAAACTTGTTGAACACCTTAGACATTCTTGTCCGCCCGCGTGGAAGCAACAGTACATCATTCTTGGAAAGGCGCCACTAGCCAGGGCAGATGTCCCAGTCTGGACACCCTCCACTTTGGAGACCCAACGGTGAAAGGGACAAGATGAACCAGAAAAGCATACCGTAGTTGCATGATTCGAAGACCTCAGATTATTTAGCAATTTATATTATTTTTATTACCGTGGTGAATTTGTTACTGTCATACTAAAGGATTGGTATATACGTCTCGTGATGGGTACAGCAAGACAGGGTAACAGAGATGACAAAATACGGAGGCGAAGATCATGACAATTAAGTGTTTGATTACTGAGTGTTATATCAAAGGTCATTGTCGAAGTTAAAAAGGAGAAGATGGCAGGATGTGGTGTGCTCGAAGGCAAACTGAAATGGTAATAACAACAATTCGGTCTTATGACGTCATTCTTCTCGTTGCCACCATCACCTCGGCAACTAACCTGTACTGCCTCTCCTTATCTTTTGCATAAGTAAGAAAACTTTCATTCCATTTTTAATTGTATTTTTGTACGTGTAGGATATTACTGTTGTCTGTGGACTGATTACTATTATGTGTGTTGATAAAACAATGATAAAATTTTAGGTAAGAAGACACTTTTTGTAATTAAGACGCGAGAAAGTCATAATGTCCTTATGCTATTATTTGAGAAAATGGGTATTGGTTTTTCGTTTTTCTGACAAGCATATTGTCATCCAGTGTGTAGGGTTTAGATTCTTGATGTCCGTATAGACTGACTTAGATAATGTAAAATATAGTTGGTCATAGGACGAGAAATCATTAACTATAAGAAGATTCATTTCCGTGGTTTATTATAGTGATTTATGAAGTGAACGACTATCTATAGGGAGAGCTTATGGTTTAATGGGAAAATTCCCAGACGCAGACATTTATATTACCGGGGTGAACAGTACTGCCAAGTATAAAGACAAACTTGCACAGACTGACAACTGCGTGACCATTACCTCTACTAGTCTATATATAACCACAAGTGACAACGAAATATGTACCCCATGTCCATATCACTATAAGTTCTTGTCTAACTCTGCAAAGACAAATGTAAGCAGAACTCGTGGGCCTAAGGGTCAATAGGCAGGATATTTTATGTTCACATAGAGTCCATTCTGTAGAGCGAACGGTGATGGTAAAACATGCCTATCATTGTCTATACATCGTTTGAAAAAAAATGCTTAAATAAATGAACATAAATTACATTGTAGGCCCTATTAATCGTCTGTTTAATTGAAGTTCGATTTTCGAGCAAAAATGATGATGTGAAAGAGTTCATTAAAAGGTTTCAAATAAAGGTCCTTTTTCACATCACCCAACATTATGTGGCTTTGCTGTTTTAAACCTCTCTAGATTTGTAGAATATGGGTGTGTTTTGGGTTAACTCCCAAACGTGCTGTAAAAGTTTACTTACTCTGAATATTCTATCGCAATGTTCTTTCAAGCAGCATAAATTACCTAGTAACACACTACAACCAGATCGAGGGAGACAAGAGAGAGAAAGAAGGAGGAGAAGAAGAAAGCAGATGGGGAGAGATAAGACAGACAGACGGACAGACAGGAGTTAGAGAAAAGGAAAAAGATGTGCAAACCTGATGGACGCGCTGACCACAGCGGAGAGAAAGAGTCCCCGGGTGAATTCCCGAAGAGTTCCATGACGAGCGGGCCATGATATGCGGAAGACAGGCCACAGGACACCGCATCGTGTAAACACTGTCGTCTGCTCACATAAAGCAGACCGATTTTTTGAACGCGCAGTGAAGCACCATTAAACTATGCACCAGAAGTACAATGTGTGCAACTATTGGTAATATTGATGTTGCCACGTGGCATTTTCTACACTAGGCCTACTTACATGACCCTTCTTGAAAATGCCGCCCGTCCTGCTACCCGATCTTTGTTAGATGCCAACTCATTTAACAAGATGGCAGGGACAAGATGGTTAAGGTTGGCGCTGGAATATCTGCCAAATATGGCAGCGTTGAAATCATCGAAAATCATCACTTTCTGTTAAACAAGCTTTGTGAGGAGGAACGTGGCGGTTTTCTTCCTTACTAAGCTATCTCCTTTCTATTTCTGCTTAAACTCTTTTCATCTAACACTTGATGAATCACGTGGCTCTATGCACTTTGCACGCCAAACTTGCACATTAACTGTATTATTAATCGTGGACAAATTTTGATTGTTTTTATTCAACATATTCGTACATAATGCTGTACAGTGCGTATTAAAAAAAGGTAATCCAACTTTGTAGGGCTACTATTTCATAATTGTCAGCTATGGAGAGCACAATGTTAGTTGTTAGGAAAGACGAACTCTTCCTCTTTCCATTGGTACCTAATTATGTTGAAAAATAACATGCATGACTGAGCACATGAACTTTAAAGACAACAATGACAAATTGCACTTTTTCCAAGTTTGTGTGTTATTGTGAAGGAACAATGCATGTCTCACTGCATGGATGAGATCTGTCAATGAAAGTGGCCAAGATGTTAGCCAGCCTGTACGAATGCATGTTCGTGTTTTATCTTTAGGGTTTCTCCTAACATTTTATGGTTCATAGCACACTTAGTAATTCAAAAGGTCTATGCCTGAATGAGAAAGGAAGTTTGAGAAAATGTTCCCAACCTAAACTGCGTTGTTCTGAAGTTGCTGTCGTGATCGTACTGAAGCTCACGGAAGTGGATTGCTGCAGAGCACTAATTAATGCTATCGTATCGTGGTGTATCATGTAATCTTATGGGACTCTGAAATATCTGCCACAATCGCTGCCGTATCGAACGTGCCTACAACAATTGAGTGTTTATAACGACATTTCCTGTTTTCCTTGAGCTGTCCTTATTAGATAGATTTTACCATAAATATGTAAGTATATAATTTTGGGCGCGATGTACAAATATTTAAACTTACTGTACTATACTGCATTTATTTCTTTTGCTGTTCTATCGTAACGAGTTATTTAGAAGTAATTCAAGTCACAAAATACCAATAAAGGCGAGGCAAACATACTCAACTTTGACTGATATGTACTCTATGCAGCAAAGGCTTATTTATAGTACAGCCTGTCTTTTCTGCACATGGATGTATTATATTAAACAATAATATTGTATGTACATCTCCCCCTTTTTGTGAAAAAAAATTGAAAGGCTTAAAAGCATAGCTTGAAATACTTTAAACAGGTAGATTTCAATGACTCTTCGTTAAAGACAAGTAGGGCTATTATGAAGGCCTGAAGACATAAATAGGTTAAAGGCTAACCCATATTCACTCTGTCGGGCTCGCATAAGAAGTATGAAGGGCGGAATACTTGAGGGAAAATAAAATGTCAACTCATGAACACGATTACTATAATATTGTGTCCTTTTTATTTTATTTTTTTTTTGGTTTCTTCTTGATCTTTATTAATTTCATTCAAATCATACATGATTTAATCCATTCTAGATATAACATAAAAAGTACAAATACAAAAACTCACCATCGTTTTATCCTTTCATAAACACACCTTCACACACACACACACACACACACACGTCTCTCTCTCTCTCTCTCTATTCCATATTGTATATATATATATATATATATATGGGAGTGTGTGTGTGTGTTTGTGTGTGTGTGCATATGCACATAGACATTCATACGTCTGTACGTTATCTCTAATTAATAGTAGAATTGATAACATGGTATTTAAGTTTATAAGGCACTGATTTCGTCAATCTATACTCTACATAAAAAAAAACGGCAGTCTGTCACCGATGTCCACATCATTCTGACATTTGATTTCAAAATACTGTGATCCGATCCTGAGGTAAATCATCCTTTAAAAGCATCTTATCGAATTCTGTAGGCTCGTCTTCATAAGCCGTCGTCTGGGCTGTTGTCTTCATGTCATATTGCGATACGATCACCTTCTCATCTTCGGGCGTGTCGTGGTCGTTGCCCACGCTATCGTCATCCTGAAAATACAATCATAGGTGAATATAATGGTATTATTCACTTCTTATTTGCCCGGGAAACGCTTTAGTGTGTAGACATAGTTTTCTTCTTTTTTTTTAAATGTCATTATCATTACTTCCACATTGTCAGACGGACATTTCTTTTTTTACACCTTGATGAACGAGACGATCTCCTATTGGAAACTTCAAATACAGACATAAAATTATCGACTCATAGATACGAAATGAATAGCAGCATATTACCGCCCCTTATTAGAACAGAATGTGGATAAAATTCGATACACATGATTATGTTTCTAAATAATCACAATTACTTTCATGACTCTCTTAATAGGTAGGCCTACCGGTAAAGGATCTCGGGTGCCTACAGATAACATGTCTCTCGTAAAAGATCAAGGAAATTTGGAAAATAAGTTCAGCTCTGGCAAGATTTTTTTTTTTTAATGAGAAGTGCTAATTTTGTTTTTCAGTGGACACATGCACATGAATATTATACAGATACAATACAGATAGATATACTAATAATATTACACTATATCCATACATGCACAGCATCGTGTCGAATGCATAATACGGTTTGTATGCATTCTCGACATTACACCACAAATTGAGTAAAGGAACCGCTAATTTTAACCTTATGTCTTACTTCAAGATATGTTTTTTCGTTTTTTGGTCGCCTGTTCAATTTCATTGATGCAGGAAGGCAACAACAGAGGGCGTCCATCAGATTATACGTTAATCTCGGATCGATGACCGTGCCGTTGTTAGAACCTATAGAGAAATCATAACAAAGTGTAATAAAAGCAAGACAATATTCAGAGTTGTGAAGGTTCAGTTGTGAGTTTCTTCAATTTGTGTCTCCCTCTAGGAGGGAGACAAATTGAAGAAATTTACACCTGAAAATATGAATACTTTTAGAGAATAGAGCTCCCAAAACACACCTGAAGTGAAGGTGGCAAGCTGTTTATTTCAATAACTGACTGACAGAGCCTGCAATGTGCGTTACAAGCACAAGTGAATTTTAATTCACCAAATTATTTCATTGAAACAGAAACAATTACACTAATATCAAAAACATATTGGATAAGCAAGCATTCAAGGCAGTACAGTATGTCCCCCCCCCCCAAAAAAAAAAAAAATACAATCAATCCTTATTTCTCTTTGACCACTGAAGCAAATCGAATGGGGTTTCCTGTAAGATGTGTGCAATGAGTTATAGTTTCATACCCTTAATTTGTATTTAGATTGATTCCCTATTTTTAAAGATATCATTGCGTCGGGTCCCGTTGTATTTTTTTTTTTGGGGGGGGGGGACATACGGTACATGAAGTAAGGCACAATTCTTCATTGGTTTCTCTGATGTCAACACTTTCTAAAGAGAGTAAAATGTTAACAAGTTTTTTAGAAAAGACAGTCTGAGGATTACTGCAAAGACCTAGTGCATTATTTTAGTGATGAGAATATGAAAAAAAAATACTTCAGGAAGACGCATTAGGTGGTAGGAAAATGGCGATGTGACACAAGCTGTTACGAAAGTGTCGTGACACCAACAGATTTTTGATCCTGATAATAATGCTACATACGATTGCGTTATCCATATAACGGGCCCCCTATGCCCCCCCCCCCCCCCCCCCCCCAAGAAAAAAAATAAAAATTACAGAAGTTCAGGTTCATCATTGATAGAGTTCCTCATTCAAAGAGTATACAGATCGCGAAATATGATTTTATATCACAATAAACCCTTGTAAAATGTTTACTTTGTTTACAACACACATTAATATAGGCATTATTTTAGAGATAAACTTTAGTCCATGTAAGCACTGACCCACCAAGAGGCAAGGGTACAACAAATTATATTGTATGTCATGTAAACTCCAAATATAGCACATTGAAATCGAACCCGAAAGCTATTACGTCAAAAGGGTGATTTTTTTTCACCGATTTCTTCTTTTTTAACTGCGAAACTTGCCTGTAATGTAGCTAGTGAGGGTTCCCATGACGACGCAAACGAAGCATCCAATAGGCGAGTAGTACAAGAAGGATAAATCATACAAATCGGCTACACTTGGTCTGGAAATGAGAAGAAACACACGAAACCGAGATCACTTACGATACATAGAATATAGATGATAAATAAAGATAATTAATACTAATTAAAACTACTTATATAAATAATAATAATACATAGAATATAAATGATAATTAAAGATATATATATATATATATATATATATATATATATCATATAATCCAAAAATAGATGTTTGAATTTGTGTAATGATATGATGTCGCCTGTTCTTGCCTGGAATTACTATTATACACGTATACTTTTGTAAGTATTGCTATGAATATTTTAATTGTTTTTGTTGCATGACTGTGATCTCTCTACCAGACTCTCTTTAACTTTTTTAATTTGCTTAATATTCAATTCAATTCAATTCAAATGAAATTTTATTTCCAATTACACATGTTTGTTGTCTTCACAGATTCAAAGAAAACAAAACGTACAATATACTAAAACAAAGAATGCATGTATTATGAAACTAATTGTTAAAAATAATTGCGTTACTGGAAAAGAGGGACCCACGGAAAAGACAAGCTTGTTGGAATGTGGGTCACGCAATACATGACATGATAGAGTGATAGCACATTTTAAGGCCTCTGTTTTAATCTCACAGGTTAACCTGCTCGTAAGTCTTAGTACATCTGGCCATCAATATTATTCCTAATCTTATTCTTTATAGTTTTTCATATCATTATCATTTAGCATTATATCATCGTATGTGTGTTGGCAATAAAGTGCCCGCCTGTGCGTGCTTTGAGCAGGGAAAATTGGCAGGGAAAACCCCCATAGTGTTGTACACAATGTCCAAAGTCCCTGGCACTGCAACTGTTGAGGGAGAGGGTTTTCTATTAAACCGAGAATCCTTCGCACGACAATCCGAAAAAAATGCTAGGCACATAATGATATCGACTAAAACCAAAAGAGCTTTATAACTCTGTTAAACAAGAAGGAAAGAGTGTGATTATGGAGTAATATTCGCAGACGGGTAAAATGGATTTTTTTTTTTTTTTTTTGCCGTAGCACATGACTTAGAAATGAAAAGAAACAACCGATTTCGAAGAGTTTACCGAGCCTCCTCAGCGGCAGACGAGGTCACTAGCGGTGACGAACTATTGTAAGTCGAAATCATCTCCGAAACCACCATTATCTCCGTTGAATTGTACATCGTACAGCCGTCTACAGATAGGACGTTAACTCCTGAGGCAGACGGGTATATCAGCGAGCCGACTTTAATCCAACCAACGAAGAGGACGCCACTTAGTATTCCAACGATTGCACCCTGAAGAAAGACACCATTTTGATAATCGAAGTATATTATGAAATATGTATTATCCGCGAGCACGAGTAGATAGATGAATGGATATATCTTTTATATATGTATATATATGTATATATATATATATATATATATGCGTGTGTGTGTGTATGTGTGTGTGCGTGTGCGTGTGTGTGTGTGTGTATGTGTGTTTACATATATTTACACAGCTTTTTATGAGGTTAAAATCCAAGCTATAAACATGAGAGAGAATCTCACGGATAAGCTTATTAAGTACTTTCATTCTACAAACAGTAATATTGCGCAACGAGCATTAAGAAGTTGTTGCCAAGTAGCCACTTTGGGTGATTAAACTAATGCCGCTCCTACAGTGAATAGCTGATGTGTTTATTGAGGAAATAGTTTTCCTTACTCTTGATTTTCATATAGATGTAACACACGGACACCGTTACACAAACTGCTAATACACTTTGGAGGAACAAGCACACATAATGCTGGCCTACATAGCCAAAAAGCCGAGCCCTTAATGCTTGTGGCAACTTTAATCGCACATAATATGCATTTGTAAACCATGCATAAATGCATGCGTGACTTAAGTGGTATAGGCCTACATTATTTCTGCGTCTTTCGTTCTGTGTTGAGTGCCACCATACACATTGCAAAACACGACTGAATGGTTTACTGCCGCAAAACTTACTATCGGGTTACATCGTGTCGAATATACTCCCTGTAGAAACACACCCAACAAACTGCCGTTGAAAATTCCCATTAAAGACAGGCACAACTGCGGGAAAAAAATGATTCCAATTAAAGACAGGCACAGCTGAGAAAAAAAAAGAGAGAGAAAGATGATGATGATGATGATGATCATGATGATCATGATCATCATCATCATCATCATCATTATCATCATCATCCACAGCATTTGATTTGTAAGGCTCCATGAGGAGATAAGAAAGAGAGAGAGAGAGAGAGAGGGGGGGGGGGAAGAAAGCAAGCAACATAAGACAAACCGAAAAATGTTCCTATTTACTTCCAAAAAGTAGTATCGTCTCTACAGCTATTCACAAACTTCGTGACACTGTTATTCCTCTGTGGCAATGTTGATCATTAAGACAATAATTGTCAATTTATTTCATCATTTAACAGAGTATAACTGCATGTCCTTTCCACTATTATCAGATTTCAGTCGGGGTGAGGGGGGGGGGGGGGGGGGGTATCATGTCGTAGTGAACTGGGATTGGTAAGAAGTTTCCTAGAAGTTGGGTGAGAGCACTATAAGTGCGGATTTGAATTTAGTGAAAGCTATTGGAGGGCATTAGTACAACTGGAGTACATTCAGTCAAGTGTACAGTATGTTGATAGGCTTCCTACATACAAACAATTACACACATACACACTCACACACACACACACATGCGTGCGCACATACACACACACACATGCGTGCGCGCACACACACTCATACACACACAAAAGTACATAAATATGTATTGCTAGACTTTGATTTTATTTCTATTATGTAGACCATTATTTTGATATAACGGTAGTGGTATTGATAAGAAGAATGGTACAAAAAGGAAAGCCTTTTTGTAATGATAATGTTGATAACTAGTTGCATGTCTTTTTTGTTCTGTGGTGTTTGTTTGTTTTTTTGTTTGTTTGTTTGTTTGTTGTTTTTGTTTTGTTTTGCTTTGTTTTTTTTTTGTTTTTTTTTTTGTCTATCGTGTACAGTTTTTGTATTGGCAGTAAATTAGGGATTCTCCGTCCATTACCGACAAGACTCCTCCTCCAAGCTGACTGGCCACGAATGCCGATCCGATTGACACCACGCCGAATACCAGAGCTGCAATAATACAACAAAAATATATATATTTTTAAAGATATACACTTCAATTCCAAGGTGGCAAATCCTCATGAACTGAGTTACTCTCTTGCGAGTTAAATGCTGGTAGATGTATTACCTAATAACTTTGTAACTCTTGCGTAAGTTCGTGGATGCATATCTGGCCACATTATCTTCACCCCATCTTCTGCGGTGACGGCTGCCAGGGCATTGATTCCTGACGAAAGCGAACTGAAAAGAGGAGTAAAATTGCATTATTTATATACAATGATATCCATACATGCACAAACAATAAAATTAGATGAAATGAAATGAAAATTTATGTTGTGTATATATCATATTTATACAAACATAGTTATACACATACATGATATATTAGGTGTGTTATTATCAGACCTGTGTAAATCATATCAATTAAATCCATCGATTAATGGGTGTGAAGACAAATAGCAAATCTGTGATTTTAATCGAATTATTCATTTTCTTGATGAGAGAGAGAGAGAGAGAGAGAAAGAAGAGAGAAAAAAGAAGAAGAAGAATGAAAAAAAAAGTTGGAGAGAGATAGGGTAGAGATAAGACTGTCAGACAGACAGACAGACAGACGTAAAGAGAAAAGAATTTGGATGTGCTAACCTGATGGACGCGCTGACAACAGCGGAGAGAAAGAGTCCGGGTAGCCCGGGCGAATCGCCGAAGAGTTCCATGACGAGCAGGGGCATGATCTACAAGTAGTCGGAAGACAGGTACAGTGTATATACAGCGCTTACGCTGTTGCTGTTTCATATCACGTAAGACCAATATTTTATACGCGCCATGCATGGGGCACTTCTGAATCACGTCAACTGAGAACATTGGTATTACGGGTTTTGCCATATTCGCTCAATGCATCCCCCATCCTTCCAGAGAATGCAGCCCGTGCTGTTACCCCATATGTTAGATGTCAACTGACTTTCAAACACCTGACTGAATAGGGACAAGATGGGTTAAGATTGGTGCAGGAATATCCGCCATTATCGCAGCATATAGATTGTAACTCTTTAAACAGGCCTTGTAAGGATGTACGAGGTGGTTTTTCATTCTTTGAATAACTCCTTTTTATTTTTGCTAGAGTGCTTTTGATTGAACACCAGATAAATCATTTGGCTCTTCATTTTATGCACGTCAAACGTGTACATGAGGGTAATCGTAGATTAATAATGTTTGTATTTTCAATTTATTCTTATACAGACTGTGTAAAGGACAGTGCAAATCTACGTGTATAGGTATTCGGATGAATGGCAGTTGTGCTTTAGTGACGTAAGAAATGTGGACATATTCCATAAACACGTAATTGGTTCATACTAACGAAACCCATGTCAATCCTTTTCAACGCCACACCCCCTTTTAATTATTCTCACAAAGGACAGCGGATAGGAGCTTCAGAGGTTCGGCTATCGTTGACTTGGTTTGGCGAGAACTACTTAATCACCAGCCAGTTAACAGCCAGTAGCCAGCCATATATTTTAAACTCGTAAAGACTGAGAAGCACAAAAAGGTCAACACCTTCAGAAAACTAATCTAGACTCTGAAAAAAAAATCAATATTTCCGCCCGTTGTTAACAACTAACCTGCTACTTGATCTCACTATCAGTTACGTTGGACAGTAACGCAACATTTCGTTTAACACATTAAAATTTTATGACTGCTCAGGCATAGTTCTATCAACAAAATAAGTCAAGCAGTAATTGACCCATCGCTTAATCAAGTTGTAATCCTTGGATCATGCAGTAACAAAGTGATAACTCGAACATGAGTTGTACCTGGTCCTTGCTCTCAACAATGCCCATAGTTAAGGGGTCACAGTTCACATAGTAAGCGTACATAACCACACCGGAAGCAATGCAGAGACCCACGATCACAGAACTCCCAAGAGCCGAGAGATAGAGTGATCTGAACAAGAGAGGGAGAGAAGGGAATCATTTATAGACAAGAAATTCTAGCTTGTCACATCAGAGGGTTACAGTTTATCATTGAAAATGAAAGAGTACGTTAATCTGAACATTATGTGGCGTTATTATAAAGGTTCATTGTTTCAAAGTTTGTTGATCCGAAAACGAAATAAAGTTCCCTACATCGATGGTTCTTTAATCCGAAAACGAAATTAGGTTCATCAATCCAAAGGTTTGTTAGTACGCAAGTTCTTTCATTTTCCGATTACTGATTTTCCTCAATGAAACTCTTTTAAATCAATATCAATAGTACTATCTTTTGTTCTGCATTTCATGTATTTTTTTCTCATTCTTATATGTAATTATCTTAGTGATGTCACATACTCAGCAGTTTTTTTTATGTACGCAGGGCCCCCTTACGAACATTGGGCAAACTGGAAGGGCTTAGACAGAGATGACTGAAGAAATAAATGAATAAATGCATAAAAACATAAAAATAAATAGATAAATGTATTCATACGAATAAACTCCTCAAAAAGTCCTGCAGTTCAAGTTGAACGCATCATATTTACCTTAACTCTGCATCATTTTATTTCAATGTGACATCATTATGAAATACCGATTAATCATCTTTAAATGATAACTCATTTGTTTACATTAGCATTCCTGAAATGCACAGTACAACTGTGTATGAGGAAACGTCAGATGTGAAATGTAAAATGGAGCAAACGTGTTATGCCAAACAGTATAATTCCCATTTCTTTTGTCTTCTGGAGGCGTGTGCTTGAAAAGAATGTATTGTGAGATTATCATTAGATTCCAGGCTTCATCCATGCATTATAAAACGTCAGTAGTATCTGCTAATTTTGATTAAACAGTAAGATTAGCCAAACAATTAACTAGTATTTAGGAAATGTGAGGGGTTTTTTAAGCGCTCACATATCAGCATTGCTTATTCCAGTGATCTTTAGCATCAAAACAGTATATACTCAATAGCGTCTTAGCACTTAATTTAATCTGTCCCCATACCCAGCTGTTTTGCACATTCCAGGAACACCCACTCATATAAAAGGTGAGATATCAGCTTAAAGATAATTGATCAGGCCTTCTTACGATGTTATATTTGATAAAGATAACGCCCGTATAACAGAAAAATATGATCCATAAAACTTAAATTGCCGAACATATTTTGAAGAGTTTATATAAATATATATATATACATGAAGAGCTTGCTTCCAAAAGGCGCTGAATCTGTCATCTTTTAATCAATGGATTTAGCGCCTTTTGGATGCAAGCTCTTCCAATTGTATTCCATAATGATAGTCCACTCACAGTGTCGCCTTTCTCTGAGATCCGGCAGCCAGAATTCGCTGTGCAATCGTCTGGCTGGTTCCAAAGGTCATATCAACCGTGGTGAATCCAATCAAAATCGACCACACTGTGTACCGTACGCGGGGGTCCACGCTGAAGCTATTCCCATGACAACACAGGTGAAAAGTTTTCAAAATGTATACAACTGACAACCTTAATGCTACAAGGAAAATTCCTAAGCTATCAATTTACAGTGTTAATATGTGTGTAGTATAGTCAAGAAAAAAAAAATCAAAATTCAACAGGCCTAAGTGCAGGAAGCGCATAAAGAATAGTTGCCTTCGAAGTTTGTCAAACAAAAAATAATTGATTATCATTAATCACATTCATTCTGTAGCATCCATTGACTGTACAGTTGTATGATTGGTAATATACAAGCAACTTTCATGTTGCAGACATTAAAACATTTTGAAGATGTTTTTTCTTTCCATACACATTTTGCACATATAAAATTGCCAAGAAGACGATGTTAGATTGACTAGCATACTACAAGACCTATGTACTTCTATGACAGTAAAGTGAGAGAATGAGTACACTCAATATTACTCTTGATGATTTCTTACAATGTTTCGTTAAAATGGTTATGAATTATGATGTTTCGCTTTTGTAGCGTACCTTTTGTTCTTTCAAAATGTAGGCCTATTGTTTACATTGTTCTTTTGTCGCAATTAAAAACATTGAAGTGTATATTATGTTCCGTCCAAAAATAATGAAAATAAATTTGAATTGAATCAAAATTGAATGACACAGCTCGAAATGCACGTACTCAGAAAAGCTAATTCGATTTCCTTCTTGGGCAATTCTCCAGACCTCTTTGACTCCGCCCATTTCTAGGGTTCCCTTGACGATAACAGAGACCACGCCCACGAGAATGACGGCAGCCTGTAGGGTGTCCGTCCACAAAACGGCCTTCATACCGCCCTGCATGTCAGGATGGGAAGTGTGTGGTGTGAAATATCTTTTGACATGCAGTAGATATCCGCGAGGAAACATTGTCATAGATTCGTGTTTGTAAAAGATTATAAGTTTTCTTTATTTTCTATATCTTAAGGAGGATATTGTTTATCTTGTCTATATCACCATGAAATATCTATGGCATGGCCATTATTTCTATGAATGAAGACCGAGAAACAATCAATGGCGTTAACGAAATTTGTAGAGTAAATACATTTTGTTCATTTTTGCGTTTAAGGGACACGCATGTGCGTTCAATGTTTATTGTTTCTAAATTATTGTATTCTACTGTCAATCGACCGCAGGCACTCACGTACAATAAGCGAACAGTATACAAAGAATGCGAATTTCATAGGGCGTCAGTATACAAATGATGCACAGGACAGAGTGAATCGGTGAGAATTGGATGCGCGAGTTTAACTTTGGAACTGTTTAAACCCACGAGCGCAGCGAGTGGGTTTTAGACTGTTCCAAAGTTAAACGAGAGCATCCAATTCTCATTGATCTACGAAATAGGCCTGTGCATCATTTGTGTTATACAATAGGCTCGTAAATTCATGAAATACAACCATTTTCCCCATCATGCGTCCGGTACACCTACAACACTGTACAAGACTTGAGCCATGCGTTCGGATTTTATCGGACGCATGGCTTAGTATGGATCAGTAAAAATCAATGCATAACAATTGACCAATCAGATTGCAGAGATTCTAAAGCCCATTTTATGATAAGAATTATTCACTCGATTGTGACTTTGGAGCAATCGGTTTCTCCTCGTGCGTTTTGGACTTTTCAAAAGTTATGGAGGTCGGAAAATGTTACTCACGCCCAAGCAAGTGGCATTATTTGTTTTAAAAATTGGTGACATGCATGGTTTTAGTTTTGCGAGCCAGCCGTTTTCGCAGGATTCCCAGGCCATTTCATAACTTAGTGTCAATCGTTGTGTGTGACATTGGCAATGTATACTCACCACTGATGTGTAAAATATGCAAACAAGTCCGGTAGAAATTACACAGGCCCAAAGGTCCATACCGGTAACTAGATATCAGTTTAAATTAAAATGCATATTATAGATCGATTTATATCGATTTCTAATATATTCTATTGTAAGACCACAAGTATTAAGTTACTCAAGAGTTCGATAGAAACATATGATTTGCAAAGAAGACTATTTCAAGAGGAAGATGACGTCTACAAAATAACAACAATTGTTTGTCGTGAAACATAACCAAATATTATGTTATACTGTTTTTCAGACTATCTATATTCGTTCTGTACTTCATAATCTAGTGTATGCCTTTTTTCACTACAACTCACCTGCGTTTATTGCAAGAGCTGGGGTATACATAACCACACCCATGTATATTATCTGTGAAACAGTGAAACAGAGGAACATTGCAATAAGATCAAATAGATATTTTGTCTATTTTTTTTCCAGTCCGTATTTGTCTACGAGAAGTAACTTCAAGTTTGTTTTGCAAGGGTCCATACTATGATCTACCATTTTTTAGTGGATCCCGCCATTTCCTGCAAGGATTATTGTTTAATATTATTGCAATGCATTTTCAGTTTCACGAGTTGCTTCCCCTTGGTACTATTTGTGAGTTGTTATTTTTGTCAATCAAGTTGGAAACCTGCATTTTTATCAATGTCATCATTTTTATCAATGTCATCTCCGCAGTAACAGTGACTATTTTCGATGGCAAAGTCTGTGTTTGTTATACCCATAATACCTTGTTTTGATGAGTGGTGCGGATATCTTTGTAACGGTGACAGGCGATATGCCATGGCACAAAAGAAATTCTTAAATGGGCATTCCAGACGATTTTATTTATTTCACATCGTGTTGTACATAAATCGACAGCTCCATGTATAGATTCGTAGAATTTATTGTGATCCTTGAGCCGAGAAACCAATAAACTGAAAATCTTAAACAAATTGCACTGAACAGTGTTGCTGACCTCACAGCCTCACAGCCTCACATATTTCAGAAATGTAGCAGTGTAATTCCACTACAATACCGCTTGCTCAATAAGTTCACCTGTGAAGAATCCATATGCATTCCTTTTTCTTTTGTTCTGCTTCCTTGAGCCCCAACTCATGCATTTTTATGGTGAGGCTGCCATGTCATCATCCTTGTTCATTGCAATTTGACATTCTCATTCCTCTTCCCAATCACTATAAATTCTGAAACTCTGTACTTAGTCTAACCATGGACCTACTACACACATGGACATTCATCGTTAATTCATGGTTGATTAATTCATGCACCTATACATCTCAAAAGCGTCACAAAGACATTCTTAACATGCTTCACTGCTTTGATCCCTATGATCGTCATCGCCAGCAAGCCGGAAGAAGAACAAGACGGAGATTCGAGAAATCTAAAACTATATGCGCAGAAAAAAATAACTCACAAAAATCAAGTAAAGTGAATGTGCAGTTGTGGTGTATGTTAGGAAATCATGCCTCACACAATTTTGCTTGGGAGAAGCAGGCAGTTTTTAAAAGAAAGATAACATTTTGGCAGAATGATTGTCATTTGTGATCTCAATATTTCACTTTTCTCCAGCTTATTCCAGAGCAAAAAGGGACGGTGATGGTAGAGAACAGGTATATCTTGCCATTAGGCAAGGTCTTATGCGTGTGCGAAAATGTGCGAATCATCTTTTGACACAAAATTTGCCATGTTCTCAGGTTTTGCTGCTCCTCATCATCTGTATTTATTTAAAGACAATTTCCGTCTGAAAAAGGCACATCAGCGAAACAAGACCTCAATGAGGGAAATGGTTCTTTTGTTAGTGACGATGCACAATTGCACAATCGCCGTTATCCAAGCACCTGAATGTACTCATTAAGATAATCAGGTTGCGGTGGTGATGATGGGATCAAAGAAAGACCTCCGTTCATAGTCCATAATATGTGTATTAATATACACATATAATATGTGTAGTAGGTCCATTGTTTAACTAATGTATAGTTGTTCAAATGTAAAAGTCTGAAAATCATCCGGAGGTCCCCTTTGAGTGCGTTGTGCCAGCCGGTGTCACTAGAATACCGGTATATCCAATCATAATAGGTGCAAAGTCATGGGTGTCTGTCCTTACTGCTGGAACTATACTTATTCGCTTTAAAAGTCTGTGATGTTTGCCTGCCAGGATTAAAGAAAAAATTGTTAGTATTATATCAGAGTATTGAAATTTGTGCTTGAATCTATAAGAAAAAGCAATCCATTCATTGAGGCAAACAAGCATTCGCCGGCTTTTATGAAATTTCTCATTCCTTACTTGTGCGATAATCTGTCTTTAAAGTTATCCCAGTTAGGTCTCTGAAAAGATTTTGTACATGGAAATGCATGGCGGATCAAACTAAAAAGATGATTGAGTATAAAATACATTACCGTTTGAACGGAGAAGATGACGGTGCCAAAGGAACGAACAGTACGATTGAAGCGCATTTCAAGATACTGAAATAGGATAGGTAAAAAAAAAAATGTAAGAGTTTAAAACAAACTAAGCAATTCCAAATACATCGATGTTATCTTCACAAAGCACAAATTCGCAGATATCAAATCATTTAACTGTAATCGAATTTTGGTCAGAAAACAAATGATGTAAATATGCCTATATACGTATTTATCTTTTAACATATCATAACGAAATATAATATAATGCATAAAACATGAATCAATATAGTGCCTGAAGATAGTGTCAAGTATTCCCGTTATCACTACTTAAAAAAGATGAGAAGATGATGATTATGAAAATTCTCAAGACAGATTAATCATTCATTAAAAAAAAGGGGATGGGCGAAAAAAAAAAGTGGCGGATCCAGAGAAGGCGCACCGGGCGCATGCCCGCTTTTTATTTTTGGTTAAAACAAAAGAAATAAAAAGAAATATGTGGGGTGCGTGCGCCCTTCCCCTTTGATTTTTGCAAAGGTGCCTTCCCTTTACGGAATTCCTGGATCCGCCCCTGGAGAATAAAACATTTAGTGTTGCCAGAAATTACAGAAGTCGTATTGAGCTTATCATCTGTCACCTGAATTGAGTCGGTATTTGCCGAAAACACTTTGATCTTCAGTGGGTTCCTCCGTTTTTCGCCTTGTGTACGTTGATATTCAACTTTACTTTAATTTACTTCAGGCATTGTAATGTATCTTTACTGCAAGTATACAAGTACTGTTTTGCTCTGTTAAACTCACTTTGATTGTTTGTTTGGTTTTTTTTTTTTGGTACGATTCTTATCACTAACGGAATAAACTTGAATTTGAATTTGAATTTGAATCTTGTATAGGACGCAAATTATGAAAATACTTTTATCAAATGTAATATGAATTTTGTTCATACTACAAGGTCAAGAGGTTGCAGTCCGTTATTCTGACTGTCCGTTAATCTGAAGATGAAATAGGGTTCGTTATTCCGAAGGATCGTTAATCTGAAAATCAAATAAGGTTCATAATTCCGAAGGCTCGTTTCGGATTTATAAATCCTTTAAATAACAACTATATTTCATTTTCAGATTAGCGAACATGAAGTTAAAGGGAAATCGTGTGCTTCGAAATAACGAATCTTATTTTACTTTTGGATTAACGAACCTTTCGGAATAACGACCATCACCCTGTCGAGAATTCTTGTTCCTCATAGGACTTACCTCGTACACGCTGGTGATGTGAAGTCGAAAGAACACAGGAACAAATAGTCTTGAGACCAGAGCATTGGCCATGAAGTATGAGAGCAAAGACCAGGCGAACATAGTGTCATATATATATAGATCTCTCCCGGTGTTCCGATCACCGAAATGGCTGAGATGAAACTGACCGTGATGGACATTGATACGGGAATGATGCCCATATTTCGATTGCCCAGGAGGAACTCATCGGCCGTTCGCTGTCGGCCTCCGGACAGCGCCGAGTAGACGCCGATGGCCATCGAAATCAGAAGCATCAGGCCGAAGATGACGTAATCCCAAACGCCGAAGCGTGTGACCATGCCTTCTGCTTCACCCATGACACCGGTTACCATCCTCTGGTCTGTTATAATCGTCACAGCAACAGGGAAACAGGCACAGGATAAGGAAGAGTCACATCACATGCACACTATAACTGAGTCTGTCGTGGACCTGCTTCGAATTCAGAGTAACAGGTTTCACGACTCATTCACATTGAATTCATCACACATTGCTCAATGTCACTTGAGGCCCTTCCAAAAGTTGTGACTCGTTCTCAAGGGTGTGTGGTATACGAAATCATATACCAACGGTAAACCAATAACGTTTGCATGGGCCTATTATTAAGAATAGAGCCCTGACAGCCTACAGCTAGATTTAACCGAGTATATTGAACGCTATATTTATTATTCATGTGATTTGAATGTATACCATCAAAGTGTTGATATTAAAGCTAGGTATGAGACGTGAGAAAAATTAACGAATAGAATCTAATGCATCGATGCGATAATATGCTTTGCCTATATATGCAAGACATGTGCAATCGAGCTCGTGCAAACGTGCAAACAAGACACCCAGAATACATAAAGAATGATGAAATAGGCCTAGTAGAAGTAGTAGTAGTAACAATAGTAATAATAATGATAATAATAATTATAATAATAATAATAATAATAATAAATCAATTATTGTAATTATGATGATGATGATGATGATGATGATTATTATTATTATTATTATTATTATCATCATCATCATTAATATTATCATTATTATTAGGATAACAAAAATAGTAATAATAATAATGATAGCAACAACAATAACAATAACAATAATTATGATCTTGTTTTATTTCAGTGATGGTATTGAGGAGGCATGATAGAATTAGTTTTTAAAGTTCAAGGTTGGACAAAAATAGCTTCAATACCAACCCTGTTGTAACCCAAGGGTAAAATGCCATTTAAATGCGAACATCATTCAAAATCGACGCATAGTCCAACACGCCAAATACCAAACTCTGGCTTCAGATGATGTGGTTTTTAATATGTTTGTAATTTCCGCGGGTTGGAACATGCAAGTAAGTTCACAAAATGACTGAATTGTCTGTAAATTGGTTACGTATTCAATAGGCTGAAATTGTACACAATTTCTCACTTAATTGGCGAAAAGTAATCTAAAAAGCGAGTTTGACCCCCCCCCCCCCAACCCAACAAGGCACCGAAGTGACACTGAAGTGAGTCAGGTAATTAGCCATGCATCGCTTTAAACGTGGTATAGACGTGCTGTAGACACGTGATCACTACTTAGTACCTGCTCACTGATGAGCCAGTGTTGAATGTAATGAAATAAACTCAATAAAAAATACTTCACTGCAGTTTGAACGGATTGATAAAGACATCTTGACATTTCTTACCTACAAATGTTGTATTTCGAAGAGAGAAATGAGAGCTTATAGCTGTGAATCCTTTGAGTACACCAGTCGATTTCAGAAAAATTTGTCATGACTTTGCATTAAAAATGAATGCTGTTTGGTGTGGGATTTTATGCTCAAAGAATGTTCAGTGTTATCTCGTTGGACTTTATACCTCCATTAGGCGTCATTACGGACTGCCAACTGACCTATTTGTAGCCACCATCCTGAGACACGCGACGTAACGTTCCAAGTCTGCTTCTGATTGTTGTGTTCAAACAGGTCTTAACACTTCATACAAAAACACTCAGTCCCCTTTCTAAGCAACAACAAGGAGGACACTAGTATTCAAGATCTTTAGAGGCAAGGTTGGGGTGGGGCTTACCCCTTGGAAGTTTTCAAAGTGATTTATACACGCACACACACTCACACAAACACACACACACACGCGCACAGATGTGTATACATAAAATACATGCTTCCAAAAGGCGCTAAATCCATCATTTTTCAATGGATTTAGCGCCTTTGGAATGAAGCTCTTCATATATATATATATATATATATATATATATATATATATATATACAAACATATAATACCCACATAAATACTTATGCAGCATTAATTGTGCTTTCCACACGGGTGCTGTCTGAACACACTTAAGCAGAATCAGTTCGTGCACAGACATCAAGATTCCTCTTCCCCCCCCCCCCCAGAATAAAAAAACTTACTACGAAGCACATCAGATAAGATCTAAACGAAAACTTACCGTTTATCTCACTAGCCTAGTAAAGTAAACTTATCCATTTACTAGTACCCTCTCCAGGTTTATTTGCTCTGAACTCCATGCCCCTTGATAATTATGAAGACTTATCACTCGTCGTTTTGTGAATGATTGTTTCTTGTTTTCAAAGATTTTTTGGGGGATTGCTTTTTTTTCGTTATGACATCATGAAGCCCATATTAGTTTGTGGTTTAATTAAAAAAATAATTATCAGCAGGTCTTATGTCAGAATAACGCCTGATTGTATTAGAAAATCATTTCTCCTCCATTTTTTTCCGTCTGTTGGTATAAGCCAATTCGGCATTACCTCACGTGCACATTGGTGCAAATGACCTTTCCTTTTTCTCAGTAGGTTAGGCACTTCACTCGTTTTAAAAGTGATGACATAATGCATGAGCTTGGCAGATGTAACTATTTATGGAATTCATGTTCAAACTAACAATGAATTCGGGTAAACCACTTAACCAGAATGGTCCGTCAACTTGGAGAAGCATTCCATTTCTTCGTTTTGCATTATACTTTAACATTTTTTCAGTTAATATTGTCAAAATACCAGGTCTGCTGTCAGCATATGGTCAGGTGGATATGTTGGCAACCACCATAGGGATAACATGAATAATCAATGCATCACAGATGCTTATATCACTGAAATTTAAAAGCCATTATGCCTGTTGGTACAAATCACGTTCTTCTGCTCATGCGCAAAGTGGATCTCCAAACTTGCTTATTCTAAAAGTGCTACAAAAGACCTTTCGTTCACCGAATGAAAAATGATCATAGCAACATCATTAGTAGTTAAAAAAAATTTGAAAAAGATGTTTTTAAATTTATGATTTCATATTCGATATTTTACAATTGGATACAAGTCTACAAAACAGACGAAATGGTTGGAAAGACTGGAAATCATACAACGAACACAAAAGCAAAAATTCGTCACATACACACACACAAAATAGCATTATCATTGTGATCATTACGTAACTATTGGAATTGTGTCTGCTTCAAGATACTTTGCGTTGAGACGGCATTAACCTGATTACATGACGTGTGAATTCAAGTGAAGCTTTGATTTGTCAATGTCTGCGTAACAGCCACAACTAACTCATTGCGGCAAGAAAAATGTTTTGGTAGGTTGATTCATCATATATGACTGCATGCCATCTCGCTAAACATCTGAAGAAGTCCACAGAATACAGAATTCCCGCAGAAAGCAGCGTTACTCCTATTAAAATGCTTGAGATCCAAGTGTTTGGGTGCTTACCCTATAAGTGTGTAAATGAGAGATTCAGACTGAAAGATTATCAGTGAAATATTTACAAAGACAATTATCACTATGACATCATCAATGTGACATTGATGATTATGATGACGATAACAGCCAATATTTACGATAATACCATAATAACAGCAATACCTGAGAATATAGAAATGACTAATAAGAAATTCGCTGCGGAACACAACACCTTCTAAGAAATCAAATCATCACAAATATGATGACCTTTTTTTTTCTTTCTTTTTTTTTCTTTTTTTTTTTGGGGGGGGGGGGGGGGGGCTTGACACTGTGTTGAAGACCCATGGCGTGGTGATCTGAAAATCTTTACGGCCAAGAAAATGTTGACCTGATCTTTCTCCCCTCGCCCTTCCGATGAGAGCATTAGTGTCAACAAGCTATATGTTTAACGACCGCGTGAAGATGCTGATAGTGATGTTTGGATATTGCAAATCCGAACTCCGTCCCCTATTAAATTTCCGAGCAAAAACGGAAAAACGAATAAGAACAGACACACCATCCAGTCCATTTTATGTTCCGTTATCATGTGAGCTGCACTTCTCGCTCCACGCCAGAAAGAACATTTTGCATCGTTCTTATTATCAGTCTCTGGTAAGTATCTCCTTCATCGATGCTAAAGTTTGTAGTCTGTGAGACATAATTTAAACGCTATATATGTTTACCTATTTTACGTACTTCTTCAGCGAGAAAACCGGAACCTTAGTATTCATCAGCACGTTAAAATGAATCTAAAGGGAAAAAAGAATACACAACCTAACAAAGCACCAAAATATTCTTCTTTTTTTTTACATGATGTAGTCATAGAGAAAGAAGTGTGTTCTATTTTAGTAGGTATGAACAGCAGTGGCAGCAGCAATCGGTCAATGATAGTGTTTTAAGAGCAAGGACTTGATAACATTTGAAGTGGAAAAAAAACAGCAACAGAGGAAAATAGAAGACTGAGTTATGTAAGGTTGGAAAGTACTACAAGGAGTAAAAGAAGGAGTGAAAGATATTTAGTGTGTGTTGCTAAACATCGAGTTTCGAGTTTTAGTGTACTGGTAGTAGTAGTAGTAGTAGTAGTAGTAGTAGTAGTAGTAGTTGCAGTAGTGGTAGTAGTAGTAGTAGTAGTAGTAGTAGTAGAAGTAGCAGTAACAATGCATTGTTTAAGTGATGGTGACGTTAGTCGTATAAGCAGAATTGTTTCATGCATAGTCAAATGGTAAAGCTTTTGTCTCAATTATCAATCTAACCTGAATTAGCTATTGAAATGGCAGTCGTAGAAGTCATGGTGTATATAGCGAGAACGTTCTGAGATAGCAGTGTTACATGACCTGTCGAAAACTTTGAAGCCTGCTAGTTCTTACTGTCTGTTTTTGTTTGCCTTAAAATGCCTCTTGTCTCTGTTTCCTGTTTATTATCAGAACTTAAATCGCACTGCCATGACGGACCATAATGTGGTTCGCCATTTTGGCGCGTGGGACTACGTCGTCTTCGCGCTGATGCTCTTGGTTTCGGCAGCCATTGGCGTCTACTCGGCGCTGTCCGGAGGCCGACAGAAAACGGCCAATGAATTTCTGCTGGGCAATCGAAACATGGGCATCATTCCCGTATCGATGTCCATCATGGTCAGCTTCATCTCAGCCATCTCTGTGATCGGCACACCGGGAGAGATCTACATGTACGACACGATGTTTCTCTGGGGTGTGATAGCTTACATCCTTCCTAACCTGCTCCTCGTTAGACTTTTTATGCCACTCTTCTTTAAGCTCAATATCACGAGTGTTTATGAGGCAAGTTACTTTGTTTCTTTCATCCTCTCTTTCTATTTATCAGACAAGACAAGTTCTTCTCAAGTTTTGTGACGCAGTCGCCTTTGAAAGTATTGCACTTTATTTGACAACAGTGCATACTTAGAGACGAAAAGAAAGAAGTTATTCAGAACTAATTTCAGGCTATCTTTTATTCTACATATCAGTTCATATGTTTTACATTCACTTATTGAGGGAAATGTATCAACTTTTTTTCCTATTAGTGGAAAAATGAGCAAATAAAATGGGATTCCATCGGGATTCGAACCCGAGACCTCCGGATGCTAGTCTGGTGCTCTACATTTGTATCAACTGAGCTATAGAAAGCCCTAGTAAAGTGTTCGTCCCAGAAACCCTAAATCCTCAATGGTCGAAACTTGTTTTTGTCTAGTCAACGTGTCTTATATTATATGCTTTACCAATGTATCAGGCATTACGAGGAAAATAAAAATAGAATTCTATCATCTTTACACAGGGAGTCGACAGGTGTGAGTTTTTAAAGGCAGTCTGCAAGACGAATATGCAAACATAATTCGTTAATTGATGTCCAAATAGTTGTGATAGAAATCTTTTTAGGCTGAATCTTTTTCTGATACCAAAAGGCATATAAATAACTTGCGTAACGTCTGCCTTCCACAGGCGCGTGTTTGACTGTTAAGGGAGAATTACGGATTGGTTGATAATAAGTAATAAAGCGTTGTCTTTTTTGTCTGTTGTGTTTACTTTGTATTTCATTGTTTATCACAGTACCTCGAGTTGCGATACAACCGAGCCGTTCGATCATGTGGTACAGCCATCTTCTCCATACAAACGGTAAGCACAATTTTATCAACAGAAACTCAAATTTGCTCTTTTTTTTCATTCACTTCCAGTTTTTTTTTTTCATGAACTTACCACGATATCATCAAGACGTACAGTGAAGAAAATACGTGTAAAAAAAGTTACTGGATGTCACTCTTCAATTGAGGGACACAAAGATAATGAAATTGTGTTCTTTCTCTTTTATAAGATCTCGTGCTCCATGTAATGTTCAACAAAAGTATATACTTCTCAGTAAAGTGATACAGTAATACACCAAACGCGTGGTTTAGGATTGCAACCTATAAGTATGGTATACACGTATACTTCTTGAATTTTAATTGATAATCACTTGAAGCATTTTCATAGGCGTAAGATCAATGAGAACTTCCCAACAGAAGACAGGTCTTAAGAAGTATTCATATTGACGCCCGATAATATGTTATCTTTCTATATTCTCAGCTGATCTACATGGGTATAGCAATGTACACACCAGCCCTAGCTATAAATGCAGGTAAGAAAATCGTATGAGTTGCTCTGCTGTGTAGCTATCATGATATTATGGCGTATTGCTTTCACAAATAAGATGCGCATTATATTTTCTATAAATGTTTGTGTGTATGTATGGATATATATATATATATATATATATATATATATATATATATATATATATATATATAATATAGCAAGAAAATCTGTTTAGTCTACCAATTGGACGCTGGCAACATTAATCCAGTCCAGGGTAGAAATTACAGATGTTGTTGAATAGTCCTATGTAATACTGCCTTTCAAGAAGAGGTGCAAACTGCATAGATTCATTCTGCCAATCACTTCAGAGATTCCATACTCCTAAAACCACACTCATGATCGACGTGCCTTTCCAGCTCGTAATGCTATGTATACTATAATTCCTAGAATGATACTGTTTCGAAGACTGCTGTCACAACCTTAACAACTGAAATCACTGCTAGCCACCAAGTTGTACCAAGTTGTAGGTCCTACACTTTATATTGCTATAACTAGAACAATATCCATCATCTATTGTTGTTGTTACCTCACCTCAATCGAGTGCTACTGTAAATATTAAAATTGCGGTAACAAATATTACAATGGGTTTGTTTACTGCAGTGACTGGAATGGATTTGTGGGCTTGCGTTATCTCGACTGGTGGAGTGTGCATCTTCTACACAGCGGTGGTACGCACGGAATGTATACTTTGCTATCATGTATCCACATGTGTCACATGTCCATCGTCTTCATAAGATGCACGGTTTACTATTAAATGTGTGCGTGTGTGCGTTTGTGTAGGAATAACTATTTGTGTATAATGTGTGCGTCTGTGTGTGTACATGTAATTGCCGCGTCAGCAGCGCCTAAGGCATTGACTTGGGTATTAGCTTTGTGCCTTCAAGAAAGGTACAGATTAAAGACATAAATTATTAGATATAAATCATTTTAGAGGTCACGATATGCTGTGTCATGTAGATCCAACAGGAAAGCCAATATTGACACGTTCATGAAGACGAAGTTTATGAACTTGACGTGCCCCAAGTTTATCTTATCCTCCTCGAGTGCTATCGTATATCACAGCCCCTTTCTGTTTGATATTTATTTGTTGAGATGACATCGTAGATAACGTTTCACAGCTCTGTAAGTTAAAATTAATATTGTCTTATAATATGATGTGATTTTATATATTAATGGAGGCCCTTGACTCAAACTTTACTGACAGTCAAGATCAAAGGTCCACCATTGTCAATGGTGTCATTTTCCGACGGTTCCCGTTAGACATAGAACGATGTGAGCAACAAAATATCCGTAATTTTACGGTTGGATGTGAGCAGTGATATGGAAAATTGGCTATATTCAACCATGATAAAATCGTAAAATTAATTCAGATTA
This sequence comes from Diadema antillarum, assembly GCF_040938485.1. Taxonomy (NCBI): domain Eukaryota; kingdom Metazoa; phylum Echinodermata; class Echinoidea; order Diadematoida; family Diadematidae; genus Diadema; species Diadema antillarum. Next base: position 644,315 of record NW_027271180.1, read on the forward strand.
CAGGAAAAAATTAATATCAGATACTGTTACCAATATTTAATAGCATGACGTAGTGTGAACATAAGAAGTAGTCGTGCCGTAATATAGTTAAGCGAGCTTACCCTATAGATGAAGCAAGAAATATTAAAATGTACTGTTAATGTGGCGTGAATGCACATCTTTTTATGTTTTGCTTATTAACGATATTTTTTTCATTTAAGCAGTAAATGTGTAACTCGTTGCACAGAACTAGTTTCACATTTTAGATAATATCTTTCAATGCTATCTGTTCACGCCAGCTACATTCATATGCAGGTGACCTTAACAAGAAGGCAGATCTCTTTTAGAATGTATAGTTGAAGTAGAATGCATGTTTTAAAGAAGATTTCCCCCTCAATTATTGAAATCTTTGACCGTATTCAAACTCATAGTTCAAAATTATAACGTGATATCTAACCAATATTACACACACCAGCATTAAATAGACAAATTGACTCATTATTCATTACGCCAATGTAAATTTCAGCCTGTGATTGATGTCGTATCCAAAAGTCGGTGGTGCCATCTATGTTTACTCACAGTTCATTTATTGAAACGTGGTGTAAGGACCTTGAACCGATAATTATTTCATTCATCATGCACATCAAGATTAGATTAATCTTAACACACACACACACATACACACACACGCGCGCGCACACACATCCTTATACTTGTAAAATTTGTGCCAAAAATAATATTTACCCATCGCCCACTTGTACGTGTTCATGAACCCGGTGACATGGTTTACACTGTTTTTATACGTTATCAGGCTACCAAAGACGCTACTTCATGAGCTCGTGTTCAGTTTTCAGTGACGAACACTGGCCTTTAGCCAATGCCATATTCATGGATCCCGTCTTTTCCCTACACTCCTCTTAACCCGTTGAGGACGAGTCCCGAGTATACTCGGGCAGGTGTCTACGGGAAATGCGTGTTGTAGCAAAATCAAACCGTCCTCAACGGGTTAACCCTAACTAGGCCGGGCTATTCAGGTAGATCATAGAGCCGGGGGGGGGGGGGGGGGGGGGGCCTCCCAGGCCCGCCCCCCCTCCAAATCTCGGCCGTCGACCGCGTGATCGCGACGAAAATTGGCACACATATTGCCTATGATGTAATCTACAGTACCATGAAGTTAAATTTAAAAAAAAAATATCATCTATGCTAAATTATGCTAATTTATGCATAATGATGCAGGAAATCAGACAATTTGGTATAAATCACTAAATAAAGCTCAAAATGGGCACATTTTTTGTGTAAATGTTCTTTTTAGTGTCCTGAGCAAATACAAGAGAAAAAATTGTGCCATTCAGGAAAAATTTCTTAAGTATTTTATTGTTTTTTGAATTTCTTATGTATTTCTTTGTTTTTTCGACTTTATGTTTTTCATTGTTTTTTCGATGAAACTTGTCCGCGACATTGTTCTGATCAAGAAAAATGTGTTATTAATTGATTTTAATCAATAAAACCCCCAAAATAATCACACTTTTATGAAATTTGCCTTTAAAGGGGAAGGCTAGTAACTGATCAGTGGGAATCAGTGGAAATGCTGGGAGATGATTTTTCCAATCCTTATGGGATTCATTCAAGAGTTCATTGTATATCTATTGTTGTGTGAAAATGATTTGCTTCAGAATGGTCTCATATTCAAGTAATGTGCAGTTTAATGCTTCCAGGTTAGCGTCCCTGGTCAGTGACGGAGCATTAATCTGCACATTACTTGAATATGAGACCGTTCTGAAGCAAATCATTTTCACACAACAATAGATATACAATGAACTCTTGAATGAATCCCATAAGGATTGGAACAATCATTTCCCAGCATTTCCACTGATTCCCACTGATCAGTTACTAGCCTTCCCCTTTAAGCACAGTTTGCATTGAAATTGTACACAAATTCACGTTTTTGAGCAATTTTTGGTCTGACATGCACAGACATATTTATGCGCAACTTCGGAACCGCGCGCCTGGGCATCGCAAATTTGGTGTCAAAAGATGCGGGAGACTCGAAAGAAAAAAGTCACGAAACGTCGCGGCAATAGCTTTTCGCGTTAGCGATACATCGCGCGGCCTAGTTAGGGTTAAAAGATTATGATAGTAATGACATTAACTACCTTCTTTCAAACAGAGCATTACTTTATCGTACTCTGTAATCATTATTGGCATCATTATTCATCTGACTAGCCTGACTTCTTGATTTATACTTATTTGGTATTTTGTTTTTTCTTTCTTTCTCTCTCTCTCTCTTCTCCCTATTTTCTGTTCCCTTTTTTCACACTTTTGCTTTCTTTCTTTTTTCTTTTCCCGGCTTTCCCAGTTTACCGCACTCTTTGTAGTTGTAAGCTTTTCACCTCCCCCCCCTTTATTCCCCCCCCCCCCCGCCTTTCCCTCAGAGGTACCCACATGTTACAAGCATATATAGTCTTTTGAGTGGGTACTTCCACATTTTTCGCAGAGTGTACAAAATAGAGTGTATGTTTCATTTAGTACAGAACATGTAGACATGAACATGCTGTTATCCCTGTCTGGTTATGTGTATTATCAACGACTCGCATGTCAAATTAATCATAATGGTCCTTGTACATTCTGTTGAAAAAAAAAAGTGAAAATAAAGTTTGAATTTGAATTTGAATTTGAATATTGTTTAGCTGTTATTAATAAATCACTGGCAATTTTTTAGAACAAATTTTGTCATCGTCTCAACAACCGAAAGAATGAACATGGTCAGAATAAATCTGATTGTTAGAAATATCGGCATGCGGAAAAAATCACCTTATTTTCCGGCTGAAGATTAATTAACATTTTATTTTGTTTTGATATAAAATCGCTGTTTGATTTTCTCTCATCTTTTCTTTTCAGTGCAGCAACAAACCAAACACTTTGCTACCATGTAACTTGAGATATTTACTTCTTTAAAGTCAGCGTGAGTTAGAGTACATTAATGTACTTTTTACAGTCATAAAGTCAAAATCATATTTTTCTTCCCTGCCTGGATTGGTTGTTTCATGCCGATAGGGTGGAATTAAGGCAGTCTTATGGACCGACACACTTCAGGCTTTGATCATCGTCATCGGTGTCGTAGCCGTCATCATTAAAGGAACCATAGAGGTCGGTGGTGCCGATGAGGTGTGGCGGATCGGCCTAGAGGGTCGGCGGCTCGTCTTCAACAAGTAGGCAGTCCAGTCAAAGAGTTACAGCTGTACTTTTATGAACCACGGTAGAGTTTGCTTTAAGAACATCAAGCAAACAGACCAGAAGATGTTTCATTCAAGTTCAGGTTTATTTTTTTTTCTCCATCTCTAACATAAGCTAATATCCCAAGCTTACAATGTGAGTAAATGGGAAAAGATGCCAGCATAAGTAATATCAAAATGTAGGGTGCACTGTACCTTATTTAAAGAGAATCAAAGAAGTGAAATATTTGAGGATGTTCTCTTTTTTGGGGGGAGATGGAGGACTAACAGAACCTAAAGCAAGTTTTGTAGATTGTGTGTGCCATCATTTACAGTATACTTTTTTAAAAGGGAAAATATGAAATATGTGGTCAACAAATGCAGTACTCATAACTTAATCATTTGACCAAGTTGCAATAAACATATTTCAAATACATCATCATGTGGGCTGATGAAACTAGGGCTGATGAAAACTAGATCATAAATCCAGAAGAAACGAGCCTAACAAGCAGCACACAATATGACAGGTACAAGAGCTTAAGGTATGAACAAGACCACTTATGGAAAAACTCAACAATGGGATAAAGATTCATTCATTCTATTCATTTTTTTTTTTCAACAGAAACTGAATGCATGAATTACATCACAATCTATAACAAAGGAAATGTAGAATTTTGCAAAATATTAACAGTATACGGAAAAGTTTGAAAGATCGTTACTAGAGTCGAGAAAAGAGAGAACATCGTACCTGGAGAAAGAGTTTGTTTCTGAAAATTACTTAGGTTTCACATATTTTCATGAAGCAGTTATATCTAAATGAGATGATGACATCATAGTTTTAAAAAGTCTTCCTTTGACCAAATACACAAATTTCTACTGTATATTTTATGAAACTTTGAAACTGCATTTATCTTCTTCCCATAAATTTCGTCAGCTAGTGTTAATAACTTTAAGAGTAAGGAATCTAACTGCTAACGCTACCAAAGACAAGATTGACATATTTTTATTTTTTTATGAACAAGCGGGTGATATGTTAGCTGATGACGACACAATCACTTTTTTTAAGTTGATTTGTATAAGCTGGTACAATACTAATGCCACTATCTAATTAACAAATGTACAACCTTAACATTCTGAACCCTATTTTTAGACGAGATTAGTACCATTCTGTTTGACCATATTTTACTTTATCTGTTACAGATAACTGAAAGTGAGCGGAATTGGTGGTTTTTTTAACATTCTTGAAAACCATAAAGGTTCAACACTACGCTTTTTCCAGTTAATGAGCTGATCACATAAACACCTGATATTCAAAACTGGCAAAGTTCGATGGGAAGTGTGAAATTTCCGTAACCTTTAATAGCCATTTGTCCACTAATGTGAACAGAATGCGGACATACCATCAAAGTTACTTTTGTTGTTTTATGCTCAAAGTTTTAGCTTTGACCCACGGGTGCGGTACACGGCGTGGGGGATGCTATTTGGCATGGGAACACTAAATCTGACGCTTGGCATCAACCAAACCATTGTACAACGCATCCTATCCACTGGGTCGCAACGTAGAGCCGTCATGTGAGTATATAGATTCAAACTAATCACCTGTCTACAGCGGTCATCCATGGGAGGCGAAAAAAAAACGGTAGTTATCCCATGTGTAACTGAAACGCCCGAAACCGCCCGTTCGTTCTTAAATAGTTTTATGCTTTATCATTTTGTTTTTGTTTTACATAGAATTATGTAATTATAAGTATGTCAGAATTATTTCTGTGACACACCATTCTCTTGGTAAAGTCTTACTAGGCTTTCATAAACATAACTTTTCTTATGATATATGCCCTAATAGGTAATTATATTCAGACGACCAAGAAATTTGATTGATTTCTTCTTTGCTTTCTATCCCTTTCCCCACTAAGACAGTATCGTCGTGGTCAGTCACTAACATTTTTTTTCTCCAAAAACTAATTTGGTATTTTCAATTGATACAATTATGAGCTTACCTTCTCAGTACCATTATGCAAATGTCTTATCAACATTAATGATGTAAAAATTGCCTCAATGGAATCTAATTTCGTTAGATATTCAACTCCAAGCATTGCGTGTTTCTCTGTGAATGTTTCTCTGACCAGGGCGATCGTCCTGGCAACCGTGGGTAAGATGATCATAGTATCACTGTGTGTCTTTTCTGGGGTGGTCATGTACACTTACTATGTGGACTGCGATCCGTTCACCATGGGTTACGTCAAAAGCAAGGACCAGGTAAGTTGAGTCAATTCGGTGCCCCTACCTCCACTTAGTATTAATCGTGCTGAAAAAGGAAAATGTCAGCAATCCATTTTTTCCTTTGCTATTGTTTTACTGAAAATAAATACTATACTATACTGTACTATGCTATACTATACTATACTATACTATACTATACTATACTACGCTATGCTATACTATAGGGGATGAATTTTCTTCAGTTTGTCTCCCTCTACAGGGGCGTCACCAAGGGGGGGGGGGGGTGCGTTTTGACCCCAATGTAACGAGATTTTTTTTTTGACAGACATTTGGAATATAGGAAGCTCTCAATCCCTAGACTTTTACTGTTGTTGAGGGAAACCAAGCGGGGAAGGGCACCGGCGTAGCTTCATCTGGGGGGGGGGGGGGGGGGGGGGGTTAGTATGCGAGGGAGCGAGCAGGGGGGGGGGGGAGGGTGTGGAGGTGGCCGTTGTCCCCCCCCCCCCTCCCACGGTGAGAACTTTTTGCATTTTGATGTTGTAAACGGTGCAATTTGATGCAGGCTTTTTTGCGTGTTTTTATCGACTTGAAACGGTCCCACTTGTTTAAGGTAGCAGTACATTTTGAAGTAAATTGTTATTGAACAATTTGCCTATAAATGGTATAATTCAAATAAACTTCTAGTAATAATTCTTACACTGATGTCATGAACGCGACCGAGCCCGAACAAGCGGAACGAGCAAGGGGGGAGGTTGTGGGAGGGGGTTGTCCCCCTATAAATGGATTATGGAATGACGGTGTGAAACGACAAATTACTCGCAGCAATATCGGGAGAATGGCTAACGATTACATGCGAGCGAGCTTTAAAATTTTGACATTTTACAGTCCCAAAACTGTCGTTTTGTAGCCATATTTTTTTGCTTTGGAAATTAAGGGGGGGGGGCGCACCGGGCGCAACTGCTGGCAATTACTGGCAGCAACATCAGGTGAATGGCATAACGATTAAATGCGAGTAAGCGAAGAGAGCGAGCTTGAAAATTTTGACATTTTACAGTAAAAAAACTACCATTTGGAGCTATATTTTTTTCGCTTTGGAAATAAAGGGGGAGGGCGCACCGGGCGCAACTGCCGGCAATTACTGGCAGCAACACCAGGAGAAATGCATAACAATTAATTGCGAGCGAGCTATATGCTATATTTTTTTCGCTTTGGAATTTAAGGGGGGCGCATCGGCGCAACTCCTAGCAATTACTTACAGCAATATCAGGAGAGCATAACAATTACATGCGAGCGAGCGGAGCGAGGGAGCTTAAAAATTTTTACATTTTTACAGTCCAAAAGCTGCCGTTCTTAGCCATATTTTTTCGCTATGGAAATCAAGGGAGGGGGGCGCACCGGGCGGAACTACTGGCAATTACTGGCAGCAACATCAGATGAATTGCATAACGATTAAATGCGAGCGAGCGAAGAGAGCGAGCTTAAAAATTTTG